>NC_138122.1:3755000-4355000 GCF_964146895.1 Miniopterus schreibersii | reverse complement strand
TTCTTCTAACCCATGAACATGGTGTATGCTTCCACTTATTTGTTTCTTCTTCAGTTTCTTTCTTCAGTGTCTTATAATTTTGTCAATACAGGTCTGTTACATCCTTGGCTAAACTTATTGCTAGGCATTTTTTCTAATGCAATCGTAAGTGGGATTGTTTTCTTAGATTCCCTTTCTGATAGTTCATTATTTGTGTATAAAATTGCAAGTGATTTCTGAATATTTATTTTGTATTCTGCTACTTTACCAAATTCATTTATAAATTCTAGTAGTTTTTTGGTGGAATCATTAGGGTTCTCTATACACAGTATCATGTCATCTACAAATAATGTCAGTTTTACTTCTTCCTTTCCATGCCTTTTATTTCGTCGTCGTCTTTGACTGCTGTGGCCGGGACTTTCAATACTATGTTGAAGAAGAGTGTTGAAAGCAGACATCCCTGTCATGTCCCTGATAGAAAGGGAAACACTTGTCATTTTTGTCTGTTGAGTATGATATTGGCTGTGGGTTTGTCATATATGACCCTCATTATGCTGAGTATGATCCCTCTATTCCCACTTTGCTGAGAGTTTTTATCATCAGTGAGTACTGGACTTTATCAAATGCTTTTTCAGCATCTGTGGATATGATCATGTGATTTTTATCCTTCCTTTTGTTCATGTGGAGCATCACATTTATTGATTTGCAGATATTGTACCAGCCTTGTATTCTAGGAATAAATCCCACTTGATCACAGTGTATGATCTTTTTACTGTATTGCTGGATCTTGTTTGCTAATATTTTGTTGATGGTTTTTGCATCTATGTTCATCAGGTATAGTGGCCTATAATTGTCTTTCTTTATAGTGTCTTTATCTGGTTTTGGAATTAGAATAATGCTGGCCTTGTAAAATGAGCTTGGAAGTCCTCCCTCCTCTTGAAATTTTTGGAAGAGTTTGAGAAGGATAGGTGATAGTGCTTTTTTAATGTGTAGTAAAATTCTCCTGTGAAGCCATTGGGTCCAGGCCTTTTGTTTGTTTGGAGTTTTTTTTATTACTGCTTTAATTTCACTGGTTGTAAGCTGTCTATTCAGATTCTCTGGTTCTTCCTGATTCATTTCCGGAAGATTAGATGATTCTAGGAATTTATCCATTTTGTCCAGACTGTCGCAATTTGTTGGCATATAGTTGTTGGTAATATTTTCTTACAATCCCTTGTATTTCTGTGGAGTCAGTTTTTACTTATTTTCATTTTGATTTTATTTATTTGGGTCCTCTCCTTTTTTCTTGTTGAGCCTAGTTAAAGGTTTGTCAATGTCATTTATTGTTTCAAAGAACTGGCTGTTGGATTCATTGATCTTCTGTATTTTTTGTAGACTCTATTTTGTTTATTTCTGTGCTAATCATTATTTCCTTTCTTCTCTCACTTTGGGCCTTGTTAGTTGTTCTTTTCTGATTCCTTTCATTGCAAAGGTAGATTGTTTATTTGAGATTTTTCTTGTTTCTTGAGGTAGGACTGTTATGCTATGAAAGCTCTTAGAACTGTCCATTATATTTTGGGTTGCTGTGTTCTTCATTATCATTTGTTTCAAGGTATCTTTTGATTTCTCCCTTGATCTCATTGTTAATCCATTACATGGTTTAGGAACATGTTATTTAGCCTTCATGTCCTCATGTGTTTTTCAGTGTTTTCTTATGATTGATTTCTAGTTTCATACTAGTATGTTCAGAAAAGATGCTTGATGTGATTTCAGTCTTCTTAAATTTACTGAGACTTGTTTTGTGTCCTAACATGTCTTCTATCCTAGACAGTGTTTCATGTGTATTTGAAAAGAATGTATGTATATACTACTGTTTTGGGGGTGAAATGCTCTGAATATATCAATCAAATCCATCTGACCTCGTGTGTCATTTAAGGCCACTGTTTCCTTGTTGATTTTCTGTCCGGAAGATCTACCCATTGATGTCAATGGGGTTTTAAAGCCCCCTACTTTATTACTGTCAACCTCTCCTTTCATGTCCATCAAGATTTGCTTTACATATTTAGGTGCTCCTGTGTTGGGTGCATAAATATTTACAAGGGCTATATCTCTTGTTGGATTGATCCCTTTATCATTATGTAGTGTCCTTCTTTGTCCCCTACCACAGCCTTTGCTTTAAAGTATTTTTTGTCAGATATATATATTGCTACCCCAGCTTTTTTTCCCTTTCCCTTTGCATGAAATATCATTTTCCATCCCTTTAGTTTTAGTCTGTGTGTATCTTTCATTCTGAGATAGATCTCTTGTGGAGAGCATATATATGGATTTTGGTTTTTTATATATTCAGCTGCCCTATGTCTTCTTTTGATTTGAGCATTTAAGCCATTTACATTTAAAGTGATTATTGATAGGTTCATATTTATTGCCATTTTACTCTTTTAACTGTGTTCCTCTGTTTCTCCTCCCCCTCCTCCTCCTCTTCTTCTGTTCTTTTAATGTTGGTTGGTAGTGATGAACTCTTTTCCTTTCTCTTGTCTGGGAAGCTCTTTATTTCTCTTTCAGTTTTAAATAATTGCCTTGCTGGGTAAAGTAGTCTTGGTGCTGGTTCTTGGTTTTCATCACTTTGAATATTTCATGCCAGTTGCTCTGGCCTGAAATGTTTCTGTTGAGAAATCATCTGACAGTCTTATGGGAGCTCCATTGTAGGTAACTTTTTCTCTTGCTGCTTCTAAGATTCTCTCCATGTCTTTAACCTTTGTCACTTTAATTATAATGTGTCTTGGTTTGGGCTGCTTTGGGTTCATCTTATTTTGGACTCTCTATGCTTCCTGGACTAGCCTTTTTTCTTTACCAGATTAAGGAAGTTTTCAGTCATTATTTCTTCAAATAGTTTCTTGATCTTTTGCTCTCTCTCTTTTCCTTCTGATACCACCATTAGTAGTATGTTATGTTTCATGTTGTCCCAAAAGTTCCCTTAAACTGTCCTCATTTTTTAGAATTATTTTTTCTTCTTGCTGCTTTGATTGGATGTTTTCTGGTACTTTGTCTTCCAAATCTCTGATTCGATCTTCTACTTCATCCAACTGACTGTTTATTCCTTCTAGTGTATTCTTTTCAGATATTGTATTCTTCATTTCTGACTTTTTTTTATGGTTTCTATGTCCTTTTTTATGCATACTATCTCTTTAAGTTCTCATTGATTTCATCCATTCTTCCCCTAAGTTTCTTGAGCATCCTTATAACCATTGTTTTGAATTCTTTATCTGTTAGGTTGCTTGCTTCCATTTTTTAAGCTTTTTTTCTGGAGATTTCTCCTGTTCTTTCATTTGGGGAATGTATCTTTGTCTCCACATTTTGACTGTCTCTTTTTGTTTGTTTCTATGTATTAGGTAGATCTGCTATGACTCCAAGTCTTGGTAGGGTGGCCCTATGTAGTAGGTGTAATGTGGGACCCAGTGGCACAGTCTCCTTGATCACCTGCAATGGATGCTCCAGGAATGTCCCTTGTGTAATTATGTGGACACCTGTTGTAATTGCACCTTGACTGCTATCGGCCCATTTGTGTGTGTGAGGTTGACCCACAGGCTGACTGACTGTGAGGATCAACCCCAACCACATCATGTGATCTGCTATGCATCTGCTGACCACACAGAGCAGAATTCACCTCAGCAGGGTCTGATTCCTGCCAAGATCTCCCTTTTGATATGCCGCTTGTGAAACTAATTGGATCCTGCTCTGATGTTGTCTGATGCTGGCCACTGGGTGTGTTGGTTCCCGGGCATCTTGGGAAGGACTCTGGTGCAAGCCAGTGTCAGACACTACCTATGACCAGTGTTGGGCAACTTGTTTGGAGCTACAAAGCAATCCACAGTTTGTGGCTGTCTCTGCTGGGCCTTGGAATATACAGGAAGGACCAAGCTACACAAAAACCAGCTTTTACTAGCACTGGGCCTGGGGGCAGGTCAGCAAAAGCCCCTAGGAACCACAAGGTCTGCCTCTGCTTGCCTCCGTCTGCCGGCTGCCTGTTAGGTTCAGTCATTGAAAAAGCCTCTGACAATAACTTGAGTTACATGCAGTAGGTTCTCAGTGAGTCACCAGGTAGGGTGAGAGGTGTTCACCAGATCTATACAGGTTTAAACTTGCTGTCAGCGCTGGATCTGAGGCCACTCAGCAAGTGTCCCAGGGTACACCAGGTCTAGGTGCCACCCACTGGGTGCTTGCAGACCTTTGTGGTGAGGCAGAGTCTCAGGGAGTGGTCAGGGTGAACCCAGCAGAGTTTATGCAACTGAAACAGACCAAGATTTGGCCTGTGTGAAAGGAAGGCTCTACACCAGTTGGTTGTTCAAGGGAAAAATTTCTCCCATCCTAGAGCCACACAACTCGTTCTGTCCCAGATTTTGCCATGAGCTCAATCTCAGCAAGGCAGAGCCAGTGTGTGTCAGGAAATGGGGAGGTGCCAGTCAGGCTTGGGGGAAGTTGGGGGTGTGGCCCCCCACCCGAGAGCCACATAACTCAGTCTGTCCTGGATTCTGCCCAGACTGCGGCAGGGCAGAGCCACCAAGAGTCAAGAGGGTGGGGCCACCAAGAACTGGGAGAGTGACACCAGCGGATCTCACATTGGGAGGAAGCTTGTGGGCTTAATCCCAGGTAGGGGGCGTGCAGGAGGCAGCCGATCAATGTTTCGCTCTCACATCAATGTTTCTCTCTTGCTCTCTCCCTTTCCCCTCCTCTCTTTCTAAAAAAAATCAATTAAAAAAATCTTAAAGAAAGAAGCAGAAGATAACAGGTGTAGGTGTACAACAAAGGTATTGTAGGCAAAGGGAGCATAAGCACTGGTATAAAGGCATGAATATAGGTACCATTTAAGTAGAAGCTCACTGGTACAGTAGGGACCTCTGTGGTACTAGTTAAGAACTGATAGTCAATTAATCAAATAATGTGTTTAAAGCAGAATGAAAAATGATAACTATAAAACTTAAAATATATAATGCACATGAATTTGCCAGTTTTTTCCTGAGGAGCCAAGGCTGTTTCTGTTGGTGCATATCCCATTGGTTGGGGTCGTGCCCTGTCTCTCTTGTATCAATTTGAGAGCATCTATGATTTCCACGACTGGTTTCTTGAAAGGAAAGTGAAGACTTAAATAGCACTTAGAAACAATCTAAGAACATAATCTTTATAGTTTTTTTGTGATTCCACTAATCTTTTACACTTTTTTCCTTCCACGTGTTATTTTGCCATTTGCTTTTATTGAGTCATTCTAAATTATTTCACTTAGTTTTCATGAAAATAACCCCATTCACATTTAGATTTTTCCACGTGATCTAATCTTTAAGTAAATCCCATAATTTTAATACATTCTATAGGAATAAACAGGTTTGGGAACAAATGTAAAAGACTCTTGACAAACATACGGCTTAACTAGTGGAAAGAGAAGTGCGAAGGGGTACTTACCAGTAGCTGACCAGCCCTGAGCATTCAGCTGTGGCATTATTTAGGACATCTAAAGGAGGCCTGGAAAGTATTGCCTAATCCAGTAAATCACTTAACAAGAAGACAGGAGTGTCCGCTTTCACCCTCTAATTCAACACAGCACCGGAGTCCTGGTCACAGCATCAGACAAAGAGAAGGAATCAAAGGCGCCCAACCTGCAAAGGAGGAAGTAAAACCGTCATGATTTGCAGATGACATAATACTGTCTAGAGAGAGAGAACCCTAAGATTCCATCAAAAAACGACTAGAAAGGGAAACTAAGAAAGCAATCCCATTTACATCTGTATCAAAAAAACAACCACCTAGGAATAAATTTAACCAAGGAGGTAAAAGACCTGCCTGTACTCAGAATATTATACGACACTGAAAAAAGACACTGAAGCAGATACAAACAAGTGGAAGCCTATGCCATGCTCATGGACAGGAAGAATTAACATCATTAAAATGTCCATTCTACTCAAAGCAATTTACAGATTCAACGCAATTTCTATCAAAATACCAATGCCCTATTTCACAGAACTAGAACAAATATTCCAAAAATTTGTGTGGAACCACAAAAGGCCCTAAATGGCCACAGCAATCTTTAGAAAGAAGAACAAAGATGGAGGAATCACGCTACCTGATATCAGACTGTACTGCAAGGCTGTAGTAATCAAAACAGCCTGGTACTGGCATAAAGACAGACATATAGATCAATGGAACGGAATAGAGAGACCAGAAATAAAGCCACACCTATATGGTCAATTAATATTTGACGAAGGAGGCAAGAACATACAATGAGGTAAGGACAGTCTGTTCAATAAATGGTGTTGGAAAATTGGACAGATACGTGCAAAAAATGAAACTAGACCACCTCCTTACACCATATATAAGAATAAATTCAAAATGAACTAAAGACTTAAATGTAAGACTTGAAACCAAAAAAATCCTAGAAGAAAACATAGGCCTTAAAATCTCGGACATTTCTTGTAGCAGTACTGTTCTGATATATCTCCTCAGGCAAGGGAAACAACAACAACAAAATAAATGGGACTACATCAAACTAAAAAGTTTTTGCACAGCAAAGGAAACCATCAACAAAACGAGAAGACAGCCTATTGAATGGGAGAAGATATTCGCCAATAATATATTCAATAAGGGGTTAATATCCAAAATTTATAAAGAACTTATACAACTCTATACCAAAAAACTCCCAAAACAATCCAATTAAAAAATGGGCAAAGGACCTGAATAGACATTTCTTCAAAAAGGACATACAAATGGCCAATAGATGTATGAAAAGATGCTCAATGTTACTAATAATCAAAGAAATGCAAATTAAAACCCCAGTGATATCACCTCACACCTGTCAGAATGGCTATCATCCGTAAATCAACAAGCGCGTGGTGGCGAGGGTGTGGAGAAAAGGGAGCCTCGTGCACTGCTGGTGGGGATGCAGACTGGGGCAGCCACCGTGGGAAACATTATGGAGGCTCCTCAAGAAATTAATGACCCAATGGTTTCACTTCTGAGTTTATATCCAAAGAAACTCAAAAACACTAATTTGAAAAGAAATATGCATCACTGTGCTCATTGCAGTGTTATTTACAATAGCCATGACATGGGAGCAGCCCAAGTGCCCCTAAATAGACCAGTGGATAAAGAAGAGGTGGTACATACAGGGGTGGGCAAAGCAGGTTTACAGTTGTTCATATGGAAAATAATGTAATAATAAAAAATAATACAGGAATAAACTCAGTTTTGTGTACTCACAACTGTAGACCCACTTTTGCCCCACCCTGTATATCAATGTATATGTGAAACTGTATCATTTGCAGCAGCATGGATCTACCTAGAGGGTATTACACCAAGTGAAACAAGTCAGAGAAGGACAAATGCCACATGATTTCACTTGCATGTGGGATCTAAAGAACCAAATGAGTGAACAAACAAAATTGAAACAGACTCATAGGTACAGAGAACAGGCTGATGGCTCCCAGATGGGAGGGGAGGGAGGGGGTGAGAAAGGTGAAGAGATTGAGAAGCACAGGTTGGTAGTTACAGAATGCTCACAGGGATGTAAAGTACAGCACAGGGAATACGTCAATAATATTGTAATAACTGTGTGCGGGGACTGGAGATATCAGGGAGGCCACTTTCTAAAATGTATGATTATCTAACCACTATGCTGTACACCTGAAACTAATATAAAATACTAGTGAATGTAAAAAAAACCACCTGTGTTTTAACAAACCCTCTAAGCGATGCTGATACATGCTCGAGTTTGGGAACCACTGTGCTAAGGAGCTGAGCCTTCCCTCTGCGTGATTTGGAGTAATTGGAGGATTTTAGCAATGGAGCAGTTTGAATACTATGACATCACACGTCACACTTAGTCTTAATTGTGTTGTGGGGAGTTCAGGTTGCTAGCTAGTCAACCTTCATATAGGTTAGACGAGACATTCCTAACAATCTCTCACATTTTCAAAAATGGTTAATTTCTTCATCATTGGCATATGTTTTAGAGCTTATCATGTGTCGGGCATTGTACTAGGAGACATCATTAGAATACATCATTGAACAAAACAGACAAAATCCCAGCTCTTGTGGGGCTTACCTTCTATCAGGAGTTGGACAATAGACAAAATAGAAAAATGAGTGTATTGATATGTGATATAAGGGCTAATGATTTTAAATAGGTCACAAAGGAGGTGAGAGAGCTCACCATGCAAATATTTGAGGAAAGAACATTCTAGAAAAGGGAACAGCAAGTACAAAGGGCTGAAGGGCCAGTGGGCCTGTGGCCCAGCAAACAAGGGAAAGAAATGGAAGATGAGGGTCTAGTTTCCACCTTATTTTATTGACAGTTGGCTACCTGGCTTTAATAGAAGCACAAATCTGGCCAGATAAACAAGTGGATTATATGTATACTGATGGAAATGGAGAGTTCAATGAGCAATGCACATTAATTTCGCTCAATAATACTTGTTGAGCACATATGTGCCAGGCATACATAGAGCTACTATGTAGGCTGCATGCATAGGGTGCCTGGAGCTATACAGCTCAGCAGCCCCCACAGAATCCATTATTTTCCTGCCTTCATGGGACTTACAATCTAGAGGAGAAACAAACACAATTGTTACAAAAAGGAAACTACAAAGTTCTAAGTACAGGTGCTCAGGTGCATCTATTTTAACCTCTGGTGTCAGGGAAGGCTTCCTGGAGGAAGTTACACTTTAGCCAAACCTGGAACAGTGAATGAGATTGGTCAGATTGGTGGTGAAAAGGGGTTTCCAGGCAAAGAATGGCCTATGCCAGACGCAGAGACGATGGTACATGTGGCCCACCCCCAGAACAGAAAAAGTACACTAGGGAGCGAAGAGTTGAGGCTGAAGAGCAGAGGGTGCGGGGCCTTGTACATTTTTATTTTGTAGTTTTATTTTATTTGGGGGAGGCCTTATAAATTTTTAAAGATTAAGGGCAAAGGAAAGGCAATGAAGTGTTAAGTAGGTGACTGGCATAATTAGTTTTAGGTTGTACAACTTGAGTAGCCTATATGGAAAATGAATGTAAAAAATAATATAGCCAAAAGTTTCCCTGTCACCTGACTTTTATTGCACACATACCTGCTAATACATGATTAAATGTTCTGGAATGGAGAAAGTGGCCAACCACAGAACCAACGTATTTCATATCTCTAAAGAACTGAATAATTAATATGCATCCTCAGCTAATTCAGATAGCTGTGCTAAAAACCCACATTGGAGCCTTACAAAGCGACAGTCTGCATTGTCCTGCCTCAGCCTCACCAAGTATAAACACAGGGTGCACTGCTGATGTGAGGGACATAAACCAACACTGCAAAATGTATTAGAAGCCGAGACAGAGAATGCATACTGCAGATCCCTCATTTGGCAAGTTGACACTGCATCCAGTGTGTGCCCCGAAGAGGCGGATTAAATAGCAGGTGCTTTGGAGCCTTGGTAAGCAAATACTACATTTTAACAATCAGAATCTGGTCTGTTTTTATCTGGATATGTGCTAGTTGTTAGTACCATCAAGGAATGAGAACAATAAGGAACCTGGTAAATTAATGTGAGCTCCTCACAACATCTGAATAGAAGGTCAGTAATAAAAAAAACAACAAGAGGAAGGACAGACGCAACTCCCGGGTGGTGGCAGACCCTAATGGCAGTATGCTAGTTGAACTTGTTTCAGTGTCCATGCAGATACATTAATTCACATGTAGCTCTTGTAAAGCATCAACTTTTTGTGTGGTGCTGAGTCCCTGGGAACCTGATGAGTTTCTCGGAGAGCAGTCGCAGCCAGTCTAGCTCAGCTGTGCTCAATCGGAGTTGCTTTCCTACCTACAAACCCTCACTTCAAAGCAAGGAACATAATGTACAATTTTTTAATGGCTCTAGACCCAGGCACTCAGGCTCTCTGCTCCGTGCCTTCCCTCGGTATAAACACCTAATCAAGATTGCCTGCTCTTCCACAATAGCAGCCAAATGCAATTCGAGAACCACAAGCCTTTGAAGTCCTCCCGGCAGAGGCCGGTTTCCAGTCCGGGATAATGACATGCCATGATTGCTGTCTTTGTTGTATCTTTTCAGTAGAGAAGCAATTATAGGCCCCAATTTAACAGAATAGACATTACGCAGCTTATGATGCTCAAAATGCAATTTCATTCGATCATTTTCTCAATTTGATTGGTATTAATAGAATGGTTCACAAAAAAAAAAAAAAAAAATAGCTGGCAGAGGTTGTGTCCCACTCCACTTTCAAAGAGATAATGTGGAAGTATCTCTGCTTGCCCAGGGGCTCGCCGCGCCGATTTAGACACCGAGTTCCAACAAAGCAGCGTGGGGTGGGAATATCGTGCGTCCAACATTCTCTGGGGAAGGAAGCGTAAGTCAGTGTATTTTCAATTTGTAAACTTTTACCAAAGCTATATAATGATCCCATCACTGTCCATCAAACAGTATCACCGGTGAAAAGCTGAATTAACTAAACTAAGCCCCCTTTACAGCATCCAGGAAATAGAACTGCCCATGGCAGATCCAGGAACAGGCCCAGCTTTTCTCCTGGGCTCCAGGTAACAGCTCATCCAAGACATTGTGTGCCTGAGGCCTGAAAAGGGATTATTTCCTTGTCTGCTTAGGCAGGGTATTTAGACATTATTTTACAATCTTAGTCTTCATTTCTCCTCCTGGATAGAGTGGATTTTTCTTTAAAGGGAGCTGTGTTTCTTTTAACATCGTGGCAATAGGGATTGAAACCTTGGTAATGGTGATGACAAAGTTGTAAAACCTAACACTTCTATAGTCGTGCAGTGTTTCTGGAGCCAGTACTGTGAGAGGGACCCAGCTGCAAGCCTGAGAAATGGTTCCTGACCAGAGCAGCAGGTTGTGTAGTTCTAAACCCTCCATTTCAGCGCGAGTTCAACTATTTCACGTGGAGGTTTCCATTGGCAGAGTGGTATCACCCCAAACCCGTTGAGCGCTTCCATTTGTTAGCAGGAAAATTCCATCATCAAATAGTCCATTTTGATCCTGGTACTAGGAGTGAAAACTCAAGCCTGATAAAGTTTTATTTTTACTTTTTCCCATTGTCAGATTAACCTTTAAGTATCTAAACTTCCACACCGTCTACTTGCTACACACACACACACACACACACACACACACACACACGTATATGTGCAGTGATTGTGATAAGTAGATATTCAGGTAGAGAAGGTTACATTCCAAATAAAGGAAACAAAATGTTGTCTTCCTGGTGCCAGAGAAGTCACACTGAGTGGTAGGAGTGAGGTTATCTTCATTGTCAAGTGTTTGCTTGTTACTTAACATCTGATAAATAGTTTTGCTTGTTTTCCTATTGAGCACTAGTCTGTGTGAGTATGAAGTGAAGTAACGGTGATGGAGAACTTGAACACAGACACGACGGACGCTAAGCCTGTACTCTCCCTGGTGTTGCTCCACAGCCTGCCGGGGGGAGCTCAGCAAAGCCGATATAAAGTCCTGTATCTATGTGTAGAGATCAGTCGCATTAGAAATGGGGAGACAAGCATTTACAGGTGATAACACAGAGTGGCCAAAGGAGCCCACCCTGAGTAACCCCTCCCAGGAGGGGTGGCAAAGACATCTCGGGACTTCCTCTGATGAGAGAGGGTTCAGGAAAGACATTTTAGTCAGCCTCTCGCCATTCCTGGGGGTTTCTGAAAGAAGGGTTGACTTGTTCCATGCTATTTCCGAGGGCAGAGGGGTAGAAATGAAAGGAAGACATATTTCTGCCCTTGTCAGGAAGAGCCTTGTAGTATGTAGGCTGCTCCTTGATGGAAGTCACGCTCATCACCCATGAAGTGAGACTAAAATCTAACGTTTACCCCAAGGGTTGGCCGAAAGGACCAGGTCTCCCACAGAGAGGGAATGTTCGCAAGCTGCCTTATTCTTTTCTCTCCCTTCCTTCCTAGAAGATTCTTAAACCTGTACTAACACTGACAAACAGGTAACTTCTGCCAGGAGAGGGGCATGTGTTTAGGCAGCAAGTGGATGCACATCTGCCAGGATGGGATAGAAGTACCAGAGGTTGCACTAGATCACCCCAGAATCCTTTCCGATATTGAGACTGTATAACTTTAACATTGCTTTCTGAAATGCTACCTGATGGCTAGAATTCCACATAGGACAGAGGCAATCTAATTTTTTTTTTAAAATATGTTTTTATTGATTTCAGAGAGAGGAAGGGAGAGGGAGAGAGAGACAGAAACATTAATGATAAGAGAGTCATTGATTAGCTGCCTCCTGCATGCCCCCCACTGGAGATCGAGCCTGCAACCTGGTCATGTGCCCTGACTGGGAATCAAACTGTGACCTCCAGGTTCATAGGTCAACATTCAACCACTGAGCCAAGCTGGCCAGGCAGAGACAATCTAATTTTTTAAATTTAAAACAGGTAGCTAGCTAATGGAGGCAATGAAAGGCCTTCATAATTTGGGGACCTAAGTTCCATGAATAATTTGGGGACATAAACCTTATGTAGCTCCCTTTATCAGTGGTTCCCAAACCTGGCTGCAGAAAGACCTACATAAGGGGAGGTGCTTAAATCATATTGATATTCAGGTCCACCTGAATTCAGGTCCCAGACCTTCTGATTTAACTGGTCTGGGATGGGACAGCATTGATATTTTTAAAAAGCTTTCTAGCTTATTCTAATATCTTACTAAAGTTGAGAACCACTGATCTAGATCATTCAAATTCACTGAGTGCCAAACAAAAAAATTCTGCAAGTTAAAGATGATATTTCTAATGAGTGAGTTAGTTTCAAAGCTGTTAGACTGGAGTTAATCTCTGGAGTTACACTACCTGGCTCCTCTGCTTACTAGCTGTTGATTCTGGAAAAGGTACTTAACCTCTTTATCCCTCAGTTTCTCTCATTTCCAAAAGGTGGTAATAATAGTACATACCCAATAAGGTTGTTTGAAGAGTGACTGATAGATGCTAAGTGCTTGGGATACCAACTGGCATACTGTAAGCATTCACTGTATATTAAATACTATTAGCATGGAATACTATGCAGCTGTAAAAAAGAAGGCTCTCTTACCCTTTGGGGCAGCATGGAGGGAACTGGAGAGTATTATGCTGAGTGAAATAAGCCAGTCAGAGAAAGACAGGCACCACATGATCTCACTCATATGTGGAATCTAATGAACAAAATAAACTGATGAACAAAATAGATTCAGAGACATAGAACCATGGAGCAGTTGGATGAATTTCAGAGGGAAGGTGGGGAGTGGGGGGAGGAGAGTAATCAAGAACTTAGATGCATATATACAAGACCTATGGACACAGACAATAGTGTGGAGAAGACCTGGGGGTGGAGGGTGGGGGTGGATGCTGGGTGGAGGGGATCAATGGGGGGGGGGGAGAAGGGAACATTTGTAATACTTTCAACAATAATTTAAAAATACTACTACTGTTGTTGTCCCCATCCCCTTGCAGTGTAGTGTTATTTCATCACGTAGTTTTGTTTGGCATACTCAGACTTTAGTTGCAGATATACCACATGATAACTGTTATAAAATTGGGCCCTCTGAGTACGTATAGAGCATTAAAAGCAATGGGTAGTGTGATCTCAAAGCACCAATTTTTTCAGATCATGCCTGAAAGAGAAAACATTGTTTATTCCCATTTCCCTTGGGAACAGCCTAGCTCCCTAAGGACTAACATGAATCCTTGAAATGAACTGAAAATAAAACCCACCCTCTTTCTAAAGACTTGAGCCCTGTGGCTCTAAGACTAAACTGAATCCAGTTAACATGCTGTATGTTTCACCCTCTTAGATGTCCTCCCCAGTCAGAGTAACTGACAAGACGTCCACCCAGAGTTCCAAAGAGATGGAAACGGTTGCCATCGATCCTGAAAAGAACTGGCACCACAGAGCCCAGCAGCTAAAGGTTACTTGCTGGATTAAATTTTAAATGTGTTTCAAGAGTTTACTGCTGAATATAAGTAATGTTTATGACTGACTTCTTATCACTTAAGGGTTTATTCTTGTGCCTGCAAATAGTTACCCACCCTCCTAGGCGTAAGACTGGCTTCTTCCCAGATGGGCCATTGTTCTCTCAGCCAGCCAACCCTACCCATTTTCCCAAAGGTTCTATTTTCTAGAGGAAAATTATTTCATTCTCTAAACATGCAAAGTTGTAACCCCTTAGAGAAGAAAGGCATGGAGAAAATGCAAGGGAAATGTCACAGTTCCAAAATACTGTCCAATGCTGTGCTGCTGAGTCTGTTTCCTTCTGAAATTGGCAGCTACACAGAGTCCCTGGGTGAGAGGGAACATGACCCACAAACACTACGTGAGAGGGAACGTGACCCAAAAACACTACCCCAGAGCCTCACTGAGTCCTCATTGCAGAACGTGGAAGCCCACAAACAGTAATTTAGCAGAATGGCACCCTTCTTTGGCCATGGGCTTACTACTTTGAAACATATTTTGTTTCAGGGAAGATTTTTGTGAAAAAGTCCCCACTGACTTTTTCTGGAAGAATCGGGAAAAGCGCTAGCAGGTGATTTCATAAGCCAGTGTCTGGAGTTGTGTGGAGCAGTCACTAGTGGACCAGACTTTATCTCTGCTCAAGAAGGAATGATCGCTTTAAAATCATCCAGGCCCTATAGAGCCTGTTGACATCATCAGTTAAAACTATGTACAGTGGTGAAAGTAATAAGAAAAATAATTAAGTTCATTCCAATTTCAGAGAAGTTAGAAAAGAAGGATTGCCTAAATCATCTTTCTTCCCCAGTGGACTCTTATGTTTTTTATGTTTTTAAAAATTGATTTTAGAGAGAGGGGAAGGGGGAGGGGCAGAGAGAGAGAAATGTCAATCGGCTGCCTCCCACACGCACCTCTACCGGAGACAGCCCATGACCTGGGCATGTGCCCTGACAGGGAATCGAACCAGTGAGCCTTTGGTGAATAGGACAGTGCTCAACCAACTGAGCTACACCAGCCAGGGATTTTTTAATTTTAATTTTTTAAAATAATTTTTATTTTTCAGTTACAGTTGACATGCAGCATTATATTAGTTTCAGGTGTACAGCATAGTCATTAGACATTTATATAACTTATGAAGTGATCCCCCCAATGTCTACTACCCATTTGACACCACACATAGTTATTAGTGTATTATTGACTGTATTCCCTGTGCTGTACTTTGTATCTCATGACTGTTGTACCTGCCAATTTGTATTTCTTAATCCCTTCAACTATTTTACTCATCCCCCCCCCCAAACCCTGACCATCAAAATGTTCTCTATGACTTTGTTTCTGTTTTTCTTTGTCATTTATTTTGTTTTTTAGATTCAAAATATAAGTGAAATCATATGGCATTTGTCTTTGTCTGGCTTATTTCACTCAGCACAGTACCCTCTAAGTCCATCCATGTTGTTGCAGATGCAAGATTTCATTCTTTTTTATGGCTGAGTAATATTCCATTGTATATATGCAGCACTTCTCTATCCAGTCATCTATGAGGGACACTTAGGCTGCTTCCATATCTTGTCTATTGTAAATGATGCTGCAGTGAACATGGATGCATATGACTTTTTGATTTAGTGTTTTGGTTTAAAAAACAAAATAAATGACCAAGAAAAACAGAAACAAAGTCATAGAGAACATTCTGATGGTTGGGGTTTGGGGGGGCAGGGATGAGTAAAATAGTTGCAGGGATTAAGAAATACAAATTGGCAGGTACAACAGTCATGGGATATAAAGTACAGCACAGGGAATACAGTCAATAATATTGTAATAACTATATGTGGTGTCAAATGAGTAGTAGACATTGAGGGGATCACTTCATAAGTTATACCCAGAAGTAGAATTGTTGGGTCCTTCCTTGTGTCTTATAATAGCCTTTGTTTTAAAGTCTATTTTGTCTGGTTTAAATATTGCTACTCCAGCTTTTTTTTTTTTTCATTTCTGTTTTCATGAAATATACTTTAGCATCCCTCCAGGCTACTCTCAGAGTTGAAAAGGAAGAAGTACAAACAGTTAATCACACAGAGCTTTCTGAAAGCTGATGCCACTGAGACTGAGGACACACCCAGAAGTTGAGAGCGTGGAGACTGAAATTTCTCTTGCAGTGGGATGTAGAGAACAGAATCTAGTACCAGACCTGGCAGAGAGCCTAGGGAGCTTGGCCAGTGGGATGCAGAGAACAAAGGATAGCACCATAATGCTTGTCCTGCATTATGGGTGATGGACAGGGTCAGAAGACATTAACCTCTGAGCCTTCACCTGCCATTCACTTGAGGAGTACCTTTGAGCAAATCTCAGCTTCCTTCAAGCCTTAAGTTTCTTCTTCTTTAAATAAAGGATTGGCTGAAATGAACTGCAAAGCCCAACCTAGATGCAAAATGCTATGATTCTATCACCCTTTACTTAAATTATCATTTAAAATATATTTGAAGCATGTAAGATTCTTGCAGACTATAGCTTTCATAAGTATTACTAAGAAAAATTGTAACATTCTCAATCAATAATAAAACAATCATGGTAAAATCACAATGCTTGATTCATGGCATGGACCTAGACAAGCAGTAAAAAAAATAAAACAAAGCTTTGTATGGAAGAAAATCAGAAGAAAGCCAAAGGAACGTTGTTTCTTCTTGTGTGCACTAGGACCCATTCGTGCATAACCCAGTCCCGAATGAAGACAAAGAGAAGACAAACATCTAAAGATTGTTAGACCAAAAATGACAGCAATAGAGTAGCCCCAAGGATGTCTCACTTTCTTTATCCAGAGAGGATTTGTTAACTGCCACTGCCTCCTACATGGTGGCTAGGCACCGGGTGTGCAAACACTCCAGGGTGCTTTTCTTTCTCCTCTTTATCTTTCCAAATCCAATGCCTTTCTTTCTGCCCCCCCCCCCCCACACCCAGACTGAATATTTCCCAGCCTCCCCCACCCTGGTGCTCTGCCCCTTCTCTCAGCGCTTACTGAGCCTGTGGTCGGGACCACACTCTCCAGGCTTCTTATACTTGGCCGTGCCTCACTAGGTGCTGTCTGTGTTTCTTTTGTAACAACCACACTATCAGCTCCCTGAACGGTAGCATTTTATTTTATCCTGTATCTCCTGGCCCAATGTTTTGCATAAAGCTGATCTTAGTAAATACTTACTGGTTGATTAAAGAAACATTTAAAAATCATTTAGTGCCCTGGCCAGTTTTGCTCAGTGGTTAGAGCATCAGCTCGCAGACTGAAGGGTCTCAGGTTCGATTCCGGTCAAGGGCACCTACCTTGGTTGCAGGCTCAGTCCCCAGCCCTGGTCATGTGGGAGGCAACCAGTCGATGTGTCTCTCCCACATTGATGTTTCTCTCTCTCTCTCCCTTCCACTCTCTCTGAAAAGCAATGGAAAAAATATCCTTGGGTGAGGATAAATAAATAAAAATAAATAAATAAATAAATAAATAATAAATAAAAAGTCATTTAGTAAATCTCCAAGTGAAAATGGGCCTTTCTTGACAATTTTTTTTTGAAAGATGACTTTAAAAGACTATATATATCCCCTCAGTAAACCTACTCTAACAATGAATAGCTTTCATTGGGAAAGATCCTTACATAAAATCAAACTAATTCACACAACAAATATTTATACAGTACCTACTATATTGCAGGCACTAGGTTTTAGAAGCCTAGCCCAAAAGGCATCGTAAAAACAAAACAAAACAACCCCCCCAATAAAACCCCTTCAAGACAATAAACAAAATTTGATAAAAGATCTTTTTCAAAGAATAAAAATGAAATAGATTCCTACCCTCAAGGGTTTCAGAACTTTAGTGGGAAAAAAGTTATGTAATCATAATGAAATAATATAAAAGTAGGTGCAAAATGCACTGTAAGTAAAAGAGGAGCTAATTCTGCCTTAAAACGACAAGAAAAGCCTCCCTAAAATAGACAGGATTTGAGCTGACCCCAGGGATAAATCAAAGTATGCAAGAGACAGATGGGACAAAGGTATGAGAATGCAAGAGAGCATAGTATGTTCTGAGGATGACATGCAGGTCAGTAACTAAAGGAGAAAGAATGGGGATGGGGAGTGGTGTGACGCGGGGCTGTGCTGGTTGGCTAGGGGACCCTGAAAGGCTTTTTATGTCAATCAAAAGATTTCAGATTTTATCCTGTGGATAGACAGCAGGAGGCCATTAAAATTTTTAAGCAGGTTCATGACATAATCAGACTTGAATGTTAGAAAATTCATTCTGGCCATGGTCTGAAGAATAGATTGGAAGGAAGAAAATGGCAGAGTCAGTGGAACCAGTAAGGTGGCTTTTGCTATGTTTTCTGCACGAGACTATGAGAGAACTGGAAGGGGACAATACTTACTCTGGTTTTGTCACTGTTCTCTTTTCAATCTGGTGGCTGTACGTCGTTCCACTGGCTGGATTAAACTTGTTGCAAGTCAGGACAGCACCTGATCCCCCTCAGTCCTGACTAACAAATTTAACAATTGCTTAAATACAAGGTAAATGGAAGGGAGAGAAAGAGAATGATTTTGTTGACAAAAGAAATTCCAAACCTAAACAAAGATTTAAAGTTTATTTGTGCCTAAGCTGAGGGCCAGACCAAAAAGCAAAGTCTCAAAGGATTGAGAAAATGATCCCAGGAATAGCAGTGTTGCAGTTCACTTTATATGTTACAATCAAAGGAGAAAACATAAGGAAGATTACATGAAATACATTGGTGGCAGATTAAGGAGGCAAGGAAAGTAAAATGGTGGGAATCTATAGGATTGGATAAAAGCAAAATGGAGAATACATGTTTCTTTTCCATGGGTGGGTGCAGGATAGTTAACATCTAACACACATAGTTTATAGAGGTATGCAGGTAAAAGATCACAGTGAGGGGGAATCCAACATGATGATGGAGTAGGTGGAAGCAACACTCACCTCCTCCCAGGACCAAACTGGAATTACAACTAAATTATAGAAAAAATCATCCTGAATAACCAACTGAAGTCTAGCTGAGCAGAAGTCTCATAATGAAGGATTTACAGAAGAAGCCCCATCGAGACTGTTAGGAAAGGAGGAAATGTGAAAAGGGCTGGTCCTGCTACCTCTGGAAAGGTGTCTCAGCTGCAAAGGTTCCCCATGAGGAGCATGGGGTCTCAACCCCAGGCTGGACTCCCTAGACAAGAGCACCAGAGCCAGGAAGAGGCGCCCACATAGCCTCTGTGTAAAGGGGAGGGGTCTCTGTCAGGGAGAGAGAGGAGTCTCCTAGAGACAGAGGTGCCCTCTTAAAGGGCCACTTGCCCTGGCCTCCTGTGGAGGGAGGATAGAGTGGACTAGAGTCGTGTGAGAAGAGACTGGGGTTTGTGGCTCTGGGGAGGAAGTTCAAAGAACAGTGACCAGGATCCCAGTGCTGAGTCCCTCTCCCACACCACAGACACCATCTTCCTTGGGTGGAGCACTTTTCTCTATATGGCATCAGCCATGGGGAAAGCAACAGCCCCACCTTCTGGATTCCCTCTCACCCCACTCCACAGAGCTTATGCCCAGCTGAGGAGTGAACTGCCTTGGCCAGTGTGTAGAGGTCTGAGCAGACTAAGTTGTATGGCATTGGGGTGGGGGCAATTTCCCCCACTTTCCCATAAACCTAACTGCTGCTTCCCCCTCATGAGAGATAACTAGAGCCACCCTCCAAGCTCCAGCAGCCCCACCCACCCAACTCCTAATGGCTCCACACTGCCAAGTTTGGGACAGACTGAATTGTGTGGCTCTCAGGGAGAGTTCACACCCTCAAGCTTCCTTGAAGCCTGACAGGAACTTCCCACTCAGGGGAGATCCATTAGCTCTATCCTCCCAACTCCTGGCAGCCCCACCCTGCAGAGCTCCATCTCTTCCTGGCAGAATCTGGGACAGACTGAGTTGTGCAGAGCTAGGACAGGGGCTATTATTTCCTCACACAACTGACCAAAGCAGAGCTCACCCTTTACATGGCAAAATCTTGCTCTGTTTGGGCCTGATAAACACTGCTGGCCTCACCCTTACCACTCCCTGAGTCTAAGGTGTATGAGCATTCAGCAGGTGGCAGCTAGACTTGGAATAACCAGGGGCATTTGCTGAGTGGCTTCAGACCCAGCACTGGCACTGAGTTTGAAACTGTGTCAATCTGGTGAACACCACTTCTACCTGGCGACTCACTGAGAACATACTTCATTTGATTTGAGTACCACCAGAAGCTCTTTCAGTGACTGAGCCTAACAGGCAGTGGGCAGGTGAAAGCGTCTTAGGACTTTTGCTGACCTGCGCGTGGGACTGAAGTTGGTAAAAGCTAGCCTTGGTGCACAGCTTGGTCCTTCCTATGAACACCCAGGCCCAGCAGAGGCACCCACACCTGTGGATTACTTGAGCTCCAAAGAGGTGCCCAGGGCCAGTCACAGATAGCATCTGCCATTGGCCTGCACCAGAGTTCCTCCCAAGAGGCCCAGAACAACATACTCAATGTCCAGTTTCAGACAATATCAGAGCAGGATCCAATAGGCTTCACAAGCAGCATATCCAAAGAGAAGTCTTGGCAGACACCAGATGTAGCTAAGGCAAATTCTGCTTCATGTGGTCAGCACCTGCACAGCAACTTACCATGGCTGAGGTTGAGCCTCACAGTCAGTCTGAGGGTCAACCACATGCACAGACAGGCCAGTAGCAATCAAGACTCAATTATAACACAAGGTCTCACATAACCTACACAAGGGACATTCCTGGAGCACCCAGTGCAGATGATCAAAAAACTACACCACTGGACCCCAAGGACACCTACTACAAAAAGCAACTCCACCAAGACTGGGAGTCATAGCAGATCTGTTTAATACATAGAAACAAACAAAAAGAGACAGCCAAAATGGGGAGACAAAGAAACATGTCCCAAATGAAAGAACAGGAGAAATCTCCAGAAAAAGGGCTAAATGAAGGGAGGCAAGCAAATTGTCAGATATAGAGTTCAAAGCAATGGTTTTAAGGTTGCTTAACAGCATAAAATAAGACATAGAAACCATAAAAAAGAACCAGTCAGAAATGAAGAACACAACACCTGAAATGGAGAATACAGAATACAGAAGGAATGAATAGTAGTTGGATGAAACAGAGGATTGATTCAGCAATTTGGAAGGCAAAGTAGCAGAAAACACCCAATCAGAGCAATAAAAAGAGAGAACTAAAAAAATGTGTACAGTTTAAGGGGACTTGGGAACAACATGAAGTGTAACAATATCCTCATCATAGGGATACCAGAAGGAGAAGAGAGAGCAAGGGATCAAGAACTTATTGGAAGAAATAATGACTAAAAACTTCCATAATCTAGTGAAGGAAAAAGACACACAAATCCAGGAAGCATAGAGAGTCCAAAACAAGATGAACCCAAAGAGGCCCACACCAAGATACATCTTAATAAAAATGGCAAAGGTTAAAGACAAAGAGAGAATCTTAAAAGCAGCAAGAGAAAGACAGTCACCTACAAGGGAGCTCCCACAAGATTGTTGCTGATTTCTCAATAGAAACATTTCAGGCCAGAAAGGATTGGCATGAAATATTCAAAGTGGTGAAAAGCAAGGACCTACAACCAAGACTACTTTACCAGCAAGGGCATCATTTAAAACTGAAGGCGAAATAAAGAGCTTTCCAGACAAGAAACAGCCAGCTTGTTGAAAGTCCTTTGGGAAGGTCTGCCCTGATCGCTTAATTGTTGGAGCTGTAAATTCGTGATTTTAGCAGCTTCACCCTTTTCCTTCTTTTGAATAACTTTGGGTAATTGATCAGCCAGAACTGCTAGCTTATTAGTATGCATAGTAGGCCAGTTTAATTTACGCTGTTTAATCACAATTACAAACTCTTCATCTAATCCTTTCAAAAATGGCAACTTGAGAAATGGATGATTTTGATGATTATTTAAATTGTATGGAGACAATTCTGAATGTTGTTTGGAAGTTTTCTTAAAGTGTTCTAAGAAATCAAGTATGGTTTCATCGGGTCTTCACTTACATTGCCCGATTTTAGTCCACTCTCTTTGGGGCTGGGGGGCGGATCTGAGGAGTGGCTTGGTAAAACCAGTAGGCTAATTCCCTGCATTCATCTCAGTCTCTCTGTGTCTTAAAAAATCTTCTATAGGTTTTTTCCCCACAAGCCTTATTTAAATTTTGTGTTGCCTTACTCTCATAAACGAAGAGTGTATCAGTTAAGACAGGTCTGGAAAACCAGGATCATGTGTTCTGATAGTGAAATCAAATTCCTTAGCAAGTCTGACGGGGTCTTGGAGGGGATCAGGAACATCTTTGGTTAGATTTCTTAATTCTGTTCTAACCAAAGCAGTATAAATTTTTGCCTATTCTCCCCTCCCTGGGACTGGCTTTTCCCAAAAGGGAGCCACCAGAGTTTCTGGTCTTTCTAGTGCATTCTGGTTTAGCTATTTTTAGTTTCATTTTCAGTCTGTAAAGGTGAAGGCAGCAGAGAAGGAAGAGAAGAATGGGGAGGGGAAGGAGGAAGGAAAATAAGCCCACACAGGAAAGCTCTGAGAGTAAAGGCTCTAACGGAGTAGCTGGGAAAGGGGGAGGAGTAGGTAGTGGCAGTGAGTAGCTTTGGAAGCCATTTTTAATTCAGAGACAGTCTCTAAAACTTTTTTATTAACCTCCTGGAGAAAAGAGAGTTTATCTGTGCCTCGTCTTGAGGCTCCTAATGTTCAATCAAAGTAAGCTTCCCATTCATTTTGTTTAATTTTAGAGCTGGCTTTTTCCAATTGTGCATGCAAAAAAATCAATTCTAGTATATCAAAAGTTCCCCATTTTAGCCATCTTAAGCTAAGATCATTTTTAGTTAAATCTTCCCATTTCTTTACATACTTACAATTGAAAGCTCTGTATGAATTGTACATGAACCCTCCCAGAGTACTAATAGGTGGCTGTCCATTTGGGGGCTTGTTGGCCTTGGAGGTATAATTTCTCATTTTGAATTTAATTTTCTTTTGAAATCTGTAGAATCTGAATAAGCTTCTAGAAATATTATGTTATGGGTTACAGTGTGCTGCTTGTGGGTTGACTTCCTTGGGGCTTTTACCTCCTGAGTCCCCAGTGGTTGTGGGACCAGCCTGTTGCATGTTTTAGCCTCTTTAACAGTCTCCATGTGACTTCTTTTTTATATCCTTAGTTGTAGGACTTCCATTCAGCTAGATTTCAGGCAGTTCTGAGATGATTGTTTTGTAGTTTAGTTGGAACTTTGATGTGGTTGTGGGAGGAGGTGCATACCATGTTCACTACGCCGCTGTGTTGACTGGAAGGTTGATTGTTAATAAACACAACAGAACTTCTCTATGTCAAAACTCATCTTGGAGCCCAGACACAACCCTCAAGACTCCAGGGTTGATCAGGGTAACTGCTGAAGAGGCAGAAAGCTGTATGTGTGCTCACCTTGAGAGCAAGGATGAGGTGTTTTTTTTAAACAAATGAACTGATTGGTTGAGACCAGAGCACATATTCTCCCCTCTGCTTATGCCCTGTAAACAGCAAAGCTATGAAAGAGGACACCCCTGGGTGCAGCGTTTCATGGGTTGGGGCAGACTTCCCTCAGATGGCACAGGAGGAACAAACACTGATAACTAAGTATGGGTTTTACTATGAAAATATCACCCTAGCTTTAGGCATCAGGATTCCTCGATGCTAACAGCCCAGCCAAGGACCCTGCCCTATGTGTGCCAGGGAAACCTATTGCCATTAGGCCGTTAGTCTGAGTGCATGCAGCATGGGCTGACTGTGCATTTGGTAACAAAAGAACCCCAGTGAGAGCCGGATGAAATAGAGGATTTCAGTGCTGATGGGGATGAAATAGCCTGAGAATGGGTTTGTACATTAACTTCAGGGAACTCAGGTCTTGCCACCTAGAGAATGACACCTGATGCCTCAATCGTAGGGTGATAAATCCTCAGTAAACCACAGATCTCAATAGACTGCTGGGAAAGTAAGAGAAATCGCGTCAAGCCCATAAATGTTTTGCTGTCTGGGGACTGAAATGCCATCTCTGGGCACTTACATTTACCTGAATAGCGAATTTAGCACTTGAGGTGACTGAAGTTTCATAAAATGATGAGTCCTTGGCCTTGTTGACAAAGCACCCTGGGAAGAATACAATTACAACCTGAATTGTCAGCAGCAAAGGTATAACATGACTAAAACCAAGTGGTGACCTAGGATTTCAGGTCTGGTACCCAGGAAAAAAATTCCTAATAGGTTTTTCTTTCTTTTTTGGTGGGAATGAGAAGATAGAACTAAAACAAGAACAGTTGCAAAGCAGCAGAAAAAGAGTTTCTGGTCACTTATTTTTCTAGCAATTAAAAGACTGGACAAATATTAAAAAGAATGACCTTATCAGCATCAATAAATATTTATAGATCATAGCAAAGGGGGTGGTTTTTGCCCTTCATGAGCAGTGATGACAGCCATGAAAAGGGCCATGTGTGTGTGATGAACAAACCTATAAGACTGTAAAATAACAATTTTCTTCTGGATCCACTACAAGGAAGGACGCTGTCGGGCTGTCTGCAGAGCTTTCCTGCCCACATTTCCCCCGTGCTGCTCAATATACTGCATGGGAGGAAGAACCTGTCTTTTTTTTTTTTTTTTAATTGACTTTGTGGAGAGAGAGAGAGAGAGAGAGAGAGAGAGAGAGAGATCAATTTTTTGTCCTACCTATTTGTGCATTCATTGGTTGATTCTTATATGTGCCCTGCCTGGGGATTGGACCTGTAACCTTGGTGTATTGGGACAACGCTCCAACCATCTGAGCTACCCGGCCAGGGCCACATCCTATCTTAATTGAAATACAGAAAAGGAAGTGTTTTGTGTGGTTTTTTTTTTTGAGCACCACAGGTAAAAAATTAAAGTTTAGAGTTGCTAATCAGAATTTGGCCAATCCTCCAGAAGGCTCAAATTCTAAAGAGAATATACTCTAAATTTCAAATTATAAGCCATTCTTACTTAAAAATCTGATGTAAGAAGTAACATTGTGTATTACTGTTTTAAATAGTCTCAACCTTATCATTATAATGAGATTTCATTCAAAATACAATACCACTTAATATTATATAGGAATAGGATGAGCCTTAGCGATTATATCAGGAAAGTGAAATAAAAGTTGAACCCACTGCTGTACTTCGATCATTCTTCATAGCAAGCTAAAACAAACAGTTTAAGCAAAAACATGATTTATTTACTTCAAGCTTTTTTCTCAAACGATCCGGGTAACTTGCATAATTTGATGAATGTTTTATGGGTACAGACCACAGAGGTTTCATGTGCATGCGTTCAAAAGGAGAAATGTGCGCAGTTATGTAACGTGCTGATGCACATGGTCATCTTACTGTTCACAGTAAGCATTTAATCAGTCCTTCCAAAGGCCTCTTAACTCAGCTAGCTTTTTACGAAGTAATGAGTGCTTCATTCCTTGGGAAATGTTTCCAAATGGCATAGCACCATATAGTCACATAGTGTACCTATTATATCAGGAGTACATTTTGTTGTTACGAGACTTTGAAAAGCATGAAGACTGTTGTGAAATTGAAGTATTCCCCCAGGTGTTTGATTGCCTAAGTACAGGCTGTATTAAGGAACAGAAGCAAAACAGCCCTTGTGGTTTCACAGGCGTCCTATCAGAGTGCGGACTCTTTTATAAAATCTAATTTGTTTCATCCAGTGAAGAGGTCATTTCTAGCTTCTGAACTATATGAGTAAAAAGATCTGATAGATGAATTGTACTTCATATTAAACTCGTGCTTAGTTGGCAAAGCAAATCATTGATGTTCTTTCTGGTTAGTATTTTTAAAATAGTCAAAGTAAACTTGAATATTTTGATGTACATTTTCCCTTTCTTTGCATGCAGATCTTTAGAGGTAAAGCTTTCTCCCCGCCCTAACTTGGTAACACTTCATTTTATAGCATTTTAACTCAAAGACTTGTCCTTGATATAAAGCCCATTCTCAACTCTCTACTTCTTCCTAGAAAATGTATAATTGCCAGGAGGAGGCGCTCAGCTAACTCCCCTCTCTGTGCCTGACATAGGAAAGAATCTTCTCCTAGTAGTCTTCATCTCCTTTCAATTCCACTGTCACCCTCCTACAAGTCTCAACTCCCAGTTTGAAAAATACTGATTTAAAATTTGTGAAGAGTCCCAATCTTTTAACTTTACATTAACCAAAAATATCTTTTTGGAATTACCAGGAACACTGGTCTCAATATGAAAGTGCAAAATCAAGTACTATACTAAGACGTCAATCTTCTGAAACATCCAGTGGTCAGCAGCAACCTTCCAGGAGACCAGCCAAGCACAAGATTCGAAAACAGCAGAAACACAACCGTGGCCTGAAGTCCTTCATGACTGAAGAGCTGGTCTTCGGTCTAGGAAATCAGAAAAACACTCCCGGACAGCAACAAAATCAGAATAGGAGTATTGATAATTCAATAAAGCATGAGGCAGTTGTGGTTATGAATGACCCTAGCAGTGATTTACAACACTCAAGTGCACTTAGGAGCCAGGATCCCAAAGGAGCCTCCAACAGGTTTGCCCCACCACAGCGCGCTTTTGACAAGGTGTTATATAGAAACGCTGGACACCACTCAGAGATGAATTTTAATAAAGAAAAAAGACGCAAAGACCAAGAAGAGAGAATATTTTCATACCAGCAGCTACACACGAACACTCTTTCCAATATGGACTTGAACTACCCTAATGGACTTACTAAGAGACAAGTGCCCCTGAGTCACAAAGGCTCCCAGTCTGTTTCCAACGTAAATGTTAACAGAGCGACTGAAAATAAGAAGCAACCCAAACAAACTTATACAGAAACAAAATATAAGAATTTGGAAATATTATGGTAAGAATGCTTTTTTCTCAAGTGGTTTTCTAGAGAAAGACAAGAGAGGAAGAACGAGAAGTTGTGGGGTTGGGGGTCATGGGAAGTTGTGGGGGTCGGGGGTCATGGAAAGTTGCAGGGGGCAGGGGTCATGGGATAGTCAGATGAAGGGAAAAACTTACCTAGCAACGTCCTTGGCTCCAATTTTTGCCTAAAATAGTCCACTTTTTATGTATTTATTTTCTTTTTCCCTGTCTCCTCTACTTTTTCCACTCTAGTTAAACCAGAGGTTGGAGGGAGGGGAGGAGCGCAGGAGGAAAGACCCGGTCAATAAAGGTCGCTGTATTTTGAGGGTTACAATAATGTTTGGAGGAAACACATGATCTCCAACACTGTAATGGCCTATGCTAAGAAAATAATCTAAAATACAGAAAAAGATGTATGCACAAAAATATTATTTAGCCCGGCCGGGCGTGGCTCAGCAGTTGAGCGTTGACCTAGGATCCAGGCGATCGGGGTTCGATTCCCGGTCAGGACACGTGCCCGGGTTGCGGGCTTGATCAATGACTCTCTCATCATTGATGTTTCTATCTCTCTCTCTCTCTCTCCTTTCCTCTCTCTGAAATCAATAAAGATATTTTTAAAAATATATATATATTATTTACAGAAATGACAACAGAGATCCAATGATAAGGAAATGTCTAGATAAGTTATGATATTTCGTATCGTGTAACCATTGTTATGGTTATGAGGAAATGCTTCTATAAACAGCAAATAGTAAGGTACAAAATCACTCCTAAGGAGTTTGTGCTCTACTAGATTAAAATGTCACAGACTCGAAGAAGAAAAATGCACCAAAATGTCAATAGTAATAGTGGCTATCTCTGGCAATAGAAATTGGGGTTATTTTCAATTTCTTCTTTATACTTTCTGAATTGTTGAAGTTTCCTACAATGTAGCTGTATTACTTCAACAATCGGGAAAAAAGGAAAGTTATTTTAAAAAATCACTTCAGGGGACATGTCATGATACCATTCAATCAAATGTGTTTATTACACACCTGATATATACTGAATTTAGTGCTAAAATGCTATAGAAGATACAAAAGTAGCATGGTGCACGGGACCTTCAAGGAGCTTATTTTCAAAGCAGAGAGACAATCTTACACATGTGACTCGATCAGAAGACATTTAAGTGCTACAGTTGCAGGGATGGAACGTACTCAGTGAGACTCAGGGTCAGCTTCCTAGAAGAGATAGTGCCGTGTCCTTTCCCCCTGACTTTAGAGGGATTGCTTCTAACATTTTTACCATTAAAAATAATCTCTCATTTTGGTAGATAGGGAGGGGAGATATGTAGGAAATTTTCTCCTATTCCTTTTGCAAAGAACTTTTATCGTAAATGGATATTTAATTTTATCAAATCTTTCTCTGCATCAATTGAAAAATTTTCTCCTCTAATCCTTTAATGTGGTTAAACATATTAACATTTTCTAATGTCGTACTATCCTTTTATTCCTAGGATTAACCTAACTTGTCATACTCTATTTTTAATAAATTGCTTGATTTGATTTGTTAGCACTGTTTAGTATTTAACACACCTGCACGAGGTGAGATTGGCTTAAAATTTTCCTATTTGCCACTGGCCCCATCTAGATGGGTTATCAAGATTATACCAGCCTTATAAAATGAGTTGGGGAATATTCCCCTATTTTACATTCTCTCGGATATTTCTATTACTTGAAGGTTTCATAGAATTTTTTTGTAAAACTATTTAAGTCATACGTATTTTTTGTTTCACTTTGTTCTGTTGTTTGTAGGCAGATTTCCACTTTAAGCTATTTACATTTATTGTGATAGTTATATTTGGATTTATTTCTACCATCTTGACTAGTCCTTTATAATCACCTTTTTCTTTGCATCATTTTTTTATATCCTCTATTGAACTGATAGAATATTTTTCGTGACTTTTCCCCTGTACTAATTTGGAAATACATATTCTCTTTCTATCCTTTCATTTTGTAACTTACATACTTAACCAGTCTGGTGTAAAATTAACATTTCCATTCTCTTCCAGAACATATTCAGAATCACTGGGTCATTATTACCCAATCACTATTTCTGCCACACGTATTATTTTTGTTCAGTATCTTATCGAAAACTTGATATCTCCAGAATTAGTCATTACTTTTATTATTGTTGTATAGTGTCAATGATGTTTTATTCTTTATTTTTATAGAACTTATTGGAGTGACATTGGTTAATAAAATTATATAGGTTTCAGGTGTACAGTTATATATACATCATCTTTATATTATATTTTGTGTTCACCACCTCAAGTCATTTATCCCCCCTTTATGCTCCTACCTCTCCCACAGCCCTTTCCCACCTTGTAATCGGCATAGTTTTCTGTGTCTGTGACTTTTGTGGGGGTTTTTTGCTTATTCCTTTCACCTTTTTCACCCAGCCCCTCGAACCATCTCCCCTCTGACAGCTGTCAGTCTGTTATCTGTATCTATGAGTGTGTTTCTGTTTTGTTTGTTAGTTTATTTTGTTCATTAGACTCCACATATAAGTGAAATCATATGGTATTTATATTTCTCTGACTGGCTTATTTCACTTAGTACAATACTCTCCAAGTCCATCCATGCTGTTGCAAAGAGTAAGATTTTCTGCTTTTTTACAGCTGCATAGTATTCCATGGTATAAACGTACCACAGCTTTTTTTATCCACTCATCTACTGATGGGCACTTGGGCTGCTTCCAAATCTTGGCTATTGCAAATAATGATGCAAGAAACATAGGAGTGCATGTATTCTTTCAAATCAGTGTTTCCAGTTTCTTTGGATATATTCCCAGAAGTAGAATCTTTGGGTCATAAAGCAGTTCCAATTTTAATTTTTTGAGGTAACTCCACACTGCTTTCCACAGTGGCTGCACCAGTCTGCATTCCCACCAACAGCATACAAGGGTTCCCTTTTCTCCAGGTCCTCACCAACACCTGTTTGTGAATTTATTGATGATAGCCATTCTTACAGGTGTGGAGTGATGTCTCATTGTGGTTTTAATTTGCATCTTTCTGATGATTAGTGATGTTGAGCATCTTTTCATATGTCCATTGGCCTTCTGAATGTCTTCTTTGGAGAAGTGTCTATTCAGGACCTTTGCCCATTTCTTAATTGGGTTGTTTGGGGTTTTTTGGTGTTGAGTTTTATAAGTTCTTTCTAAATTTTGGATATTGCCCAGCCGGGCGTGGCTCAGCAGTTGAGAGCCGACCTAGGATCCAGGCGATCGGGGTTCGATTCCCAGTCAGGGCACATGCCCGGGTTGTGGGCTTGATCAATGACTCTTTCATCATTGATGTTTCTATCTCTTTCTCTCCCTCTCCTTTCCTCTCTCTGAAATCAATAAAGATATATTTAAAAAAATAAAATAAATTTTGGATATTAAGCCTTTATCAGATGTATCATTGGTGAATATTCTCCCATCCAGTGGGTTGTCTTTTCATTTTGTTGATGGTCCCCTTTGCTGTACAAAAACTGTATAGTTTGATGTAGTCCCACTTGTTTATTTTTTCTTTTGTTTCTCTTGCCTGAGGTGATATATCAGAAAAAATATTGCTACAAGAAATGCCCGAGATTTTACGGCCTATGTTTTCTTCTAGGATTTTTATGGTTTTGAGTCTAGCATTTTTGGTCTTCTATCCATTTTGAGTTTATTCTTGTGTATGGTGTAAGTTGGTGGTCTAGTTCATTATTTTTGTATGTATCAGTCCAATTTTTCCAACACCATTTATTTAATAGACTGTCTTTACCCCATTGTATATTTTTTGCCTCCATGTAAAATATTAATTGACCATAAAGGTGTGGGATTATGTCTGGGTTCTCTATTCTGTTCCACTGATTTATGTGACTGTTTTTATGCCAATATCATACCAGGTAGCATGATTCCTCCAACTTTGTTCTTCTTTCTCAAGATCGTTGTGGCCATTCAGGGTCTTTTGTGATTGCATATAAATTGTTGGAATATTTGTTCTAGTTCTGTGAAATAGGCCATTGGTATCTTGATAGAAATTTTGTTGAATCTGTAGATAACTTTGGGTGGTACAGACATTTTAATGATGTTAATTCTTCCTATCCATGAACGTGGTATAGGCCTCCACTTATTTGTATCTGCTTCAGTTTCTTTCTATGGAGTCTTATGATTTTCTGAGTAAAGGTCTTTTACATCAACATTTTTTTATGCAACTGTAAATGAAATTGTTTTCTTAGTTTCTTTTTGTGATAGTTTATTATTGGTGTATAGAAATGCCACTGATTTGCAAATATTATTTTTTTATTTGCTACTTTGCTGAATCCATTTATTAGGCCTAATAGCTTTTCAGTGGAGTTTCTAAGGTTTTCTATGTACAACATCATGTCATCTGCGAATAATGACAATTTTTTATTTCCTTCTTTCCAATTTGGATGCCTTTCAGTTCTTCTAGTCTGATTACTATAGCTAGGACTTCCAGTACTATGCTGAAGAGGAGTGGTGAAAGCGGACATCCCTGTCTTGTTCCCAATTATAAGGGAAACTCTTGTAGTTTTTACCCATTGAGTATGACGTTGGCTGTGGGTTTGTCATATGTGGCCTTTATTACATTGAACTATATTCCCTCTGTTCCCACTTTGCAGAGTTTTTATCACAAATGGATGCTGGGTTTTATCAAATGCTTTTCTGCATCTATTGATATGATCATGTGGTTGTTGTCCTTCATTTTCTTTATCACACTTTTTGATTTGCGGATATTGTACCAACCTTGCTTCCCCAAAGTAAGTCCCACTTGGTCGTGGTGTATGACCATGTATTGCTGGATCCAGTTTGCTAATATTTTGTTGAGCATTTTAGCATCTGTGTTCATCAGGGATATTGGCCTATACTTTCCTTTCTTTGTAGTTTCTTTATCTGATTTTAGAATTAGTATAATGTTGGCTTCATAAAATGAGCTTGAGTCTTTTCTCCTCTTGAATTTTTTAGAATAGTTTGAGAAGGATAGGTGTTAGTTCTTTGAATGTTCAGTAAAACTTACCTGTGAAACTTCCTGGTCCAGGGCTTTTGTTGACTGGAAGTTTTTTTATTGCTGCTTCAATTTCACTAGCTGTAACCTGTCTGTTCAGAGTCTCTGATTCTTCCTGCTTCAGTTTTGAAAGATTGTATTGCTGGGAATTTATCCATTTTGTCCAGATTGCCCAATTTATTGGAAAAGAGTTGTTCATAATATTTTCTTACAATCCTTTGTATTTCTTTGGTGTCAGTTGTTACTTCTCCTCTTTTATTTCTGATTTTACTTATCTGGGTCCTCTCTCTTTTTACTTTTTAAAATCCTTGCCCAAGGATGTGTTTCTCACTGATTTAGAGAGAGGAAGGGAAAGGGGGATAGAGAGAGAGAGATTGATGTGAGAGAGAAACATCAATGAGTTGCTTCCCATACTACCCCCAATGAGGGACTGAACTCAAAACCTAGGTATGTGCCCCAGTCGGTTACTGAACCTGTGGCCCTTTGGTGCACGGGACAACACTCCAACCAACTGTGCTGCACTAACCAAGGGTCTCTTTTTTTCTTGATGGGTATGGTTAAATGTTTATCAACCTTGTTTATCTTTTCAAAGAACCAGCTCTAGGTTTCATTGATCTTTTGTATTTTTTTAGGCTTTATTTCATTTATTTCTGTTCAGATATTTATTATTTCCTTTGTTCTACTTACTTTGGGCTTTATTTGTTTTTATTTTTCAGATTCCTTTAAGTGTAAAGTTAGATTGTTTATTTGAGATTTTTCTTATCTCTTGAGATAAGACTGTAGTGCTGTGAATTTCCCTCTTAGGACTGCTTTCACTCTGTCCCATAGATTTTAGGTTGTGTTTTCGTTTTTATTTGTTTCAAGGTATCTTTTGATATCTTCCTGGATCTCATTCTTATCCCATCCATTGTTTAATACTATGTTATTTAGCCTCTATGTTTTTTAATGTTTTTCAATTTTCTTATAATTAACTTCTAGTTTCATACTATTAGGGTAAGAGAAGATGCTTGATATGATGTCAATTCTCTTAAGTTTATTGAGACCTGTCTTGTGTACTAACGTGGTCTGTCCTAGAAAATGCTCCACAGGCACTTGGAAAGAATGTATATTCTGCTGCTCTGTGGTAAAATGCTCTGAAGATATCAATTAAATCCACCTCATCTAGTGTGTATATTAGGCCACCATTTCCTTGCTAATTTTCTGCTGAAAGATCTATCCATTGATATCAATGTCATGTTCACATCCCTTATTATGACTGTATTACTATCAATCTCTCCCTTTATGTCCATCAAGATTTGCGTTATGTATTTAGGTGCTTCTATGTTGGGTGCATAAATGTTTACAAGGGTTATATCCTCTTATTGAATTGCTTTCTTTATCATTATATGATAACTTTCTTTGTCTCTTACTATATATATATAGCCTTTGTTTTAGTCTATTTTGTATTGCTACCCCAGCTAATTTTTTTCCTTTCAATTTGCATGAAATATCTTTTTCCATCCCTTTACTCCTAGTCTGTGTGTATCTTTCATTCTGAAGTTGGTCTCTTGTAGATAGGAAATATATGGGTCTTGTTTTCTTATCCATTCAGCTTCCTTATGTCTTTTGATTGGAGCATTTAATCCATTTACATTTAAAATGAATGTTGATACGTATGTATTTATTGCCATTTTATTCTTTCAACTATGTTTGTCTGTTTCTTTTTCTTTTCCTCTGCATTGTCATTATCATTATCAATAAAGGAGGCCCTTTAACATTTCTTGTAATGTTGGTTTGGTGGTAACAAACTCCTTTAGCTTTTTTTTTGTCTAGGAAGCTCATTTTGTCTTCAATTTTAAATGATAACCTTGCTGGGTAGAGTAGTCTTGGATGTAGGTCCTTGCTTTTCATCACTTTGAATGTTTCATGCCTATCCCTTCTGGCCTGAAATGATTCTGTTGAGATCAGCTGACAGTCTTACGGGTGCTCCTTGTAAGTAACTGTCTTTCTCTTGCTGCTTTTAAGATTCTCTCTTTGTCTTTAACCTTTGCCATTTTTATTATGTCCTGGTGTTTGTCTCTTTGAGATCATCTTGTTCAAGACCCTTGGAGCTCCCTGGACTTGTGTGTCTTTTTCCTTCAACAAGTTTGGGAACTTTTCAGTCATTATTTCTACAAATAGATTCTTGATCCCTTGTTCTCTCTCTTCTCCTTCCTGTACCCGTATGAGGAGGATGTTGTTGTGCTTTATGTTGTCCCAAAGGTCCCTTAATCTATCCTCATTTTTAAAAATTCTTTTTTCTTTTTGCTGCTCTGATTGGGTGTTTTCTGCTACCTTTTTTTCCAAATCACTGATTAGATCCTCTGCTTTATCCAGCCTACTGTTTATTTTTTCTAGTGTATTCTTCATTTCTGACGGGCTCTTTTTATGGTTTCTATGTCAACTTTCATGATGTTATAGTTCTAAGTTTCTTGAGAATCCTTAAAATCATTGTTTTGAACTCTATATCTAATAAATTGCTTTCCTTCATTTCTTTCAGCTCTTTTTCTGGAGATTTCATCTGTTCTTTTATTTGGGGCATGTTTCTTTGTCTCCTCATTTTGGCTGTCTCTTTTTGTTTGTTTCTATGTATTAAACAGATCTACTATGACTTCCATCTTGGTAGGATGGCCTTATGTAGTAGGTGTCCTCTGGGACCCAGTGGCACAGTCTCCTCAGTCACCTATGCTGGGGACTTCATGAATATTCCTTGTGTGGGTTATGTGGGCCCTCCTGTTGTAGTTGAGTCTTGATTGTGATTGGCCCATTTGTGTGTGGGGTTGACCCTCAGCCTGGCTGACTTTAAGGATCAACCCTGACCATAGTGTATAAGCTGCTGTGCAGGTGTTGACCACAGAAAGCAGTATTCCCCTCCGCAGGGTCTTTAGCCTGCCCAGATCTCCCTGTGGATATGCCGCTTGTGTTGCTAGTTGGATTCTGCTCTGATGTTGTCTGAAGCTGGCCACTGTGTGTGTTGGCTCTGTGACCTCTTGGGAGAGACTCTGATGCAAGCCAATGTCAGACATTGCTCTCTGGGCAACCTGTTTGGAGGCACAAAGTGATCCACAATTTGTGGCTGTCTCTGCTGAGCCTGGGTGTGTGAAGGACCAAGCTGTGCCTCAATGCCTTTTTCCACCAGCACCAAGCCTGTGGGCAGGTCAGCAAAAGGCCTAACAAACCCTGAGATCTGCTTCTGCCTCCCTCTGCCTGCCAGCTGCCTGTTGGGCTTACTGAAAGAGCCTCTGGTGTTACTCGAGTTGCATGAGGTAGGTTCTCAGTGAGTCACCAGGTAGGGACAAGAAGTCTTCACCAGATCTGTACAGGTTCAAACTTGGTGCTAGTGCTGAGCCTAAGGCCACTCAGCAATTGTCCCAGGGTGTACTCAGTTCTATCCACACCTGCTGATTGCTTTCACAACTTTGTGGTGGAGCAGGGTCTCAGGGAGTCATCAGGGTTAGGCCAGCAGAACTTATCAATCCCAAGCAGACCAAGAAGAGAGGGCTCTGCTCTAGTTGGGCATGGGAGGGAGAAATGGCCCCTCTCCTAGACCACACAACTCAGTCTGTCCCAGATTCTATAGGACGTGGCTACCGGGAGTCAGGAGGATTGTGCTAGTGGATCTCCCTTGAGGGGCAAGTGCCAGTAAGGCTTTGGAGACCACGGGGGTAGTGTCCCCCACCCCAGAACCATACAACGCAGTCTGTACCAGATTCTGTCCAGACCTCATCAGGGCAGAGCCACTAGGAATGGAGGTGGGGAATGAGAGGGGTGCTGCTTCCAGGAGCCTGAAGATTGGGTCTATTGGATCTCCTGACAGGGGGGACACCAGTCAGGTTCATGGGAAAGTGGAAGGAATGACCCCTGCCCCAAAGCCACACCACTCCATCATTAACACCCCCTAAGTCTCCCCAGACCTCTACACACCCCAGCCCAGGCAGCTGACTCCTCAGCAGGGCACCAGCTCTTAAGGGTGCAGCAACAAGGAGTCCAGAGGATGGGGCTATTCCCCATGGCTGATGCCATGTGGAGGAGAGTGCTCCAGCCTAGGAAGATGGTGTCTGTGGTATGGGAGAGGGACTCTGCATAGGGCTCCTAGTGATGTCCCTTCATCTTTTTCCCCAGAGCCACATACCATAGTCTTTCCTCTTGTGACTCTAGTCTGCTCCACCCTCCCTCCACTGGAGCCAAGGGCGAGTGACTGCAGACAAGATGTTGTTTGCTGGCCCTGTAAGAGGGTGCCTGTACCTCCAGCAGGCTCTGTCTCTCCCTGGCAGACAGAAACCCCACTGCTTTTCACAGTTGGATGTTATGTGGGTGCCTCTTCCCAGCTCTGGTGCTCTGGGCTGAGGATCCCAGCATGGGATTGAGACCCCACACTCCTCAGGGGGAAGCTTTGCAGCTGAGACATCCCTCCAGAATCCCAGCCGCCACCCGTGGGTACGGGCCATCCCTTTTCCCATCTCCACCCTTCCTACCAGTTTCCATGTGGCTTCTTCTGTAAAGCCTTGGTTATAAGACTTCTGTTCAGCTGGTCTTCAGCTGGTTACTCAGGTTGACTGCTCTATATTTAGTTGTAATTCCAGTTTGGTCCTGGGAGGAGGTGAGTGTAGCTTCCACCTACTCCACTGCCATGTTGGTTCCCCTTGTTCAATGATGTTTTAGATTTAACTAATTGCTTATTAATGTTTTTGCCTCATAGTCTTTCTTCCATTTTATTCCTTTTTCCTGAAGTAGATTCTGTAGAAGTTCTTTCAGCAAGTGTGTGTATTGGTAAACTTACCTGAAATTACCTTATCCTTTATCTTACAGTTTAACCTGGTAAAGAATTAAACTCTTTAAAACATTATTTTTCCATCTCCTAGTTTGTGTTTCTTTTCAAAATCTTTTGTCAATATAATTATTATTTATTTTGTTCATAACTTGCCTATTTTTCTCTTGTTGGTTTTAAGGCCTCTCCTTTGCCTTCAGTGTTCTGAAATTTCACTGTGATTTATCTATGTATGAAATTTTTGGTCCTGCTTATTGTTATTCTGTGATTTCTAAATCTGAGGATTCATCTCTTTTATAAATTCTGAAAAATTACCACCAGTTTTCCCTTCGAATATTATCTTTCACATTTGCTATATTTTCCCTCTGGAAACACCAAATACATGTACATTAGATTATCTTATTCTGGACTCTGTGTCTTTTTAACTGTTCCTTATTTTCCAGCTCTTATCTCTCTTTGCTCCTGAGGAATTTCCTCTGATGAGTTTTCCAATGCAATAACTCTCTTCAGCTGTGCTCAACATGCTCGTGAATGTAGCTGTTGAGTTGTAAATTTTAATGAGGGTAATTTTCATGTCTAGAATTTCTATTTGGTTCTGATTAAAACCTTCCTGCTCTTTTTTCCAAATATGTTTCTCAGAGTTTTGATTTTTTCTTTCCTGTCTTTAATAATTTTAAACATGCTCACTTTATGAATGTTATCTATTATCTGGAGTTCTTAGAAATCTGCTCCTGCTTTGTGTGTGTGCGTGTTTGTCTGCTGACTCTCATACTTGGTAGAATATTTCCCCATATGTCCTAGGATTTTGGATTGTGAATTTATGTTTATCCATCATTCCTGTAGACTGCTAGGCAGACTTGTGTGAGAGTGTATCCCTCCAGATAACTTTTTTTATTTGTTTCCACCAGTAATTACAGAGGTATCTCTATTCCAGGATCATTTTTATCTTAATTTCTTGGTGTTAAATTTACATGATTATGTGGGTATAGTAAATTTGAACCCTAAATATTTTCCCATGGAAATTCACAGGAATTTTTTTTTTCCAGTTCAGAGCCTAGATCAAGACAGCTAGGTTTGCCCTGTTGTTTCTCAAGGCTGATGAATGAGTTTTTCACTAATCCACCTTTTTGTTGAGGACATAGCTCTTCAAGGGTTACAGACTTTGTGTAGGCACCTCAGTTCTGGTTCCCTGCCCCACATGGGCCATGATCTCACTATCCAGTGCCAGTGTTAAATCTTAAAATTCAAGCTATTAGGTCTAAAACTTCTACCAAGAAACCCATAGCTTCCACTTATGCAAAACCTGCTTTTGGTATAGGGTTGTTGCCTTTTTTCTTTAGTTTTTGGTCTTTGAAGATTCTCTGCTTCTCTTACAAATTCAACTATATATTGAAAAGGATTTTTGTTTAATTTAATCCAACATTTTTAGGTGTTTTGGAGTGGAAAGTTCTTTGATTTTTCAAAATGGTTGGTTTTTTCTATTTAAAATATGTTAAGTGATAGTTATAAATAAAAGCTAGACTATCCTAAAGAAAACAAGTATAAATATTTTAAGATAAGAAGTTAATGTATTTATGAAAAGGTTAAGCTAATGTTCATTAAAGTGACTTACAGAATAATAAATACATCAAAATAATAGTTCATAAAGACTTTTATTCTGTGTATGTACCCAGGTTTTATTAACAGATTTGCACTTTCTTTCCATTAAGGAAATTCCACTCTTCCTCCGACGGCCCACCTGCTAGAGCGTCCCCGGACTCCCGGCTCACGCAGCTCATGGAGCAGCATCAGCAAGCCTTAATGCAGCTGGCTGAGGTGCAGCCCAGTGCGGGGGCCTCAGCCAGCAGCATCTTCCCACCCATACTGTCAACAGGAGAAAGCGAATCCCAACTCAGTTCAGAGGAAAGCCAGAGAAACCAGATGAAAATTAGTCGTGCCAACTCTGAAGGCTATCTGTTTCAACTGGAAAGGGGAAAAAAGCGTAGAAAAAGCAGCATTAAGGTAATACAAGCCTTTTACCAAATAACCATTCCATTTTGGTAATGCAGATGAACCTTGATTTTCATGCCCATCATTGCAGCCCTGGAGTAGGGATGGCCACCACCAAGCTGCCACCACAACTGGAGGAAATTCTTTACTGGAGCCCAGGCTCCTGCCTGGGGTTCCCCTCCTCTTCTCCCTGGAGCTGTTGCCCATTTCTACCTCTTTTTTGCTCCATCTCAGGGAAGAGTCTACATCTGCGGAGAGGCAATAGTCCCTTTTTGGCACAAGCTTAAACATCATACCCTCAGAAAAGCTCCCCACACACCACCTCGCCCCTGTCTGGACTGTGTCTCAGGTCACTCTCATAGCCAAGAAGAAGAGGCAGGGGGCTGAGTGAGTGGACACAGTGTGTCCCCTCCATACACAGTCTCCCTGCCTCCTGCAAACTCAGCCAGGCCCCAACCTCACCTCAGCTCCTGCAGTAAAACCCTCAGTGGAGCCCCTGACTGAGCACTCTTCTGAATGTTTGCTGATCTTCACTGAGTTCTTTGTTCACAGTGAGATTCACCATCACTAGCACCTTTGTGCACTTAAATCTTTCCGATTGGGTCTATATTGTAAAATAAGGGGAACTAGGGGAGGGAGCTGCAAAGTGAAATGTTTCCAGGAAGAAATGAGGGGGCATTGAAGGAGCTGGTGTATGGCCTTTGTATTTGTTCACTGTTAGAGCAGTTAGAGTCCCCTCGGGAAAGATCACTTGCTTCTAGTGTTGCACAGTCAGGAAAAGGCACTCTGTCCAACAAGCAGCCAGAGAAGACCTGGGTGGAAGCAGCAGGCCTGCGGTGAGTTGGGTCTGTGGGAACAGACGCTGCAATGGAGACTTGCATGCATGAGGGTTATTGCGGAGGGAGGCGGGCAGGGCTGGGCCAAGAGGAAGGGTACACTGCAGAGCAGGTATGACAGATGCCTCAGCCAAGCCTGTGAGGATCTGAAGTTGGAGTGGCTCTCAAAGGCTGAGGATCCAGGCTTTGTTACCCCACATGGACCAGCCAGTGGCTATCAAATGCCCCTGGGGAAGGGTTGTAACTTTGGGCACCGGGAGGGACTGGGCTGTGAGCCATAGTCAACAGCACGCCCAGCGCCTGGGGGAATGAGGGCCTCGTGCAGAGGGGCATCCACTACAAGCAGTTTTAGGAAGCCATCCTCACTCCAATTTGGCATATATTTGTTGAATTCCAGCTAGGAGCTGTGGCAGGTGCTGGATGTAAAGAGAATGAGCATGACCGTCCCCAGCAAGTTCAGTTACATGGAACTGGGGAAGACATGCATGTAAATGGCTTCAGTATAATGTTGTCATTTAAAGGGGTGGGGGAGAGATGCACGGGGAACACAGAGGAGCACAAAAGAAGACACATCCCTGCTGGGGGTCAGGCAGTTTCAGAAGATACTTGTGAGTAGGGTCTTAGAAGATGATGCGAGTTAACAGAAGAAGAAAACTGGAAGAGCATTCTGGGCAGAGGGGCCAGCCTGAGGAACCTGAGACAGCGGGCCGCAGGCTGGGAACTGACCCGGGTGCTGAGAGTGTGGGGAAGTAGGTCAGGCTTGGATGGAGCTTGCTAATCATTTGAAAGAGGAGGGCTTTGTTCTGTGGGGTGGGGCCAGGAGGGACCGACACACAACTGAGGAGTGTCAGCCATGATTAGATTTGCAGGCTGGAGCAAAGCGTTCCAGAAACTTTGGGGATTATCAAGTCAGTGGACTCTCACGTGGGGCCTTCAGAGGAAAAGAAAAGTGTGGCTTTGAAGAGAAGGGAAAACTGGACTAGAATAGACAGTGGGTCGTATTAAAAAGGAAAGAAAGACTGCCTTGGGCGAGATACAGCCTCCGGGTTGTCGGTTATGAACACCCAGCCTACTCCCGCAACTCACCCTGCAGCCGGTCACCGGCCCACTGCAGCCGGCAGCCCTTGCCTCAGCTCCCTCACATGCCGGTGGGGGCTTCCCAGCTCCTCACCCTGACTCCACTCCCTCCTACCCTCTGTTCTGCGGGGTCCACCCCTGCCCAGCCTGTGGGAGCCTCTACCAGTTTCACTGTAAGTAAGAAATGTGTTTCTGGGATCACAAGTAATTTTTTCCCCCACAGAAGCATCATTACATGGTAGGTTCTGAGGTACCATTAGTAGCATTTTCAAGTACTTCATAAATAAAATAGGCTTGTAGGTGAGACTAGGAAGCCAGACACCATGCATATTATTATCTCTATAGGGAAATGTATCCAGAGCTTTGGGGCCAACACATTCTCAAGGTGGGGATGGTCTGTTCACTCCTGAGCTTCTGTGCGGCCAGGGCCTTAGGGTACAGCCCAGGACACTGCCTCCAGAGAGCCTTCCAGTGGGGCTCTGGCCACCTAGAGGCTGCTGTTGGAAATAAGGGCTTTCCCTGCAGATGAAGGTAGCACCTTAATTCCTCAAGTTGCTAATCAGCTGGCAGGAAGAAAAAGAGATTATCCTGGGCTATCCTAGGCTGCCCAGATTACTCAGGTGGCCCAATGTAACTGGAAGGGTCCATGAAGGTGGAAGAGGGAGGCAGGAGCCAGGGTCAGAGCACAGGCAGGCCTGGGGACGGTGTGGGTTCAGTTTCAGACACCCCGATAGACCAAATATCACAATAAATCGAGTCACAGCACTTTTTTTTCCTCCCAGTGCATATAAAAGTCATGTTTACATTCTACAGTAGTCTATTAAGTGCACAATAGCATTATGTCTGAAAACACAATGTACACACCTTAATTAAAAATACTTTAGCCCGGCCGGGCGTGGCTCAGTGGTTGAGCGTCGACCTAGGATCCCGGAGATCGGGGTTCGATTCCTGGTCAGGGCACATGCCCGGGTTGGGGGCTAGGCAGCCGATCAGTGACTCTCTCATCATTGATGTTTCTCTCTTTCTCCCCCTCCTTTCCTCTCTCTGAAATCAATAAAGATATGTTTTTAAAAAATACTTTATTGCTAAAAAATGCTGACCATCAAAAAAAGAAAATGCAGCTTTAAAATCAATACTTGCAGGGTTCAGGGGACATGTGGACTCCGCGATTCCCAGGTTCGCATCTCTGCTCTGTCACCTAATGTCTCCGTGACTTGGCCAAGTTATTAATTCACCTGAGCCTCCTATGCACAATCAAGACTGTTCTTTCTTTTTGTGGATTTGGTATAATTAAATTAAATAATGTATTAAAACCTTAGCTAGCAAAGAGCAGGTATCAACTAAATGTTAGTTGCCTTTCCTTAACAGTCTAAATCCATGTTTTACTGAGAAGAGGCAGAGGAAGGTACTTGCGACAGCCTCGCCACCAGCCATCTAAGAGCTCGAGGGCAGGCGACAGGCAGAAGGAGGACTTTGGTTACTGCTTCCCAAGCCCTCTTTCCAACTTGGAAAACCCCTCCCTTCCGCCGTCTTTCAGAAATGTTACCATCCATGCACCCGCCTTCTCCAGCCCTCTTCTGACAAATGCACAGAAGCCCCCTTTGTCCACTAAGCTTTCCAGAAGTTAAACTGATTTGGAACTGAGCTATTTGTATAGGACAGCAGGTAGCCGAGGCACCAGACAGGAGGAATCGTTATCCAGGTCGCGCCCATTTGCTAGCCAGCAAATCTTGTGGTTTCCAAGGGAGTCAACTTGAATCCCATTAAAAGTCTGAGGATGTGTCAAGATAATAGGCGTCATTCCTCTCCTCGCTGTCCTGTGGCGACTGACTTATGAATACTAAGCATTGTCCACGCCATTAAATCCAGATGTCAGGTAGTAAGAGGTTAACACAATGCAGGAGATGACAGTCCAAAAATACCTATCGCAACGCACCACAAAATAACTGCTCAGGAGACCTCTGACAGCGGACCTTGGGGCTGAGCTGTGGTAATCAACCCGCCTGCTCATTGTCACAGACAATCTGGGCCTTGCGCTTGGCTGCTTCTAAGGAGGTTTATTTGGATTAAGTTTAGCAACCGCAGAGCGAATTTCCTTCCTTTGCTGTGCCCCAGTATTGGAGGCATTATTTGTCCTGTTTTTTAGTAACTTTCTCACATTTGCACATCTGAGGAACGTGTAGAGAAGAGCCCTGCTGTGTCCCCACAGCAGGGACAACACGTCAGAGCTGAAACAGGTCCTGGTGCACAGCGTCATTTCCAGTTCTGGCAACTTTGCCCCAAATTTACAATAAAAACCACTCTCCCAGCTTGAGGAGAAGTGTCATGAATTACTTGCAGAAAGCTTCCGTCAGGAAAGTCTTATGCCTTCCTCTGCTGAGGCAGCTCTGGTCTCAGCGACCAGCCGCGAGAGCCAGGTCCTCGGGTCCAGTCTGTGCGTCCGATGCAGGGACGAGCAGCGGGCCGACCGGGCGTGCGGGGGCCAGGCCTGTCCGCCCGCCCTCTGTGTGGGGAGACCGAACAGAACTACCATTGTTGGTCTTTTTGCGGGGGGACATCATGCTATTGTGACCTTTCCATCTCGTAACAGCCAAGGAGAAGTAAATCAAAGTAAATTCCAGGGATTATTTTATTATAAAAGCCTTTTGAAGAGATGGAAAGTAGATTAGTGGTTGCCTAGGGCTGGATTTGTAGGGGAGGAGGGCAGTGACTGCTAATGGGTGTGGCGTTTCATTTTAGGGTAATGAAAATGTTCTAAAATTGATCGTGGTGATGTTTGCACAACTCCATGAGTATACTAAGTAACCGTTGAATTGTACGACTTCAAATGGGTGAATTTTGTGGTATGTGAAATATCTCAGTGAAGCTGTTAAAAAGACTTTTGATGGAAAGAGATCAAACAAACTTGCAGTGCTGGGAACCAGTCAAGATTACTTGAACCCAAGTTAAGTAAATCCAGGATTTTTCATTGCCAGTCACCCAGAACAAACTCTGTTAGGAGGCACCGCTCTCCCTCGACAGGCGTCTCTGCTAGAGGCAGCTTGTCCTGTAGAGGGGCCGATGTCATTTGGAGACGGTCCTTTGGGGCCACACTTTCCTTCCTGTCAGTGTGTAAGGCTGGACCCTCGGCTCTGTTTATCTACACCAGCCGAAATGAGTTTATCAAGGGGATAGTGAGAACTGGGCCTGGGGAGCAGCGAGCAGGGTTCAGGCTTCATGATGTGTCTTGTGAGTCCCTGCAATGGTTAAAGCTGAGCTGCTTCAGACTAAGGATGTGATTATGGACCCTGAGCATTTCTTTCTCATCAGTTTTGGACAAATTCAGTATATGACTTGGATACAAGTGGGATTCTCTCCTTTTTATTGGTTTACTTTGACAAATAGCAACTTGGTGATTACAAAACAATGGTCCAGAAGACACATGTCAGAAAAAGAACAAATTTGCACTTGCAAAGAATATGTGAGTTCATTCACCTATTAAAACTTGGCAAAGGTTTTAAAATGTGATAATACCCAGCATAATCTGGGTTTAGACAGAAGAGTGTTTGTGTTTTTTTTACCTTTAAAATATATTATTTATTTTTTTACTTTTCAATTATAGTTTATTTTTCATATTATTTTGTATTGGTTTCAGGTGTACATCATAATTATTAGGCAATCATATACTTTACAAAGTGTTCCCCCTGATATCCCCAGTACCCTCCTGGCACCACACACAGTTATTCTCATATTATTGACCATATTCCCTGTGCTGTACTTGACATCCGCACGACTATTCTGTAACTACCAATCTGTACTTCTCAATCCCTTCACCTTTTCACCCAAATCCCCACCCAGCTCCCCTCTAGCAACCATCAGTCTGGTCTCTATGTCTATGAGTCTGTTTCAATTTTGTTTGTTCATTTATTTTGTTCAAAAAGAGCATTCTTATACATTTTTAATGGAAATGCTCATTAATGACCTTAAATCTGGAGGAATAGCTACATAATCCAACTATAATTAGACAATAGGATGTTATGCATAAAAACCACATTTAGACTAGTGATTTTGAGCATCTTTTTATATGTCTATGTCTTCTTTGGAGAAAAGTCTTTGCATATCCTCTGCCCATTTTTCAATCACATTGTTTCTTTTTTTGTTATTGAGTTGTATACGTCATATATGTGTGTGTGTGTGTGTGTTTATTTTATTTTTTAAATTTATCATTATTGTTGAAAGTATTACAGATATCCCTCTTTTTTAACCCCATTGATCCCCTCCACCCCACATCCGTCCCCCACTCCCACCCCCAGCCTTCACCACACTATTGTGTGTGTCCAAGGGTTATGCATATATGCATGTAAGTTCTTTGATTAATCTCTCCCCACCCACTCCCCCAACCCTGCCTTCCCTCTGAGATCCCTCAGTCTGTTCCAGAACATGGGACAGACTATTTTGTTCCTCAGTCTATCATTTGTTTAGATTCCACATATAAGTGAGATCATGTAAAACTGAATCAGGAAGAATCAGAAAACCTGAACAGGCCAATAACAACTGATGACACTGAAGCAATAATTAAAAAAAAAACAACTCCCAGCAAACAAGAGCCCTGGTCCAGACAGCTTCACAGGGAAGCTTTCTAATTCTTTAAGTTTTAGGGTTAGTTTACTAAAAATTTTTCTTGCTTTTTGAGGTAGGCCTGCAGTGCTAGGAACTTCTTCCTTAGGACTGCTTTCCCTGTGTCCCATAGGTTTTGGGTTGTTGTGTGTTCATTTTCATTTGTTTCCAGGAAGGTTTTTATTTCTTTCTTGATCTTATTGGTAACCCATTCATTGTTTAATAACATGTTATTTAGCCTCCAAGTGTTTGAATGTTTTTGAGTGTTTTACTGTAGTTGATTTCTAATTTCATGCCATTGTGATCTGAGATGCTTGATATGATTTCAATCTTCTTGAACTTGTAGAGACTGGTTTTATGTCCTAACACATGGTCTGTCTTTGAGAATGACCCATGTGCACTTGAGAGGAATGTATATTCTGCAGCTTTGGGGTGAAATATTCTGTAAATGTCATTTAAATCCATCTGATTTAATGTGCCATTTAGAGTCACTGTTTGTGTTGACTTTTTGTCTGGAAGATCTATCCAGTGAAAGTGGGGTGTTAAAATCCATGACTTTGACTGTATTGCTGTTGATCTCTCCCTTAGAGTCCTTAAGGTTATTATAGATAGGTCCTTATTTATTGCCATTTTAATTCTTTCTGCCTATGTTTCTCTCTCTATTTCTTATTATTATTACGGGAGTCCCTTAAACATTTCCGGCAATGCTGGTTTGGTGGTGATAAACTCCTTTAGCCTTTTTTTTTTTTTTTTTTCTGGGAAGCTCTTTATTTCACCATCTGTTTTGAATGATAGCCTTGCTGGATAGAGTAGTCTTGGTTTCAGATCCTTGTTTTACATTACCTTGAATATTTCATGCCATTCCCTTCTGGCCTATAGAGTTTCTGATGAGAGGTCAGCTGACAGCCTTATGGGAGCTCCTTTGTAGGTAACAGATTGCTTTTCTCTTGCTGCCTTTAAGATTCTTTGTCTTGAATTCTTGGCATTTTAATTATGATATGTCTGGGTGTGGGCCTCCTTGGATTCTTCTTGCTTGGGATGCTCTATGCCTCCTGAATTTGCATGCCTTTTCCTTGACCAGGTTAGGGAAGTTTTCTGCCATTATTTCTTCAAACAGATTCTCTAACCCTTGTTCTCTTCTGGCACTCCTATGATGTGAATATTGTTACATTTCATGTTCTCCCACAGCTCCCTTAGACTATCCTCCTGTTTTTTAATTGTTTTCTCTTTTTGGATCTCTGATTGAGTGATTTTTTTCTACCCTGTCTTCTAATTCACTGATCCTATCCTCAGCTTCCTCTAATCTGCTGTTTATTCCTTCCAATGTAGTCTTTATTTCTGCTATGTCATTCTTAGTTTCCTTCATAGTTTCCATATCTTTTTTTCATGCTGTTGAGCATCCTTACGATCAGTATTCTGAACTCTATATCTGATAGATTGCTTATCTCCATTTCATTTAACTCTTTTTTCTGGAGACTTCTCTTATTCTTTCATTTAGGGCTTGTTTTTCTGTCTCCCCATTTTGGCTGCCTATTTGGATTTGTTTCTATGTATTAAGTAGCCTTCTAGGACCCTCAGTCTTTTTGGAAGGTCTCTGGTGCAGGCCAATGTCAGACGCTGTTTGTGACTGGCCTTGAGTACCCTGTTTGGAGCTATCAACAACCCATGGGTTGAGGTCTCCTCTGCTGGGGCTGGGTGCATTTGGACAGGACCAAGATGCATTCAAAGTTTGCTTTTCCAAGGCCTGGGTCCAGGAACAGATGAGGCAAAGACTCAAAGCACTCTGAGGTCTGCCTCTGCCGGCAGGCTGATTAATCTGATTCTCTTAATGAGCCTCAGACTGTAGAAACTCCACAGGTTTGGATGGCTGATTGTTATTAGCCTCTTAATGAGCCGCAAGCTGTAGAAACTACACAGGGTAGGGTGAGAGGTTTTCCAGCAGGGTGGGGCAATTGCTCCCCCTTTATGCAAAAACTGCTTAGAAGGTAAATGTCTGCCTCTGAAAGATGTCCTCTGCAGAATGGGGGAATGACTCAGCACGGGAATCCAGAGGGGTGCCCTCTCAGCTCTAGCTCAAGAGCCACAACCTTAGATACTCCTCACACAGCTCCAGTCCACTCTGCTCTTCCTCTGATGGAGCTCAAGGTGAGTGGTTGCACAAGACACTTTGTGCACCCTTTAAGAGGATGCCTGCATTTCCAGACACCTCTCCCTGGCAGACAGAAACCGAGCTGCTTTTCACAGCTGGATGTTATGTGGGCACCTCTCTCAGTTCTGGTGCTCTTGGCTAGGAAGCCCAGCCTGGGGTTTAGGCCCCAGAGTCCTCAGTGGGAACCCCCCACAGCTGAGATATCCCTCAGCTGCTGCCTGTGGGAGCCCAGCCAGCCCTCTTGTACCTCTGCACTTCCTACCAGTCTCTGTGTGGTCTCCACTTTTCCTCCTTGGTTATGAGGGTGCTCTCCAGCTCATCCTCAGTTGCAGTTGATTATTCAGGATATTTTTCTCTATTTTAGTTGTAATTCCAGTTTGTTCCTGGGAGAGTGTCATTGTAGCTTCCACTCAGTCTGTCGCCATCTTTTTCTCATATATTTTGGATATCAACCTCTTATGGGGTATATTGTTTGTGAATATATTCTCCCATTCAGTAGGTTGCCTTTTTGTCTAATTGAATGTTTCCTTCACTGTGCAGAAGCTTTTTAGTCTGATGTAGTCTTATTTATTTTTGCTTTTGTTTCCCTTGCCCAAGGGGACATATTCAAAGAGATATTACTCAGACTGATGTCAAATAGCTCATTTCCTATGTTTTCTTCTAGGAGTTTTATGGTTTCAGGGCTTACATTTAAGTCTTTAACCCATTTTGAGATTATTTTTTTATTTGGTATAATAGAGTGGTCCAGTTTCTTTTCTTTTCTTTTCTTTTTTTGCATGTATCTGCCTAGTTTTTCCAACATCACTTGTTAAAAATACTGTCATTGCTCCCATGTATATTTTTACCTCCTTTGTCATACATTAGTTGACATTATAAGTGAGGGTTTATTTCTGGCTCTCTATACTGTTCCACTGATGCACATGTCTATTTTTGTGCCAGTACCTTACTGTTTTGATGATTATAGCTTCATAGTATAGTTTGAGATCGGAGAGCATGATAGCTCCAACTTTGTTCTTTTTTTTTTTTTTTAAACATATCTTTATTGATTTCAGAGAGAGGAAAGGAGGGAGAGAGAGAGATAGAAACATCAATGATGAGAGAGTCATTGATCGGCTGCCTAGCCCGCAACCCGGGCATGTGCCCTGACCGGGAATCGAACCCTGATCTCCTGGATCCTAGGTCAACCGCTGAGTCACGCTCAGCTGTGTGCCAACTTTGTTCTTTTTTCTCAAGATTGCTTTGGCTCTTTGGAGTCTTTTGTGGTTCCCTATATCCACAGTATATGCTTCTATTCATTTGGTTCTTCAGTTTTTTTTCTCAGTGTCTTATAGTTTTCAGAGTGTAGGTCTTTCACCTCCTGGGTTATGTTTATTCCTAGGTATTTTATTATTTTTGATGTACTTGTAAATGGTATTGTTTTTCCATTTCTTCTTCTGATTGTTCATTATTAGTGTATATGAATATGACAGATTTCTGTATATTACTTTTGTATCCTGACACGATTGAATTCTTTTATTAATTCTCTTAATTTTTTGGTGGATTCTTTAGGGTGTTCTATATATAGTATCATGTTATCTGCAAATAGTGACATATGAAAATATGCTCAACATCACTAATCATCAGGGAAATGCAAATCAAAACCACAATGAGATATCACCTCACACCAGTCAGAATGGCTACCATCAAAAAGTCAACAAACAAGTTGACTTTGGCAGGGATGTGGAGAAAAGGGAACTTTGTGCACTGTTGATAGGAATACAAACTGGTGTAGCCACTGTCCAAAGAAAATGAAAACACTATTTCAGAAAGATATATACACCCTATGTTTGTTGCTGAATTGTTTACAATAGTCAAGATATGAAAGCAACCTGGGCATCCATTGATAGAATAATGGATTAAGAAGGTGTGAGGTGCAGATAGATATAGATGAGATATAGATATATTATATAATTGAATATTACACAGCAATAAAAAAGAATGAAATCTTGCTATTTGCAATAACATGGATGGATCTCAAGGGTATTATGCCAAGTGAAATAAGTCAGACAGAGAAAGACAAATACAGTATGGTTTCACTTATATGTGGAACTTAAAAACAAAAAAAAACAGACTCATAGCAACAGAGACCAAAAGGATGGTTAGCAGAAGGAAGGGGGTGGGGGAGAGGGTGAAAAGGGGAAGGGGAAAATAGTCAACAATATTGTGATAAATTCACATGGTGACAGATGATTGCTAGAATTAGTGGGGTGATAGCACTGTAAGGTATAAGAATGTCAAGTCACTGAAACCAGTATAACCAATATTTAACCAGTACACCAACTATACTTAAATATTTAAAAAATATCTTCTCTAGACAACAAAAACACACACACATTTTCAAAAAACATTTTGTAATAGGAAATGTTAATTTCAGTGTAATGCCAAACTGTTTAGTGAATAAAATAAAATAAAATAAATTGTATCATAGTAACAATTTTATAAATGTATGAACAAATAGATCTAAAGGGCAGAAGTAACGTCATGGTTTTGCTGGGGGATGACTTTTCTTGAAGGAGATTTATGGTTTTGAAATGCCATCAATGAACAATATTTCTTCTATATATTTTGTTGTTACTAATTTTTAATGATTTTAGTCCAAAGGCTTCTTTAGGAAAGGATCTTCTCTCACCTTTTAGAATTAGATGCACTGAAAGAGTTTTGACTATAAATGTTTAACATTCTTTTGGGAAAATCCTATTGTCAGAACTCTTAATCTTTGCAGTGTAGAAGTGTTGCCTATCTGACACATGATTTGGCCCTTTGAAGCACTGAGACGTACCAAAGAAATTGTGTAGTAGCATAGAAATTTTGCCGTAAGCTACAAGTCACAGAATTACCATTTACGGCAACTTCAAAAATACAGGTTCATTTTTCTTACAATTAATCTACAAGTAAGTAGTGGCTAGCATAATGTTTCAACATCTCAAAACATCAGAACCAGTATTTATAGGACACTTTTGTTCTTTTTTCCTTTCCTGGCTACAAGATTGCCTCTAACGCTCCAAATCGAGGAATCACATCCACATTCCAGTCAAGATCAAGGGAAAGGGGAGGGTCTGCACCAACTTTCCAAGATGCCCCCTCTATCCAACCCAGAAAACGTCCACTCATACTTCATGGGCCAGAGCTCAGTGCTGGGGGTCTGGGCAAAAGAACATTTGGCTCTGAGCCTCCAAAATGGGAAATACAATGAGACACTAATGGGTATGACCTCTGGGTCAGTCAATAGGCCGTGTGAGTAGAACATAAGTAGACATAAGTTCACTGTTAAGGTTTGGGAGTTATACACAGTAACTCTATCTAATATGATGAAATGGTGTGAGTATTTTTAAGTCTCTGGACTATCTGCCAAATTCTGTCTAAGGAAGGGGCACATTGGCTATGGTGTATGCCTTAGGGAGCTTTCAGCATGTAGAGCCATGCCGTGCCTTGTCCTTCGCACACAGTACCACAGTCAGTGCAGTGCCGCCTCTGGAGTGCGGCTGCTCTTCCTCCACCCCACCATCCCAGCGCCGCCCTAGATGTGCCCTGAGATCAGTACTGTCATCCAAACCACCTCTTAGGTATTGTCCTCCTACCCTTCCCAAGGAAGGACACCAAATAAACTCACAAACTCAAACAAAAAATGGCTTGATTTCCCCACAGGGCATCTGCTGCAAGCAAGTAGGTTTTGATGTCAAAAGCAGCAGTCTGAAGAATATCCGAATCTATTACAGTGCGGAGAGCATTAGAGTTTCCCTGCCTGTTATTGTGCTCAAGTGTCATAATCAACTGCCTCATGTTCACTCCTCCCCTTAAAGATAAAAATACTATTAAGAGTTATGTAAAATTATTTGTACCCTTTAAAATATCCAAATCACACTAAATAAAAGGAGTTTCTCGGTGGGTCACGCCTAGACTCTTGACCCTTAAATGTTTACTGTCTTACTGAATATTATGGCATCATTAGACAGGGTCCTCTTACTGTTTTTTATGTTTTTATTGATTTCAGAGAGAAGAAGGGAGGAGAGAGAGAGAAACATCAGTGATGAGAGAGAGCCCCTGATGGGCTGCCTCCTGCATGACCCCCCCACTGAGGATGGAGCCCACAGCCCTGGCGGGAATCAAAACGTGACCTGGTTCATAGACTGACGCTCAACCACTGAGCCACGCCAGCAGGGCTGGTGCTCTTATTCTGAAGTAACGTGCTTACCTGGCCCGCTTAGATTGCCTCTTCCAGGGAAGTCATTTGGTTTAGGGAGCTGTACAAGACCCGACGTAATAATAGCGCTGGCAGCAGTGGTCATGTACGTGTTGTATTAAAAATGTTAACAAAACAGCACATTGCTCACTTGAAATTTTTTATTTATCATGTTCAGATTTCAAACTTGTTAATTGCAGAAGTAGAAAGGTCAAAACATGTTAGCTAACCCGCTGCATAATACCAAAGAAACATTATCAGTAACTCCCATTAAAGCAGCAGAGCTGCCAGGAGAAGCCCCGTCCTCCAAACTGCACACAGGCTCCACCCTCACTCCCCGTCCCTCCTGAGGTGGCGGCCGCGAAGCGTCGGGGAGCATGGAGTCCTCAAAAGAAACTGTCTCTGTGGATGTATTTTCAGAGTTCCAAGCTGAACGGTTATCAGAAAAGAGACGTGAAGCTTGGAGGCCTTGGACCTGACCTTGAGTCCATCAGAGAGAAAGTGAGTGCGATGTGTGTGCGTGTGGTGTTTTCAGGCTTGGATTTGCCCATTTGTCTTTTAGCAAAGATGTGTAAGGTGCCCCCGGAACCAAGTTCTAATTCAAATGCCTCACTCTGAATAGAGACACTTCTGAAATATCACTGGTAATAGAGTCCCAGGCATTTCTCTTACTGTAAAATAAAATTACTTAGCCAGTGCTGTTTTTCGTGTCCACCTTTCTGTTTCGAAGGCCCGAGCAGAAAAGTGGGGCAGTGCACATGAAAAGAGCTGCGTGTTACGTGGTTGTGGGTCCTTCCCAATAGAGTTCTCTTGGTAATTCTGAACAGTGGCTGCAGGGAAGACACTTAGGGTAAGAGTTTCCCAGCCCAGGAAAAGTGCATCCACTTTATTCTCTTTCCTCCAGTGAAAGGAGATCTTCATTTAATGTGTTTTAACTGCAGTTGCACTCAAGGCATAAAAAGAGAGTACAGTTCAAAGTTGGAAGCAAAAATGAAAATAAATTGGGTAAATGCAACAAAGAAGAGGCTGGATGTGATTTAGCCATGTTGAGGAAGCACTGGGCGCTGTGCAGGGCGGCCCCCTCGGAGGGCTGCGTCGGGAGGAACCCACTTAACCGTTTCAGTGCCCCCCCAGGCGGTCCCCTTCCCCCTGCTGCCGGCAGAGCGCCCGCTCACCGGGGTCACTGTCACCTTAAGCAGAGAACAGAGACATCTAGCAGGACCAGCGAGTCCCTGAAACTTTGTTTCTCCGAACAGATGCAGAAATTGATACAGCAAAAGGAGTACGCAAAACAGGTCAAGGAGCACAACATGAGGGCACTGTCCATCCCGTCGAAGCCACGAGCGACACACGCTGAAAACAAAGCGGCCATCTCTAGGCAGAAGGTAAGACGTTCTCCGCAAGGCAGTGACCTCTCTGATTAGAATTAAGAAGAAACCTTTATTATCTCGTAACTTAATGGATCCCCCACATTTTTTGAACACAGGGATGTTTTAGCAGCTACCGTTCCTGCACCCACCCCTCATTCACAGATACGTGTAGGACTGACACACACACACACACACACACACACACACACACACACACACGGTGCTGTGAGGTTGGCCTTTTGCTTTCCCGGAAGGTTTCCTTCTGAGTGCAGCATTCCAAGTCTGTCCCACAATAAAGACGGAGCAGTAAGGTGACTTCAGGTTCATCAGGGTTGGTAGCTTCTCTGTCAGTTTCTTTCTCTCCCAATGAATAAGTCTTGGAAATGGTGTTTTCGCGCTGCTTACGGGGTGGCCATTCAAAGAAAGCCCTTCATTGTTTCTCTCAAATTATTTCTCCTACATTTTCCCTAAGGGGTTGTAAGATATAGCTTCCTCTGTCAAAAAAAAAAAAAAAAAGGCCCAGCCAGGCATGGCTCAGCGGTTGAGCATCCACCTAGGATCCAGGCGATCAGGGTTCGATTCCCGGTCAGGGCACATGCCTGGGTTGCGGGCTGCAACCGATCAATGACTCTCTCATCGTTGATGTTTCTCTCTCTCTCTCCCTCTCCTTTCCTCTCTCTGAAGTCAATAAAGATATATATATATTTTTAAATGATTTCATAAAATACAGAATCCTCCCTCTCAGTCACCGTCATCCAACTATAGCATGAGGTGAATGAAACGTGCTCTGTGGAGATGAGCTCTGCAGAGCCAGCCTCTGCCTCGTCCCAGTAAGGACAAGGGGCCCCTGGGTGCCGTTACGAATTTGTACTTCATGTTCTCTTTCCCAGACCCTCATTTTTTTACTTCCTCAGACCTGGAAGACCTCAATCCACATGAGTTATCATGGTGCCACTTTTTCTTTTTTTCTCTCCAATCCATTAGTTTTTCACAAACAGATTCAAGGCAACAAGTCTATAATTGAAATTCATGCAGAAGTCACCTGCACATACTGAGACGTCTGGAGTGTTTTTGTTTTGAGGGTATTTTTTCCCTTCTACAACTTAAATATACCATCCATTCCTATTTTAACCATCAAGAAATTCTTATTAAGATATAAACTGGATATAAAGGCAGATTTAGAAATCATATTTAGGGATTTCATTTTTATTGTAATGCTTTTCAGAACTGACAGCACTCAGAAAAGAAAAAAAAATACTGCCTTTTTCAGTATCTAGGTTTATTATATAAGTATGCCAAAAAGAAAAATAATAATTTTAACCTCTAATAGACACTTGCTAGATTTCCCAGAGCCTCAGAACAAGAATAATCGGTGTAATAAAGGCAGCACAGTTTTCTACAGTGAATCTTTAGTCTAAAGCGGTAACAAGTCATTTTGGATTCAAAGGTCTGTTAATATCTTCTTATAATAAATTTGGTTTTAATAAGACTGCCAGAAGCTAAAACGATCAAACACACAAGAAATATAGTTTCAAACACTGGATAAAACTCTTGAATAAAGAAAACATTGGAAGGTACAACTGTATGTACCATTTCTCAACACTTTTTCACAGCTAACTTTCACATGGCTAATTTATTTTGTTTAAACTGGAAGTTATACTGCAGGTTTGCATTTTCCATTTGATCTCCATTTCCATATACATCTTAGTACATTATTGTAGGAAAAGTCTTCGCTTATATTATCAATAAACACTTCCTAAGACTAGATTTAATTTAAGGAATCCAGGGCTCATTTCCCATTTCCAATAAAATTTTACCTTTATGATTTCAGGCTTTGGAATATGCTAAGACCATCCCAAAACCCAAACCTTCAATTCTGACTGATCAAGCGCAAAAGGGAAAGAAAAATCCAACCTATGCTGGAAAAGAAGACACTTTACCTGAAATCTCACTGCTGGAAATACTGCAGAGCAGACACGAGAGGGAAAAGCAAGCTGTGGCTGCTTTCAAAGTCCTTCACATTGTATAGCCAAGTGTGGGAGACCAGAACTGCCCAGGGAATGGGCGTGGGCCACGGAAACGCCAACCAGCCCCTCTGCAGAGAGTGATGACCTATCATCATCATCAGACTGCAGTTCTTGTTTGCTCTGCCTGGGATTTAAAATATGGGGCCCGATTACATTATGGTGCCATATTTTACTTTCTAGGAAGAAAACTTTTAAATTATTTTCAAACCAGTTAGAATTTGGGCTTAGTAAGAACTAGGGAATAAAGCCTTTGGGTTTTATATTGGATCTTTTGACTTCTTAAACAATTTGTACCCTTCTTTAGCATAATGAAAACCATGAAATTACCCAGAGATAAGTTTATCAACTTGTGTTTGTCTCTCTTACATTCCTGATAATAAAAAAATTATAAACAATTTCTACTAAGTGAACTCATATTGGGCTAATCACCAGTATATTTGAAGATACCATTCCCAAAATATTATTTATCTACAATTTTTATTTAGCCAAGTGTTTATATATAAAGTTGGAAGAGCCCTGGCCTGTATGGCTTGGTTGGTTGGAGTGTCATCCCATACACCAAGAGGTGGCAGTTAGATTCTCAGTCAGAGTGTGTGCAGGAGGCTACCAATCAATGTCTGTCTTTCTCCCTCCCTACCACCCCCTCCACCTCCTTTTTCTAAAAAAAATCCCAATAAAAAATAAAAATAAAATAAAAATAAATAAATAAAATTGGAAGAAGTGAAGATACGTCTAGATGTGCCTACTCAAGTAGAATAAATTCCAATGTTGTTCTATCAGAGCATCAAGACATTAATTAGAAATCCTCTGAGTCCAGAAACACCCAACTCAGGCAGCTCTGAGAACCACACTTTGTCAAATCTACTTACTCCAGACTTGCAGTCAAGATGGCAGCATAGGTAAATGTGGTACTCGGATCCTCCCACAAACACATCAGAATTACAACTAAACTACAGAACAGCCCGGCTGGACATGGCTCAGTGGTTGAGCATCGATCTATGATCCAGTAGGTCAGGGTTCGATTCCCAGTCAGGGTACATGCCCGGGTTGTGGGCTCAATCCCCAGTGGGGGGCATGCAGGAGGCAGCCGATCAATGACTCTCATCATTGATGTTTCTCTCCCTCTCCTTTTCCTCTCTCTGAAATTAATAAACACATATTTTAAAAATAAATAAACTACAGAACAACCATCACTCAGAATGTCCTGAAATCCAGTTGAATGGAAGTCCTACAACTAGGGATTTAAAGAAGTAGCCACATTGAGACTGGTGGAAGGGATAGAGATGTGAAACAGGCTCATCCCATTCCCGCATGTGGTGGTTTACAATCAGGAAGGTTCTGGCCAGGTAGCTCAGTTGGTTAAAGAATCATCCTCACATGCCAAGGTTGTGGGATCCATCCCCAGGTACGGCACATACAAAAATCAACCAATGAATGCATCAATAAATGGAACAACAAATTGATGATTCCCTCTCTTTCTCTCTCTCTCTCTCTTTTTCTGTGCGTGTAAAAAATTAATCAATAAATTGCTTTGATAAAATAAAATTGGGAAGAATGTCTCAGCAGCAGAGATTCACCCTGAGGAGTAAGTGTTCCCAGGCCCCACACTAGGGCCCCCAAGCCCAGGGTTCCAGAGTCAGGAAGAGAAGTCCTCATAACTTCGGGCTCTGAAAACCAGCAGGGATTAAGGCTGAGGGAGACTGAGGGCTGCTGGAATCCCAAGAAGTTTCTCTTAAAGGGCTCATATATGGACTTACTCAGACCCCCTCTGAGCTCCAGGACTGGGCAGAAGCTTGAAAGGAACTGGGGACATAAGGGGAGGAACTAAATTGTTTGTCATTAGGGTGAGAGCTGGGTGGGCAGCTTTCTGCCACACAAAAATTCTGGTAGAGGGCATTGTCCCTTTTCTGAGACCCCCATCACTCACAAAACTGGCAGATGGGCACCATATATGAGTCTACATCAAGTAGGCTCACACTGTTCACCCACCCTGATGATTTCGTGAGGTCCTGCCCCTCCCTACTTGCAGGCCCATCTAAGCCATTTCCAGTGGCTTTTCCATACAAATGGCCTCTCATGCCTCATGCTTTGGACTTTTCTCAAATCTCTCAGTTAGGCAGCATCTGCCTCTGCACACCCTGTACCTCTCAATAAGTGGCCCCAGGCCTGGGACTAGTGGCAGCTGTCTTGATTCACAGCTTGGCATCTCCTAGGGTACCTCCAAGCCCAGCACAAGTAGCTATCTGCATATTGCTCTGTAGCTTGTGCCAAGTGGTCCCAGGCAGGGCACAGGCAGAGGCTGACCTTGCATCTCCCTGAAGGCCCCAGAGCCAGTGCACCCCATGGACAGCTTCAGACCATGCCAGATTACAACCCTACCACCACCACAAGTGACACACTTAAGGGGCAGTCTCAGTGAGCACCAAAGCCCCACTGAAGCTAGTCCTGTTCTGTAGGGTCAACTCCTGCACAGAAACTCCTCTTCTATAGTCACAGTGATTCCTCATAACCCATAGGCCTGGGGGCCAATCCCTCCCAATGATGCCAACAGCAATCAAGGCTCAACTACAACAGGGCAGTGCACACAGCCCACATAGGGATGCACCTGGAGTGCCCAGCTCAGGTGACTGTGGAGACTGCACCACTGTACCCTACAGGACACCTACTACACAAGGCCACTATACCAAGACTGGGAAATGTAGCAGCTCTACCCAGTACATAGAGACAAACACAGGGAAGCAGACAAAATGAGAAGACAAAGAAACAGGTCCTAAATTTAAAAAATAAAATAAAATAAAAAACAGGAGAAATTTTCAGAAAAAGAACTAAATGAAATGGAGGCAAGCAAATTACCAGACGCAGAGTTCTAAGCGATGGTTATAAAGACACTCAAGGAACTTAGTGAGAACTTCAACAGCATAAAAAAGAACATATAAACCATAAAAAAGGAAACAGTCAGAAATGAAGGCTACACTAACAGAAATGAATCATTTACAGGGAATCAACGGTAGAGCAGATGAAGCTCAGAATCAAATCAGTGATTTGGAAGATAAGGAAGCAAAAAACAGCCAATCAGAAGAGCAAAAAGAAAAAAGAATTTAAAAAAATGAGAATGGTGTAAGGAGCATCTGGGACAACTTCAAGCAGCCCAACATTCGCATTGTGGGTGACAGAGGGAGAAGAGAGGAAGCAAGAAATTGAAAACCTCTTTGAAAAAATAATGACAGTAAACTTCCCTAACCAGGAAATAGGCATACAAGTCCAGGAAGCACAGAGAATCCCACAGCAAGACACATCATAATTAAAATGTCAAAAGTTAAAGACAAAGAGAATTTTAAAAGCATCAAGAGAAAAGCAGCTAGTTATCTACACAGGAGCTCCCATAAGGCTGTCAGCTGATTTCTCAACAGAAACTTTGCAGGCCAGAAGGAGTGGCAAGAAATATTCAAAGTGATGAAAAGCAAGAATGTATAACCAAGATGACCCTACCCAGCAAAGCTATCATTTAGAATCAAAGTGCATATAAAGAGCTTCTCAAACAAGAAAAAGCTAAAGGAGTTCATCACCACCAAATCAGTATTACATGAAATGTTGAAGGGTCTTCTTTAAGAAGAAGAAAAAAAAAGATTAAAAATATGAACAATAAAATGGCAATAAATAGTTATCTATCAGCAATTGAATCTAAAAAAGCAAAATAGCCCTGGCCAGTGTTTCTCAGTGGTTAGAACATTGGCCCATGCACAGAAGGGTTGTGGGTTCAGTTCCAGGTCAAGGACACATACCTGGGTTGCAGGTTTGATCTCTGGCCCCAGTCAGGGAACATATGGGAGGCAACCAATTGATGTGTCTCTCACATTGATGTTTCTCTCTCTCTCCCTTGGCCCCTCCTTCCATTTCATGCTCTCTAAAAAAACTCAAAGGAAAAAATATCCTCAGGTGAGGATTAACAACAACAACAAATGTAAAACAAAACAAAACAAAAAACAAAATAAATGAACAAGTGGAACAGAAACAGACTCATAGATCCAGAGAACATTTTGACAGTTGACAGATGGAGGAGGGGGGCATTGGGGATGAAAAAGGTGAAGGGATTAACAAGTACAAATTGGTAGTTGCTAGCCATGGGGATGTAAAGTACAGCATAGGGAATATAGTCAATAATATTCCAATAAATATGTGTGGTGTTAGATGGGTACAAGATTTACCTGGATGATCACTTAGTGAGTTAGCTAATGCCTAATCCCCTGAAACTAATATAATATTGTATGTCAACTGTAATTAAAAGATTAAAAAATTACCTTTTTTTAAAAGATACTTATTCCAAGTTATAAATTTGCTAGACATCTGGCCACTACAAATATCTTAAAATATTATCAAATGTGTGCTTTTATATAAAAAATATTAGGAAAGACAAAAGCATTCCATAGTTTACTACTGAATGTCAATAAATATTTTGTACTTTTTTAATCTTGTGAAATTGAATGAAGATTATAAAATTCCCAGGTCTTAAAATAATTCTAGATGATTTAAGTTTTTCTTACTTGCTTGTATTAGATTTTCATTACATCCTTAGATGGCCATATCCAGAAAGGGCCATTTTAACAATAATTTAAGACAGATTTCTTTATCTACACAGGTGGCATAGGACTAGCTATGGAGATTTACTCCTATGTTGTATACATTTTACATAAGCCATGATGCGGTATAAAATCTGCCTGTACTTTGTCTTAAAACTGGAAGCAATTAGAATTGCAAGCCTGGAAAGATAACAAGTATCTGAAGTTAAACAGCAAACTGACAAATCATGTTTCAGTGGTATTTGGAAAATCATATCATACATGAGGAGTTATTTCAGAAAAATCACAGCTCAAGTGACCCTAAAATATATTTGTAAAAGAAGAAAAACCTTTAGGGTACATGGTGAGGACTTTTCTAAGAAATATGCCATGAAATTATTTTTATGGCCTTAAATTTAAACTTACTCTGGAAGGTAAAATGATGCATATAGAGACACTTCCATATTTCTATATTAAATGAACAGGGTAAATTTTTTAAATATTTCTTTTCTATTAGAGTATCTTAAAGTAATTTAGAGCTTGGAAGAGGTTTATCCTGTTCAACAGTCAATTTTTTTAGAGAGGAAATGGAGATCAAGAAAGGATACATGCCCTGGCAGGTTTGGCTAAATGGTTAGAGCATTGGCTCACTGACTGAAGGCTGAGAGTTCAATTCCAGCCAAGGGCACCTACCTCAGCTGCAGTCTCTATCCCTGCCCTTGGTGGAGGGTGGAAGGCAACCAATCGATGTGTTTCTCTCATATCAAGATTTCTCTTTTTGTGTCTCTTACCTTCCCTTCTATGACTCTCTAAAAATCAATGGAAAAAATATCCTTGGGTGATGATTAAAAAGAAGAAGAAGAGGAGGAGGAGGAGGAGGAGGAAGAAGAAGAGGAAGAGGAAGAGGAAGAAGAAGAAGAAAGGATACATACTGAAGTCCATCAGTCCTTCTGATAGTAATGGAAGAGCAACCAGGTCCAAACTCCAATCTTTCAGCACCAAGGACAGCGCTGTTGGATTATTTGTCTGTGAGAAGGAGTTCTTGTTTTACTGTGGGCTAGGAGCATGGTTCAGCAGTTGAGCGTCGACCTAGGATACAGGCGATTGGGGTTCAATTCCCGGTCAGGGCACATGCCCGGGCTGTGGGCTCGTTCAGTGACTCTCATCATTGATATTTCTGTCTCTCTCCCTCTCCTTTCCTCTCTCTGAAATCAATAAAGGTATATTTAAAAAAAAGAAAAAAATTTCACTTTTAGACCTGAACTTCCATAATTAAGTTCCATATTCAAAAATCTGCATTACTATGCACCTTATCATATTTTTAACATGTAGAGTCTGGCAACTTCATTACTACACTGATAGTTTAAGAGACATGTATAAAGCAACTCAGATGTTAACCAATAAAAGAGATGCTATTTCAATTTTTTTCCAGAACTTTTAAGAATCTTCTTCCTATAACCATTTTTCTGTTAGCCTAAGCATTGTTAAATCCTTCCCAGCATTTTCACACATACCATCAAGAACCCACACTTAGTTGAAGCAAGTTAAATAATTCAGTTGATTGTCAAACAACATTTTACGGGATCTTTACTTTCAAGGCAAGTTCTTGTCATTCCAGTCTATAAGACTGTAGAACATCAAAGTTCTCTGTATGCAAATATTTAGAGTGACAAATGGCATCTAGAATTACTTTGGCTAAAGAAATAGGGCCTGTTTGTTGAACGTTTGGTGTTGAAATAAAAGAATGGATCAACATAGGCCTCCTCCTGGCCCCTAGTCATCTCACAGTGGTAAGACCCAGCAGGCTGTCACTAAGCTACCACGATACTAAGACTGGGAAGAGAGTCCGAAAACACAGTGAATGACAGTTTTGCTGTTCCTTTAAAGTTAATTGTACTAATGACAATAACATTGATCTTGTATAGACCCATGTGGATCAGTGATCAATTTCTATAGTATTTCTGTTTCAGATATTTAAGAAGTAAAAACAATCTGCGTATTAGAAAGCAAGGGACTTTAAACTTGAGCGATATAAGATGGAGGGCCTGTATTTTATCAGATGTTATATATGCCATTGAAAGGCCCAGTGCCTAATCTGCCTCATCACTATGAATGGGGGTAATAAAGGACCTTTAAAGTGCATGTTATCTCTTCTTGTAGCCCCCCTTTTATGGTGTTGTTTCAGCTTGAGTTTCCAATGAGAGCAGCTTTTTACAAGTAGCTGAATTTAATGACAGCTGTCTTCATGATATTGTTTTGTACAGAAAGGAGTCTCTTGGGAGTTACCTAGAATCCAACTCAAGAAAAGACAATGTTGAGGAACAAATAAAAAATAAGCCTAGCAAAGGCACCAATGCCTAATGGTTCCAATTGGGGCCTTATTATTGGTTAATGAATCATTGTCAAAACATCACAGCAAGCACAGGCGTGCATAGCCTAGTCTATAGTGGGAAAATGACTCTTCATCCCAACAGTTATTATCTGGGAGTTGTTTGAAAATACATCCAGTAATTAGAACAACACTAGACCTAATTGAGAACTTTGAGTTGATAGCAAATAGTCTACAATAGCAGACTAGATAAATTCAGGAGGGATCCTTTTTAATTACTTATTGAAAAATAGTAGGAAATGAATTAAGTTTGCATGATAGTCTGCAGATATCAGGGCAAGTTTAGCTAATTCTCTTCAAAACATCTATTACCATTATATTAGAAGTAGCATTTGAAAATATAAAGTTCTTAAGGAAAAAGCAAAGTGGCTCCCCTAAATACACTTTTTTAAAAGATTCATTTCTCCTATTAGAGTAAGAGTCTTGAATGATACATATTTCATCCAACTTTCAAGAATTCATAGGATTACTATAGGACTTCCCCCTGATGCTGTGTGTTTTCCTAACTTCTATTCCTAAGGGCATAGAGACAGAAAGATACATGGGTGCCCCATTTGCCTCTTTAGTTGTTTTCCCAGTGAGGAAAGATTTAAAACAGTAGCACAAAGCGAAATTAGTTGATAGTATTGGTTTTGTTCATTTATAGTGTCTCATTCCCCCTCTGTCCCTGATTATACGGGGCTGTCTGTATTGCCAGACAAAACATGTACACTATAAAAGCAAATAAAGGAGAAATGTGTGCCCTAGTAAAATTTTTATTTAGGCATTTATTCCACTTTTTAAAATATATTAAAGTAGGATCTCACAGTAGCTAAAAACCTGATATTCAGAACTGTCCCCTGACCCCATTACCTCCAGACTAAGTACAATATTTTTCCCTCCCCCACCCCCATAGAGAGAATATTAAGCAAGACCACACAGCTTTCTCACAAAGGTACTAAGAAAACAAAACGTCTCCATTTTCCAAGCAAACATTTGGTCAATGAAAAGCAAAAGATTTTGGAAAGCAGATTTTTCATTTCTTTTTTTTTTGTCTTGTTCCCCAGTCTTAAAGAGGCCTATTCTCCATGTTTGGTTACTTAATTTCAGCTTAGTGAGATAACTGGAAAATTGGGGCTTCCCCAAAATACCACACTGCAAGATGCAAAGGGAACCGATTTTTCAGCCCTCCCCACCGCTCAGTGTGGGCATGGTGAAGAGAGGGAAAGGGAATTTGGTGGGCAGGGTTTGTGCCCCTTGCTGCCTCTCCATTGCCCTTTCATTCCCCCCTCGCCGTGTAAGTAATTAATCTTCAATAAGCTCATAGATGGTCTTCTGCTATTAAATGGTCTAACGGGTTGAGAGGATCACAATGATATGAGCATTTCAGGCAAATACATTTAGTGAAGCCTTGGAAATATCTGACAAGATTTCATAAATATCCTTTACTGCGCTGGCAGCTCAGAGACCAGCCTGACACTGGCGCTGCTGAGCCAGCTGCCCAGGGCGCCCTCCGTCACCAGGGTCCCAAGCTTCTGCAAGAGATATTGAAATAGCAGACATCCTCCTGGTGCAAACCGGACAGTGAAGGGAACAACCTTCAGGAGTTTAAAATCCAAAAAGTACACAGGAAAGGAAATAGAGAACAGAATGAACATCCAGTGAATAAAACTGATGTAGATCTCTACACTAAATAACGGGGCGCCAATGAATGGCTTCTGCTACGGGAACTGTGTCTCCCAAATTAACCCTTTTCTTATTTTACATTTTATTATTTTATTTTATTTTATTTTATTTATTTTACTTTGCCATCCAGACAACTACCAAAGTCACCATCAGGAAGCCGGGTTGGCCTGGCTGACACCTCCAGCCGGCCACCTGGCAGACGCCTTTTCCCATCTCCTCTGCTTCCTACAATGGCAACATTGTGAAGTGGGGCTGATGAAGCCCCTAAATTTGTTGTCTCTACTTAAGATTGATAATCTCCTATCATACAAATCTCAAGCACCTATTTTTAATGAAACCTTTAGATGAATATCAAAGAACAATTTAGCCATGTCTAATATTTTAATTAGATTATATTCTCAATTTAACCCATTATACCTCCTTTGATGATCCCCATATTTTGTGTTTAGCCTCAGATGCACGAGGTAATGAATACTGGACCTTTTGATTTAACGAGAATTTCGGCTCTTTCAGCCTGCACCTCTTTGTATACCTTTTATTTTGCTGGCTATAGAATTCAGTTAATTGAAGGAGTCTCTTACCATCACACATTAAGGAGTATAAATTAGCATCCCCATTCTGATCGGGAAATGCAAGCAGACCGTGTTTCTTTGATCTGCGGATTGAGCTGAAGAAGACGGCAGCCCTGTGAAAATGAGCTGATGGCTTTGTCATCAGGGCAAAATGCAGATGCGTCCATGTGTCACAAAACACTTAATGTTTTAATTGATCACCTTCCAGTTCTCCCTGTCCTGTCTGCACCATTCTCTTCAGGGGCGTGTGTGTGTGCGTGTGTATGTGCGTGTGTGTGCACATGTGTGCGTGCATGTGTGCATGTGTGCGTGTGTGCCTACGTGTGCCTGGGCATGGGCATGTGCGTGTGTTTGTGCGCGTGTGTGCGTACGTGTGTCCAGGCGTGTGTGTGTGCGTGTGCATGTTTCTGTAGTTCTGTCTTACTTTCTCTGTGTATTCCTTCTGTTTCTTTACTCAGAGAATTAGGGACCTAGGATTTAAATTAATCTGAACCAAGGAAAATGAAATAACATAAATTCCCTCACCTTGAAAATTTGTAATGTCCTGTAAAATTATTCAGGACCTTCCACAAAGATTCTTAAAGACTAATTCCAACTTCCAGTGCTCTCAAAGGATAGATCCCAAGCGACTTGCACCACATCACTGCCTCTGAGGTAGGAAGGGCTATTCTGTGCCTCAGCGGGGAAGTCAGCCTTTTTTATCTGTTCTAATAACGATGCAATTCTCCTGAACCTCGACAAACTCAGTTACATAAAAGAAACATCAAGGTAACTGATCAACACCTCCCTCACTCACAGGAAAAGCCAGAACAAAATAACATGACATTCAAATCTTGGGGTTCCTGGATAAATGCAGTACACTGGACACACACACATCTACTTCACTCTCTTGGCAAGCTCCCTTTAAAATCACAGTAAAGGGTGTTTTTAAGACATAAGCATATAAAAACTGAACGAACAGGAGGAAGGACTGTGGATGGAATTTTGAAAACTGGAAAACAGATAAATGAGTTATTTTTAAAAAATTGGAAAATTCCAAAAATACTAAATTCTAACCTAGCAAAGGGGAGAACCAAGAAGCAATCTGATTTACACTAAGAACACCCCCAAGTGCTCAGGAAGGGATGCCGTCAGTTGCCTCTAGAAGTGGGGGTAAAGGCGGTGAGGCGGGTACAGGAATGACAAGGCCCCCCCTCTGCAAGACAGCGCCCAGGAGGGGCTCTGTTAGGAGGCACAGGATGGAGAACACAGCCCATAGCGACCACACCTGTCCAAACACAGAGACCTCTGCTGCTCTCCTGCCGTGGCCCCCAGGGCGTTTGGCCTTCATCCTGCAAACAGGGATTTGGAAAATTCTTCTCTGGAGAATCTGACCAGCCTGAGAGAAAGTGCTCAGACTTCTGACTTCAGAGGTTCTCCAGCTGAAGCACTCGGCCTGCCGGCCTGCAGACAGGCTCGCAGCCAACAAGTCCTCTGCATCCTCACTTCCTGCCAGCTTGTCCGTTTCTCATCCTGAAGCATAAGTAGGCAGCCACAGACTCCCACGCCTCTGAGGATCTTAGACAAAACATGATTAAAAAGAAGCGGGAGATGCCAGGCTGGTGTGTCTCAGCAGTTGAGCGTCCACCTAGGATCCAGGAGATCGCGGTTCGATTCCTGATCAGGGCACAGGCCCGGGTTGCGCTCGATCCCCAGCAGGGGGCGTGCAGGAGGCAACCGATCAATGACTCATCAATGACCTTTCTCTCCCTCTTCCTCTCTCTGAAATCAATAAAAACATATTTTTTTTAAAAAGCAGGAAGATAAAGAAATTGGAAGCGATCTCATCAATTAGAGACAAGGCAGCAGAAATTTTAAAAACCCAAAGCTTAGAAGACACCATTGAGGACTTTCCCCAGAAAGCAGAGCAAAAATGCAAAAAGATAATAAATTTAAGGGCTAAACCCAGGAGGTGAAATCCAAATAACAGGAGTTCTGTAAAGAACAAATATAGAAAAAGAGAAATAGAAATCGTCCAAGGATGAATTTGAGAAATCTCCCCATAATGGAAATGAATGAGTTTTCAGATCAAAAGGGCGTATTGAGTACCCAGAACAGTGATTAAGAACAGGCCTCCGGCCACGGCGCACAATTATGAAATCCCGCGCAATAGCTGCACACACAGCATCCTACAGGCCTCAGAGCAAAGAGTAAATAAAACCAGACACACGAAGAATCGAGACTGAAAATGGCGTTAGACTTCACAACGGCAACTGGAAGCTAAAAATCAACGGAGCGATGCCTTCAGATTTATTCCAAAGTATTCAGAAATGATTTCCCACTTAGAATTCTGCACTCAGCCAAAAACCAACAAGGCGTGAAACTAGAATAAAGAACGTTTCAGACAAGGATGATCTCAAAACATTTGCCTTTCACACCGGTCAGGAAACTGTAGCCTCTTTCACCAAAATGAGAGATTAAACCCGGAGAGAGCAAGGTAAGGAAACAACAATAAAGCGAAAGGCATCCCGGGGACGGAGGGAAGGGAGAAGGAAACAGACCAGAGGCTTCGGGAGAGACCGATTCAGGAAAACGAAGAGTCAAGAACTCACGGATGGGGGGGGGCAGAGACAAGTGGTGCCGAGCTTGGGGTTAAGCTAGTCACAGGAACGTCAAAAATAAAAAATAAAACCAGACACGTATTAGCTCCAAGAAAACAAAACGTCTTGCAGAACAAGAAAAGTAATCATAATGGATTAACCAGTTTAGCTGACAGTCACACACACGTCGTAATAACAGACTAACCACGACCACAGGACTGAGCCGGAGCGGGTGCCGCGGGCGAGTAGGCGCAGGGCAGCGAGAGAACTAAAGCTCGGTTTTTTATAACGTAAAGTACTAGGTAATTCCTAAGATAAAAACACCAACAAGCAGCCGTAAAAATACCAAAAAGCAGCAATTCAGTGAAATAATTTGGGAACGCAGAGTGGATACCGAAACAACCAGACACTCCGGAAGCTGTTGCCTGTGTGAGGCGGGCAGGGCAGGGAGGGCAGGGCAGGGCAGGGAGGGCAGGGCAGGGCAGGGCAGGGAGGGCAGGGCAGGGCAGGGAGGGCAGGGCAGGGCAGGGAGGGCAGGGCAGGGCAGGGCAGGGAGGGCAGGGCAGGGCAGGGAGGGCAGGGCAGGGCAGGGAGGGCAGGGCAGGGCAGGGCAGGGAGGGCAGGGCAGGGCAGGGAGGGCAGGGCAGGGCAGGGAGGGCAGGGCAGGGCAGGGAGGGCAGGGCAGGGCAGGGCAGGGAGGGCAGGGCAGGGCAGGGAGGGCAGGGCAGGGCAGGGCAGGGAGGGCAGGGCAGGGCAGGGCAGGGAGGGCAGGGCAGGGCAGGGCAGGGAGGGCAGGGCAGGGCAGGGAGGGCAGGGCAGGGCAGGGCAGGGAGGGCAGGGCAGGGCAGGGAGGGCAGGGCAGGGCAGGGCAGGGAGGGCAGGGCAGGGCAGGGCAGGGCAGGGCAGGGCAGGGAGGGCAGGGCTGGGCAGGGCAGGGCAGGGCAGGGCAGGGAGGGCAGGGCTGGGCAGGGCAGGGAGGGCAGGGCAGGGCAGGGAGGGCAGGGCAGGGCAGGGCAGGGAGGGCAGGGCAGGGCAGGGAGGGCAGGGAGGGCAGGGCAGGGCAGGGCAGGGAGGGCAGGGCAGGGCAGGGCAGGGCAGGGAGGGCAGGGCAGGGCAGGGCAGGGAGGGCAGGGCAGGGCAGGGAGGGCAGGGCAGGGCAGGGCAGGGAGGGCAGGGCAGGGCAGGGAGGGCAGGGCAGGGCAGGGCAGGGAGGGCAGGGCTGGGCAGGGAGGGCAGGGCAGGGCAGGGCAGGCAGGGCAGGGAGGGCAGGGCTGGGCAGGGCAGGGAGGGCAGGGCTGGGCAGGGCTGGGCAGGGCAGGGCAGGGCAGGCAGGGCAGGGCAGGGCAGGGAGGGCAGGGCTGGGCAGGGCTGGGCAGGGCAGGGCAGGGCAGGCAGGGCAGGGCAGGGCAGGGAGGGCAGGGCTGGGCAGGGAGGGCAGGGCAGGGCAGGGCAGGGAGGGCAGGGCTGGGCAGGGCTGGGCAGGGCGGGCAGGGAGGGCAGGGCAGGGAGGGCAGGGCTGGGCAGGGCTGGGCAGGGAGGGCAGGGCAGGGAGGGCTGGGCAGGGCTGGGCAGGGCAGGGCAGGGCAGGGGGGGCAGGGCAGAGAGGGCAGGGCAGGGCAGGGCTGGGCTGGGCAGGGCAGGGCAGGGAGGGCTGGGCAGGGCAGGGAGGGCAGGGCAGGGAGGGCTGGGCAGGGCAGGGCTGGGCAGGGCAGGGTTGGGCAGGGCTGGGCAGGGCAGGGCTGGGCTGGGCAGGGCAGGGCAGGGCAGGGCTGGGCAGGGCAGGGCAGGGCTGGGCAGGGCAGGGCTGGGCAGGGCAGGGCAGGGCAGGGTAGGGCAGGGCACGGCTCCTCCTGCCAAAGGCCCCTGGCAGGGCTGTGGGACTCTCCGAACAGTGCACATAGGTAATGCTGAAGCTCAAATATTTTAAAATCAAAAACAGAGAACTTAGAAGTTAAAAGAGAAAAAATAGATGGGAAAAGATCAGAGCAAGCGTAAAGTATTAGTATTCTGCTTTTGCTTTTTTTTTTTGTAAATTATTCCCACCTGAAACTCGGGACGTGGAGCCGCCCTTCTACCCCTCATCCCATCGCTTTCTGCGGTTTATTTCCCGGCCCCAGTCGAGCCCTGGGCAAGAATAAAGGCTTCTCTTTAACTTTTGGCTAGAATATTGGCAAGTGTACGTAATTACTGCATTATGCGTAGCCATGGAGGCTGGGGCGAGAATGGATGCTACAAATATTCAGATAATCCCCAAGGGTTATATTAGTCAATATTTTTAAACAATTCTTTTGCTAATTCTTGCTGCAAAGGTATATTCTTAAGGTGTGTCTTTTTAAACTAAAACATTTTCTTAAAAGCTTAAGAAGAAAGCTTAAATCCTGGATTTTCCTGGAAGATTCTGTGCTGGAAACAGAGGCAATTATTTATCTTTTAAGAAGGTTTCCATGGATTTGAATTCTCGCTTCCCTCCCTTCATAGGATTAGCCTGTCGGGGAGAGCAGGCCGCTGGCTGGGGCGGGGTGAGGTTAGGGGCCGTCCAAGGAGCATCCTCAAGGAAACTTCCTGACTATTGCACCCAGGACCCACCTGTCCGCTCTCAGTCCACACAGTGGGACGTTGACAAAGAGGAAATAAGATGAACCTACAAAAAAAATTCCTTGGAAAGGAACATAATAACCCCTTTGTAATGCTGGTGATGGAGCACAAGACTAATACCATTTAGTTAACCCTGTGGTTACAACAGTCCTACGAAGTTCCATGTCAAGAACCAAACTGAGCCTGGCCGGCATGGCTCAGCGGTTGAGCGTCGACCTAGGATCCAGGAGATCGGGGTTCGATTCCCGGTCAGGGCACATGCCCAGGCTGTGGGCTTGATCCCCAGTTGGGGGCGTGCAGGAGGCAGCCGATCAATGACTCTCATCATTGATGTTTCTCTCTCTCTCTCTCTCCCTTCCTCTCTCTGAAATCAATAAAGATATTTAAAAAAAAAAAAAAAAAAAGAACCAAACTGATAGGTTCAGATCTATATTGTATTTCGTTGCCTTCCTCTAGCACTTTCACCCAGGATCCCACAGTAGGTACTTTTGTATCTCTTACCTCACATCCCCTCTCTATTCTTCACTGATTTATAAGGCACTCTCCTCATTTTTCAGATGCCAAGTGAGAGAAGTAATATAATCACTAGCAAAAGTAAGATTAGAATTAAGTCTCTAAGCCAAGCCATCTAGCCGGTGGCTATGATGTCAAATCTGATTGTGGCTATAAAATATTAGGGAGTAATAAGGAAAGGCTCCTAGAATTATTATAAGTAAGACGAGGGAGGAAAGCCCATCTGTGTGCACAGTGGGAATCCTAAGAGAGAAGAGACATCTGTAATAGTGTCAACAATGAAAATAAAGTTAAAAAAAATCTTTGATCTCTTGGTGTCTAATGAAAATAACCTTTATTTTTTAAAAACAAAAACAAAAGAAAAAAACCAGAAAATACAAAGAAGAGACTCTGACTGGAGAGAAAACATGAGAATCACTTCAGATTTTCATCTCGCTCCTAAATATTTATATTAATTCTATAACTCACCAAACTACTAGGTCGTATGACATTGGGTAAGTCAACATCTCTGCTCTCAGTTGCCTCATCTGTAACTAAAGATTAGCCAAATTTTTTAGAATAGGAGCATGTAGAGGTTTGAAGTAGCTTCAAGATCACCCAGCTCGTCCCACTGAGTATATGAACCTCTTCTGAACAGCCCAGCAGGTAGCTAGTCAACCTCGGCTTGACTGGAAACAGGACCATGCACTCAGTGCCTCTGAGGAAAGCCAATTTCAGTTTCAGATTGTTCTTAATCAGAAGTTTTTCCATAAATTGATCTAAGACTTTACTAGATAATTTCCAGCTAAATTTTTAAAAATTGCTATGCAAAACCCTCTCCTCCACATAATGCAATGACATAGCCCCACCATCACTTTTATCAAAACATGAATTAGTTGTAAGGTGTGATTATTGAAATTGGCCTTTAGTCTTAATTCTGCCCGTGTCTTTGACATTGGCAAGGCACTCATTATATCCGGATCTTAATTTCTCTGCCTATAAAATGAAGGGCTTAGAGTTTGTTAAATGTCTCTTCTAACACTTACAATTCCTTCTCAACTATATCTTTGTCCTGAACTCAGTGGAATATTATTTTTACTGTCTACAGTGAAGTTTTGGGGATTTCTTTAATGAAGAACTCTTCTTCTTTTTCTTGTGTCTCTTAACGTTTCTAAATGTTCTGGACATATTTAAATTAGACTGTATTCTTAGGGAGATCACAAGTAATTTTAATAAGGTGGAACTTATATTTCTTTTCCAATACTAGGATCTTAAAGGTTAGAAGGAACCATACAAGGTATCCAGCCCGATCTCCCGCTAAGGAAGAAATCCATAATAGAGCCCCCCTAATGTTTTGCCTTCCAACTTTTGCTCATACTTTCCTAGTGGAAGGAGCTTAGTGCTTTGTGGATTTAGCTTGTTCTATTGAAAGAGAACACAGTGTCTGACCTATAGAAGGTATTTAAATGTTGTTCAAAAATATGCTTGCCTGGAACCACCCATTGGTCCTGGCTCTGCTCTCTTAGCATGGCAAAATGGATATGCCCCTTGATACTTAAAAGCCACGCAGCCATTCAAATACGCGAGCCTAGCTAATCTCCCCTCCCACCCCCTCCAAGGCTCTGCTTCTCTAAGCTAAAAGCTCACGCTCCTCTATTTGTTGTTTTCCACACCTTTTACTACCCAGCTTCCTGTACACTGGATGAATTTTAGCTTGTCAACATCCTCTTTAAATTGTGATTCCAAGAATATGACATAATATAAAGTATTTTAATTAACTCATTATTTTTGCACATATATTGAGCCTAATTAAAAAAAAAAAAAAAGAGGAAGCCATTGCTTCAACTAAATATGTTTATTGCATGATTCTCTTAGCACCGGAAAGCATTCTGTTTGCTCTTTGCTTTCACATATCTTTATCTCTAGTTACCAAATACCTCCACAGGAGCCAGTTCTCTATCTTTGGAAGCAGTGTCCTGGATTCCAGTTAATCGTTTCTTACTGCCACCGTCAGCTCCATACTGGGCGGAATGGTGTGCTGTTCATTCCTTATATTCTTACTTCATGTGGGCAGAAATATTATCAAGAGCCCCTCTCTGAAAGTCTATGACCTGAAGTCCATCCAAACAAGAGTAAGAACAAATATGAAACAAATTATCTACTAGAGTTGAGATTACATATAGGGCGACTTTCCCACCTTGGCTACTTTAAGATGTTTTGCCCCTTTGGAATCAGACCTAGCTATGTCCCTCTTTCTTTAATATATCATCGTGAACATGGCGCAGTCAGATCTTCGCCACCAAGTGAAACCGACTTGAGGGGAAAGGGTGGATAATTCAGACAGAGCACCCTTTCCGCCTATAGAGGCTTTGATCACGATTGAAGGCCAAAAACAGAAGTGCGATCATGTTACATTAACTTGAGACCAAATTGTGTCTATCCTCTGTCATCACTAACCCGCTGTGTACAGAAAACAAAAGGGAGGGAGGGAGGGAGGGAGGGAGGGAGGGAGGGAGGGAGGGAGGGAGGGAGGGAGGGAGGGAGGGAGGGAGGGAACTTTGCTATTGAATTGTTTGCCACCAACCTCGGAACACTGTCAGATGAGAAAACACGGCTCCTGGTCACAGCTCTTCCCTTCCCTCCTAATCTCACCAGCAACAGCCACAGAGCGAGGACCAGGATGGGGGAAATGAGCATCTTTCCATGTTTAATGCGCTTGAATCGGAGACACAGACACCACGTCCGGGCGCCAGGATTGGTTCTGCCTCGGGTGGGGTAGAGCTGTGCCTCTGCTAACAGAGCCTCCTACCTGCCTGCCTTCTCCAGGGCCAGGATGTGGACCTAATCTGCTCCTTCCAGGCCCCAAGTTAGTCCTGACATCTTCTTGTGAAGACAAAAGAGAGAGACGCATTTCTGATATTTTCAGATATGTGTTAACCATCTATTTTTTTAAAATTTCTTTCAAAACATAAAATTTCTGCTCACTTTAAAAATTCCCCCCAAATCCCTTTTAGTAGCTGTGTTTCCCGGGACTGGAAGAATCTGAGCCCCCCCCCCCCCCCCGTGTGTAATGGCATCTATTTTCCCTCCCAGGTTACCAGGAACATTCTTACTCTCAAATCAGGTTTTTCGTAAAACCAAGGTTTTTTTGTCTTACGGTGAAGCATTTGTCAAAAACTCCTGCCTTGGAACAGTACAGTCATTATCTGAACAAGAAGAGAAAGGAGAAATCTGAGCCTACATTTGCTTTTAATGACACATCTGCACAATCTAAATAAATGACAGAGGCGCCCTTGTGAGGCGATGGGGCAACGTGCCGCCCAGGCGGTTACTAGAGGCGCGCGGAGAGGCGGCGGGGTCGGGGCGCCCGCACGGTGCCCCCGGGGGTCGGGGCGTCGGCACGGTGCCCCCGGGGGGTCGGGGCGTCGGCACGGTGCCCCCGGGGGTCGGGGCGTCGGCACGGTGCCCCCGGGGGTCGGGGCGTCGGCACGGTGCCCCCGGGGGTCGGGGCGTCGGCACGGTGCCCCCGGGGGTCGGGGCGCCCGCACGGTGCCCTCGGGGGGTCGGGGCGCCCGCACGGTGCCCTCGGGGGGTCGGACGCCCTCACGGTGCCCCCGCAGGGGTCGGGGCGCCCGCACGGTGCCCCCCGCAGGGGTCGGGGCGTCGGCACGGTGCCCCCGCAGGGGTAGGGCGTCCGCACGGTGCCCCCCGCAGGGGTCGGGGCGTCGGCACGGTGCCCCCGCAGGGGTCAGACGCCCTCACGGTGCCCCCGCAGGGGTCGGGGCGTCCGCACGGTGCCCCCGGGGGGTCCGACCGTCCGCACGGTGCCCCGGCTGTCGCGCGCCCTGGCTGCGCGGGCCCCGCGATCCCGCCCAGCTCCGTTTCGGTAACCGTGAGGGGAAACGGTTCTCCTCGTCTGTTACCCGCGAGGCGGTTCACTGATAAACGCGCACTTGGGGAAGTCGAGCGGGCTAAGCAACGCTGACGTTTTAAAGCGGCAGTTTTGCCTCCGGCGCGGTGCGGGGTGAGCCACGGCCTCGCTCTAACCCCGTCCTTGCTCAAGGTGAGTAAAGAGTAAGACAACCAGGAGCGGAGAACTCAGGTCCGGAAGGGCCTCCGGACGCCCCCTCCGAGAGGAACGAGGAGCCCGAGGCGCCCGAGGCGAGGCGGCCCCGCAGCTGCCCCGCGCCGCCTGCCCCGCGCGCGCCCCGGGCTGGGCGCCACCAGCGGAAGCCCGGGCGCTGCCCCCGCGGACGGCTCATCCTCCCGGGACGAGCGGGGCCGGGGCCCGTCGCGGTCCCTCCCACGAGAGCCTCGGCCGGGACCCGCCGCCGCCCCAGACCCGCGCCGGGCGCAGCGTCGTCGGGGATTCCCGCCGTGATTGCAGATCCCAGGCATCGAGAGGGCGCCGTCCCCGCAGCGTGTCCGAGTCCAGAAATGTTACTCGCCCGGGCCTTGTCCACGCGGTGGAACTCGAGACGGTTAAACGGTGGGAAACGGGGCCCCGGGGCCGGGGGAGGGGCCCGCGGGGCGGCGGGCGGGCGCGCAGCTGGGACGCCGCCGCCCAGGCCCCGGAAGCTGTGCGCGGCCCCGGTTCGCCCGCGAGCCCTTTGTTCAGGGAAACCCGGGGGCGCACGGACGGCCGCGTGCGGGGCGCGGGCGGCTTCGGCCCTCAGTGGTCCCCAGGCAGGTGCGGCCCGAAGGCGACGGGCCCGCCCCGCTGGCCTTGGTCTTGCTAAGACCCCGCAGTCCCCTAAATGCCCCGGGAACGCGCATTTCCACGCGCAGCCCGCGGAACACTCACTAAGGGTCGGTCGGCGGCGGGACGAGCCGCGGGACCGGCGCCCACGGGGTCGAGGCGGAGCTGCGCGGCGGTTCCTCCGCTCGGGTTTCTGCGGCGCGGCCGCGGACGGGGCGCCCCGGGGGCGGGGGGTGTGAGGGCGCCGGGGCCGCGCACCCCTCAGGAGGGCCGGGCAGGCCCGCGGGCCGTGCGGGCGCAGCGGCGGGAGGGCGGGCGCCGCGCTGAGGCCTCGCTTGGGCGTCCGCGCGGGGGTGCGGGGGGCGGGGGCCCGGCTGGTGGCCAGCGGCGAGCGGCGCGAGCCAGTCGGCCCGGGAAGTGCTGGGGATGCGGCCGCGCCCGCCCGGTCCCCGCGGAGCCGAAGGCGCGGGCAGCCGGGCCCTTACCCGCAGCCGACCGGTCCGCCCGGGCGAGGGGCCGCTGCGCCTGGACGGCGGAGCCGGCGACGGGGCAGAGCGCGGAGGGCCCGGGGGCGCGCGGCCCCGGCGGAGTCAGAGCCCAGGGCCCGCGCTCCGGCGGCGGCGCTGCGGGCGCGGGAAGGGCGGCGGGGCCCCCACGGCCCGGCGGGGCTCTCGGGCGGGAAGGGGCGGGGCGGCCGCGCGGGATCCCCCGGGCTGCGGGCAGCCGGGCGCGTCCTGTCGGGTCGGTCGCCAGGGGCCGAGCTCCGAGGCCGCCGGGTCCTCGGGTCCGGGGGGCACCGCGCGCGCCCCGCGGGTCCTCCGCGCCCCCCGCCCGGCCGCTCAGAGCCCCCGCGGCTCGGGGCCGGGCTCCCCGTCGTCCCCGATGTCCACCTCGTCCTCGGGCTCCGGGAGCGCGAAGGGGCCGGCGGGCAGCCCCAGCCGCGCCTCGGCGGGGCCGGCCTCTGGGCCGCGCGGGCTGCCCTCGGGGCTCTCGGGCCCGTCCGGCGCTTTGGGCTCGTCTTGACTTTTCCTCAGCTGCTTTTTGTGCTTCATCCGCCGGTTCTGGAACCACGTTTTCACCTGATTTCAGGGAGAAAAATATAAAACCGCGTCATTCCTCCAGACCCATGGTCAGTGGCCTGCGCTCTGAGCTCTTGCCGGGAGCGGGGAACCGGACCGGACCCCCTGACGGGTTGTTCGGGAGCTGGGGCCAGGTCACCCCGAGGGGCCCCGGGTCACCGCTTAGGTCGGGTGGGACTCAGGCCCGGGCCCGGGAGAGCCCGCCCTGCGGTGACCACGAGGGTCGGGCGGCGGGCGAGCACCGGCCCCGTCGCGCGTCGCGATTTCTGCTAGTGAGGCCGCGCCCCGTCGCCCCCGCTCCTCTGGTTGGGGGAACCTAACACCCGGCCCAGCAGCACCCCCGCACCCGCGGCTGAGCATCGCCCTTGCAGGTTCTCATCAAAGAAAATCACTGGGCCCGGCAGGGCCAGTGGTCCCCCCGCAAGGTGCGCGCCCGGGCGCCCCGAGGATGAGCGCTGGGGCCGGGGCTCCGAGGGCGCAGAGCCCGGAGGAAGACGCACGGTCCCTCCCGCCCAGGACGGGGCGACGGGAGAAGCCTGAGTTGGGGGGCGGGTAGGAAGACCCGCAGCTGTGGGAGACTAAACCAGACGAAGAGACCGCCTCGTGCGCCGTCTCTCGGGACGAGAGCCCCTCGCCCCGTCCTGTGCCTGACGCGGGTTCCCGCCCTGGTGGAAGGGCTGCGGGGAGGCGCTGGGGCCGCCGCTCCTGGGGGAGCAAGGGTCGGGACCCCGAGGAGCCTTCCCTCGCGCCCGGAGCCGGGAGAGGTGCTGCTCTGCGGCTTTGCTAAGTCTGGCAGGAGGTTGGAAATGGCTGCACTTGGCTAAGGATCTTTGGAGACGCCCGGAACGAGGGGAGCGGGCCGTGGGGGCTCAGGAGCTCCGCCCGGGCCCGCGGGGCTCGGCGTTGAGGGAGCGCAGCGCGCGGCGAGCGGGGCTCCCTCCGGCGGCCCACCTGCGTCTCGGACAGGCTGAGGGCCGTGGCCAGCTCCACGCGCTCGGGCGTGGACAGGTAGCGCTGGACCTCGAATCTCTTCTCCAGGCCGGACAGCTGCGAGTCGGAGAACACCGTGCGGGCCTTGCGGCGGCGGCAGTGCTTCCCCGGCAGCTCCGCGTGCGCGTGCGGGGGGTGCGGGAACAGCGCGGGGACCGGCACCCCTGCGGAGAGAAAAGCGGCCGCGTGGGCAGAACCCCGGGGCGTGGGCCCCCCGCTCCGCTCCCGCCGCCCCCGCGCCTCCCTCAGCCTCCCGTCGCCACCGGTCCCCTCCTGGCCCGAAGCCCCGGAGCCCTCTCCCAGGAATCACAGGGCACCGGAGGGCCGGGGCGCGTGGGGAGGGCGCGAGTCGCCAGGATACCGCCAGGAGATCTTTAGCAGGAAGCCATCTAGAAATTACAAACAATAAACAGTAGGCAAAACGGGAAAGGACATCATAAAATAGACCCGGAGGACGTTTAAAATGTTCTTGGAGAGATTCCCTAGCGCCTGCCAGCGTCCAGTCCTCCGAGGCGCCTCGCCAAGTTTTCTTGCAAACTCGGGGCGTCCAGGAGCTGCTCCCCCCTGCCGTCCGTCCCGCGCCTCCCAGAGCCCTGCGGCCCCCGCGTGGAGCTGAGGCTGGCGGGGTGGCGGACGCGCCCTGCCCCACGCACTAGGAAGGCCTCTCCCGGGTTTCCCGAAGCGGCCCAGGGAGCAGAGCAAAGCGCGCGGGGAGGCTCGGGCGATCCCCGCCTCGCGCGTTTCCTTCTCAGATTCGGGGAGCGCTGGGGACCCCTCTCTCTAGTCTGCTCCTCGCTGTTTCTCTCGCTCTGTCCTTCCGACCCCAAGCAGAAGCGAAGCGCTTTTCCTCCGCGGATCGAAACTTCTTTCCCTTTCCCACCTTCGCCGGCTTCTCCGTGCGGGAGAGGCGCCGAGCGCGCACATGGCCACAGACCCGGCCCCGGCCAACCCAGGGGGAACGAAAGCGAACGCAGAGGGTTTCGGGGCTCTGGCCACTGCTACTGGGGGAACGCGGGCCGCTGGCCCGGCGCCGAAGCCGAAGCCGAGGCTCGGACTTCGACAAGCTTTACGCGCCTGCCCTTCCCGCCCAGCGCGGGCCCTGGGCTCCCCGCGCCGCAGACGCTCTCAGCTTTTGTTGTGGATCCACAAGCTGTCTCTGTCTTTCCACAGTCCCCCCGGGACCAGGGGTGTTTGGGGGCTGCAGTCTGCACTTGGACTCAAGGAATTATTCTATTCTGGCTGGAATGGCAGGGCTGGAGGAGTGTGGATGTGGCCTGGAGGGAGGCAGTGAAGCTCTGGGTGTCCGCCGCCTCCCTGGACCAGCCAGGGTCGCCCGCAACTGGGGCAGAGGGAAGCTGATCGTGAGTTAAAGGCTAGATGTTGGGAGTAAAGAGAGCTAAAGAGCAGCCATGCCCCCCTTTCTTTCCTTCTCCCTTGCTTGGGCCGCCCAATCCCTCAGTCCTCAGAACACCCCAAACTCTCCTTCCCTCCTGAGCCTCCACGGAACAGCGGTGAGCGCCGGCGCCTGGACAAGGCCGGCGCGCTAGGGTCCTTTGAACTTCTGCGTTGCAGAGTTGAGGTCTGTTCTGTGGGGTGGAGCGGTCAGGGGTCTCCCTCGGAGCAGGTGGAGACAGAGACCCGGGGCTGCGCGCTGGGCCGCGGGGGCCAGAAAGAGCACAGGGAAGGAGGCTGAGCACTGTCCACCAGGAACAGCTCAAACCTGCGGGCACCTCGGGCCGGGCAAGCCTCCTCCCCGTACGGAGTGCAGTGGCCGGGCCGTCCCCACGGCGGCCGGCCTCGGGGCAGCCCCGCAGGGAAGGAGGCCGGCGCCCGGCTGCACCAGCTTGGCTCTTCCAGGCCCCATCGCGGTTAGGGTCCGACTGGAAGACCTGCTCTCTCGCTCCCCATACCTCGCAACCCCTGTACTTACCCGAGGTGGTGAGGAAATAAGGGTGGTGATGGTCTCCCTTGTGCAGAGGGTGGTGGGGGTGAGGGGCCAGGAGGGTGGGGGTGGGCATGAGGGGGTAGCCATAGTCTAGCAGAGGCACCCGGGAGGCCAGAGAGCTGGCGAAGTGGTCGGGGGCCACCTCCCTTAGAGGCTTGGGCTTGTGCAGCAGGATGTCCTCGATGAAGAAGGACGTGGGCCTCTGAGAAGATGCCGGGTGGAGAGGGGAGGTGAAGTTGAGGTTCATCGTGAGCCGAGCGCAGGGAGAGGCCCGAGGAAGGGCGTGGGCAGCGGGCAGGTCTCCGCAGGCTCGTCCGGGCCGGGCAGCCCGGGCTGCAGAGGCGAGGAGACCCGCCGCCGGGGGGCCGGGCCTGAGCGCGGGACTGGCGGCCCGGAGCGGAGCCGCGGGAGCCAATGGCGAGGCCGCGGGCGGGCGGGGCGCGGCGGGGCGGGGCGGGGGGCGCTGTCCGCGGTGCTGAGCCCGCCGGCCGGGCCCCGCGCAGGGGCGCCCTCCGCGCCGCGCGCCTGGCGCCCGCTGTTTGCGGAGAAGGCTGGGGACGAACAGGCCTCGGTCCTCCGACGAGCCCCTCGGGGAACAGAGGCCCTTAAAGGGCCCCCAGCGATAGGGGTCGGCGCTCACTTGGGCATTTGGGTCTGGGCTTTAAAGATGTAGAAGAAGGAGCGCAAAGCAGGCGTGAGGAGACCAGAGTCCACATCTGCTGGACCCAGCTTAAACCGGCGGCTGGGGGCGGGCCGTCGGGGTGGGCAAAGGAAATGATGCCCCGAACCCCAGTTGCAGAGGGGGGAGGGAGGGGAGTTGTAGCGCACTAGCCGAGTGATAGGGTCTGTGTGGGCGTGTGCAGAGCCGCCTCCTGTCAAATCTTCGCTCGCATCTCACCCGCAGGGCTGGCTGTTTCTGCTATACCACCCCTTTCAACACCCCCTCCCACAGACAATTGTGCCAGGTTTTCCGTCTCCCACTCCCTTTCCCAGCCTTTCTTTTCACTTCCCTCCCTCCCAATATATTTTCTCCTGTTTGTCTTTTTCTAACCTGTCACATTTATTTCCCTTGAGTCAATTTGCTAAAATTAAGGTGATCCTCTACAGCACAGCAGGGCTAACTTTGACTCGCATCTCCAAAAATTGCTGTAATTATTGGTGTTAAACTCGGGGAAATTAAAAGAAGCCACTTCTCTTCCACCTCCCAATTTTTAAGCTCTAATTTGTTGAAACGTAGTTGTCATCACAATTCCAATCACTACTGCTAATAGCAAAAGTGTTTTAATAGAGACTGAGTCCTCACAACCCATGCTATTAGGTAATTAGAGGAGGTGTTAGAAAGCCAAGTGCTAATCCTTGGGTGCATGGGTGGAATTTTCATCTGATCTAGCAGGTAAAACAAATTAATTACCAGAATCAATTAGGCCCCAAACTACGGTGCTGCAGGAAGTGGGAGCGCTGTATTCCATATGGATGACCTGGTAAAAATGGTAAACAGACCAGGAGAGTGAGAAGGGGAAGGGGGGAAACAACTTTAACATAGGAGCTCAGCAAGTAGGCGTCTAAAGGAAGTCAGAATATGTTGTCCTGGAGTCTGAAATGTGATTTTTGTTTTAAGTGTATAATTGGTAAAAACTGAAGACAGAGAGCAGGCTGAGAGGGGGCCACTGGGAGGGAAAATAGTAGACTTCCAAGAGTGGTCCCTTGTCTTTAGCCTTGGTCCAGTCTTCTCCCCCAGGGCTAGAGACACTGAGGAGACTCCTAAAGAGGCCCTGGGGGCGCCGTCCACACTGTAGGAAGACCACCGCCTCCCAGTGGGAGCTTCGGGCGTGGAAAGCAAGCCATCCTGTCCCCTAAGGTCCTCAGGCTGAGTGGCTATGGAGGACCTGGCGGGTATACACCCAGGCACTGGCCTCTGTGAAGATCCTTCCTGTGCCTGCTCAGCCCCCTTTTCTATCCCCACGTGGAGGGAGAGCACAGGTTGGCATTGGCATTCAGCCTTGGAGATGGGGTTTCAGCTTCACTATGGGGTGGGGACTCACTTCTGCCTCAGAAGATGAAAGGAAAAGATTATTGAATGTCTCTTTGGGAGCAGGGGCGGTAAAAGCCCTCTCTGGGTGAAGCTACCTTTGACCCAAGGCACTGCAAACCCCTTTTCAGAATTTAGCCTCGCCCCTCTCTGAGAGTGTTTGCAGGATGGGAGAAGGGAAGAGAAGGGGGGGAGACCACCTGCTGGGCCCTTCCCTTCCCCTTATTTCATAGACCTTGGACTCAGCTGTTTGGTCTCCCCCAAAGCTAAGGCTATTTTCCCAGGCCCCGCTGCAGGGGAGGAGGCCTGCTCCTCACATCGCCTTTCTGAGTCCTGCTCACTCTAAGACTCCTGTTTCCGGTAGCCCCGCACTGCCTCGCAGTAGGAACCTGAGAAGTGGGAGAGGGAGGGGGGAACTGGATAGCAGGCCCCGAGGACTGCAGGCGAGTTTTACTTCCCCTCCCCTTTCCCTTTCAGCCATCCTGGGAAACAAAGCTCCGTGAATGAGAAAGTAGACAGCCACCAGCATTATAGCAGGCCCCTGGGGAACCCAGGTGAGAATAGGGGATCAGTAGGAAGCGGAGGAGGAGACAGGGATTCCTTATTTGATGAGGAAGACCCCCTTCCCCCGGGAGGCTCAGGTAATCACAGCTGGGGCTTGCCGTGGGGACTGTGGCCCTGAGCCCAGCCCTGGAATGGACAGGCTGTGCAGGCAAATCTTGTCCTGGAAAAGTTCCTACAGGGTCGGAGTCTGGCCTCAAGTTCTCTGGAAAGTCACAAGGTCAAAAAAGCTGGGAAGTGTCTTATGGCCGTGGGGCTCCTGAGCAGAGCCCACCCCTACCTTCCCATGGGGCTCATGCCTGGCCCATCCCACTTCTGCAGCAGTGAGTGACAGAGGCCACCAGTGTATCCAGCCCCCTCTTGAGATTCAATTCCTGTTTGCCCTAAGTTTGGAGGAAGAGGCATTCCAGGGCCCACAGGCCTTTCTTCCACCCCTCCTCCCTCAGGCCCTCAGGGCCATTCAGAGTAAGAGGTAAGTCTTATGTTTTTAGATGCTTGTAAACAATCTGCCCCTGAAAAGCAAAAGTGTTTCATTGCCTGGATTATCTGTAAAGTCAAGGGCAGCACTGCTCAATAAGAGTATGAGCCACATAGGTAATTTTAGATTTTCCACTAGTCACATTCAAAAACTAAGAAGAAACAGGTGAAATATTAATGTATTTCATTTAACCCCAACATGTCAAAAATATTATTATTCAACATGGAATCAATATAAATATTATTAATGAGATTCTTTTGCCTTCCTTTTCAATACTAACTCTCCAAAACCCAGTGTGCATTTTACATTTACATTTCAGTTCAGACTGGCCACATTTCAAATGCTCAATAGCCACATATGGCGGCTGGCTACATACTGGATGGCACACGGCTAGTTAACTGTCATAACCCCTTCACCGCTCTCCAAGGTAGGGAGACATACACAGAGAAAATGGGAAGCAGTTCTGAAGCTAGCCCAGGACATTTTCAATGCTTGCCCTTCATCCGTCCATTATATTTGATAATTGCAAGCATTTATTGAGCATCTACTATATGCCAGGTTACTCACTACACATCTTCCCAACCTCAGGAGATTCAATACATGCACTCACATTACATTTATTTTTTATTCTCGTTTGACTAAAATCTGTCACCCAGAGCCAGCTGTAGCTGACACATAAAATCAGATTCTGCACACTGCCCTGAGCAAAAAACCCCAAAAAAGATCAAATAAATCTTCCCTCTCCCCAATCTACAAGACATGCAAGAGCTCCTGCTTATGGTTTCAGCTGAAGGATTATTAATTTAAAAAGAAAAAAGATGTTTTCCAGAGAGCAAATAATTAAACAATCCTACTCTCTCTTTCATGTCAGTCTCATCTGAAACTGTCATCTGAGCTGGGACTTAGTTTCCCGAAAAGATAACCCTCTTGATGATCAAAGGACAAGACTGGCTCCATTAGCCAAGTTGCTTATACTGTGGCTGTCAAAATAAAGGGAGAAATGTATTTTAGAAGGATCTGAGTAACACACTTTACTCATAACATTTTGTATTATATTGCTTGTTGTCTGTTTCAACTTACCTTCTATCTGAGTACTTTATTTTAAGCACTGCCAGAGTGGATGACATGTGCAGAGAAAGCGCTGGAGTCATGATGCTTCCTGCAAATGCATCTTCTTTTACACTGGAAAATAGGATGTGAACTCACAGGAGAACACGTTCGAGGATGGGGTATTTGAATCACAGCAGCCCTCATGTAAGGAGTGCTAAACCCGCCCAGTTTGCTCGTTCAGGACTGGGCCAGTCTTTAAGGCCAAAAACCTGCATTTCTTTTCTCTATTGAAGTTTTCTATGCTGCCTGTGGCATCTCAATTCAAAACATGCTTCGTAAAGTTTGTGATAGAAAGAAAGCCCTACAGGAATTAAAGGTTTGAAATATGAGAGGTGATATATCATCATTTCTCAATCCTCTAAGAGGTATATAGTAGAATGTGAATGATCTTTAAATCAGCTTCTTATTAGAATTCCACCGTTTTCCTCATCAATTCCAGAAGAGTAGCCAAATATATTACCAGGGGGAAAAAAAAGCCTAACACAAATGCCTTTTAAATATTCTTTTCTTTCATTCTAAAGCACCCAAATTCTATTATCAGAGTTAAAAATTGGCACCTAATGATACAATGTACTTTAAACAGCAATACCAAACTAGTATGCATAGCTTTGAAAATAAAGGAGCATATATTGTGAATTTCTGATGTTAGGGATCTTAAGACCTTTTCAAACTTGATTTTTAGATACAGAGATGAGCTTTAAAAAGTTTCCCAAAATGAGCTCATGTGCAGAACTAAATTTTTGATATGTTTATGTCAAAATGCTAAATCATTTATATTTTGTTTGAAAATACTCTTCATGAAGCCAAATTGATTTTTATTCTTTTAACTCTCATTTGTAACCCAATGAAGTTAGTGGACAAAAATATATATATAATAACGGAAGGTTCAAATGTTGTCACTGTTAGAGGGTAATATTGAATTTGTCTTACAATGACCAGGATGGTAGCTAATTTTAAAGGAAGCAGGAGGGAAAATATTGAAGAGATTTTCTTAAATAAACTTAAACTAGGAAAAGCCATTCTGTGTGTAACATGAGAACCTAGAAGTCATGGAAGAAAAATATTAATAAAATTTACTACACTAATTTTTAAAAATTCATTATGGCAAATACTCTCATAAACAAAGAAAAAAAGATGAACAACAAATGGGGAAAAAATATATGCAACTCATATCCCAGACACAGGAATAATCTGCTCTATATAAAAGAAGTTACTGCAGCCCTGGCCAGTGTGGCTCCGCTGGCTGAGCGTCACCTGTGGCTGAAAGGCTGCCTGTTTGATTCCTGGCCAGGGCATGTATGTACCTGGGCTTGGGCTTGATCCCCAGGAGGGGGTGCAGGAGGCAGCCAGTCAATGTTTCTCTCTCTGTCGTGTGTGTGTGTGTGTGTGTGTGTGTGTGTGTGTGTGTCTGTCTGTCTCTCTCCCTGTCTTTCTCTCTCTCTCTCTCCTGCCCCCTTCCACTCTCTAACACACCTGGGGCCTTGAAAAACAATGGAAAATATATCCTTGAGTGAGGATTAAAAAATAATTTAAAAAAATGGGCAAAGGAGCCCGGCCGGCGTGGCTCAGGGTTGAGCATTAACCCATGAGCCTGGAGGTCGAGGTTCGATTCCTGGTCCCGGGCTGCAGGTTCGATCGCCAGCAGGGGGCGTGCAGGAGGCAGCGGATCAATGACTCTCATCACTGATGTTTCTCTCTCTCCCTCTGCCTTCCTCTCTCTGAAATCAATAAAACATTTTTAAAAATGGGCAAAGGATTAAAAAAAAGTTCACAAAAAAGAAAATATAAGTGGATGTTAAACCTTTTTTAAATGCTATCACTAGTAAAAATAAGACTAGTAAAACTTTAACTACAATGAGACAACATCATTAGCTACAGAATTAAAATTTTTAATCCACTTAACTTAAAACCCACTCTGTTAGCAAAGGTGTGGGGGAAGAGTCTCTCAGACATTGATACGAAGGATGCAAATTTATGCAATCTCTATGAAGAATGCTCCCCTTAATTTCTGTAACGTTTTATTTAAATCACCTATCAGTTATGATGAACGAGTGAAGACGCAGAACCAGAGCCGGACCACCACGGACGGTAGCATTTGTAGAGGTGAAATGGAGGCGAAGAGACTGTTCTAGCTCAGAACAGCATGTGACGGACTCACAGGTGGGATAGAACATAGTGTTTTTTTGCAGGATACTGAGATTAATATCTGCAGAGTGAATTTGGAGTAGTATTTTGAAATGTGGTTATGATCTTATTAATAAGTATTTTGAAAGATAGGGGACTTTATTTTTACCTTTGAGGACAGTGGGGTGAGCACAGGAGCCCGTGAAGGATTTTTGAGCAGAGGTGTAATTTGGGAAACCTCCAGTCTCTACGCATGAGGACTGAGAGGAAAGTACTAAAAAGCACAGGAAGTAAACCATCAGTGTTTCTAAATATAAGTGCCTTCAGTCATTCACCCAATAAACAACCAGTCATTCATTCAACAATTATTTCTTAATCATTTCCGTGGGTGTGAGCAGGGCAGTAGCAGCTTAGATGGTGCAAACACAAGGTGCACTCTGCTGCTGAGACGGTCACACCTCGTGGCAACGGTGAGGTCTTAGCGGCCCACAGTCCCCTGCTCCTCTTTGGCCGCTCGATTCCTTTCTTCGCCAGCCAGCGGGATGATCCGAACGTGCAGGTCTGATTACCTTAGTCCACGCCTAAAATCCTTTGGTAGTATTTACGTATATTTTACCACAATAAAGAATGTCTTAAAAAAAATATTTGGTAGCTTCCAGTGCTCTAAACTCTTTAACATGCCATAGTCCCTCCCATCCCTGAGTGTTAGTACATGCAAACCTCTCTGCCAGGAACACTGATTACTCTAGCTGTGTCTCACCCCTCCACTCGCTTATTTCTATACAGTTCCCAATGGAAACAAACCACCTCCTCCCGGAAGCCTTCCCTAATGCCCCAGGTGTGTCAGGTGCCCTGTCGCTATGCCACACATACTTCTGATATCACAGTATTTTTCTCACTGTGTGGCAACTGCCTCCTTAATCACTTCTCTCCCTCAGTGGAGCAAACTCTATACTCCAAGCATCTAGTTCAATGTCTGGCTCATGGTAATTTTTCAAAAATGGACTAACTGACTGAATAAGCGAATAGATAAATAAATGCATAGGTGAAAGAGCCACTTGGATGATGCAGCCTGGCAGATTTTACTTTGCTGGGGAAAGAAGCAAGTGTTTCCTATTGTTTGTTAAATGTCCTGAAGGCTAATCATTTCCGGGCCACCTTTCCAGTTCAGTATCAAATGGGGCAGAGATCCTAGCTGGTGATGGTTGGGATGGCTGGTTACAGATAACAAGCTGTGGGGAGGTGGTTACTATGACAGCCTATAAGCTTATTAAACACCACAAGCCTACACTGCACAGGAAAACCCCAGATTCAAGTGGGTTCAAGATCTGTAGGCTCCAACTACCTGGTCTATATAGTTCTTTGTATTTGCTTAGAACCCTAGAATACTAAGGCCGGTAGAACTTTACAGGTTTTTTCCTCTTTGTATTACTTGGAACAAATAAGTTCCAGAAAGGGTAAGCGATTTGTCCAAAGTCACCCAGCAAATCAGTTGCACAGCTGAGGCTAGAAAACCTGAATGGCTCCACATCCGGTTGTTAGTCTTTCATGACTCTGAACAGTGCTGGCCCCTCACCAATGCACCGGTCACAGGCAGGTTGACAGAATTTCTCTCTGGGCTAAAATTTTCATTTTATTGACTCAAAACCCCATGCACCCATCCATTTATTCATTCACTCCTTCAATGAGTATTTTTTAATGTTACTACAGATCGTGTACTACTAGGTGCTGCACAAAATAGGAAACTGTCTGATGCGGGGGCCTTGGCCCTGGTGTGATCACAGCTGTAGAATGAGATAAACTGGGTAATGCCCGATGACACAGCGTCGCCCTTAGATCACTTGCTGTTCACAAACAAGAAAGTGTAAGTTTATATAAAGCCACCAGGCTACCATCACTTCAACCCAGTGGTTAACCTTAGCATACCTAGTGAGGAGAGGACAAGCAGCCGTCGCGTGTGCCCTACCCTGATGCTAAGTGAAGTGCACACCGGCACCTGGAAACTATTCCTGCCAAGCGTGTAACCTGAATCCAAGCAGGTTTAGACCCCACTTCAACTTACGGAAAACACAAAGGACAGAAAAGCAATTAAAACCATACTGCATGACAGTCAGACAAGTCAGGGGGTTCAACATGCCATGGGCAATCCCTTATTCCTTCCACAAGGCAGTGCCGTGAGGAAAGTAAAAATACGGTGAGGACCGGTGATATCAGTGACAAAATCAAATGCTATGTGTGGCTTGATTTTAACATACCAACCATAAGAATACTTTGAGAGAAATGGGGAAATTTGAATATGACTAGTTATTAAATGACATTGAGCGATCATTATTAATTTTGTTAGATGTGATAATGATGTGGTTATATAGGAAAATATCCTTTGGGTTTGTTTAAAAAGTGCATTCTTAAGTAATGCGGTGAAACATCATGAGGCCTGAATTTACTTTAAGTAAACCTCAGTTGTGGCGGGGGGGTGGGTAAAATAAATATGGCAAAAGGATAAATTTTACTGGTCAATACCTGGAAGTTCTTTATACTATTTTCTTTATTCTTTTGTTTGTTGAAAATTTCCCTAACAAAAAGAAAAAGGTAAGAGTAAAAATACAATTCAACCATAAAAAGAAAGTCGAACAATAATAAAAGTTAGTGTATGCTCAGTACCCAGTGTCCAGAAAGCAAAACAGAAACATAGATCAAAAGCTTTCTAGAAGTTTATTGAATAATAAAAAAATAACTTGGTAAGGAATACTTCCTGGAGGAGGGGGCGCTGGCGTGAGTAAAACTGAAACCTGCACTGGCAGAGCTAAGACAGTTGCTAGTTTAAACACACGCTCATGCCTACTCTCCTCCCACTGCGGGCTGCAGGAGGGGCCCTGTGGAAGCTAACCTCAGAGATGTTGCGCCTCACTGGCTAACTTGACATTAAAAGTTCACTCACTGTTGTTCTATAGAATGAACCCAGAGCCTGACCTCCCACCATGCACCGCTGTAAGCTCCGGGCCAAATAATCAAAGCTAATTGCAAACACAAAGGGATGCTCACTGGCAAAGAAATGAGCATCCCGTCACCAGTTGGGGGGTCAACTCAGTCCAACCCGGTTAGTGCTTCCCGGAGGGATCCCCGCGGCATCCTGGCCCATCCCGGCAGCAGGCCCTGGGGCCAGCCCAGCAAAGCCACCGGGAAGCCTCTGAAGGCCGGGGAGCATCTTCCTCTCAAGCTCAACATTGCCCATTTTTCCCCAGCCCTGTCCCTTCAGAACAAATTTAGTGAGTCCACATCAAACAAAACAACAGCCGCATGGAGGCCGCTGCCATTTATATGCTCTGACTAATGCGGTTCCTGATTTCCCTTCCAAATTAAATGGGTTTCGCTTAGTACATTTTCAACAGACGTTACTCAGCTGCTCGATTAATGAGTTTGCGGTGAAAGCTACTTGGGCAGCAATTGAAACAAAAGGACCGCAGCGTGGCTGGGCCGCTTCCCCGCTCCGCTGTGCGCAGCGCCCGCCCTCCCCTCCCGCGAAGGCTGCCCGAAGCGCCGGAGCTGGAATTGGCTGAGGGCTCTCTTCTGTGTCACTGCACTACATTAGGAATAAAACCTTCCACTTAAACACTTAAATGAAAACATCGAGAAACTAATTTACTATTTGCAATCACGTGACTTGAGCCGAAGCTGCCTTAATTTCCTCCCCATTCTGCTTCATGTTCAATGTGAGCGCTCGCTAGATTGCTCTGTGAAAGGGCTGTCTTCGAATCACAACACTTAAGACCTCTTTCATTTTCTTTTTGATTAAATAATTGAAATTCCTGTCAGGGCCTGCACTTTGCTGATGCACAGGTTTGGTGTGTGAGGAGAAAGACCGCTTTTTGTTTGCTGCGTGGGCCTTAAAAGCCAGCAGTGCTTTACTTCATTGAGGGGCAGGTAAAAATGGACCCATGCTATTCACCCATTTCGCAGAAATTTCCTGCACCCGTTGAATGATCGCTGGAGACAAAGTCTGGACAGCGTCTCCTCTCATCTAACCACCCTCATTCATCTGGAGGCTTCCGCCTGCTGAGAAGAGCTCAGCCACCCGATGCCAGCTTCACCCGTTAGGGAAGTAAAAACAGAAGCGCTGGTGCATTTATACGTATGCGAACAAAACACACAAATAGCAGCCCTGCGGAGTGGCTCCTTGGCTGAGTGCCTTCCATCCCATGGACCGAAAGGTCGCTGGTTAAGGCACGTGCCTGGGTCGTGGGCTTGATCCCTGGCAGTGGGCCTGCAGGAGGCAGCCCATCGATGTTTCTTTCCCTTCCTCTCCTGTCCTCTCTCTCTCAAATCAATAAAAACACACTGAACACACACACACACACCAAAAAGAAGTAATTAGTCACAGAAAACTTCATTTGTTTCAACTACAGACGTCTGAGACTGTTTACATTCCCTGACGGCCGCGGCAAGGGAACCACAGGTCAGCGGCGTCTCCCAGCAGGGCCGTGGCCTCGGGGCTCCTGAAGCTTGAGGCGAGTGCGTCCGAAAGGAGGGCGGGAAAGGCCCTTGCTCAAAAGATAAGCTAACCCACCCCTTCTCCTGCGCCATCGCCATCGCCATCGTCACGTCCGCGGGGCCTTCACTGGGCGGCAGCAGGCGCAGCAGCAGGTTCTTAGGTGGCTGTTTCTTGGAAGCCGGTTTCTGTGACACATGGACGCACAGGCTCAGTCGGAACGTGTGCCTGAGTTTAAATACAAATCACACGCCTTGTCTGTGAGGCGAGCAGGAGACGCCCCGGATGTCCGTCCCAGCGCTACCTAGCTGTGTGTCCTTGGGAATATCTGTGACCTCGAGCCGGTCTCATCCATAGGATGGGAATATGAATACGTTGTCCCTGCCTCCTTACAGGACGGGGGACGCTTCAGTGGGTCAGTGCATGTGGTGCTTGCTTAATGAGGATTAGTCAGTCCTGTTATGTGCTTATGCATCTTTGTGTGTGTCAACATCTGGACCGTGCTCACATTCCCTGAAATAATATCCCTTCACAGGATGACTTACCCACATTGCACCCAGTAAAAAACAAACAAACAAAAACCTGTGTCTGGGTACAGGAGGAGAGCCCTATGCTACACACACACACAGAGGCACACACCCCTGTACGTATGCACTCCCACACATGCATGCAGGCACACCCACACAGGCACACACCCCCGTACATATGCACTCCCACACATGCATGCAGGCACACCCACACAGGCACACACCCCTGTACGTATGCACTCCCACACATGCATGCAGGCACACACACACACAGGCACACACCCCTGTACGTATGCACTCCCACACATGCATGCAGGCACACCCACACAGGCACACACCCCTGTACATATGCACTCCCACACATGCATGCAGGCACACCCACACAGGCACACACCCCTGTACATATGCACTCCCACACATGCATGCAGGCACACACACACACAGGCACACACACCTGTACATATGCACTCCCACACATGCATGCAGGCACACACACACACAGGCACACACACCTGTACGTATGCACTCCTACACATGCATGCAGGCACACACACACACAGGCACACACGCCTGTACGTATGCACTCCTACACATGCATGCAGGCACACACACACGCAGGCACACACACACAGGCACACACGCCTGTACATATGCACTCCCACACATGCATGCAGACACACACACACGCAGGCACACACAGGCACACACCCCTGTACATATGCACTCCCACACATGCATGCAGGCACACACCCCTGTACATATGCACTCCCACACATGCATGCAGGCACACACCCCTGTACATATGCACTCCCACACATGCATGCAGGCACACACACACAGAGGCACACACACCTGTACATATGCACCCCTACACATGCATGCAGGAGCGCACACAAACACAGAGCATAATTTTATAGCAGGAAATGTCCTTAAAGAATATCTGGTCCAACCTCCACCCAAATTAAGCCTCCCACCTAAGACATCTGCGACAGTTCAACAACTGCCTCATATGAAGCCTCAGTTTACTTTGGGGTAACCTTTACTATTGAACCCTATTCTGACCTCTGGAATCACAGGGAAGAAAACTCACTTTGGATTTTTTTAAAAATCCAAAACTTTAAAAAACACTCTACTGTCTCCTCTGAGTGTTCTCTTCCAAGAAGAAATAACCCCGACCCTGCCCTGCTCCTCGTAACACACCCTGTCCTACCCTCTCACCATTTTGGAGCTCTGAACTTTACGAGAGCCTGCCTTGCCCCGCGGGGTGGCTCAGTGCGTGAGTGTCCACCCCTGAACAAGAGGTCGCCGGTTCGATTCCCGGTCAGGACACATGCTCAGGTTGCGGGCTGAATCCCCAACAGGGGGCGTGCAGGGTGTTTCTCTCTCATCAGTGTTTCTATCTCTCTGTCCGTCTCCCTCGCCTTCTCTCTAAAATCAATAAAAACATTTTTTTAAAAAAGAGTGCTGCCTTGAATTGAACATAGAATTCCAAATACGATTTGAATAATGCCGGATAGAAACCCATAGTGTACGCATTCATTGATTAACACATTAATCCAACATTTATTGACGACAGAAACTAAGCTAGTGACATAGAGGGACAAATATATTAAATAGCATAATAAATGCTATGTAGAAAAGATTACCTCTTTAGCATGACTATAGTTAATCCTACTGTACTGTACATTCGAGAGTTGCTAGGAGAAGAGATCGTAAAGGTTCTCATCATAAGAAAAATAATTCGTAACTATGCGAGGCGGTGCATGTTAACCAGGCTTCTTGTGGCGATCATTTTACAATATATTCATATAATAAATCATCATGTTGTACACCTGAAACTAACATGATGTTAATGTGTCGATTAGATCTCAATATAAAAATAATTTTAAAATTCTACAAGTTAAAAAAAAAGAGTACCCCTCGGCAGCACCCTGAAGATCATGCGTGGCCGAGCGTTACCTCCGAGGGCCTCGCCCCTGTCCGCCGTGCTCGCTACGGTCCTTCCTCTTGTTTTCAGCTGTTATGGGCTCAGGGCCACAATTCATTTTGCACCTTAGCGGAAGGAAAAACAAAAAGAGATGCGACTGCCTCAGAAAGCTGCTGGGCACCTCTCCGTGCCAAGCAGAAAGGTCCGGGTATGGGGCACTGCTGTGCCCATCACCCGGCCGCCCTCAGCACAGGCCGCTGAGAATGGGCTCCGTGGGCAAAGAAGAGAGCAAAGGGAGGTGGCGAGGTGACCCGGGGAGGGGGCCGCACCCAGAGCAGCTGGGACTGTTCAGTGGCGGGGAGCTGGGGGACCCGGCTGCGAGTGGGCATGTGGCACAGGGAGAGGAGCGCTGCCCGGGGGCAGCCGCCAGAGCGGCGCAAACGTGGCCCTGCTCGGAGGGCCGAGGAGAGATGCGACGTCCTGTAAAGATCCCCGCCAGCCAGGCTGGCCTCTCGCTAGAGCAGAGTGGAAGGCGCTGGGTGTTATTCGCCAGCTGTCGGGCTACGACAAGGATCGGGGCTCCTCTCTCCGCAGCCAGGACTTCCGTGGCCCCGGGGAGTTAACCGAACGGCCCCCGCCTCAGACCTCCCGTCTGCTTCCCCCGCCTTGCTCCTGTCTCCTCACTGTGCTCCAGGTACAGTCTCTCAGTGCTTGAGTCATTTCATTGCCGTTTCTGCGGCTGCTGGACAGCTCAGCAAGGAAGGCACTAGCGTGCAAGTTTCCCAGGCCGCCCAGGCAGAGTGGGGAGGGTGATTTTGAAGAGGTGTAACCCAAACAACCCGGGAAAGAACAAGCGAGGTTACTGCGAGAGCGGCCTGGAGAACGTGCTTCTGGCCTTTTCTATTCTGAACGGAGGCGGCTCTGACTTTCCCACCAGTAGATCCAGGGATGGAGCGCAGAAGATCTAAAATGGGTCCTGAAGCCACATCTGCTCTGCCAGGTGGTCCCCTCTGGGGCTCCGTCTCCCTAAGTGTGAAAGGAACTTAGCCTCCCAGGGCTGCTAACGAGCTCCAGGAACCGAGAGCTGGAGGCTGCTCAGGATGCCACAGAGGTTACAGCGAGGAAACGAGTGGGAAAAGCAGGCACAGGGATGTGGAAAGTGCCACCTCACTGGCTGAACCCGGTGCCAGAAGTGGCACTCACAGAAACCTGCCTCGCGCCGCCTGTGGTGCAGAACCCACCCTCCGCTTCCCACCTGAGCCTCGAACCCCAGGCCCTAGGCGGGCTCAGACTGCATCTCAGTTTGGATCTGATTTTCTTCCTTCCGAGGGAACTCCGGGCGCTCCCTCCTTGGGAGAGACAGATGTGCTAGATTCAGAGGTCCCGAGCGCTGGTCTGGGGACCGTGATGACACAGGACAAGGCTCTTAATTAAGATGAAAAGAGAACAGCAAGGCCACTATAACGAATCTTTTGTAGAATTCAATTTATTTCACTTAAAAGAGCTGTCTCTTATTCTGAGGTTATGCTACTGGATGTAAGTTCCAAGCGGGCAAGGACTTTGATTTGCTTGTCCTCTGTTTTTCACCAGTAGCCACTTGATAGATAGTTCTTGGAGAAATGAATTATTTCCTATTTCCTAGTATTAAAGTATCCTTTCTTCTATGGAATGCTATTAACAGTGTCAGAGGTATTTTTTGTTTTATTTTGGTTTTTTAAATTTTTATTTTTAATATATCTTTATTGATTTCAGAGTGAGGAAGGGAGAGGGAGAGAGAGATAGAAACATCAATGATGAGAGAGTCGTTGATCGGCTGCCTCCTGCACTCCCCTGACTGGGGATTGAGCCGGCAACCCGGGCCTGTGCCCTGACCGGGAATCGAACTGTGATCTCCTGGATCCTAGGTCGATGCTCAACCGCTGAGCCACGCCCGGCCAGGCAATAGTGTCAGAGTTTTTAAAAAATACTTTTCCTTGGAAAAATTAAAGTACATAATTACCTTTCAAAAGGTTCATTGATCTCTTATGTTTAAGTTTGGGAATCTCTGGGTTAGATGGTCCTTTAAAGAATATCCAGTCCTATGACCCATCGAACACTGAGTGGGAACTTGTTCCGAGTCCTGTAGCCACGTATGGCGGACGTGTCTCACACCGGAGGGCTTGGAGGCAGGGAGGTCTGTCAGACTTGGGACAACATACATTAGCCATGTGCATTTGAGCAGGTCACTAAAGCCTACTTTCTCCTCTGTACAATGGGCGTCATTACCACCCCCCCCCCCAACGGGAGGCCTGTGCCAGTCGTGACTTTCCAGCACTCTGAAGAAAGGGCCTTGAAAGTTGTCCCAGTGGCTGACTGCCTGGAGATCTTTTCAGCCTTCTCTGGGAAAGATGTCCCCCTTTCTAGGCCGGCACCTGGATCCAAGAATTCCTTTAAAGAGAGAAAGACCAACATCTGCTTCTAAATTGAATGCATTCTTGCCAGCATGAGGGGGAACCTAATGCAATGAGTTGAGGGGGAAAGTGAGTTTTATTTTTAAAGCTAAACATACATATTTTATTGAATATATTGTTCTTTATTATATGTCTTTGGTATTAATTCTTTTTATTCCTTTATTATATGATGGGGATGGTAGTTGTTTCATTTTAAAGTTAGGAGTTAACAAAATTTAAAGTTTCCAAAATAAAACGCTGAGAATCTACACTGTTGCTTTGAACTGACCTAGGACGACTTGGTTACGCAGTTATTGGGTTGTCTGTGGTGGGTGCTGTAATCTCCAATAGTGAGACAGAGGAAGGGTTTCCCCTCCACCTCGCCGTCAGGTGGTGCACTACAGTGAGAGGCAGGGACCATGGTCCCTGGGAGAGTTGGCAATGAGATGCAAAAGTGCTCACACAGCCGGTTCTGAGCCAGTGAAGCCCAAGCTCTGTCTTTGCCCAGGGCTTTTGCCTCGATTAACTTTCGGGGGTCGGTCATTCTTTGCTGCATGAGGGGGCTGTCCTGTGCATTGTGGGATGTTTACCAGCATCTCTGGCCCTACTCACTAGAGCTAGTAGCAAACCATCCCCCCCCATACGCAAATCCTTGAGTGAGGGGGGCGCAAAATCATCCCCTGGCTGAGAACCACTCACTCCAACAAGCATCTCGCAAGCAAGGTTGACTCACAGTAGATTCAGATCACTTCTTTTTTTAAAAAAATAATTTTTGCCCAGACCTCCGGCTCCTGCCCTGGCCTCACTCAGCATGGCAGAGAGCCCTTAGGGGTGGGAGAAAGGCAGTAGGAGCTGTCCCAAGCACTGAGCATGGGGTCCCCTCCCTTAGTTCTTAAGCAGTCACATTTACAGGGCAATTTTCCCCCCATCACCCACCACACCTAGATCCCCTTTCCTAGCTGCTTGGTGGAACCACTTGCTCCGTGTCCCCACACCCCTGGCACAGATGCCCCCTTCCTCCAGCTCCCTAAAACTCAGGCTGAGCTGTGTACACTGGGGAGTGCCTACCACACTGAGGCCCCTGCCTGGGCCACTGGGACTCTCCCACTGTCTGTCTTTGGCTCCCCAGGGCAAGGGGCTGCATTTCCAGGCTCAGCTGGTGAAGGGGGCTGGTACCCACCACACTGGCTTAGGCGGGAGAACTGTCTCTCCCTCTTCCCCTTCCCCAAATAGGTCAGACCTCTGGGCTTCCCCACTCTTCCTCTCCTCCTGTCTCCCCAACCCTCTGTCCCCAGCGCTTCCTCTCTCTTGGACTGACCCTGCCTGATGAAGGCCGTGGCAGGGATGGTGTCCACCTTCCGTAAGTACTCAGGCAAGAAAGGTGACAAGTTCAAGCTCAGTGAGTCGGAGCTAAAGGAGCTGCTGGCAGGGAGCCGCCCAGCGTCCTGGGGAAAAGCACAGCTGAAGCCACAGTGCAGAAGCTGATGAGCCCCCGGACAGCAGCAGCACGGTGGGGTGGGCCTCCAGCGGCACCCGTCTTCTCCTGCCCCGCCGCGGGGCCGCAGCTCTCTGAGGGCTTCCCCGGGCAGCCCCGGGAGAAACGAGGGCTCCTCAGGGGCCTGCCGGCTGCGGCCTTCCCTGCGGGCAGTGGGCACAGAGCCTCCCCTGGCTCCCCCAGACGTGTGCAAGATGTTGAGCAGGTCCAAGGAAGATTCTTGGAAGCTATAGATAAATAAATAAATTTTAAATTCTCAATTACAGTTGATGTACAATATTATATTCATTTTAAGTGTACAACCCAGTGGCTAGACATTTATGAAGTGATCGCCCCAATAAATCTAGTACCCATCAGACAGTATACATAGTTATTGCGATATTATTGACTATACCCTTGTAACTAGAGCCAAGCAACCAGATCCTATGTAAACTTCTTGAACTATGACCAGGCAAAATTCCTGGCCGAGGCAGTGTTCTGAAGAGCGCAGGCTCCTGGGCATGCTGAAAGCACGTTCCCTGGCCATCCCTGAGAAAAAGCTCCGGGTTATTCTTTCTAACCAGCCCATCTATCTTGAACCCCACTTATTTCATCAGAAAAAAAATCATTTCTGACACTATTGTGCATATTAACAAAACTGATATTAATAGGAGACAAGACCGTTAAAGTGTCTGTAAGGCCACGTCAGGGGTGCGGACTTTTGATTCGACTTTCAAATGCTAACTAACCATAAAGTCTGAGAGCTACAGCACGTCCTTCCTACTGAAGTAATTCTAAATAAAGGCAATGTAATCATAGTTTGGTATAATCGCAATTTAGACACCTCAAATCTTTATTGTTGTTGCTATTTTGCAGATGTAATTTCTGATCCACAAAACCAAAGGGCTGAGGGAGCTGCCTCCCATCAAACTGCGTCTTTGTGAAGGCTGTTCTGGGAGAAAATGAGCTCCTCCAAAGGGAAGGGGCTCATGCACTCAGCCTGTTCCTGCATGTAATTTGTACAAATTTTAATGCAAACCAATGTCCCCAGCCACTTCTCCCAACTGGCAGAGAGGACGGTTTAGAACAAAGTCAGCCTGGATCCCATCTTGGGGGTGAATCGCATGCTGCCAACCAGAGTTTGTTTCTCAGTGAGTTTGTGTGTGGAAGAATGCACAAGTTGCAATTAATTCCCAGCGAAGTCACTCCTCAAGTTAATTAGAAATGCAAAGTGTGAGTCTAAATGTTATGAGATTATAAAATGGCTTAATAATGGGAACAATGAGATTGGAGCATATGCATTCTGGCCATGTAAATATTTCATAACAGTGCCAACCTGATTTCATTTGCCTAATCATGCCATTGCTATGCAGCCGCCGGCCTGCAAATAGGAAGGCTGAATTGCAACAGATCACCCTTCTAATGTCATAATTATTAATATTCGAGGGAAATGGAGCCCCTACACCCGATGGAAACCACTAGGCCTTTTGAATTGAGATGGGGATGGCACTGCTGGGGGAAGAGGCGGAGGTGACAGACACACCAGCCCCAACATCCCCATCCTGTTTATTGGCCAGAAGTATTTAGGTAATTAGGCAGCTCAACAAATTAAAGTGATGAGAATGCTGGCGAGAAGAGGTGCGGGGCATAAATTCCCCAGCCTTCCATCAAAATCCTAATGAAACACACAGGCAACTTAAGAAAAATAAAGAGAGGAACATTTTGTGGCAATAAAGGATTCTGTGCACGCGAGTGCAGCTCATTGCTGCCTGGGGCTGAGGGCTGAGCTGGGCAGCAGCCTCTCCCCTTTAGGCTTCCTCTACTCCGTCAGCACGAGCTTTGTGCACAGATACCTTTTATATGCACAGAATCGTGCTTCCCCTCGACATCTGAGACCTGCTGTCCCTTTGTCCATAAATGTACTGCCGTGGGACGCTTCTTCCATCATCGACGCATTTCCCCACCATAAGTGTGAGGAATGTCTGGCCCAGATGCTCTTAGCCCCGGGTATCTTGTACAGCATCATAAATACGGTGGCTTGGTGGGCTCCGCCGGCAATGGCACGAACTCTTTAAGGTGGCACAGTGCAGGGAAAGAGGCTGCTAGATGGAGATTTATAAGACACAGGTTTGAGTTTTGACCCTACACTTAACTTGGGCAAGGCACCTAACCCCTCGAGTCCGTTTCCCCGTTTGTAAACGGGGCTGAGAACGCCTGCTTCACAGTTCTGTTGTGGAGGACTGTTCAAGGCAAAAAATGTCGCCTCGCTATATATTTAGTTACATGGAGCCTTGCTTCAAAAAGCGTCTGGAGCAACCAGAAAACACTTAGCAAAATGTCCAATGCTATGCAGAAGTTTAAAAGGAACATTTTCAGTCCTCAGCTTCTCTGCTTGCTTTTGCCCCAAGCAGCCTTTCGCTACCCAAACAGGCCACTACCTGACACAAACACTGGAAAAGCTTCCCTTTAAAGAATCGTTCTTTACCCAGAATCTCTTGTCTGTAAGATTTCACTGATACTGGCACAGGACTACATTAAATCTAGGCAGCACATTTTTTGTTCTTCTTAAAAACTGACTGGGCAGCCCTGCCAGGCGTGGCTCAGGGGTTGAGCGTCGACCTAGGATCCAGGCGATCGGGGTTCAATTCCCGGTCAGGGCACATGCCCTGGTTGCGGGCTGCAGCCGATCAATGACTCTCTCATCATTGATGCTTCTATCTCTCTCTCTCCCTCTCCTTTCCTCTCTCTGAAATCAATAAAGATATATTTTTTAAAAAACAACAAAAAAAAACTGACTGGGCAAATTATTTACCTTCTCTAAACCTCAGTGACCTCATCTGCAAAATGGAGCTAATAGTTCCTGTCACATAGGACTAATGGAAAGATTGAGATAACATACACATAAAACATTTAGAATGGTGCCCGACTCACAGAAAGCTCTCTCTCTATGTAATCTTTATTACTACTACTTTTAATTAATTCTATTACTATAATGTATTATATAATAAGTAATACTAATAGTATTACTAGTTATTATTAATTATAAGATCATAAGTGACGACATAGCAGCGAATCCCAGGGAACCTAGGAAGTGAGAAACAGTGCCACAGATATAGCTCTTGATTTCCTTCCTGCTGCCAGACTGCATTCGGAACTGTGGACTGTCAGTGCATGTCCACAGTATCCAGCACTTGTAAAATGTGCGCTACAGAAATAGTCATTGCTGGCACTTACACGGCACTAAATATGTGCCAGGTACTGTCATAAGCACTTTACATAGAATTCATTTAACTTCTACAACAGTTCTCATGAAGTGGGTCCAACCATTCTCCCATCTTACAGATGGAGAAACTGAGCAGGGGAAAGCATATAACTTGTCCAAAATCACAGAGGTGATAAATAGTAGATCTGGGATTCAAGACCACGGAGCCTGGCTTTGGAGCCCATCTTGCCTCTACAGGGTGGATGGACCCCCTGGATGCACCACCTGTGCAACTGCCAGGGAAGGGGAAACTCGGGGCTCACCCTCATTGCTCCTCCGCCTGGGAAGCTAAGATCCTAACAGTGATAAACCCAGAGGGATTTTGCCTGTTCAGCTGTGTTTTTGTCCTGAAAGCCTTTGGGAAACATGCATGCTCTTCAGGTTAAGGCAGACTAACTACACTACTCGCTTTGTTTATTTGACCTGCCTGGACTCCAAGAATGGTCAAACATGCAATCCTGTTCCAGAAGATTGGAATATGGCGTTTGGAAGCAGTTTACCCCAGCGAGGTGTGGGGGTGTTGGTCTCTGCCAGGAGGGTTGAGATGAGAAGAAGCTGCGACATGGGATCTGGGTTGTTTTGTTCTCAATATTCACCCTGTGGCTGGGAAGTTGGCAGAGGCCGCAGGGCAGGCCTTTGCTAGGGAGTTTGGCTTTGGGTTTCAGGCCGTTGCTTCTAATGGTAGATATTTACTTGCCTTTGCTTATCTCAGTCCTTTGCACATCCTCTCTCCCGAATTAGACCAGGTGTCCCCAAAGCTTGCTTCTTCTTCCTCCTCATCTCCCTCTGCAGCCAGGTCAGAGCTCTGCACTCAGAGACCACCCCCTACCTGATGCTCCTCAGGCTCTCCCAGCAGATACCTGGGAGATCAGAAGACCTGGGTTGCTGGTTTCCCAGCAGCAGCCCTTGGACTTGAGTGTTGCTCCAACATTGCAGCTGACGATTCAGCTCTCTGAGTTCAGCGGAGGGACCGCTGAGGGAGAAGTGGTACAGCATAATGGTCGTGAACGCGGAAGAGGCAGTGGCAGGAATGTTGAGGTCCAAACCCCAGTTTTTCTTCAATTCAGTTGTGCAATCTTGGGCAAATACTTAATCTTTCAGTGCCTCCATTTTCCTTATTTTCAAATGAGAACTAATCAGAACACTTGACTTGAAGAGCCGCTGTGGTGACTAGGTCTGTTAATCCATAAGAAGCATTTAGAATAAATAGTGCCTGGTGCATAATAAGCACTTAAGAAAGATTCATTTTTATTCTCCTTCATTGCATGTAGAGCCAGCCAAGTGCCTAGATAGTTCTATGCTGACCTCTGGCCCCTCTGGCCCATCACCCTTTCTCTCTATTGCCTTCCTCTAGGCAGAACCCCTTCCCTTTCTCCCTCCCTCTGTCTTCTCTCTTGAGGCTATAATTAACACATGGTAACAACACAAGTTGGACTCAAAGCAGATGCTGCTTATGTGCAGAGACAATAATGCGGTGAAAGCCTAGGGAGGGGCAGGAAGGGGGGTTCAATGGAATGAAAAAGGGAGGACATATGTAATACTTTAAACAACAAAGATAAATTAAAAAAAAAAAAAAGAATTGGCTCCAGAAGGCTTGGGACCTGCTTGTAAGAGATGCTAGTTGATTTCTTACTGTTAATGTTCACCTCTAAGTAAACAAGAAAGAGGGTATCTCAGAGGCTCATCTGCTTTGCAGGGGATCAAGCAAATGAGTATCTGTGTCCAGGGAGAGATGAAGACTCTCTTTTTTTCTCTCCAAAGGGAACATAATCTCATTTGTCCCAGGCAAAGATTTAATTCCTGCAGGTCTGCTAAGCTAGAAGGGATAAAAGGTCACCTCCAAAACTTATGGGGGCTCTGGCCCTTGCACAGTCCTGGGAGTCCTGGGATCATGGAGGCTTGAGAAGAGTTGATGGTCATCTTATCACCGAGGAGTTTGGGTGATACTAAGAAAGCCTGACTGTCAGTGGTGGGGGTTGGGTTGAATCACTCCCCTGTGAACTCCGTCTGTGGTGTGCTTGCCTGGTGACAGTGTCTTGCTGGACTGGGTGATCCTGTCCTTGAAGGGAGGGGCTTTGTCTGATATGCACACAACAGCGACAAACGTTTACCAACCACTTACTACGTGTTCCATCTTACTGTTCCACTTGCTTAATCTATACTAATTCATTGAATCCTCACAGCACTCCTGTAAGACAGGTACAATTATTACCCCCACTTTCCCATTGAAGGAGCTGGAAGGTAGGAGTCACAGATAGATGGGAATAGGAAGCCAGATTCCCAAATCTGTTCTCCTGTATTTCCAAACCCTAGCATAGTATGGCCTTAATACATGTATTGACCTAAGCCCAAAGTACAAAAAAAGTGCTGGTGTTGATGCTGTGAGAGTGTAATACTAAGTGCTCCATAAATATTTAGTAAGAAATGACTAGCCGTAGGCTCTGCAGCGGTGAGTAGTTGAAAGCTGTGGTTCTAAGACAGAGGCGGCTACCCAGCTGGAGATAACTCCAGGAGGAGGAACCACACATACGAGCTGCCTCACCTACTCGTTGCTGCAAATCAACCCCTGTAGCTTGATCTAGCCCCCCTCACTCGGGGCACTTGAGTCTATTCTCAAATCATCCCTCCTTTCCTTCTTTACTGTCACCATCTCCATTCAGTTACTGGTTAGCTCCTTCGCCACTGGCCATCTCCCAGCTCTCTAAAATCCAACCCCCCCATACACTGCTGTAGATTAATCTCTCAAACACAGTTCCAACCAAGCTGAAAATTTGCACTCTCAGTGCCTTCCAGCTGCAGTGGAAGTCCTCAGCCCAGCATCTCAGGCCTTCCACACCAGCATGCCCTGAGCCTCATTCCCAGCTCTCCCTCTGACTTGCACACTGACCAGTCCTCCTGCTCAAATGCACTTTTGCACATTCATGTCTTATTTAAGACCTTTCCAACCTAGCATCCCTGTCTCAAGGTGTCTATGGAGAAAGAATAGAAAGGGAGGAGTACTTTTAAAGTCAGGCAGATCTGAAATTTAAATCCCTGCCCTGTCATTGAGCGTTGTACAACTTATCCAATCTCTCTGAGTCTTAGATTCTTTATCAGTGAAGAAAAGTCTTCACAACTACCTAGTGGGGTTGTTGAGAGATTAGAGTTAATTCATTTGGCCAGTTCAACTAGTATTTGTTGAGCACCTGTTATGTGGCAGGCATCATTGGGGGCACTGGGGTATAGCAATGAACAGAACACGGAGCTTGCATTTGAATGAAGGTGAAGGGGAGACATGAACAGATAAGACCAAGTATTTGTGAAGTGCCCAGGGCATGCCTGGCACATAGTTGTCTCTCAATATTTTTTTATATATTTCAAAAGTCTTAATAACAGATATACATTTATCTACCCAACATTGTGCTGGACAGAAATGTCAAGTTTCTTTGGTTTCAAATGGAAAACTCAGAAAGTTTCTTGAAGGAAGGAGCAGTATCTGATCCATGTACTATCCATGTATTCCACGTGCCAAATACTTGTTTGTTGAACAAATGTTGGCTAATGTGTGATGATCAGGAGCTTTAATAGACAGTTTTATTGTCTTTAATTATAAATAGAAAATATAGTATTTAATAAATCTATTTTAATAGGCAAAATGTTTCAAATGTGGAGGAGGCATTGCAAAAAGAACAAGCTTAGGCTCCGAACCAGAGCTCTTGGAAAGCTCTTCCCGGCTATCCTTATTTACGGGCAGCCTCTCCCGTCTTCAGGGCCCAAATCGAATGCCTCCTTCTCCATGGCCGTTACTCTGATCTCATCCATCATAGCCTGCCTCCCCATAATGAATCTCTGAAGCTCTCGTCAACATGTAAGCTTTATAAAATAATCGTTTGTGGGTTAGTTTTGTGCCATCTCGAGGCCACAAACTCTTTGTGGGTCTATGTCATCTTCTTACACCACAGCAAGTAACAGAATGCCATGCTTTTAGAAAACACACTGTCGTCGTCACCACTTTCCTCCCTCCTGCCGCCTCCTGCCCTCACACATCACGACCAGCTCAGTCTCTCCCTCCTTGGCAGCTCCCCCCGCCCCACTCCTCCTGCAGCGGCAGACCCTGCAGACCCCTCGGCGCCCAGACCAGTCCTAAAGCTTCCACAAAGGAAGCGGCTGCTTATGCAACGAAGCTGTAAAAGACTGAGGCCCAGGATGCAGGCTCTGAGTAAGACCAGCGGTTCCAGCTTTAGCTCTATGCTCATCTCTTACTGGGATAAGGGGTAATTTTTGGATCTCTGGAGCCCCCAATTTCTTTACCTGTAAAATGGGGAAAATAAACAATAGCATCTAATTTGTGGGATTGTTGAAAGGATTGAAGGAGATAACATATGTAAAAATCTTAGCGTAATGCCTCATACATTATAAACACTCAAGAAATGTCAGCTATAATTCAAGGGCAACTAAAAGGCCATAAACCCCAAATGTTATTCACCACTTGCTGGCGGTACCTAAACTCAATTAAGAGTATAGGCTGGCCCGGCCGTCATGGCTCAGTGGTTGAGCATCGACCTAGGATCCAGGAGATCACGGTTCGATTCCCAGTCAGAGCACATGCCTGGGTTGCAGGCTCAATCCTCAGTGGGAGGAGGCAGGAGGCCAATCAATGACTCTCATCATTGATGTTTCTCTCTCTCTCCCTTCCTCTCTCTCTGAAATCAATAAAAAAATATTAAAAAATAATAATAATAATATAGGCTGAAGCCCTGGCCATTGTGGCTCCGCTGGTCGGGCATCGTCTTGTGCACCAAGAGGTTGCTGCTTTGATTCTGTTTGGGGCTTGATCCCGGTCGGGGGGTTGCAGGCAGCAGCTGATCCATGTTACGCTCTTACATCCACATTTCTCTCTTCTCACTTCCTCTCTCTCTAAAAATCAATAAACTATTAAAAAAATAAAGAGTATAGGCTGGGGAGCAAGACTGCCTTGGTTCGAGACCTGCTCTTCTTCCGCTTACTGGCAGCACAGCTCTGGGTACGTTCCTTGTGATTCTCTGTTTCCTCACCTTTAAAACGGGGATGGTGCTGATCGTGGCTCCCCCTTCAGAAGACATTGTGCGTCTCAAATAAGTGAATGTGCGTAAACTGCTTAAGATGGTACCGGACACACAGTAAATGCTCAATTAATATTAGAATTAATGGTATGGCCACTACCCATCCCAGTTCCAAAGGTTATATCCCTGTGTTCACACCAGGGGAGAGGTAGCCTGTGTGCTCTGGCCTGTCATTTACCCCACAGCGAGAATGGCTCTTCGGCTCCGCCCTGTCAGACCAATGCTACGGGAATCTGGAAGCCAAGAGGTCTAAGGTATGGCCCCTGTCCTCAGGAGCACTCAGCCTGGCCCAGGGGATCTGGTCTCTCCTGGCTAATAATTATGCAGCCGCCTGCAGCTTGAACACTTTCCCATTCCCCCTCCTGTGCTTGTTCACACCCCGGAACGTAGATGTCATCTGTCCATTTTGCAACTGAGGAAGCAGGTTGGCATAGCTTAAAAGGCTCACAAGGGTTGCAGCCGGTGAGGCTGAGTCATGTTTGCAGCCCTCAGAGCCTGGGGTCTGATAGGTGGGGGGACTCGGGATTCCAGAGGGAGCCCAGAGGGCAGCTCAGAGAGTGGAGGAAGCGGGGTGCAGCCAGCAAGTCCCTCTTCTTCTCCGCCAGCAGCACAAGGCAAAGGAGTGTTTCCCTGTGAACACTCCAGGAAGGTGTTGGAGGGGTGTGGGGAGAGGCCTTGCCTGCAGGGCTCCGTCCCTTCATTATTGCCCCTCCTTCCTGCCTACCCCACTCCAGTTTTGTCAAGGGCAGTCAAACCCCCCTCTTCTAACTGCCTGAGGAAGCTGCATTTATCACTCAGGTCTTTCAGTGCCAGGTCTGCCTTTCTTCTCCCTTTTTAGTGGCTAATGAGCCCTCCCCTAATTAATTCTATAGTCACCTAGAATTAGGCCCCACCTGTGCTTCTTTATTTTTTTAATTTTCACCCAAGGACATTTTTTCCATTGCTTTTCAGAGAGAGTGGAAGGGGGAGAGAGAGAGAGAGAGAGAGAAACATGGATGTCAGAGAGACACTTTGAGTGGCTGCCTCCCACACGCCCGGCCATGGGGAGCCTGCAGCCGAGGTACATGCCCTGGGCGGGGACTGAACCTTGGGCCCTTCAGTCCGAAGGTCAACGCTCTAACCACTGAGCCAAACCAGCCAGGGCCCCCCACCTTTACTTTTGAATAAGCTACTATTAATCTGTTTCCTCTTGTAATTGGGGGCATGCGCCCAGGTGCGCCCACATATGGAGCAGGCACAGGTGCGGACAGAGGGCAGAGGGGTTGGGCCGAAGGCAGGTGCGGGCCTGTGTGCAGGCTGGTTGGGTCGGCGCAGGCGGGTGTCTGAGTGCCGCCGGTGCCCTCTGCCTCGGCATGTGTCCTGGGCTTGTGGGAACCAGGGAGAGCGTCTGGCTGTGTACATGTGGGATGAACGTATGTGTGCGCAAGGAGCTCTAGCTGTGTGTGTGTGTGTGTGTGTGTGTGTGTGTGTGTGTGTGTGTGTTAAGGGAAGTTTGTAGGGAAACAGAAAACTGTTGCTAAGCTCCTATTATCTCTCACCAAAAAAAGGTATTTATTTTTAATAGATATTACACTGACATACATTGAAATGGTACAAAAGGTATAGAGTAAAACAAGATCTCCCTCCAACCATCCAGTTGTCTTCCCAAAAGGCAATCATTATTACCAGAAATATTGTATACCTATACAGTAGATATATATTGTATATAAATTTATCTTTATTATTGAAAGTGTTACAGGTGTCCTCTTTCTTTCCCCGATGACCCTTCCACCCTGCCCCCGCCCCCCCCAGGCCTTCACCACACCATTGTCTGTGTCCACGGCTATGCATCTATGCGTGTAAGTTCTTAGGCTAATCTCACCCACCCACCCCCGCCTTCCCCCTGAGATTCTTCAGTCTGTTCCATGCTTCTGGATCTATTTGGTTCATCAGTTTATTTTGTTCTTTAGAGTCCACATATGAGCAAGGTCATGTGATACTGGTCTTTCTCTGACTGGCTTGTTTTGCTTAGCACAATACTGTCCAGGTCCCTCCACGCTGTTGCTGCTGGGAAAATTGGACAGGTACATGCAAAAAATGAAACTAGACCACCAACTTACACCACAAAAATAAACTAAAATGGAAAAGAGACTTAAATGTAAGTCGTGAAACCATAAGAATCCTAGGAGAAACCATAAGCAGCAAAATCTTAGGCATCTCTCGTAGCAGTATGTTTGCCGATGCATCTCCCAGGGCAAGAGAAACAGAGGAGAAAATAAACAAATGGGGCTGCATCAAAATAAAAAGCCTCCGTGCAGCAAAAGAGACCACCAACAAAAGGAAAAGGGAGCCACTGTGTGGGAGAACGTATTTGCCAACGACACATCTGATAAAGGTTAATACCCGAAATATATAAGGAACTCATACAACTTAACAAAATGAAGACAAGCAATCCAACTGAAAAATGGGCAAACGGACTAAATAGACGCTTCTCTACAGTGTATATTTACAAATACCTTTTTCATAACAGGAGAGCTGACTGTATACGTTGTTCTAAACCTTGCCCTTGTCTGTCATGATCTTGGTCGGTTCCACATCTATATAGTTTTCCCCCTCTCTTTTTAATGACTCTATAGTATTTGTTTCCTATCATTATCACTTAATTAACAATACTCCTGTGAAGTAAATATGTGTCTTCCCATCTCAAAAAATACACTTTCCTCTCACCTTCCCCCTAAGGAAGCTTCGTTTGCCCTTAAGCTTGCTCACCCGAGCACCCAAGGAGGGGATTCCACCTAAGGGCAGGCAGAGGGCCCGGGAGCTACAGGGTGTGCCTCGGGAGAGCAAGGCTGCCTGTGTGGTTTGAACTCTGGGCTGCCAGAGCTGAGAGGCCTGACATGCACCGGCTTGGTTACAGTTCCCTAGGGAGGCCAAGCAGTCTGGAAACGTGCTGATCACTGGCCCTACTGGTGACACGTCGTGTGTAACAAACCACCCCAAACGCAGTGGCTCACAACAGTGGTAGCCATTACTTTTCTCATGTCTGTGAGTCAGGAATTAGAGGGCAGCTTGGTTGGGTGGTGCCGGCTCCAGATCTCTTGTGAGGCTGCAGTCAGCATGTTGGCCCAGGCTGTGTCTTTGGAAGGCTTGACTGGGGCTGAAGAGCCACTCCTGAGAGGCTCACCCACATGGTTGGCCTTTATTAGAGGCCTTCCTTCCTTTTATTGTGAGTTTCTCTGCGGTGCTGGTTGAGTGCTTATATTTGTTTATTTTATTTCGTTTTTATTACTGCATAACTAATTACCACAAACCTAGTAGCTTAACATGGCACTCATTTATTGTCTCATAGTTCTGTACGCGAAAAGCCCAGGCAGACTCAACTGGGTTCTCTTAAGTTCTTATAAGTCAAAATCAAGGTGTCAGCTGTTCTGGGCTCTGATCTGGAGGCTCTGGGGAAGAATCTGCTTTCAAACTCATTCAGTTTTTTGGCAGAATTGTTCCCTGCAGTTACATGGGGCTGAGCTTCCCATTTTCTTGCTGGCTGTCAGCTCAGGGGAGCTCTTTCTTCTAGAGGCCACTTCGAGACCCAGTTCAGTCAGCAACAATGCAGTGAGTTTTTTTCATGCTTTGAATATCTCTGACTCTCTTCTGCCACCAGCTGAAGAAACTCTGCTACTGAAGGGCTCATAGGATTAAACTGGACCCTCTCAGATAATTTCCCTATCCTAAGGTCAACTGATTAGTAACTGTCATTACATCTGCAAAAGCCCTCTTGCCATGCAACGTAAGTTAATGATGGGAATACACTTGACGGCCAAGGTTACGGAGGCCAGCAGAGTATGAGAGTTGCTCCACATAGCCCTAGCACTTTTTTTCTTTTTTAAAAAATCTTCACCCAAGGATATGTTTTGTTTTGTTTTTAAGATTATTTTATTGATTTTTAGAGAGAGGAAGGGAGAGGGAGAGAGAGAGAAACATTGATGTGAGAGGGGAACATTGATCAGCTGCCTTCTGCACGCTTCCTACGGGGACGGAGCCCACAACCCAAGCACATGCCCTGAGTGGGAATCAAACCAGCACCTTTCAGTGCACAGGACAATGTCCAATCAACTGAGACACACTGGCCAGGGCCAGAGGATATGTTTTTATTGATTATTTTTAGAGAAAGAGAGGAAGGGGGGGACACTGATGTGAGAGGGAAACATCAACTGGTTGCCTCTCATACACACCCTGACTAGGGATCGAACCTGCAGCCTAGGTATGTGCCCTGACCAGGACTGAACATGAAACCGTTTGGTGTACTTGGCGATGCTCCAAGCAAATGAGCCACCCGGCCAGGGCTGTCTCTTTCATTTTCATTATTCTGGTTGGCCATTTAGTACTATTCATTCAGCAAACATTTATCAAGTCCCCACCACAATGGATGGAATGTAGTGCTAAAATGCTGTCTAGCACAAAGTAGGCACTCAAGTATTTTTTAGCTGGTTTCCAGATGGCGGAGATACAAAACTCAATTAGACTTGAAATTTTCCCAAAGGGGCTTAAAAATATATATGTAGAAAAAGATTGATGACCAATATGTAAGGTAACCATTCCACAAGAGGAAAAGCAATAAGAGCCATGAAGAGGGTGCATCGGAGTGCTAGAACAATTCAGAGGAGAGAGAAATGTTTTTTAATTTAGAGAGAGAAAAATCAAGGAAAACTTCCTGGAGTAGTTGGCATTTAAATGGGCTTTGTAAGAATGAATTAGGATTTAGACATGCAGAGGTGAAGGAGAATAATGGTGACAGCTCATATTTCAAGCAGATAGACAAATCCGAGCCAATGACAGAGTAGTCACAGAAGAAATTCAAGAACTGGAAACCAGCAGCTGTCTGCACACATTCAATGCCCAGAGGTATTTTGTTTGGCCTACTCAAAGTTTTTTTAAAGTTGAAATTTGAATGCATTTTAGCAGGCAGGCCATGCACTTTCTAGTTCTAGTTTGGTCAACACCACTTGCTGTTGTCTTAAACCAGCTGTTCAACATCTCCATGGACTTACCTTATCCCCCTGGCTCCTGAGAGATTTGTGTTTGAGACCATGAAGTTCAACAATCCCGTCCCATTACACATAAGAAAACCGACGCCCAGGACAGCTAAGGGACCCCTCAAGGAGGAAATGGCATCTCTGCGTGAATTCCAGCCCCTTGGTGTTCTCTCTAAGCCTCCTTTGCAGAGAGACAGATGGACCTAGGAACTCAGTCACACTTATTATGGAGACTCCGCATTGCCGCTGTCAACAAACTCATATCTTTGTTTTTCTTTGGAGCAAGTTTTAATGAATGAAAAAGGAAAGGAGACCAAGGTTTTGGGGGAAAGACAAAGACAACTAAATGTACTTCTTTTGTTATTTTACTGAGACCTGAACTGAAGATTCAGTTCAGCAAAATTTTCCTTGACTAATTACAAAATGCAGATAGTATGTCTCTCCCCTTCTCAGAAATGCGATTGCTTGCTAAAGTCCATTTAACCACTGGAGAAGCTGACTTTATATATATATATTTTTTAATTAATTAATTAATTAATTTATTTATTTTAATTTTTAAATTTTTTTTAAGGTTAAATGAGACTGCAGTAGATTCGGAGGCGCCACCTGGTGGCCTCTTTCAACCCAAGAGAAAGGAAAAAGCATTGGAAAGACATTTGATCCAGGTAGGACTGCCATTGGCAGAGAAAACGCCCCACGTGTGAAAGTGATATTTACCAAAAGGTTTTATCTGGGCTGAGGCTAAAGCAGTGGGGAGCTCAGTGCAGGTGAGGTAGGTGGAAATTCAGGACTTTAAAGCACTTGTGAGAGCTTCTTCCCAGAGCACTCACGGAAGAGGTGATACGGGAACAGAGAAGGGTCCTGGGGAAAGGAGTAACCAGGGCTTGAATCTCCCTACAGCCTCTGGAATGTTTCTCCAGGGTTTCTGGGTTCTGTGAGAGAGGAAGAGACTGTTCCATATACATGGTGTTTTTCAAAATATTTTTACAAATATTATTTACTTTTAAAAACATGTATTGGCTTTATTACAAATTAATAACATAACCACAATAAAGGGTGTGAGGGGAAAAAAGAAATTAACCTTGGGAACTTTGGACAGTAATTTAAACTATATGCTTTAAGGTTGAAGAGTACATAGTATTGTAGTCTAATTAGTAAGTTTATTTTTCAAATAGGTTATAGGTTAGCAATTCTGAAACTGCTTTATGTGTAATCTAGGGTTGAGCAAATAAGTAAATATATTGTTAATAATAAGCACCAGGTGTTTTACTGTCAGAGGAAGGAATTATAAATGAAAAATGGAAAGACTGCAATGAACCCTGAGTGTTGGAATGGAATTCGATGCATCAGTATAAAGTCAAGGTTTTCGATAGACAGACAGATGTGGAAATAAATAGAGATGTGTGTGTATGTCACACATGCACATATTTCCTAGCTCTGTCACTGATTGAAGAAATGACACCTGGTAGCAGTGAGCACCTAGTGGTAACATTTCTGTTTCTAAATATTAGTCTCCAGTAAAAAGGAACCAGGCCTACTTTAAAAGATGGCTGATTACATCAGTGGGGCAGGGAAAGTATGGAGTGAACTTGGAACAGCTTGTGGTACCAGCAAGTAAGGAAGTGTTCAAAAATGATGGGGACACATTGAAATAAAACAAGCTAACTTGGTGGGGCTCCACGATCTGGGACAATTTGGGCAACGAAATAAAAAATGATAATAATTGCCTGGCTGGGCATGGCTCAGTGATTGAGCATCCACCTATGATCCAGGAGATCATACGGTTTGATACCCGGTCAGGTCTCATGCCCGGGTTTCTAGCTCGATCTCCAGCAGGGAGCGTGCAGGAGGCAGCTGATCAATGACTCTCTCATCATTGATGTTTCTATCTCTCTCTCCCTCTCCCTTCCTCTCTCTGAAATCAATAAAGATCTATTTTTTTAAAATGATAAAATGAATTATAGTCCACAGAATAAAACAAATATTCAAGTGTCAATATTGATATAAATAAATGATTAAATAAATTAGTAAATAAATGGAAGAAAAGGAAAAGTCCTTTCTTACTGGAATACTCTTATTAATAATGTAGAAGGGATGATGGAAATAGAAAACCTTCATTACAAACACTACAGTAATAATTGTTTTAAGGAAGCATTATCAATACATGCTAAAATTTGTGGGTAAAAATATGACCAGAAACAGGATATTTACATAGTCTCAAAGTATCTCTCCATGATATACTTATTAATTACCATAAGAAATATAATAGTCTACAGTCAAAAAACCTAGTAGATATCTCCTTAACCAAGTAGTCAAAGTTAATATCACCAGTAATGAAATATACAATCATGTATGTGGTATCCTTACCAAACTGCATAACCAAAATTTAATCATGGGGAAACAGACAAACTCAAATAGAAGGGTCGTCTACAATTTAACTCAGTTTTAAAAAGACTAAGGAGACATGACAAATAAATGCAATGTGTAATCCTGCATTGAATCCTGGACCATAAACAGGACACTAATGGGGCAGTTAATGAAAATCAAATCACATTTGTAATTAATTAATGTAATAATAGCAATGTTAATTCCTGGCTTTATCACTGTATTGTGGTTATGTAATATGTTAACATTTGGAGGAGTTAGATAAAGACTATATAGAAATTCTTCGTAATTATTTTTATAATTTTTAAAAAATCTTACATTAATTCAAAATTAAAAGTTTAAAAATGAAACAAGGATTATTGATCAACTACTACATATAAGGCACTTTACCAGGACATCATTTCTCACAATGTATAACCTGCAAATTAGAGATCTTTCAACATAATATTAAATATCAGAGCATTGTTCTACCAGCTAGAAACCCCATAACTTTTTTCTTATCCATCTAACATGTCTGTATCTTAATTGTTTTATTCATTCTTGATTTTTTTATTTTTTAAATTTATCTTTATTGTTGACAGTATTATAGATGTTCTCTGTTTTCCCCCATTGATCCCTTCTACCCTGCACCCCCCCCCCCATATTCATTGATTTTTTTTTTTTTAATTAAAAGACTATGGGCTAAGCTTCACACTGGGAATACAACAATGAATAAGCCTAACATAATCCTTACTTTTAATGAACTAAAAATCACATGGAAATATAATTAAATAGTGAATTATAATGTATAAGAATTTGCAGGCAGCATAATATAATAGCACAGACTCTGGTGCTATATTGTTGATTCAAATACAGGCTCTACCACTAGCTATGGGAAAGTTACTATGCCTCTCTGTGCCTCCATTGTCTCATTTGTACAATGGAGATATAATAATAGTATCTACATTTATGGTTTTTGTGAAATTTAAATGAGTTAATTTTATAAAGCACTTAGAATGGTGCCTGGCATCCAGTAAGCACTATAAAATAAATGGGAACACATGAGTAAATGGGACTCTAATCCAAATGTGTGGAGGAGAGTATTTAAAAAAAAAAAAAAGCCCCAGAGCAAGTGACATGTAAGCTGAGATTCAGAATGATCAGCCTTTGCAAAGGCCCAGAAATGAGGTTGAGCAAAGAGATTTGCAACACTGAAAAAATATATAAATATTTGGAATGGTGGCCGGTGAGTAGAGAGAAATGAGATTAGATAAGCAGGGCCTTTCAATCTGGGTTAAGTTTGCACTTTACATTTAAGACTCTGTGACCAATTTGCCTTTCAGAAAGATCTCCAAGGCAGCAGAGTGGAGATTTTACAGAGGACCACATTGGAACCATAGTCAGGAAGTTTTTGTAGTGCTCCAAATAGGAGATATGGAAAAGTGAACAGATCTAAATGATATTTAGAAAGTTGAATCAATTTGCAGGTGGTGAAGGATGTGGCGGCAGGAGTGAACCTGTATAGCAACTTGCACAATGTGGTGAGTCGAGCCTCACAGTCAGCTAGCCTGAGGGTTGATACCACACACAAATGGGCCAACAGCAATCAAGACCCAATTACCACAACAGAGCCCACATAATCCACACAAAAGACATTCATAGAACATCCAGCTCATGAGATCAAGGAGACTGCACCACTGGGTCTCACAGGACACTTACTACACAAGGCCACACAAGCATAGCAGTTCTACATAATACTTAGAAACAAACACAAAGAGACTGCTAAAATGAGGAGACAAAGAAACAACTCCCAATTGTAAGAAAGAGCTCTAGAAAAAGAGATAAATGAAATGGAGGCAAGCAATTTATCAGACATAGACTTCAAAGTAATGATTATAAGAATGCTCAAGAAACAGTAAGAATTACAAGACACTTAGTGGGAACTACAACAGCATGAAAAAGAAAATAGAAACCATGAACAAGAACCAGTCAGAAATGAATAACATATCTGACATCAAGAATACACTGGAAGGAATTAAAAGTAGTTTGAATGCAGTGGAGAATCAAATCCTTGACTTGGAAGACAAGGTAGAAAAAAAACATCCAATTAGAGCAGCAACAAGAAAAAAGAATTTAAAAGCAAGATGGTTTAAGGGAACTTTGGGATAACGTGAAATATAACTACATCCACATCATAGGGGTAACAGAAGGAGAAGAAAGTGAGCAAGGAATAGAGAACCTGTTTACAGGAATAATGACAGAGAACTTCCCTAACCTGGCGAAGGAAAAAGTCACACAAGTTCAGGAAGCACAGAGAGTTCCAATGAAGATGAACACAAAGAGACCCACACCAAGGCACATCATAATTAAAATGACAAACATTAAATACAAAGAAAGAATCTTAAAGACATCAAGAGAGAGACAGAGGCTACCTACCAGGGAGTTTCCATTAGATTGTCAACTGATTTCTCATGAGAAACACTTCAGGCCAAAAGGAATTGGCATGAAGTATTCAAAGTAATGAAAAGCAAGAACCTGAATCAAAGACTACTGTATCCAGCAAGGCTATCATTTAAAATTGAAGGGGAAATAAAGAGCTTCCCAGACAAAAAAAAAAAAAGGCGAAAGCAGTACATTATCACCAAACCAGCATTGCAGGAAATGTTAAAGGGCCCGGCCGGCATGACTCAGCGGTTGAGCATCAACCTAGGATCCAGGAGATTGAGGTTCAATTTCCAGTCAGGGCACATGCCCGGGTTGTGGGCTTGATCTCCAATCAGGAGCATGCAGGAGGCAGCCGATCAATGACAACTCTCTCATCATTGGTGTTTCTATCTCTCTCCCTCTCCCGTCCTCTCTGAAATCAATAAAGACATGTTTTTTTAAAAAAAAAAAAAAAAAAAGAAAGAAAGAAATGTTAAAGGAAATGTAAGAAGACAAAATTGAGAGAGAGGGAGGGAGAGAAAGGGGAACATAGGTATAAAAGGAAAAAATGGCAATAAATAAGTACCTATCAGTAATAACCTTAAATGTAAATGGATTAAATGTTCTAATCAAAAGACACAGGATAGCTGAATGGATAAGAAAATATAACCCATATATATGCTATCTACAAGAGACCCAGCTCAGAGCAAAAGACTCACAGACTGAAAGTGAAAGGATGGAAAAAAATATTGCATGCAAATGGAAATGAAAAAAATATATATGGGGTAGCAATATACATACCTGACAAAATAGACTTCAAAACAAATGCCATCAAAGAGGCATAGAAGGTCATTACATAATACCAAAGGGATCGATCCAACAAGAAAATATAACCCTTGTAAACATGTACCTAATATAGGAGCATCTAAGCATAAAAAGAACTCTTGGAGGATTTTAAGGAAGAGACTGACAGCAATACAGTCACAGTAGGGACTTTAACACCCCACTGATATTACTGGATAGATCTTCCAGACAAAAAACAACAAATTAACTAGGTCATCTTAAATGACACACTAGATCAGATGGATTTAATTGACATTTACAGAACATTTCACCGCAAAGCTGCAGAATATATATTCTTCTCAAGTGCACATGGAACATTCTCAAAGACCACATGTTAGGACACAAAATAAGTATTAACAAATTCAAGAAGATTGAAATCATATCAAGCATCTTCTGGGATCACAATGGCATGAAACTAAAAATTAACTACAATTAAAAAACTCAAAATGATTCAAACACATGGAGGCTAAACAGCATGTTAGTAAACAATCAGTGGGTTACCAATGAGGTCAAAGAAGAAATAAAAAACTTTCTGGAAACGAGGAACTGCCAGTCTGTTTTCTAAAGAGACTGCACCATTTTACATGCACATCAGCGGTGTAGGAGGGGTCCGATTTTCAACATCCTCATTGGTATGGAATGGTATCTTGTGTGGAGTTGCATTTTCCTGATGGCTAATGGTGTTGAACATCTTTTCACGTGTTTCTTGGCCATTTGTAAAGCTTCTTTGAGGAAATGTCTATTCGAATATTCTCCCTATATTTAAATTGGGTTATTTTCCTATTTATTATTGATTTGTAAAAGTTCCTTATGTATTCTTGATACAAATCTCTTATCATATATATGATTTGAAAAATTTGTCTTCCACTCTTTTGGCTGTCTCTCACTTTCTTGTGATATCTTTTGACGTATAAAAACTTAATTTTGATGATGTCCCATTTAAATTTTCTTTTGTTGCTTTTGTTTTTGGTGTTTTTTGATATGAATTGTGTTGAAATTACTTTCAGAAAGAGTAGGGAATGGGATCTAGGAAAGAACCCTGAGCAACACTATTAGTTAAGGAACAGCACAGAAGTGCTGTTATGTTGAAGAGTTTGGAAAGTGTGCAGATAGAAAAGAGAAAACCCAGGGGAGTGTGGTGTCAGAGACTCCAAGGAAAGAAAAAGTTTTATAGAGGAGGGAGAGTTAACAATGTCAGAATTCTCAAAGGGTTCAAGCAAAATAAAAACAGATTATTCATTGAATTTAGTGACCAGGAGGTCACTGGTAACAGAGAGAGAGCAATGTTAGTAGATAGAGGCAAGAGGGAAGGAGAGGAGCAGGCAGAAATGGCAAAAGTAGACAAATCTTTGTCTGGCCCGGCCAGAGTGGCTCAGTTGGTTGAGCGTTGTCCTGTGCACTGAAAAGTTGCTGGCACGTATGGAAGGCAACCGATAGGTGTTTCTCTCTCACATCGATGTTTCTCTCTCCCCCTTCCTTGGGTGACAACTTTTAAAAAAGGTAGGCAAATCTTTGAAGTTGTTTAACTCTGATGGATATTTTGAAAGTCTGAAGTAGAGCAACTCACATTTATCATGCATTCTTATGTGTCAAGAGCTTTCACAAGTATTACGTCATTTATTCTCTTCAACCACCCTATTGTGTCAAGACTCACTGCGTGTAGAGCACGTCCCTGTTTTATAACAATCAGAATGGAAATTATACCTCATTCTTTTTATTGGTGTTAATTCTCACCCAAAGATATTTTTCTATTGATTTTTAGAGAGAGTGGTATGTGTGTGTTTGTCTGTGTGTGTGAGAGAAACATTAATGTGAGAGACACACATTGATTGGTTCCCTCACACATATGCCCCAACTGGGGCCGGGGACTGAACCTGCAAACCCAGGTACATGCCCTTGACTGGGAATCGAACCCGAGACCCTTTGGTCCGTGGGCTGACGCTCTAACCACTGAACCATGCTGGCCAGGGCTATCCTCATTCTTAGCTACCCACTATCATCTTTCAAAGTCTCAGAAAAACTTTTTTTTCATGATTTATTCTAGAATTTTGCCATGATCAATTTCAAGATTACTGGTCTATATTTTCCAGAATTTACTTTTCCCCTTCCATATTTACCTATCATTTGCTTTCTGGCACCAAATTTTTTCATAATTCTTTAGCCAGGACTGACACTGTTCCTATGATTAAGTGGATTCAAGTGTATGGTTTCAGAAATACACAAGAAAGACCTAGAATAAATACCCCTATATCTTTCTTTGTTTCCCACCATCTATAAATTCACATCCCCTATTCCCCATTAGCTCAAAGAACACAAATGCCACTTCACACAACTCTTACAGAAGCCCCCCAACTTCTCCTTTCTAACATTCAACACAGCTGGACATGAAACCCAAACGAAAAGAAACAGGGAAAATGTTGTTCCATTACCCACATCCCCATTTCCCCACTGACTGGGTTTTAAATGGGGCCATCTCTGATTAATTTTTGGCACATGGGGCCAAGACTGATTTCTTTTTTTTAATATTGTGAATTTTATTATAGCATTATAATTTGACTGTATAGAACTTAAGAGTTCTGAAACCTGTTAACATAAATCCCATAAGGACTTTAATCATTAACAGATGACTGATATACATAAAGTAATCTTAAATATTTCTAAGGGCTGATTTTCTGAACTTGTTTTCAGCACAATAGACCATCCTCATTTCAAACAAAAAATCCCATCATGCTTTCTTCACCTGCTCAAAGATGCAGCCACCATCCCCATCTCCCTAAAAGCTTTCTGCAGCCCACTAAAAATATCCAGTGTTGACAGATGCAGGCTATCAATACAGAGACTCAGATCCCAGGGTGAGAAGTGGCCAGAGGCAAAGTCTTGATAAACAGCTCAAAGTGGCTCTTACTCCACAGGTGACTCCTAGTTTATCTGGGTAATTGTAAAGGGCATTTTACAGCAAATCAATTAAATGAAAATCTTTTAAACCCTTTTTAAATGGGGGACAAGGGGGAGGGTGGAAAGGGCCAGCCTTTGTAAGCTAACAGGTGATTTTAATTGGAACCAGCAGAGTTACACCACGTTTTTGACCCATTTGATAAAGGCAGAAAAGGAAATCAATGAATTTCCATCAGCATTTGCCCTCCTGGAGCCTTATAAGTAGGATGGAGACACGAACCCCACTTAATGGCTTCATCAAGCACCTCACTGATTCTCTAACAGAATTAAATAGGTTGCAGGTCTCTCACCGTTCCCCTCAAAATGCCCCGGTGTGCTGGGTGCTGCTAGGTGAGACGTGGGTACCACCGTCCCCTTTATAAGCAGAGGCTCCCCTGCCCTCCCCAGGCCCAAGCATGGCAAAACCTCCTGAAGCAGTCCCGGGGCAGAGATGTGAATCCATGCGCTGATCCTTTGTGAGAAACAGAACACAAGAGCTTCAAGTCCACTCCTGGAAATAGATCCACCGAGAACCCACAGGGCCTAACAGGCAGGCAACTTGACTTCAGCTACAAATTAGCTGTGACCTTGAGTAAATTATTTAACCTCACTCTGCCATTTTCTCATCTTTATAAGAGGGAAAAATGATACTAACCCCCTGCCTCATTGGGTTGTTGTGAGATTAAAGGTTGTTGTATATCAAAATACTTAAAAGTCCATGCAAAGAATTGAACAGGCAGAAAAAACTAAAGTGGCAACCCAACACACGAGAAGATGTACTAACTCACGTTTAATAAAAGCAACGCAAACAAACTGTACTGAGATGCTACTTTTGATCTGTCAGATCAGCAGAAATCCCAAAGTTTGTGAGAGTCTTCTATTAATGAAGTTGTGGGGAAACAGACATTCATTCACTGGAGTTGGGGTTCAGAAAGGCAATGCCCTGTTAGAAGAGAATTCTTAAATATCCAGAAACATATGTGCATTTACTCTTTGACCCAGAAATCTCACTGCTAATAACCCAGTCTAAAGATACACAAGCTGACATCCAAAAGGACCTACACACAAAGTTCATCTTTGCAGCATTAACTGCAATTACAAATTTTTGGAAACTATTCAGGTGCCCATCAATGACTAGTTGCGTAAGCAGGTCCCGGCCTGCAGTGGAGTGGCCCAAGCTGTGAGAGCAACGGACGGAACTGTGCTCATGGACAGTGCTCTCCAGGACGTGCTAAGTGGAAAAAGCAAGAAGTGGAACATGTGTATAGAGAATATGTGTATATAAAAATAAAATAGGAAACAAGTGCGAATATACACATGTATTTGCTTGTATTTGCAAAACCAAACATTGGAAAACTAGATCAAAAGCTAAAAAAAGTGGGGGAGGATTGGCAGGATCATAGTGGAAAACAAGATTTCTTTAAATATACCTGTAATGATTTGTTTTTAGGAACATAAATATTTTATATATTCAAAAACGATGTTATATAAAAACATAATCCCTATAAATTAAAAATGAACAAAATTAACTATAAATCGACTTGATAAATAAACACTCAGAGAAAATAATTATTTTTGTTGTTGAGAGCACTACAGATGTCCCCCATTTCCCCCCCTTGCACCCCTACACCCATCTCCCACTCCACCCCAGGCCCACACCTGTCCATTGTCTGTGTTCATGGGCTGTTCATACAGAGAAAATAATTATTCCAAGCAATTTTAGACCACAGTAATAGAGGAGTATATTCTAACAAGAAAAGCTGGAGAGAAACTTTGAACTTCCTTTGGTAGTCTAATTATTAGTAATAATATTAGTTTGATTATTTTAAAACTATTTTATTTGTTGTAGAATAATGCTAGTTATTATACTAAAGTTTTCAGGAACCAAGATTTTCAATGTATGGGAAAAGGTGTAAAGAATACATTTTTAAAAGTTAGTTAAGATCTTGGCAAACAGAGATTATGCAATAAATTCTAATTTCAGCCTTTTTTTGGGGCGGGGGAGGCATCCTCCACCTGGGGGACAGGGTGCATTGAGAGTCCTCCCGTTCCTTGGTGCGCTGAGTGTTCCTTACGAGCCACACAAATAGGCTCTGGCTGCCTTGAGGGGGAAAATGGCCTATTAGGAAAATAGTCAAAAGATCAAAATACTCCGGGGAGAGCCCCTTGAGCAGGGCAGCCTGGGGCTTAAAACAACCACGACGGATTATTTCTCACAATTTTATGGGTTGGCTGAAAATGATTCTGTTGGTTTCTCCTGGACTCACTCCTGTGCCAACATTCAGCTGGTGGACGGACTGGGGGCTGGCAACGTGTTCTGAGGGGTAGGATGCCAGGGAATCCTGGCTGCAGGTCTGAGCAAGGCCTTGCCCCTGCCCTCTTGGTGCACTGTCTTTGCCACGTGAAGAAGCCTGGTCTAGACACCAGGCGGAGGCAAGACTTCATGAAAAGAAAGCCACCACAGAGCTCGGCTCCGGTCAATTGCCCGCCTGAGCGCAGCTGCGCGAGGGGCCCGGTGTCCCACCAGCTTACAGAGTCGTGGGAGATAATAAACTGTTGTTTTGGACACTGCATTATGAGGTTGAATGTCACACAGCAGTTGGTAGCTGCTGCGGGGCCTCTCTGCAGCAGAAGTGTGCAAAGTCATGAGCGCGACTGCTCCAAAGTCTGGTGCCCAGATCTCTGGGCTCCAAGTTTGAGGCGGGGGTCTACCTCTGAACCAACCACCTGTAGCAGGGATGTGAGGGGCCACGTGTCCTAGCACAGACGGGGCACCTAGGAGTCACCCAAGTTGGTGTCGCCTGTCACCTCTATGCTGTGTCCCAAGGAGCCTCTGCTTATATATATATATATATATATATATATATATATATATATATATATATATATATATATATATATGTTTTTATTGATTTCAGAGAGAGGAAGGGAGAGGGAGAGAGAGACAGAAACATCAATGATGAGAGAGAATCATGGATCAGCTGCCTCCTGCACGCCCCCTACTGGGGGTCAAGACTACAACCCCGGCATGAGAACCCTGGGAATCGAATCGTGACCGCCTGGTTCATGGGTCAATGCTCAACCACTGAGCCACACCGGCTGGGCACTAGCTCTGCTTTTAACCGTCAAACCCAAGCCCAGGTAGAATAATTCTCCTCCCTTGCCTCCCGTTAACAGAGCTGAGAAACTCCGAAACAAACAAACAAAAATTGCCAAAACCTCAGGAGGAACCAAAGAGACTTCAATAAGGAAAAACAATAATATAATAATCTGAACGACAAGGTGTGCATCCTCAGTCCTTGCCTCTTCCCACATGTTGAGAATGAGTTTGCGCCTGTTGCAGATACGGGAGCATATAAATGTCTTGACCACCCCGTACACGCGCATATTGAACGCTGTTCTGAGAACTTTCCATTTGGAAATTCCAGGAGGGGAAGTTTTATTTGGGGGGACAGCACTGCACAGTGTTGACTATAATAATTAAAGAGTCAGGCAGACGAGTCTCTTCATTTGTAAAATGTAGATTATGGTGGGGATTACATGCAAAAACACACCTCTAGTATTTAGCACGGTTGGCAAATAATAAGTGCTCAATAAATGTTAGCTGTTAATAGCAAGCTGACAGCAGCTTTGCGCACAGGGACATTCCTCCTCGTGCCCTCAGTCTGCCACGCTGTCTAGCATACATTAGGGGTTCAGGGAGCTCTGAATAAGTCGCTCTACTGGGGTTCAGGGAGCATGAGGACACCAGCAATGAAGCCATTTGCCCAAGGTCACCCTGCCACACTGCCACTTCCAAGCAGAACTATAAATCTCTACTGTGTGGGTTTCCCTTTAAGTCTTTTTTCCTAAGTGTTCGGATTGTACCTGACTGAGCATAAGTCTTGGGGAGAAAGATTCAATCAAAGTTCCAAGTCTGACTTCTATTCTAGCCAGAGATGAGTGAGTGTCTGTCTCTGCTTTTCCCTGGGCCTGTGACAGTCTCAACAAATAGGCTTTTAAATTAAGTAGTGATTTGGAATGTAAGTGAATGCATTTAAGATGATAAGAGACAGAGAGATCCTAATGGCTGAAATATTTGTCATATCACAAGTAAACGGAGTGTTTCGGGGAGTCACTAATGTAACTAATTTTTTCCAAACCCTCCTCTGCTCTGTGTGAGATGAGGTCAGTGCGGGTTCAGCCAGCCCGCGGCGAGCAGCTACCGGGGGACTGAAGAGAATACTGATGGATGGCTGAGGCGCCCGGACTGTTTTCCTCAGGAAACCACAGCCCAATTGTTCAAATTAAGCTGTAGCTGCCCAACAACCAGAGGCAGGTTGCTGCAAATGAACAGGGGGAGAAATGAACGTGCAGCCCAGGCAGCGTTTCCCCAGACAGTAGAGACGTGGGGGGGCCCGGTGCTGCGGGTGTCTGAAGAGAAGTTGGGAGCAACCTGAGGCAGCTCCCTCCTCCCTACTCCCACCCCCCAGTTTTGAATCTCCTCTGCAGCAAACCCAAATTGTCTTAGTCAAACCTCTTCTTGACTGCTCTCAGAGCCTGGGACCTCACTACCCGAAGGCAGCCCATTTCGATCAGCATGCCCAGTGGAGGCCCGGCCTCCTGCACTGACCCGCCGCCTGTGTCAGCGGTGAGCTGAAAGGCGGGCGCCCTGTCGGCCGGCTGGGTGCGTGGGGTGATCAGGCTTAAAGCCGAAGCCGGACTCAAGTCTTGGCCCGACCATCAAATTTGCTCTCCTGTCTTCTGCCAGGAACAGTGCCTGCTGAGACTCCCCTGCTTTGTAAGCACGGGAGTGCCGTCTGCCCCACGGCCCTTTACAGTGGAAGGGTTGGTGGGAAGGGAGAAAGTCCTTTCACCTGAACCTCACCTTAATGAAGGGCATCGAATCTCAAAATAAACATACACCAGCCACAGAGAAATACGAATGAGGTTGAAAGGAATGTCCATCATTCCATTTGAAATGTGCCATTTTTGGACCACACCTTCTGCAGTATACCTCGAGGAATTTTTATTTATTTATTTATTTATGTTTGTTTGTTTATATATTTTTAATAAACTCTTTTATATATATATCTTTTTATTGATTTCAGAGAGAAAGGGAGAGGGAGAGAGAGAGTTGAAACATCAATGATGAGAGTCATTGATCGGCTGCCTCCTGCACGCCCCCGACTGGGGATGGAGCCCACAACCCGGGCATGTGCCCTGACCAGGAATCGAACCTCGAACTCCTGAATCCTAGGCTGATGCTCAACCTCTGAGCCACACCAACCGGGCCATAAGGAATTTTTAAAAATAAATTTGTCTGAGGTGGCTTGCTTGAATTTTATTATTTAATAGATTTGAGGAGAAACCTGAGATGATCTTGTCTTCCTTCTAAGTTTTCCTTTAAGTTTTCTTTTGGAAATATGCTCTTAAAAAAAAAAAGAAAAAAGAAAGAAGTGAAAAAAGTATAACAGTAAATGATGTAACTTTTTAAAAAAAAATTGGAAAAGTAGATGGCATTGCAGTTTTAAAGCACTCGCTCATTGGATTTAAAATTTTAAATGTGCCACAATTTTTGTAATCTCTGTTTGGCATTTCTTAGCATCTTGAGAGCCTTAAAAAAATGAGAATGGTCCAGGTCCTCTCTGAGAGGCTCTGTCCTGCCTGCTTATATGATAATTGTTGCAATCAAATAAGACTAAGAATGTAAAATTGGCCCAGCCAGACGTGGCTCAGTGGTTGAGCATCGACCTAGGATCCAGGCGATCGGGGTTCGATTCCCGGTCGGGGCACATGCCCAGGTTGCGGGCTCGATCAATGACTCTCTCATCATTGATGTTTCTATCTCTCTCTCCATCTCCTTTCCTCTCTCTGAAATCAATAAAGATATTTAAAAAAAAAAAAAAAGAATGTAAAATTGGTTGGTTATAAAAGGTGTTATAGGTTATGTGAGGTGTCTAGGGTAGTCAAACTTTTAGAAACAGAAAGAGGAATGGTGGTTGCCAGCAGTGGGGGGAGGGAAATGAGCAGTAGTTTTGTGAATATAGAGCTCCAGTTTCCAAGAGGAAGAAGTTCTGGAAATCAGTTGTACAATGATACAAAAAAACACTTAACACTACTAAACTCCACACTTAAAAACTGTTAGGATAGTAAATTTCATGTTATATGTGTTTACTACAAAGTTTTAATGTAAATATTAGTGCTGCTGCTACTCTTAATACTCCTAACAGTACTTACATCCTCAGGCTTTCTTTAAATGGCCTACTCTGCGCAGCGCCAGAAACTGTGCAAGGTACTAGAGCGCTTTTAACCTTGGTGGTGAGTGAAGATAACAGAAGCCCACGAGGCAGACACAGGAGCCGTCAAAATGCAACGGAATTCGCACCTGAGTCCGGAAGGTGGGCTGACGGGACTCTGGTCCGCAGCGGCAGTCGGTCCTGCCGTCCGGGTGGCAGGGAAAGGATGCTAGAAAGAAGTGGGTTGCCCTAGACTCTAGGCTGGGCACTGCTGCTAGTTAAAAACAATACAGAGAAAGTGATTAAAAGTAGGAACTCAAGCCAGGAATCTTTGTCCAAATTTCAGCTCTGCCATTTACTACCTGTGTGACATTGGGCAAGTTACTTAACCCCTCTGTACCTCAGTTTCCTACTCTAGGAAAGGGGGAATAATTACAGTACCTACCTGAGAATGTTTTTATGACATTTAAGTGAGCTAATATTTATCGTAGTGTTCAGAACAGTGTCTTATATACAGGAAATGCTACGTATAAGTGTTAAATGAAATAGCATACTTTTTAGTGAGCCACTTAATTTTCTGGACTTTGGTAAAATAATGGGGTGCAAATAAATAAATAATTATTCTAAACACACTTTCAGTTCTATAAATTCTGTAATTCCAAATGTTTAGCAATGAAGACTTTGTAACCTCCCAAGTCATGTATTTAGTTTTTAATGAGTCTAATTGGTTGTAGTAAAGACTTTCTTGATAGTAATTATGTTAGGATCCAATTAAGAAACCAGAAACCACACTAAGGGTCTCAATGGAGAGAAATTCCTGTAAGAAAGTGGTTATTGATAACTGACAAAGCTAAAAGGGAAGACTGAGACAATAGCTTCTGGAATGGTCACCCCTTCTCAGGCTGGGGCACAAAGGGAAGGAGAGGGGCTATCAGAGCCTAAAACCGTAGCGTCTAAAACCATGAGGCTGGAGCCAGCTCTCTGAGGAAGTGCTGCTGCTTGGTTGTTTTCGATGCCTCAGAGCTTGGAAGAGAGCTTAATGGAGGAGGGATTCAGACCTCTGAGGAAGCAATTTCACCCAGCTCTGACAGCTCTGAAGGGGCACAATTATGTTTGTTCAGGAGGGGCTGGAAAAAGCTAGAAACTAGAACCAATGGCCACAGTCATGGTGGAGGGCCATTGCTGGTGATGCTGTCAGTAACGGTAAACAAGATGGAAATCCCTTGTCCTTCCTCCTGCTTTCTAGTCTCCCTCTGATGCCCCCTCAGGGGAACTGAACAGGGACCCAGTGGCAAGGAGAAATGCAGCTCTCAGAATCCCAGGCGCATCCAGGGTGGGTGGCTCAGTTGGTTGGAGCGTGAATCCAATACACCAAGGTTGTGTGTTCGATGCTGGGTCAGAGCATATACAAGAATCAATCAGTGAATTGATAAATAAGTGGAACAACAAATCGATCTCTCTCTCTCTCTCTCAAAATCAATAAATTAAAAAAATCAAAAAATAAAATTATATATATGCAGAGTCTAAAGGAATATGCTTGGAGCTAGAGACAATAACTTAATACCTGGCATAATGGCTCCAAAACTGCTTCCTGCCACTTCAATTCAGCTATGGATGCCAGCTCTGACCTCCAGACTAATACTGAATATATTCACATTCTTCAACTATTCAAAAACAGCTATTCTACTCTCCTCATGCTTTCCTTTTCCAACCTAACAGAGCCTTCTGTTGATTTCTTCACCATGGTCTCCTTAGGACAGGAAGTCTATGCGGCTTATCTCACCACTCTGGAGTCAGGTGCTTTCTCAGCATTGATGCGAATTGACAGATTGCTCTAAATGTTAGGAAATCGGTCTTTGTGTTGAGTTCAAATGAGCCTGCCCTCAAGCAAGTGGCCTATCCAATTCAGCAAATTACTTCACCCGCTCCTTGAGAGCCAGACACACAGACATCTCCAAAACGTTTGAAAAGTGCTGCTGAAGGTGCACATTGTATAGTAAGCACTGAGTAGGGGAGTCACCAACTTTGCCTAAGAGCTCTGGAGGAAAAAAAGATGTCAGTTGGCTTTTGAAAAGTGAATAGATTACAGGTAGACAGGAAAAAGAAAGTCACTCTAAACCCACAGGATTTTATTCTCTCTTGGCTCTACCCACCGCCCTCCTTCCCAGGCTATCTCGGATGACCACATCTTGCAACACTCACTACTTGAGATTCGCGCTTCCTTTAAGGCGAGGCCCTTCTCCCAAGTTCATTTGCACTAGCCTTCTTCCCCAGCCCTGACTCTGCTGGCAGTTTTGTTAGGGGTAAGTTGCCACGCTCAACAAATTTATCCTTAATGTAAACATGATACCAAACCCAATCTATGGGTATTTATGAAAACCCAAAGTTAACATTATACTTAATGGTGAACTATTAAATGCTTTCTCCTGAGATTATAAGCAAGGCAAGGATGTCCATTCTCTCCATGCCCTCCAGCAGTCTACTGGAGACCCACCCAAAGCAGCAAGGAAAGAAAAAGAAGTAAGAGGTGTACAGACTGGAAAGGAAAAAATAAACCATCTTTACTCACAGGTAACATTATTGCTTATAGGGAAAACCTTAGGGAACTCCACAAAATCATTACTAGGATTAATAAATGAATTGAGCAAAATCACACAATTCATGGTCAGTATTTAAGTTCAATTGTATTCCTACAAAGTAGAAGCAATTAATTGTAAATAAAATTTAGAAAACAGTTCTATATACGATAGCATAAAAATGTAACTAGGAACCAATTTAACGAAAGATACAAGATTTCTTCATTCTAAACCTCAAAACATTGCTGATAGAAATTTTTAAAGACCTAAATAAATGAAGAGATATATACCATGTTCATGGACTGATACTCAACATTATTAAGATGTCAACTTTACCCAATTTAGTCTATAGAGTCAATTAAAATCACAATTTTAATTGAAGCAGGCTATTTTTTTTTAAATTGAGATAATTTTTTAAATTTACATGGAAAAGCAAAAGATCTAGAAGACTCAAAACAAACTTTAAAAAGAAAAACAAAGTTGGGGGACTCATAGTACCTGGTTTTAAGACTCACTATAAAGTCATAGTAATCAAACTGAATCAAACACAAACTTAGCCAAATATAACTGTGTAACAAATCACCCTAAAATAGTAAATTAAAACAATAATAATCATTTATTTGCTCTGGAACTGGGAGTTGACTGGTCTCAGCTGACCAGTTCTCACTCAAGGTCTCTCATACAGGGCAGCTGAAGACTCGTACAGTGACTGTCCAGAGGGCCAGATGGAAGCATCATGGAATTAATAACCTAGACTTGGAAGTTACCCAGCGTTACTCACTGCACATTCTACCCATTAGAAGTCAGCCCCTGAAAATGGCCCACATTCAAGGGGAGAGGAATAAGACTCCATACCTTGATGATAACAGCGTTAAGAAAAATTGTGAACATGTTTTAAGACCCCCACACAAACCAAACAAGTGAAGGACCTGAGATAAAAATCACTTTTGGCCTAAAAGAAAGTAGAGTGGAAACAAGATTGCATGTGATAAAATGATGGGAAATGCCACATGGGACTGGGAGCTTACTAAGTCTCCTAATGAGATTCATCACAATGGCAGGTGGGTAGAAGATAAGAAACTGGGGCTGGGGAGAGACTGTTTTCCTCCTGGTACTTAACTAGATGAGGTCCCCCAGACTTTATGTGCCTTCTCTCTTTCACTCCAGGCCTTTGAAAATGCTGTTCCCAGTGACAAGGGTGCCCTTCCTCTTTCCCGTGACTATTCCTACTCACTCTTCAGGTTCAGTTTAAAATCCATCCCTCCAGCCCGGCCGGTGTGGCTCATCGGCTGAGCATCGACCTAGGATGCCTGAGTTTGGGGCTCGATCCCCAGCAGGGGGCGTGCAGGAGGCAGCAGATCAATGACTTTCTCATCATGGAAGTTTATCTCTCTCCCTCTCCCTTCCTCTCTCTGAAATCAATAAAGATATATTTAAAAAATAAATTGCCTCCCCAGGAAGCCCCTTCCATCAGTTGCCACCGCTCTCTGTACTTTGCCCCTTCTCAGTGCTCCTTAGTGTCTTCTTTCTACCTATTCACTTATCGATCCCTCTACCCCTTACGAGAGCTGAGGCGACCCAAAGGCACAAGGCTTTGTTTTGTACATCTTCATATGCACAGCCCTCCAGTAAGACTCATGAATGACTTAAGTGAAGGTGTGCAATACTCCTGAGCTATAACAGGACTCAAAGCCACACAAGGAAGCGGCTGCAAGATCTCTTGCTTTGTGCCAAGGTACTGGGCATCGCCTCCTTGCACAGGAAACCAGAACTGGGCAGAGCAGATCTGACCGAGTGATTAGCGAGCCCCTTAGTGTGAGTAGCCAGCAGTGCAATCTGCTCAACCGTGGCCTCCCCAAATCAGCCCACTGCCCCTCCTAGCTCCTCTCAGAGAGTAGATCGACCTGCTTCCCACTAAAACTATGGACACAATAATAGGAGGGGGAAAAAGGGTTGAGGGTAGGACAATTGGTGGCAACGAGATGAACACAGATTAATGATGCGGACCTTGCCCTGGCTACCCCAGCCTGGGATGGGGAAGGTTCATAGTTGATACCCATTAAAGGGCTTAATGAAATAATTACAATTCACACCCCAGAGCATCAAAGAATCAATACTGGGGAACTCTGGGCCACTCTGGTGGTGGCAGCCCACTGGCTTCACAGCTCAGCACAGCAGGTGGAGCTGGGGGAAGGAAATGCAGTTGACGTGGAAGTTGCATTTAAAAGGACAATAATAGATTGAAAGCCACCAGGATCCTGGTGACTGGCCGCTATCCTTTATTCCCTGCCTCGCCCCATTCTGCCCCCTCGATGCACTATTAGCCCAAATCGATAGGCTGTCAATTGACATCACCAGCTCCAGCATTAATGCGAGCTCACAAAGGAAGCCTAGCCCTGTATTATCGCTTCTCTCGCTTCCAAATTACCACATAATGCAGGCCGCGGGCAGCTTGTGACATGTTAATACTACACACGATTTGCTGGGATTGGACTAAACATTTCACAGCTAAAGATTTCACCAGAGACGTGATGACAGAAATAAACTGCTGCCCACGGGGAAATCACTGGAGATAATAGAATTAGGCATTGTTTGGGGATCTGGAGGGACAGCAGGCTGGTAAAGGGATAGAGGGGAACACTGCCCACAGCTGGTGGTCTGTGGTGGGACCTGCTTCAGGGAACGAGACTGTAATTAAAAGGTGTTTTTGTTGGCCCCTTGAAAGAACAGGTATTTTTGAATTTCGTCTAGGGCTTGCTTTCTATTTTTGTGCAAAAGCTGGGGAGAGGATTTCTCTTCTGTGATAACAGGCAATGTGATGTTTTGGGTTGAATTGTGTCTCCACCCCCCAGAAGAGATAAAGTGAAGTACTAATCCCCACTATCACAATCTCACAATGATTTGACCTTATTTGGAAATAGGTTTTTACAGACATAATCAAATATAAAAATGAGGTCATTAGGGTGGGGCCTAATTCAATATGATTGGTGTACTTATAGAAATAAGGGAAATTTGGACACAGAAAGAGAAGTACAGAGTGGAAACAATGTGAAAATACACGTGAAGAAGACAGCCATGTGACTGGAGTGATGCATCTATGAGCCAAGGCACACCTGAGCTACGCGAAGCTAGGAGAGAGGCAGGAGACAGTTTCTGCCCTGTGCATTCAGAGAGAGCAGGTCCCACCAATGCCTTGATTTCAGGCTAGCCTCCAGAGCTGGGAGACAATACATTTCTGTCGTTTTAAGCCATACAGTTTTGGGTACTTTGTTTTTGCAGCCTTGGGAAATTTTAAAATTATTATTTAATAGTTAATAATTAATTGTTAATAACTTTTATTGAGCACTTATTCTATGAGTCAGGCACAGAGCTCAATGCTCCACATATACTGGCTCACTTACTCCTAATAACAAACCAAATGGTTGTGTACCAAATCCCATTTCGTAGGTAAACAAACTCAGCTTCAGCTCTAGCCGGTTTGGCTCCGTGGTTAGAGCATCGGTCTGCAGACTGAAGGGTCCCCAGTTCAATTGTGGCCAAGGGCACGTACTTTGGTTGCAGGATCGAACCCCGGCCCCGGTTGGGGCAGGTGCAGGAGGCAACGAATCAATGTGTCTCTCTCACATAGATGTCTCTGCCTCTCTCTCCCCCCCTCCCTCTCTCCCATTCTCTCTGAAAAGCAATGGAAAAAATATTCTCAGGTGAGAATTAAAAAGAGAAACTCAGCTTCAGAAAGAATAATTCGTTTAAGGTCACACACCTAGTAAACAGCAGAGCAGGTCTCTGCTAGACAGAAATAGGAAAAGCACTAAGTCAGCAAACAAGAGAAGAGATTTCTGGTGACTACTTCTAATGTCTTTCCAAGTGGTTACTTGCTTGCAGCCTGCTTTCTTTTCAGTCCAATCTAATTTTTTCAATCCATAGATATAAAACCTGTATCACCTTGGTATGAGAGTTCAGTGTCTCAAATGACACAGATAATAACAGCACAGGGGTTGGGGAAAATGGGGAGATGTTGACCAACAGGTACAGACTTCCAGTTATAAGACAAATGAGTAACTCCTGAGGATCTAATGTACAGCATGGTGATTATTGTTAACCACACTGTATTATATTCTTGAATGTTTTCACCACAAAAAAGAAATGATAATTTTGTGAGGTGACGGAGGTGTTAATTAACGCCACAAGGGTAATCATTTCACAATAGGTAAGTGTATCAAATAAAAACTAAACTTAATACAATATTATATGTCACTTATACGTCAGTCAAGCTGGGAAAGAGAAAACAAGCCACAATTACTTCACTCCTTGAGAGCAAGAATCTTGTATCTCATCTCACATTTCCACTGTCCCTCCTCCCCCGCCTTCCCAGTTACCACAGCACTCTCTCATCTAATTTATATTCATTCTCCCCCCTTGGGGAAATCAGCTTTGCAGCCTTTTCTTTTCTTTTCTTAGCTTAAAAAAAATCATAACGCTGCTTCATTGAGAAATGTAATTCGCATATCACAAAATTCATCCATTTAAAGTGTACAATTCTATATTTTTGGTATAGTCACAGGATTGGGCAACCATTACTACAATCAATTTAGAATGATTTCATCCCAAAACAAAACCCCATACCCATTTGCAATAACAGCATTTCTCCCCAGCCCTTCTTTCTCCCAGCCCTAGACAACCACCAACCTACTTTCTGTCTCAAAAGACTTGTCTATTCTGGGTATTTCATATAAATATAATCATATATAATGCAGACTTTTGTGACTGCCCTGCTTTCAAAGATCATCCATGTTGTAGCATGTACCAGTACTTCATTCCTTTTTATGGCTAAATATTCCACTGTATGAATGTACTACATTTTATTCATGCATTCATCAGCTGATGGACGTTTGGGCTGTTGCAATAATACTGCTATGAACATTTGTGTACAAATGTTTGTGTGGACGTGTGTTTTCATTTCTCTTGGGTACATAATAGGAGTAGAATGCCTGAGTCAAATACTAATTCTATGTTTAACTTTTTCAGGAACTGCCAGCTGTTTTCCAAAGTGGCTGAACCATTTTACATTCACATGTCAGTGTGTGAGGGTTCGTTTCTCCACATCCTGGTCAAGGTGACCTTGTCTTTTTTATTGTAGCCGTCCTAGTGGGTGTGAGGCTGTTTCTGTGATTTTGAGTTGCATTTCACTGCTGGCCAATGATTTTGAGCAGCATTTCATGCACTCATTCGTTCTTTGTATATCTCCTTTGAAGAGATACCTATTCAGACCTTTTGTCTATTTTAAAAATTGACTTGTCTTTTTTTATTATCAAATTGGTTTTGGTGTTTTCTTTAAATCCTCACCTGAGGATATGTTCTTAATGCTTTTTAGAGAGAGACAGGGAGAGAGAAACATCGATGTGAGAAACATTGATTGGTTATCTCCCATTCACGCCCTGGCCGGGGATCGAACCCACAACCTAGGTGTGTGCCCTGACCAGGAATCAAGCCTGAAATCTTTTGGTGTGTGGGACGATGCTCCAACCAACCAAACTACCTGGCTGGGGCTCGAAGTGTTTTTGATATATTCTGGATACCAGGCCTTATTAGATATATGACTTGCAAATACTTTCTCCAGTTCTGTGGGTTGTCTCTAACTTTCTTGATGGTGTCCTTTGAAGCACAAACGTTTGTAATTTTATGAAGTCCAATATATCTATTTTTTTCTTTTGTTGCTTGTGCTTTTGGTGTCCTAGCTAAGAAACCTTTGTCTAATCCAAGGTCAAGAAGTTTTGCGGCCTTTTTCGTAGGGCTCTGGGGCTGGCATCCTCTGAACATTCTGAACTGTGGCGTAGCTTTAGGGCGGCCCCCACTCCTCCGGGCAGGCTCTGCTTGTCCTCTCATATCGCAAAAACTAGCTGCACTGCCTCTGCTCACCCCACTCACTCCACACACCGCCCGTCTGGGGGGTGGCAATCTAAAGACATCAGGTGGTCCTTTAGGTCCAAGATTTAGGCAGTGGTTATTGCCAGCTTCCATTTGGCCAGTGCTGCACAAGCTTGATCCACTTACCCCTCATTTCATGCAACTGTAATGCTGGCTCCGCAAACCTGCAAGGAGCACCTCTAGCCAAGATCTGTAGAGTCCGAGTTCAGCCAGCCAGCCACCCTGTCACCACTCCAAGAGCCACGACCATAACGGAATCATTATAAAGCCCATTCTTAGGTGCCTGCTCTCAACCCAACAAATGAGTAAACACACTTTTTATTTGTTTGATAATATTATATGCCTGCTTATAATGTGCCAAGCACTGGGAATACAGGAGTTTGTGAATATTCTTATATTCTTGGGTTTAAGTTTGGTGGGGAATGCAAGTGCTTCACACAAGTGTGATGAGAGTCCCAGGAGTGGAAGTTCAAGGGTGATGAGGGAAGTAATGGGGGAGCTTAAACTAGCAAAGTGGATCAGGAAAGGTTATTTCTCTTCCCATGGAGGTTTACCTTTTTTCCCTCCATGTTTCAAAGCTATGCCTGTATCTCCTCCACCCACACACAATGCATTTGGGTTTAAAAGTCATATTCTCCAAGCAGGGCACTTGCTCAACTTGGCTGGGAATGCCTGGAACTCGAATGTGAATATTTGGGGCTTTCTTCCTCAGTTTTTGCTATCCTTCAGTTAGGCAATGTGGGAAACACACAAAAAGCACAAACCTCGGGGGTGGGGCAGGTAGAAGTTGGTAAAGGGGGGATAAATGGTGATGGAAGGAGACTTGATGGGGGGGGGGGGTGAACACACAATACAATACACAGTGGGGCAAAATTAGACTTACAGTTGTGAGTGCCCAAAACAGAGTTTATTTCTGTATTATTATTGTATTATTTTCCATAGGAACTGTAAACCTGCTTTTGCCTCACCCATATACAGATTACAGATAATGCATTATAGAACTGTACACTTACACCTACATAATTTTATTTACCAGTGTCACCCCAATAAATTCAATGAAAATTTGAAGAAAAAAAGCACAAACTGTACTGGGGAAAAAAATGGTCCAGCAACTTCCCCCATCTGCCCTGGTAGTTGTTTTATAAACAGCTACTGCCATCTGGTGCACAAAGGTGTCCTTACACCCATATACAGACTTTTCCCAGCACTTTCCTATTTATGCCTCAGCAGTCACTCCATTCTATCTTCACAAAATCCAAAACGTTATTTTTGACTATGAAACCACAGGTCCTTGACCACTATAGGTACTCAATAAAAACTGTTTGAGAAAAGGATTGTGTAAAAGCATTATCATTAGTTCTTTACATTTTAAGTACATAAATATTACAGTAATATTGTTAGGGCTAAATGTGTTGCTGTGGCTTTAAAGATAAGTTATTTCCTGCCCTGGCTGGTGCTGCCAAGTGGTTAGCGTGTCAGCCTGTGCACCACCAAAGGGTCTCGGGTTTGGTTCCCGGTCAAGGGCACGTATGTGGATTGTAGGTTTGATCCCCCGCCCTGGTCAGAGAGTGTGCAGGAGGTAACCAATTGATGTCTCTCTCTCACATCAATGTTTCTCTCCTCTCTGCCTTCCTCCCTCCCTCCCTTCTACTCTATAAAAAAAGCAATGGAAAAAATATCCTCCGATGAGGGTTAACAGCTATTTTCTTAGTAGCTTAAAAGTGTAACAATTACTATTTAGTAAAACAAGTTATGGTACTAAAAACAGGTTAAAAGACAACCATGTTATTGCTAACTCTTAAAGCTGGACATGGAGGTTGAGGGATAGTCAAGTTTTTGCTTTCTTCCCAGCCCAGTAGTGCCCTGTGCAAATTTCAGAACCAGCCGTCTAGGCCAGGACATTCCCTTACAACCACCTCCTTACAAGAATTCATGCAAAAGTAAAATGGTTCTGTTCATGCCGCCCTACACAGACTTAGGCAAGCAGAGCTAGACTATCCAGCCCATCTTCCCACGTTAAGGTTGTTAGAATCAAAAGTGGAAGCCATTTGTTAACACTAAAGTGAACGGAAAAGGGTAGATGCTGGTATTCCTATGGCCACCTTCCCTGCATCTTCAAGTTTTCGCCAATAAATTTATATAATACTCTCCAGGGTCTTCCCACAATAATTAGACTATTTAATGCATCCTAATATCACTTTGTAATTGTCCTCAATTCATCTCGTGTATGTCAGTCTCTCCTGCTACCCTGTAGAAGAGTGGAACATCTCTTTACTAGCTTTGTGTCTACTCCCTCAGCCAGGGCCCAGCCCACAGCAGAAACCTGATTAAAAGCAAAACAAAATGAAGTAAAAGACAAAAGTTGATTTGAATCATTGGGATCCTCAAAACCCAATTGCTTAGACTTCTACTTGCAAAGGTAAACCTGCAATTGTGGATACCCAAAGCAGTGGGGAAAACACTATGGGAACGCAAACTCAACAGGACCAAACTAAGCACGTCATTGCGTGTGTACTTGACTTCCAATCGCAGATAAAAACAGGTTTTGGAGTAAATCTCTCAATTGAGATGAGCTGACACTTCACAATTCACTATACTATGTAGGAACAAAAATACAGGTTTTAGTCAAGTTTACCAGAATTTGAATGCCTGGATCTCCTCCCCCAGTTTGAAGTTACTCAACTTCTCTGAACCTGTGTCACCTGTAAACATTCTTGTTCAGATTAACTGAAAATACAGCATACAGTTCCCACCCTTCTCCCAAACTCCAATTATTTTCTATTACACAGGCCCAGCAATGTTTTTTCCCCCATCCACATAAAGTGCCATTTTTCTGTAACTTCTCACTGATCAAACTTAATAATTATTAGCTGCAGCTGTTCTATGAATGGCAGCCTCTTGGTTATGTTCACTGAACTAGGCTAATGCTGAGAATTGTGGTTACTGGAGACTGTTTTTATGAAATCAGATTGTAGTCCATGAAATACCACTTGGATTTTGCTCAAGAACCATGAGGGCGAGTGAGGAGGGTTCTCTAAGCCTTAATTGTGACACTATAATTCTAAACTGACCACCAGGGATGTTTGCTAGATCTATGCATGGCCAGGTGGTGCAATTACCTTGGTTCAGGCTTGAGGAAATGGAGGCACATCAGGACAAAGTGACTCACAAGATTCTTTGCCAACATAACCCAGCGATAAGTGAACCATTAAGGCCTTTGCGCCTATGCAGGGTTACCTAAAAGCTGTCCACTAGTTAGAACACATTACTCACTATCAGCTTCTGCTTCTCTAGCCTATTTATTTTGTGGGTGAGGCTGTGATTATCACCAATTACTTGGGGTGGTAAACACACAATACAACATGTAAATTTTAGAATTGTGCACCTGAAACCTATAGAACTTCAATTATCACCCAATAAATTCAAACGAGGAAAAATGGAACCTTTAGGATTTGCTCAGGGAGGTGAAGCATTTGAACTTTGGTGTCAGTTCACCTTCCTTCCACACAAGTACTCCATCTTGAAAAGCATTAATTATGGTATCTGTAGTTCAATTTTAGGGCTAATAGTGACTGCTGTTATTAACGAGCCTAGAGAGGTCCAAACTAAATTTCTCCGATTTCCTTTCACTCAAAACCTTCCTGAGGAGTGTGCTGACGTATAGCAATCTGTATTTGACAATCCAAATACTGCTGTAGAAGTATTTAGGTGAGGGGAAATCCAACCCCAGGAACTTAATGCTGCCCTCATCAAACATGGAGTCAGACAAGTGTATGGTGCCAATTTCAAATAGTTTTATTTATGATGTTGCATTTTCCACTTTACAATACAGTGTTATAAAGTGCTTTATTTTTTCTCCCTGTGCACATAATCCATATTCAAGTATCAAGAATGCCCAGTTATTTACCAATACAGAAGCTCAACTTTTAAAACTGCCACGGAATTTGCTACAAATTTGGGTCCTTCAGTTATTTTGTGTGGAACAATGCTAAATCTACGCTCAAAGACGGCTTAATCAACCTCTTCAATGGTGGGCCCAGAAGAGGCACCACCAGATGGAGGAGCTCCACCACCAGGGAAGCCTCCAGGCATTCCTCCTGGCATGCCTCCTGCGCTCTGGTACAGCTTGGTAATGATGGGGTTGCAGACTTTTTCCAACTCTTTCTGCTGATGTTCAAACTCTTCTTTTTCTGCAGTCTGAGAAGGGTAACAAAATGTTTTACTACCAAAATTCAGCTTTACACACCTGATGCAACCCACTAAGACATTAGACACTACTGTCACCGTAACAAAGTATGTATGAAATCTCTGGTCACTCAGACATCCAAGGAAGGAAGCTAATTACCATCACAACTGTAATTCTGGTGGAAACCGCGAATGTTTGGACCATTCATCATTGTGACCCTATGAAATTGTAAACCCAATGAAGCATTTACTAAAGCCCTACACCCACCCACTACTCTCAATTTTAAAGAATTTACATACCTGGTTCTTATCAAGCCAGTTGATGATTTCATTGCACTTGTCAAGAATCTTCTGTTTGTCATCATCATTGATCTTGCCTTGAAGTTTTTCATCTTCAACAGTTGCTTTCATGTTGAACGCATAGGACTCAAGGGAATTCTTTGAGGACACCTTGTCCCGCTGCTTCTCATCTTCAGCTTTGTACTTCTCAGCTTCCTGGACCATGCGCTCAATGTCCTCCTTGCTCAGACGACCTGTGGAGTTATTTAGGCATGGCCTATTAAATGTTTGAAACCTACAACCCCCCATCTTGGCTAAATGCCCTGGGCAAGGGGCAGAAGAAATATTTCGAGCATGCAACCATGAAGACCCAAAGCATATCTAAGTCCAGATGGCATTGACACACTCAAAATTGTGCTTCCGCTTACCCTTGTCGTTAGTGATGGTGATCTTGTTCTCTTTTCCTGTGCTCTTATCCACAGCAGAGACATTGAGGATGCCGTTGGCATCAATATCAAAAGTGACTTCAATCTGAGGAACACCACGAGGTGCAGGAGGTATGCCTGTGAGTTCAAACTTGCCAAGCAGGTTGTTATCCTTGGTCATGGCACGCTCACCTTCATAAACCTTAGTAGAAAATAGAAATTACTATAAAATTACAAGATTTCTGTGCTAGTTTTTAGTATTAAGAGCTCAATTAGGGAAGACTGACCGCTCAGACATCCAAGGAAGGAATTGGCCAACACAAGACTTCTGGTGGAAACTACGAATGGTTTTGGAATCCATCATCATAGCGGACTAGTTTCCCCCCGTTTTATAGGGCCTCTCAGTATGTCAGCAAGCTAAGAGAGAAACATACCTGAATGAGCACACCAGGCTGATTGTCAGAGTAGGTAGTGAAGGTCTGTGTCTGCTTGGTAGGAATGGTAGTATTGCGCTTGATGAGGACAGTCATGACTCCACCAGCAGTCTCAATCCCAAGGGAAAGAGGAGTGACATCCAACAGCAGCAAATCTTGAACATTTTCAGATTTGTCTCCAGAAAGAATGGCTGCCTGGACAGCTAGATTAAAAAGCAGTTAGTTTTAAAAAAAAAAGTGCCACACAACTCATTTTTTCACTAACAAGTTTCAATCGCTCAGACATCCAAGGAAGTTAGACCATCATTAGCTAAGCTTTTAGTGGAAACTACGAATGTTTAAGAATCACTCATCACAGCGAGTCAAGTTCAAGCCTCTCAGAACTATTCCAGCTAGGATAGTGGGATTACCTGCACCGTAAGCAACAGCCTCGTCAGGGTTGATGCTCTTATTCAACTCTTTGCCATTGAAGAAGTCCTGCAGGAGTTTCTGAATCTTGGGGATACGAGTAGAACCACCCACCAGGACAATATCATGGATCTGGGACTTGTCAAGCTTGGCATCCCGAAGAGCTTTCTCTACAGGGTCCAGGGTGCCACGGAAAAGGTCAGCATTCAATTCTTCAAATCGGGCACGGGTGATAGAGGTATAGAAGTCGATTCCTTCATAGAGCGAATCAATCTCAATACTGGCCTGGGTACTGGAAGAGAGAGTACGCTTAGCACGTTCACAAGCAGTACGAAGGCGCCGGACAGCCCTCTTGTTCTCACTGATGTCCTTCTTATGCTTGCGCTTGAACTCTGCAATGAAATGGTTGACCATTCTGTTGTCAAAGTCTTCTCCACCTAAGTGGGTGTCCCCAGCTGTAGATTTGACCTCAAAGATTCCATCTTCAATTGTGAGGATTGACACATCAAAAGTGCCACCTCCCAAGTCAAAGATCAGCACATTTCTTTCAGCTCCAACCTGCCATTAAAATAAAGATTACTTGTTATCTAAGTTCCTGATGACTCAACTTATTTTTACTAAGGTTCAAATTTAATGTTAAAGCAATGCAGGGTATGCAACACAAATGGTACATACCTTTTTGTCTAAGCCATAAGCAATAGCAGCAGCAGTTGGCTCATTGATGATTCTAAGTACATTGAGACCAGCAATAGTTCCAGCATCTTTGGTAGCCTGACGCTGAGAGTCATTGAAATATGCAGGTACTGTGACAACAGCATTGGTAACAGTCTAGAAATAGGGAAAAAAAAAGTAACTATTGTAGCCCAGAAGCACACTAGTCCCATGAGCACCTACTGCACCTGCACTCAGAATAGAACAAATTACAGAAAATATTCTGCTGAAAATAAATGGGCCAATTCCTGATAACTACAATTCTGTATATTCTTGGTCAGTTAAAACCCAAGTTATCCACTTGCCAGAAAACCTAAAGATTTGGTGTTCTAATCTCCAGCTATACCTTATCCCTCTAACACTACATTACTCACCTTCCCAAGGTAGGCTTCTGCGATTTCCTTCATCTTTGTCAAAACCATAGACGACACCTCTTCTGGATAGAAACTTTTGGTCTCTCCCTTGTATTCTACTTGGACCTTGGGCCTGCCAGCATCATTCACCACCATGAAGGGCCAATGCTTCATATCAGATTGGACAACGGCATCATCAAATCTACGTCCAATCAAGCGCTTGGCATCTACAAAAAACATCAAATGGAAATCCTGATCAATTTACTTCTACTTTTTCAAATACCCTAGCTTTCCATTATTCAAGCACTAAGGCAGATGCCTACCAACTAAAGTTCATTTGACTTCAACTTCTACAAAGGCCAGCACATTTCATCCATGTTTTCCTGATATCCTAAGATACCTCAAAATTCAGCCTAAGTAAGCAACTATCTAAGGATTGTGGCTCAAGTTGATTTCATTTAAGCTTTTTGATTTTTCTAATTCTCAGGTTTTTCCTGGCTGCCACACTTAAATTTAAACTCGAGGCTCTCAAAGAGCATGCTTCCTAGTCTAGTTTAATTCATGCCATAATTTTTATTTGAAATTAGGAACTTACCAAAAACCGTGTTGGTAGGATTCATTGCAACTTGATTCTTTGCAGCATCACCGATCAATCGTTCGGTATCAGTAAAGGCAACATAACTTGGAGTGGTTCGGTTGCCCTGATCGTTGGCAATTATTTCCACTTTTCCATGCTGGAAGACACCCACACAAGAGTAGGTGGTGCCAAGATCAATGCCGACTGCAGGTCCCTTAGACATGGTTGCTGGAAAAAGAAAAGTTTAAGCACTTAGAAACGTTCCCTTTGTTAAATGTGAAGTCAGCCTTTTAGCTGTGACCACTTAGTAATGAGCCCCCCCCAAAAAGGCCCTTGCGGGCGGTAACCACGTGCGAGGGCTGATGGCACCGCTGCAGTACAGGTTGCCTGTGGCCCACAGGCGGCAGAGCCCGCCCCTGGCTTAAGCACCCGCCTGGAGGGTCTGACACTGGCGACCACGTGGTCCCGAGCCCGACCTTGTGTCCCTCCACTGCACTTACCCACAACCCAGCTCCCGGAGGCCGCACGGCCCGCATTCAGAGCGCTCTCGGAAGGGCCCTCCCCCACCCTGGCCGCATGCCAACGACGGCTGCCTCTCTGAGAGCCTAGGAGGAACTTATCTAACCAGGGTGTCAGGGAACGAACGGGCGGCTGGAAGGCGCCCCACTTCCCGTGCCCGGAAATCGGATGCGGCCCCCTCCTCTCCCCCTCCGCGCAGGCCGGTCGCTGCCTGCTTCCCGAGGGTGCCGGGCCTGCGCCCCCGCCCGCTCCTCCACCGGGCCTGCGCCCCCGCCCGCTCCTCCACCGGGCCTGCGCCCCCCGCCCGCTCCTCCACCGGGCCTGAGCCCCCCGCCCGCTCGGCCACCCGCCTGCAGCGCGGGCGCGGCCTCCCCGCCTGAACCAACCTCCCCGCCTGGGCGGAAGGCTCGCCGCACAAGGCGCACAGGAGCCGCTGGGACCCCTCCGGCCGCCGCAAATCCGCTCAGCCTCGGCCCCGCCGGGTCCCCCGTTTCTCTGCCAAACTACCAAAGGCTCGAAAGACAGAGGCCTCGCCCTTACCTTGAGTGTACGCCCGGCTTGCACAGACCCGACCAAGACAGCTGCTCCCGCGTTCAATGAGACCGGCTTCCGCCGCCACCCTGGCTCTTATACCCTCTCTCAGAACCTTCCAGAAGGCGCCCTCCCTGCCGGCTGCCCATCAAGGCTGCCTCGGCCAATGGGCGCGCAGCCGCCTCCACCAGCCCCAATGACTAACGCGCCTCTGCCCCTGGGCCTCGCCCCCTCCAGTCCGCCTCGCGATGACGCACTCACCGCAGGGTTCTGGAACTTTCATTCTCGCCCCCACTCTCCGAATAGCCCCGGGGAAAGGGCGGGTGGGGCCGCGGAGCCCGCGCGCGGGAGTCCTCGGTCACCCGGGCGGGGGAAGGGCGCGTCCGCTTCTGCGCGTGCGCCCCGCCAGCGCGGGCGGGGGGGCGGGCGGGGGAGGAGGGAGAAGGCGGGCGCACGTGCGACCAGCCAATGACGGGGGCCCGGGGCGCGCTCCGGAGCGGGCGGCACCGAGGGAGCGCGCGGGCGCGCGGGGAGGGCTCGGAGGGCCGCGGGAGAAGACGGAAATCGGGCTAGGACAAAATGGCCGCGAAGGTTGTCGCGCCCCTCCCCCCCCCGGGCCCTGCGGACACCCCAGACCCTCCCCCATCCAGAACCCCCCCGGGCCCTAGGGACACCCCAGACCCTCCCCCTCCCGGACCCTGCGGACGCCCCAGACCCTCCCCCTCCCGGACACCCCAGACCCTCCCCCACCCGGACCCTGCGGACACCCCAGACCCCCCCCCCCGGGCCCTAGGGACACCCCAGACCCTCCCCTCCCTTACCCTGCGGACTCCCCAGACCCTTCCCCCCTCCCGGGCCCTGCGGACTACCCAGACCCTTCCCCCCTCCCGGGCCCTGCGGACACCCCAGACCCTCCCCCACCCGGACCCTGCGGACACCCCAGGTCCTCACCGCCCCCCGGCCCTACGGACACCCCAGACCCTCCCCCACCCGGAACCCCGGCCCGGGCACTGCAGCACCCCGAGACCCTCCCAGGTGCCCCGGACCCACGTTTTGTGGCCGGGGTGCGTCGGGCTAGCGCTGGCCCCAAGGCACCGGGTGAAGGCTCCGGGCCCTGGGCGCTCCTAGGACGACTTATCCAGGGGCACCCAGCCTGCGGTTTGGGGTCCCGCCTGCGCGGGGTGCGACCGGCTAGACAGGCAGACCCACCACCGTCGTCCCACGAGGGCACTGGGGGCTCGCGCCCCGGGCGGAGCTCCGGGGGGCCTGCTCAGACCCCGGGGGAGCCCGGGCCCGCTGCCCTGCCCACCCCCGCCGGGACACCGGCTTCTCGGCTCAGCCCCTCCGCTCGCCCGCGCCCTCAACCTCGCGGTTATGGGGGAGAGGAGGTTCGCGCTTTTTGCTTGCAGGCCAACCGGCGCTGGGGGCCTCGGTTTCTGGGCGCCGTGCCCTTGCGTTAGACGTTGGGCCTCTAGGTGAGGTCGTACCTCTCCTGCTCTGACTGTTTCCAAAATCTCAGCGGGACGCGGCGCAGAGGCGCTGCGAGGCCTCGGGGAGGGCACGAGGCGGCGCCGAGCGTACCGGGCGCGCGGGGGCCGCCCGCGGGTCATTCGGGACCTTGGCGCCCCGACCGCCCCCAGCGGGCGCCTCCGGCGGCGGGCGCCTCGGCCCGGGGCCGGCGCAGCCCGGAGACGCTCCAACAGATTCTCTTTCTCTATTTGCCTTTTGGGGGGAACGATCGCTTGATTCCATGGAGCACTTCTCAGGAAGTTAAACTTATATGATGCTTTGACACGGTAATGCTTTCGTTTGTTACCTCATTTAATCAAAACAGTTTTCTGAGATATTTATCAGTCACTCCTGTTAGGAGAAAAATGAGGTTGAGATGTTATTTGTGGGAAGTAAACAACTAGCTGAGCTACAGTCAAACATAGCTCATTGATTCCAGATTCTTTGGTCTTTTTTTTTTTAGTTACGCTGTAAGTTATTTCCTTTCTAGAAACACCCTAACTCCGACTCCCGAAAGAGAAAGGTGCGTGCTGGCAGGCGCCTTTCTTGGTGTCTGCAGTCTTCCTTTCCCCACCCGGTTTATTAAGTACAGCCTCTGAGCTACACCCTGTCTTTTGCAGCTTTTGTAATCCCTGAACTGCCTACGACGTTTTAGCCATTGAGCCAGGGGAAAACAGAACTGGGGCCCAACTCCACTGGTTTGGGGTAGTCCGTGGAATCACAGTGATTTTGAAAGCAGAACAGATAAACTCTGTTTCTGGTCACTCAAAATGCGTTCTAGGACGGACTGTGTTCTTATGAAATAGAATGATTCCGAATCTATATATTTAAAGTTCAGGATATGATTAATGTCCTGTCACCACCTCTAAATGCACAGGGTTTCAAACACGGTGTCTGCACTGACGGGGCGGCGGTGCAGGGGTCTGAGGCCTGGGGTTGCTGACTGGGAAGAGGGTTATGATTAACGTTTTTGAATGCCTGTCACGTGCCAAGCACTGTTCTCAGTGCTTTGTCTGTATTGTATTACCTCATTTAATTCTGTGACTTTTTCAGAATTATTTGACTCCCTTAGTGTTTACTTTTCTGTTTGTACTTTACCTTGCATAAAATATTTGCATAGTAAATATTGGTGGTTATTTTGATAAAGTCGTAAGGGCGGGCTCGAGCATGAACTCTATCATCACTTGGTTATCTCCAGTACTATTTAGCATCTTACCTTGTGAGAAAAACGTGCTTGGTATATCTGTGACTGAAATCAATAAATAATAGACCATACTCAGTCTGAGTTCTGTTCTTCAGTTGGCAGAAAGCTAATAAACAAATTCCCAGTGTAGGTTATATGAGCTTCAGCCTCTCCTACAGTATCACCTTTACTTACTTATTTTTTAATTGCCCGTACAGATGCATCTGTAATAAATACTTGTTTTTTGTGATCAAAGTCCCAATTACAAGGCAACTTAGAAGTTAAGGTTAAAGTATAAATGGCTTAACAGAAATAAAGCAAAATTATTGTCTTTTTGCAACAGCAATTCTGAAATTGTTTTTATACAGTGTAACAACAAAGGCATCAGCTTTATTATATTACAATTTTAAGTTTGGTTTATATATTTTATTGAAATGGTTATTCTCTAAATATTCACATCATTCTGTATCTTCCTCCTAACATATTTTTCTTCTCTCGTTTAGTGATTTTATCCTTTTTGTTTCATGTTCAAGAATCAAATTTATTTGACTTGCAAAGTTAATGGAATGTGGTTTGAAAACAGTAGTGGCTCAAAATGTATCTTAAGCCCAGAGCCTGACATAGAACCCAAAAGCCTGACTCAGAGAAGTATACTATCGTTGCTAAGACATCACCACAAGCCCTAGAATTTCTCAGGTTTTAGGTAGTTACCAGTTTTGTGACTTTTTTGTAGATTTCCAGTGTGAATAGATTTCCAAAAGAATCTGTATTTAACTGGTATTTTAGTCTTCTGATAACTACATGTTTACATAACCTAAACATCCTTTTCATGCAAAGGGGACTGATTCCTACTTTCAAAGGCGTGGGCATGAAACCTTACTTTCAAAGGTAGGAAATAATGATCAGAGCAAAACTGCTAGTGATGGTAGAGCAGCAGCCTCCACCGTGCCCCCTTTTGGCTCAGGTACTCTGGGAATGAGAATTCTCAGTATTACATAGCAGAAATGATACAAAGCTGGATACCACCACCAGAAGAATGAAAAAGTAAAGTGAGGGATTTTATATCTTACAATGAGGCAGTATCAGTACAAGAAACATTCCAAATTTGGTAGCCCTCTTAAACTAACACCAGACATTCTTTACACTACTTCCTCAATGTCTCTTACTTATTAACTTTTTTAGGGTAAGACAACGCAGATGAAAACTTTCACCCAAGGATAAACCCCTATTTCTTTTGTTGTTGTTTTGTTAATTTTCACCTAAGGATATTTCTTCCATTGATTTATAGAGAGTGGAAGGAAGGGTGGGGGGAGAGAGAGAGAACATCGATGTGTCACATTGATTGGTTGCTGCTATTGGGGCCAGGGATCAAACCTGCAACCCAGGTATGTACCCTTGACTGGGAATTGAACCCACTACCCTTCGGTGTGTGGGCCAACACTCTAACCACTGAGCCACGCTGACCAGGGCAAACACGTTTCTTAAAGGGCTTTAGAAAGAATGCATTTGCAGTATGTGAGGACACTTGTGAGAGTTAAATGTAGGAATGAAAAACCAGAGAAATGGGGCACAATCCTAGATCAACCTTTTCCCTTTAAACTGATTTAGAAGCAGTGCTTTCATCACCATGTTCAGCATTACTTTTTCTTTTCTGTAGCCTGTTGCCCTTCTAATAATAAATCTTTTGCTCTACCAGTGATCTGTTGACATTTGCACTAGGGTCCTCGAAGGGCTATTTCAGGTTTTGAATTCTTGCATAGGATGAATTTGAGTAGCATAGTAGTCAAAACTATTAAACGGGCAAGTTATTTTATTGGAGGCTGCTGTTTGTTTTTTTAATTTTTCAGACCTCTTTCTTTTCCCATGGACCAGCTCTTTTGAGAGCTATCCCGGTGAACCATTTCTGCTAAGCCTTTCCAAGATGCCAATAATCAGTGTTAACTGGCATTAACCCAGACCTCTCCTGCCACTCACTAGAAATCCTTACCATCTCTTCCCTAAATGTTAATTCCATTTTCCTGTAGCCCAGAGCTAGACTTCTTAGAGGCTAAGCTGGTAAAAGACTGAACTTTTCTCTGTCTCCACTTCTCAGGCAGGAATGATTTTGACATATTTGCAGTGCCATTAGGAAATGTTGGCAACCCCTGATCTTTCTGGTAATTGAAGGCCTAGAATCATCAGAAGTCCCAGGTTCACATCCCTTTTCTAAAATGAAACAAATAGAGAATGCTCCAAGTTTGGTGCAATTCTAAACTTCCTGATGCCATTTTATGACATTAAGAAAATTGATGTAATCTTCCTTTCTAGTCCAGTCTTGAAATTCTGGTTTTGTATGTTCTCAGAAAGACTATAATAGTACGTCAGATGATCTTTCAGCATCTTTAAAAGATCTCTCTTTTGCTCTAAGACTTCTTTCTAAGGACCTTGGTAAATGACATGTAATGAATGTTTTCTTGTTCCAGAGAGGTCCAGCAGGGAAGTCCTTAGAGACATCTGATTTGAGGGAAAACCCACCGTTGTTCCAGTATACATTTCTGAATTGTCAGTGACCCTCTGAACATCATTAAGATGAAAAGTTTTTCAGTCCCTTGTCACACATTTTGGACACCTTTTTTAGTTCTCTAATGGTTCAATATAAGTAGAGGGAAATTAGTGCTGGACAGAGTGGGAGAAACTCAGTTGTTCTCCATCTCCCATTATTTCAATTCCCCTTGAGTTAATATCCAAATCTTAAGGTAAATGAGGTCAAGACAGATTAGGAGACGTTTCCTTTTTTGGAGTTTCTCAGAAGTGATAATCCCAGGACATGGTCCAGAGGTGTGATATAAGGCTGTGGGTTCTGCTTAACTCTCTGGGTGATCACAATAATCCAACAGGTTTGCAGAAAGGCATAGAAAATTTATGAGAAAACACTTCATTTCTTCTTGACAATTGTGACTTGAAGTGTTGATACAAAACATCTCAGGTGAGAAGTTTTACATGGGTTCACCTCCCCTTTCCTCAACCTTTCTCACGACCTGTCCTGGTCAACAAATACACAGACTTGGACCCCGGCTTCCCCCCACTCTTGTCTGAACCCTTTTGGGAGATGATCAGCTTACATTCTTTCTCGTTTCATGTCATGTAAGGAGAGTGCCCCTTTGAATCTGTTCCGTGCAGTGTCCCCTGCTACATAAGTGACCTCTCATGACCCAAGGGGATTGTGTGGCTGGTGACTGAACTACAGTGACTAGAAAAGTCCTAAGATTCCAAGGAAAGCATGGGAGTCAAAGTCCGCTGTAATTAGACAGTTTGGAGGGGTCTGCTCTGGCTGGGGATCGTGCTGGGTGCGGTTTCTGCTTTGGTCAGGGTAGCAAGGTGGACTTTCTTTGGTTCAGCACCTCTCGCCTCTGGCTCCACTAGTCTGTATACCCGAGTGGCCAGCCCTGGCTGGGGGGCTGCCTCGGTCGACAGTGTCTGCTGGCTGCGGGAGGCACTATTTGCTGTGGAACGAGTGGAGGAAGAGCCAGAGCGTGAGCTCTGGGAGCCTGAAGAAGAGGAACTCGGTTTCACAAGGCGGGCTTTCGGGGCCTCGGCATCTTCTCTGAAGAGAAAAAACAGCAAAGATAGAATTTAATACTGGTAAGACTGTGATAGTTTCCACCATGGTTGCTTCCTTCTGAGGGTTCCCAATAAACTCCTCAAGCTGGAAACCTCAAGTAATACCATTGGAAGGCAGTCATTGAGGCAAATGGGGACTTCCCCATTTTCTGAGGCTTAATGTTTGGCTTAGGCCTTTGTTAGCTCAGAGATCAACTCTGTTACTCTGGGAAAATACGCACTCCCCATTGAGATGGTCTAGACTGCACTCCCCTTGATTTGCGGTTTGTCTGTGCAAACCCTTTTGTGGCCCATAGGCTATGCCTGATGCCCTTTCTAAGCAGAAGTGAACCAGGAGTAATGTGAAGTTGAGCTCTTACATCTCTGCTGAGGACAGATTGTTTCACTCTAACGTCCAGGTAAACCAGACCTTCTGCCCTAGGCTGAACTCCTTACCTGCCGAATAACCCTTTAAACAGATTCCTGGCTAAGAGGAAATAGAACATTTATGTGGGCTGGTCACTATGGAGCTGGCCTAGGAAGGAAGCCTAGTGGAAGAGGAGATTTTGGAGGGAGGCTTACCGAATTTCATTAGGTCTCTCTTCTTCCTCGTATCTCTTCTTGTCTTTCCTTCGGATTAGCAGCCACACCAAGAGGAAAATCAACAGGGCCCCAGCCACCATGCCTGTCACTGCTCCCGCAACCATGCCAATGCTTTGTACATCTGTTTTCTCAGAAACGAAAGCAGAAATAAAATGAAACATAAGCTAGGAAATGCATGAACTTAAAAAAGCATAAACCCCAGACCGGATGAGTATCTCCAGATCTTTATAGCTATTTTCCCGAGTTCCTCATTTACCCACTCTTGGTGTATGACTATCCTGCTTGGTGTTGAAGGATAGTAGAACATGCCACCCCAAAACATGCCTCTTCAAGATTATTTTAAGCTGATTATTTTTGACAAACTGCAGATACAGGAAAAGCTTGGAAAACAAAAGTTACCCTTTTGTAAGGGAAATTTACATTTATAAGGAAATCTCCACTTGGTCCCCTCCTGGATATAATGTTTCTTTAGGGAGCTGGTAAATTCACACAGAATTGTAAATACAGAGTTAACTACACTGCTGAATGGTCTTTGCAACTACTGAATTTATTTTAATGATAGCCATGTTCTTCTGGAAATAAAGATTTTTACCTTGACCTTACTCTCACTGGTGATTAAACATGTTTTACACTGAGCCACATGCAAAAAGAAAGAAAAACACAGCCTCGGACACTTACACTGCACAGTGACGCGCACCACGCAGCTCTCCTTCCCCGCCTCGTTGCCTGCTGTGCACCGGTAGAGCCCAGAGGAGGACATGGTGAGGTTCCGCAGCAGAAGGCGTCCCGGGTGGCTGTCGTCTACACCAGCAGAAAGAGGGATGTGACTCCCCGAGTGGCAGGGTCTATGCTTACTGTTTATTACATCAGTGACTAAGATTCTCTAGTACAGTTCGGTAAGGATGAGACAGTTAATAGAATAGATCCCATTTTGGAACGTGGGAAGAAAGGGGACCATTTTTTTAATTATAGCGAATCCTCAAAAGTTATAAAAGGTTGTGAACATTTAAGGGGTACTAACCAAGATAGATATAATGGATTTACATGGTACATTTCTTTATAATGTCTTTTACCACTTAGACTACCCATTTGAGGAAAGAAAAGACAGTCCCAGTTTGTGGATAAAAAATGGAAGTTCAGAGATTCAGTAGTGTATTCGAGGTCACATGGTGAGTTGCTGTCCAGTTTAAAATTCTCGGATAGAGTGCTGTCCTGCTGTCTAGTGGACTGGTGGGAAGATGACTTACCAATCCTAGCCTTGGCAGGCAGATGCTCCTCCTCTCCCTCCTTCTCCGGGACTCGCTGCCAGGAATACATGATGGGCTTTGTCCCAGAGGCTGACTCACACTGCAGAGCTAGGTCACTGCCTTCTGTCAGGTCTCCTTCCAGCTCACACTTGGGCTTTGATGGTCTCACTGACAAAGAAAAAAGTACTGATTCAAAGATCCCCACACAGTAGGTTCAATGAAGAACTATGTCCTGCTGAGTTGTTTCCCCAGCCAGCCTTATGGTCAGCTTTTGAGTGGGGAGTCTAGCCTTTACCTGCTCACCTAGCCATGTGTTACATCGCCCCCAGAAATACGCCCACCTCTATCCCTTGTACACTCATATACCCACTTCCAGCTGCTGCCAGCGGTGCTGGTGTAATTTTCAGAGGCTGCCTCAGAAACTACACCATTCTCAAAAAACAAAAAACAAACACATTTAATTGGAAATTTTAGGAAAGTTGAGTGTGGTTTTTCTAATACTGAAACAGGGATAGAAGTTCATTAATTTGGAAGATATTAAATAGAAAGTAGTTCCTGCTATTAAAACAAATGGATTTAAATATCTGAGATATTTAAGTTAAATATAAGGAATCATTCAAATATTAGAGGATAGTTAATTTTTTTAATGGGCTACCAAAGAAAATTGTGATTATTTTTTCTTCTTTCATTATGGCTAAAATGCACAACATCTTCTGAGGGAACTGGACTAGGTGACATCCGAATGTATAATCCAAAGTACTGAACAACTCGGGTGGTAAACACACAATACATTATACAGATGATGGATTATAGAACTGTACAGCTGAAACCTATATAGTTTTATTAACCAATGTCCCTCCAATGAATTCAATAAAAAAAAGTACTGAACAAGAAGTTTTGTAGCACCATGATACATTTGGCTATCCCTTGCCCAGACTTTATTAATAAGATGTAGGCATTTACCTTTACACTCTCTTACCTAAGACTTTTAAGATGACATAGTTCCACACATAGTGCCCTGAATTCTTCACCTTGCAGGTGTACAGACCCTCATCTCTGGGCTTCAGAGGCTCAATCTGCAGGGAAGCATCTCCTGTCAGGAAATTGGAAGCAAAGGCCACTCGGCCCTTCTGTTCCTCAGTCAAGTTATTGTAGACATGACGGCTGGAGTAGGTGATTACCTGTGGGATAGAGCAAGACAGGGTCAGGCAGCATAGTCTCAGCCTTCCTCTCCTGCTGAGGTCAAGACGAGGAATGGGAATTCTCCCAACGGAACAAAGCAGTCAAGCTGGGCTGACTAAGGATCCAAGAGACTCTTTCTAAATAAAGCTAAAAACACAATGTTTGTCTAGGCCTTGCTTTTCCTTTTAAGAATAATAACACCTCATATTTGTGTAGCATGTTAATTACAACATAGTAATTATGGAGTGCTGAGAACCATTCCATTCTATAGGTGAGAATTTTAGATCTGAGTTACATCATTACAGCTAACTCGAGGAAAGAAGGAAACGCACAGTGAGTACACATAATGGCACTGAGAATCGACCCAGAGGATTGAGAGAACAAGGTAAGTTGGGGAGCAAGACTTACTTTCCCCTTTTTAACTTTTTGCATACCCCTGTTTTTTATGGATTGATTTTAGAGAGAGGAAGGGAGAGAGAAACGTCAATCGGCTGCCTCCTGCACACACTCCAACCGGGGATCAAACTGGAAACCTGGGCGCATAACCCCCCCCTTTTTTTGTTAATCCTCACCAGGGAATATTTTTTCCATTGCTTTTCAGAGACAGAGGGAGGGAGGGAGGGAGGGGAAGAGAAAGAGGGAAACATCGATGTGAGAGAGACATATCTACTGGTTGCCTCCCACACGCACCTTGGCCCCAGCTGGGAGGGAACCCCAAACCCAGGTATATGCGCTTGACGGGGAGCTGAACCCAGGACCCTTCAATGCACAGGGTGATGCTCTAACCACTGAGCCACACAGGCCAGCCCCCTTTTAAAGCTTTTGTGTAGGGAATTTTTAAAAAAAAATTTTTTTAACTTTATTTTTAGAGAGAGGAAGAGAGAGAGAAACATCGATTTGTTATTCCAGTCATTCATGCATTTATTGGTTGATTCTTGTGTGTGCCCTGGCCTGGGATCAAACCCACAACCTTGACATATCCGGTCTGGATGATGCTCTAGCCAACTGAGCTACCTGGCCAGGGCTTGCATACCCTTTTTAACTTCTGCATATTCTACCACTTGCATGCAATTTACTCAAAGTACACTACACTCCATGAGCTACGTGCTTTTCTGTCTAGTTTATTTCTCATGCAATTTTTCCAAGCAATCACTCCCCCCATTTCCGAGACAGGTAGCAGAGCCCGATTTAAACACATCCATCTAAAGCCATCCAGCTCATGGTTCTGTCCCAGTTACCTCTCCCGCCTTCCTTTCCTACCTGTATTCATTTCACTACACATTAACTGCTCCTTCAGAAAGTTGGGAAATGGAGAAAAAGTAAAACAAAAACGTCAATTTGTTTTATTCTTACAAAAGTTTAGAGTCCAGTTGAAGGGATTAGAGAGGTCAGGAGTAGAAGTTAAAGGTTAAAATTCAGGTCTGTATTGAATGTGAACTGTAACCGTCAAAAAAGATTGGGGGGGGGGGTAAATGGTGATGGAAGGAGACTTGGTTTTGGGTAGTAAACAGTACAATATATAGATGTGATGTATTATAAAATTGTACACTTAAAATTTATATAATCTTAGTAACCAATGTCACCCCAATAAATTCAACAAAAATTTAAAACAAAATCCAGATCCGATACTGAGGGCTTCGTTGTTTGGCTTTCCTTTTTTTATTTCACTGTGGATTAGTAAATTAGGTGGGGAAAAACTGTGTCCTTTCCTTCCATAAAATACACATGAGCTTCAGGTCTGTTTTCCCAGGTGGGGAAACCAAAGTTTAGCTTTCCCCGGCAGAAAAATTAATCTTGATTTGTGCTGAATTTCGTCTGTCTGCATCACCCCCTCTGGTTCTTGAGCCCTTTTCGTGGCCCTCCGGTCACCAGCCCCAGGCCCATCCAGGCGGAGGCCTCCAGCGCCCGTTTCCTCCCCTGCCACTGGCAGTCACATTCTTAGACTCCGCGAACATTTGCGGGATGAGCGCTTCCCATCAGGGCAAGAGGAGGCTAATCAGACGTAAAAACCCTCGTCTTCAAGTAATTTATAATCTAACAGGATTAACAAGGAGAAACATGCAAACATAGAGAAAGAAATGATTAACTTGAAATAGTGTCCGAGAGAATGTCCCAGAAAAGTTGGTGGCATCTGAGTTAGGCTTTGAAGGTGAGTAGACTGGAGGCCAGGGGAAAGGAGGTGGAAGGGGGCTCCAGGTACCCAGCAGGGCGCACGAGTGCCCGGGAATCTAGGGGGCGCATTCCGGCCGCAGCTGCCTTATTTACTCTCCTCTTCTCTCCTCTGTCCCCGCCGGCTGGTCGCTCACGTCCCCCTGGGCGCAGGGCACACGGCTCGCGCGTGGGGGAGGCTGGCGCGGCCGGGCGGGGGGCGCGGCTCTGACCCCTTTGCGGGGCTCGGCCGCTGCGGTTGATACAGTGACAGCCCCGCCGCTTCGGCTGCGCCGCCGCCTGGTCCAGGGCTGGGTGCGGAGGGGGATGGGGACCGGGGCGGGGCGGAGGGCGATGGGGACCGGGGCGGGGCGGGGGGGGGCGATGGGGACCGGGGCGGGGCGGGGCGGGCGCTGGGGACCGGGGCGGGGCGGGGGGGGCGCTGGGGACCGGGGCGGGGCGGGGGGGGCGCTGGGGACCGGGGCGGGGCGGGGGGGGCGCTGGGGACCGGGGCGGGGCCGAGGGGCGCTGGGCGCGCCCCGCAGGCCGAGGTGGGGGGCCGCGCAGGGTGGGCCGGCCCGGCTTCGCGGGGTGGCCGCCAGGCGGCTTCCCCGGGGCCCCCGAGCCCGGGCGCCGGCGACGCGCTGCCAGAGGCCGGGGAGGTTCCGCTGCTCTGGGGACTCCCACACTGTGGCTATGAACGCGAGTGACCCGGGTCGGCCTCGGGGAGACCGGGGGGTGGGGACGGCTTCCCCAGGGCACCCGGCACCTCCAGAGGCGCTGCTCCTGGAAGGGGGACCCAGGCGGCGCGGCAGTGTCGCGGGTGGCCTCGGCGAGCGCTGGGGGGTGGGAACCTCGGCGGTGCCCCGGGCGGGCTGGGCGCGGGCACGGTGACGGGGGCGGGCGCTGGCCACCGAGCCGGGCGCAGAGACCGCGGGGCGCCGCTCCGCCACCCAGACCCGCGGGGGCCTGTCTGTTTTTGTTAGTTTCTCTCTCCCCCCTCTCTCTCCCCGTGCCCCCCCGTCTCTCTCCCCCCTCTCCCCGTCTCTCCCCCCGTGTCCCCTCCCCCCGTCTCTCTTCCCCCTCTCCCCGTCTCTCCCCCCGTGTCCCCTCCCCCCGTCTCTCTCCCCCCTCCCTCCCAGTCTCTCCCCCTCCCTCCCCCATGTCCGCCTCCCTCCCTCCCGTCTCCCCCCTCCCTGGCGGCAGCAGCCTTAAATAGTTTCATTTCTGCTTAAACCGGTAACCGCCCCCCGTGACGCTCTGCAGTCATTAAGCGCTTTCCTAAAAGGTTTGACGCCGTCCGACTGAACGCCCGTCCCTCCTCCTGCGTTATGTCAAGCGCGCCTGTCTCCTGAGTTCTGCCCGCACCCCTCTCTGAAAAAAGCCTTTCCTTTCTCTGCGTGTTTTCTCCGGCTAATGTTCTGAGCACAGCCCGGGGAGCTGGACAACAGGAACAGCGCAGTTCCTGCCCCAGGACCCCACAGCCCGCGGGGGGGGGGGGGGGGGGGGGACACACGCGGCGACCGCGCGCTGAGCTCTCCTGCGCGGATCGGCCCCGTCGCCACCAGCCACCAGCACCCCCGCTGCCAGGGCCTCCCGCCGCCCTCACCCCATGCCCAGCGCGTTCTCCAGCTCCTGTTTCCCCTTTCCAGCTGCCTGGCTGCTGTATATTTCTCTCCTCACATAATGGTGTAAGTTAATGTCGAGTTAGTATTAGTGTTAGTAAAACTCACATTCCCTCTTTTCCAGCTCAAAAGCCTTGAATGGCTCCCCTGCACCTCTGAATGATGACCAGATTCAGGCTGGAGACCTCAGAGTGAACTCTGCTTTACCTCCCATCCTCCTCCTGCCTAGTCCACCTACATACCTGAGTGCAATCAGGTTACATTATTTCCCTTTTTAAAGTATGAGTTGTGCTTTCTTGGTACTCACATGCCTTTGCCCACTGCATTTTTCCACTTAGAAACTCCCTTTTTGCCATCTCTCCACATAAACAATCCCTGTTTTTAAAAAATCCAAAATCAGTGTTAACTCCTCATGAAATCTTCCCTGATATGACACTCAGACTAAGAATCGATTTTTCCTTTGCTTTCATCCATAGCATTTCTTTGCACCATTTTTATGTGAGGAGAAATTGTGAAAGACTTTGGACAAACCGGTTGCTGGTTGCCCTTTCTAAGATGCTGGGCCTTGTTCAGGAGCCCCCTCAGGTGTTCTGATTTTGTCTGTTGCCCTTGATGGGCTTTGGCTAGGCTGTTTCACAACCCTGCAGTCCTTTAGTCAATAAACATTTACTGAAAACATACTGTGCTGGCACCGTGCTAGAGATGATAACAATACAAAGAAATGAGTTGTTATAAGCATTGTTAGGGACCAGGACATGTCACCCCAAAATATGCCATTTTACATATGCATAAGAATTAATTTCATCTGAAGGCATTTGAACTCTGGAAACACTTTACCGGCCTAAAATCTGAGCCTCACAAAAGAACTGAAGTCATAAATCCCTTCCCCCAGAGCAACTCTAATCTCTTCTGAGAAACCAGAAATCCGGCACCACACCCAGACAGAAAGGTCACAAACTAGCATATCTCCAATGCAGTCAGTCTTCTAAGGACTCACTAATTTTTCCAAAAAGCCATTTGCATTTCCATAAGTGCCCTTTCTCACCCTCCCTTTTCCCTACTAAGTTAGATATATAAGCCCAAATTCTACCACTTAAAAAATTTTTTAATGTTTTTTTAATTAAAAAATGTTTTTATTGACTTCAGAGAGAGGAAGGGAGAGGGAGAGACAGAAACATCAATGATGAGAGTCATTGATCGGCTGCCTCCTGCACGCCCCCTACTGGGGCTCAAGCCTGAAACCCCAGGCATGTGTCCTGACTGGAATTAAACCCTGACCTCCTGGTTCATGGGTCAATGCTCAACCACTAAGCCACACCAGCCAGGCTATATGTTTTTTTATTGACTTTAGAGATAGGAAGGGAGGAGAGAGAGAGAAGCATCGATTTGAGAAACATCCCTGTTGAGAAACATCCCTGTGCACACTGAGCAAGTGAGAGCAGCATCTATGTTAGAGAGAAACATGGATGAATTGCCTCCCGTGTGCACCGATTGGGGATCGAACTTACAACCTGGGTATGTGCTCTGACCTGGAATCGAACCCTCCACCTTTTGATGTACAGGATGACGCTCCGACCCACTGAGCCACACTGGCCAGGGCCTAACCACTCTCTGAGTTACTCATGTCTGCGTATCCCGCGTGTTACATAAGTCACACACAGATTAATAAACTCTTGTTTTTCTCTGTTTTGTTAACCTAATTGACAGTGCCTCAACCTAAGAACCTGGGAGAGGTTTGAGGGGAAAAGGTTATCTTTCTCCTCTACAGTTTTAAAGGGCAACTTTTTTTTTTTTTAAAAGGTAAAATCGCAACCTGGCCAGGTACTCAGTTGGTTAGAGCATTGTCCTGATATGCCAAGGTTGCAGGCAGGTTCGATCCCCCGTCAGGGCACATACAGGAAGCAACCAATGAGTGCATAAACAAGTGGAACAACAAATTGATATCTCTGTCTTTTCCCCCCTTCTAAAATTCAATCAAAAACATTTTTTTAAAAAAGGTAAAATCTTGACATAAAAAAATGTACCCAGTATTTTATTTAACTCATTAATGGTGGAACTAGAGAGACGCTACGACAGGTTCAAATGAGAGATGGACTAAAAGAGATTCCTATTCTCCTTTGCACAAAATTCATTTGCAGCTCTATGAACAAAAACAATTTGCTTCCCTATGGATAGGACACAAGGCATCACGATCATCAGCATTCCACAAGTTATTTTCAATTTCTGTGGAAATTAATACATGAGGAAAATTACACCCTAATTGATTTCCATGGACTCTAAGCATGAAGATAATACTCAGGAGGCAGCTCTCTGTGGTGTATGTAGGGAGCAGGAGCAAGTTTTCAGATCTTCTATTGATGAGGGAAATTAGATCTCTTGAAGGCTACTCCCCCTAACCCCACTCCCTCACTGCCTCCTCCCTTAGCATGTGATTTCCCCGTGCAATTTACTGAGTTTCTGCATTATAGTACCTGAAGGGCTACTGGGCAGAGCACAGGGGGGAGTGTTTCCTTCTGACTTGGAGAGGGTGGAGGGAAGATGGAGAATGGGGTATCTCAGGCTGTTCCCAGAAGCTAAAGTGAACTCTTAAAAGATGATGCTTTAACTGTAAGGGAAATGGGGGCCATTATAGGACTTTGAGCAGAAGAATGATTTATGTTTTGGGAATGGCTATAGGAGGCCAATAGGAAATAGGAAAACCAGTCAAGAGGCTGTAGTGAAGATTCGGGCAAGAGCTGCACTGCCTCCAGGATGGCAGCAGTGGAAATGCTAAGAAGTGATCAGGTCCTGAATGTATTTTGAAGATAAGACCAAAGGGATTTTGCAGTAGACTGACCACTTCATTTAAATGTATATTGTGGTTATGAGAAAAAGAGGAGAGTCAAAGGGCTACTCCCAGATTTTTGGCATGAACCAGAAAGGAGAGAATTGCCATCAACAAAGAGGGAAAACTGAGCAGAGCAGGTTTGGGGGCAAAGTATAGGGTGGGGAGGGGGATCAGGAGTTTAATTTGAGATACTGGTTAGATACCCAAAGGGGGCAATGAGTAAGCAGTTACACACACAAACACATATATCTGATGTTCAGGGGTGAGATGTGGACTTACCCCTGAGATGTGGAAATATGCATTTGGGAATAAGTATGTAGATGACATTTAAAGCCATGAGACCAGATAAAGTAACTGAAGGCATGAAAACTGAGGCCAGGAAAAGAAGATAAAATGAGGCTATCCAAATAGAGGATAGCAAAACACAGAGATGAGAGCTGTGGGAGAAAAAGGGGGTTCTAGGGAAAGCAACCTCGAGGGTGTGATCTGATCATAAATTCCTAACTGGGCAGGTCATGGTGGGTAGTCACGCCCCAGGCATATAACTTTGTAGTAAAGATTTATTATCTTTGACTTAAGCCCTGTCCATTGATTCTGTGCATCTAGGTTAACACACCTTTGAAACAGCCATAACCACCCTCAAGAGAGCACATAATCTTATTAACTATCCTGCAACCCAGTCCTGGCCTTGCTTTCTCCCCCCTTCCTATAATCTCCCTTATGTCTCCCCCTCTTTCTTTTTCTATAAGAGAAAGTTTCTTTAGAAAGTCAAGAGGTAGAAGAAATGGGCTCAGGAAGCATATTGCAGAGGCAGAAGATGGGCCTTGGAGCTTCGGTAACTTAACGGGGCCTGGTGGGAGTGGGGGAAGGAGGGGGACAGGAAAAGGGGCCCATAGGGAGAGCCCCAGTCCCCTCTTTAATTTCAAATGCATAAAAGAAATTGCCAACTTATTCTCTGAAGCTTTTATCTCAGTCTGTTGAGATCTTGCTTCCAGGTGTAGCCTCTTTTGGGTCCAAATAAATTTTTATAAAAATTCTTTGCACGTTTGGACGTTCTTACGTGGACAGAACTCGAGTGAAATACCATCAACCTCAGAGTCAAATAAATGACTGTCTTCTTGGATCTCTTTCGCTTAACATTCACGCCCAGCCTCTGTTCCCATTTGCAGCCTCGCCTCTGGGTGACAGCTGCGTCCTCCTGGTCTCTTTTCTGGCCTCAGGCGGGTTGAAACTCGAAACCACACCTAAGGGGGGGGGGGAGAAGGGCAGTGGGGGCGGGGGAGCGGCCTTCCAGAGGTCCAATTCCCCTCTCTCCGCTACCCCAGCCTGAAAACTTGCCCCACTCCCTACATGCACCACGAGAGCTGCCTCCTAAACGTTATCTTCATGCTGGGGAAAATTAGGGAAAGTACGAGGAGTGTATCCTTTCAGTCAGATGTTTGGTGTTTACTCCCAGACAGACATCTCGTCTTGAATTTCCGCCCTTTCAATAGGCGCTGCAAGTTATGAGGGGGGGCGGGGGAAGGGAGGGGATTTGGCTGCAGAAACCTTGGGCTCAGATCCCAGCCCTGAAACCCACTTTGGACAAGGGCCTTCACCTTTTAGGGTCTGCAGAAACCTTGGGCTCAGATCCCAGCCCTGAAACCCACTTCGGACAAGGGCCTTCACCTTTTGGGGTCGGAAAGGTTTAGGTTACATGGTTTTTTGGGAAAGGAAGTAAGGCCTGCTTCTGCTCATATATTATAAGAAAACGAGTAGAATAATAACCCTTCTCCTGCAGGCTCCACAGGGTCATCGTGAGACTCTGGAGATGAAATCTGAAAGGGCCGCTCCCTCGCCCAGTGACCCCTCAGGGGCCAAGCACAGGGCTTGGCCCTGCGTTTAGGAATGTGAATTAGACTTGGAAGCAAAAATCCATCGACCCAACTCGGTGCATTCAGGCGGGGCTTTCTGTTTTTACTTAACCGGCACGGACGTGGTATTTCTTTTGTGCTAGGCACTGTTCTAAATACTTCACAGATGTTAACTCCTTGTATTCAAGAAGGGAGAAAAGGAGCAGCCACAGCGAAAAGTTAAAGACAGGATTAGGGAGGTTCAGGAAGTGAGTCCCTGCAATAAATGGCTTAGATTAAAGGTCATGCCTTTGTTTAATAAGTATTTGTAGAGTGCCTTCATCTTAATCTGAAACAGGGGCCCCCAAGTTCAGTCCTGCGAGAGGGGGCCGTTTTGGGGGGCTTTCTGGTACTCCCTAATTAAAGACTGCGTTGCCAGGGAGACTGGGCGTGCCAGGGAGATGTCCTCGGGCTAGGGAGAGGTTTCTATTCTATTTTTATCCTTAACACGCAGCGGAGCTTGAGGGCCAAGCTGTGGCCAGCACCATTTCTGAGTCATTTCTTAGTCCTGTAGCTAGGATCACCGCCCTCCTCCCAATACGGTGTTTAAATTGTGCGCAAGGCATTCGTGGCCCCACATCTCCTGCACTCCACAGGACCCATACGTTTCTTCTGTGTGTGTGTGGGGGGGTGTAGTTGGAAGAAGTGGCCACAGAAATGCCAAACCGGTGGGACAGTGTGGACAGGGTGAAATACATCAGCAAGAACAAACTGGAAGCTTTAGTTTATTTCCTAAGACTGAAAGTGGGAGCTGGTGTTTGAAGATAGAATAAAGCTTGGAACACTTAAAAGGAGCTAATTAATGTTATTTTCTTTCTCATATCCACACACCTTGTAGGCGAATACCACCCATGAGGAAGTCAGTTTGTGCTCCCTATAAAAAAAATGGACAGACTCTAAGTATAGAGTTCAGCGCAGACCTGGGTAATTTTTAGAAACTTTGAGGTTTCGTTGGCTTTGGGAGGGTGGTGACCCTTTTTCGTCTGGGAGATTTCTTTCTTGTTCATTCTAATATTTGGACTAACATCAGGAAATACCTTTGTCTTGACAGGTACATTTGACTTTCGAGAGCCTTAGTGGGTGTGGCCTCTAGCTGCTTTATTTACTTATTTACTTATTTTTTATAAGAGAAAGTTTAAATAGAAAGTTACTGCCCTGGCTAGTGTGGCTTAGTTGGTAGAGTGGTGTCCTGTGCACTTAAAGGTCTCGGGATCGATTCCCAGTCAGGGCACATGTCCAGGTTTTGGGTTCAGTCGGTCAGGGTGCATACAGGAGGCAACTGATTGATGTTTCTTTCTCTCTCTTCCCTCCCTCTCCCTTCCTCTCTCTCTCTCTCTCAAATCACTAAAAACATATTTTTAAAAAAAGAATGTTGCCCGGCCGGGCGTGGCTCAGTGGTTGAGCGGCAACGTGGGATCCAGGCAATTGGGGTTCGATTCCCGGTCAGGGCACATGCCCAGGTTGCAGGCTCGATCAATGACTCTCTCATCATTGATGTTTCTCTCTCTCTCCCTCTCCTTTCCTTTCTCTGAAATCAATAAAGATGTATTTAAAAAAAATAAAAGAAATAAAAAAAAGAATGTCACAGAGGCAAAAGAAGGGCCCTTGGAGCTTAGGAGAGAGAAAAGTAAAGGCAAGGCACCTGGGGGAAGAGAAGGGGGAGAGGAAAGGCACCTGTGTGTTCCTGGGAGGGAGAATGTGCCTCGAACTGTACCTGCTTTAGACTGTTAGGGGTACACTACAGTTCCCTGGCTGGGTAGCTCAGTTGGTTAGAGTGTCATCCCAATACAACACGGTTGTGGGTTCGATCCCCGCTCAGGGCACATACAAGAATCAACCAATGAATGCATCAATAAGTGGAACACCAAGTGGATGTTTCTCTCTCTCCTTCTCTAAAAATCAATAAATAAAAACTTTTTAAAAGTACACCACAGTAGGAGCTTTCGAGCTTTCTGAAGCGACTCACATTAAGAAATACACTTTTCTTCATGAACCAGCACAGGCATATGTAACTGAAACAGACGTTTCATGGAATAGTGTATGTGCCATACGCTCCATATTTTCTAGTCTTTGTTAAAACAAAAGGTCTGGTTGCTAGGGATCCACGACAGGGTCCTCATTTGGAAAAAAGCTGCGCCAGGGCAAGGTGGCAGAGCTGCCGGGAGGGCTAATAGACCACGTTCTAATGGGAGCTCCTCCACTTACAGCAGCGTACCGGGGCCATTAATCAACCTTTCTAGACCGTAAGGCCCTCAACTGTAAGGGACATAAGCTACTTCATAGTGTTTTTAGGAAATGAGACAGTAAGCACTCACGGTCACTTTCATTACTCTGATTCTGCATTCAGGAAGCCCCCAAGGTTTCCAAAATTGTTCAGCCCAGTACCCAAAGGGTATTCACCATTCCATACTTTTGAATAGAAAACCTGCCCTGGCTAAAAGCTTCCAATCCTACCCCCTGGGCACACTGTAAAGTTTGGCCTCTGGAGGTGCCACCTGAAGCCAGTGAGCAGCCTGAGCCACACCTGCCCTCACCGTTCTGAAGAGGCCACTCCCTAAACCCACCGCCCCTTGATTCTAAGCAGTGTCCCTGAAGTGCCTTTGTCTTGCATCGGGCTGCCTTCTCCGCTTTTATTTTTGCTTGAACAGCACCTGCACAGGCCTCAAGCTCAAGAGTTACCCTCTGTGCATACAGGCTGTCCTGGTGATTGCTTCTCTCCCCTTTCTCCAAAATCCTGTCCTAACATTTAATGAAGAAAAGAGTGATAACTACATGTATTTCACATCTTTAGAAAGCAGAGATGATGCAACTCCAAAATAACCTTAGCCCTTACTTAATATGAATTTCACTTTCACTTCTGACATGGATTGCAATTTGGTTCAGTTTTTTTCAGACAGACACTGAATCTCAGATGCGTGTGTCTGTTTTATTTTGGTTTTAGTTCTAGGAAATGTAGTGCTGAGACTAAGCCACTGATCAGGGTGTAATGGGAGAGCAATGAACATAATTTAATTCTTCAGCAAACACACACAAAATTAAATATCTGAATTATAGCTGTGGAGGGGCTGTTTGTCTTGTGATGTTTCTGGTGGGCCTGTTCCAGATGCATTTTTAGCGATGGAGGCAGGATAGTTTGCCAGGATTCCCGTGGAACAGATGGTGCAGCGTGGCTTCCTGGCAGTTGCCCTGCTAGCATTTGTCCCATGCCCTGCATAGCAAATGTGAAACTGCCTTGAGGGACAGGGATCAGGATTTTTCTTGCTGCTGTAAAGGGAAAGGGGAAAGGGTGAAGGTGTGGCCAAGGGGCTTGGTACGGGGATTGGAACACCTCTGTCCTAATTCCTCCATCTGAAAAATAGAGGGGAAAGGTTTCTCTTGTGTGCTCCTGACTGACCCTGGGGGAGGCGGTCTCTCCTGCTTTGGAAATTCTACTGTGTTTCCATCCCTAGGACCAGGAGGACAGCTTTAGAGTTCTAATGGCCATCCTGTCCAGGCTGAAGTTCAACTATTCCTGAGCCTGCTTGCTCACTCCCAACGTTCCCTGCATATCTGTGCATCCTAGACAAAGGGATGGAAACATTTCTGCTCAGATTAAAATGCAAAGCTAGACTTGGGATCTAGGCCACTGCTTAGCCTATTTTAAGCACCACATCCATTCCAACCCTTCCTGTATTTTCTTTCTCAGTCACCCCACTCTCATTCCCAAGCCCCTGGCAAATAAAAAGCTTGGCAACTTTACTTACTAACTTTTGATTAACTTCTTTATATCCCAGCTATCCATGACTGTGGTTTCAGCCCTTACTGTATAGCCTGAAATTGTTTAACTGATACTGCTTCTACTCGAGCCCCCCTTCAATCAGTGTGCCACACGGTGCCATAGTGATTGCTTTAAAATGCAAAGATGTCCCTTCACTCTTAAAATCCTTCAAGAACTCCATGACATTGTAGGAGAAATCCTAAGCTCCCTAGTATGGCACACAGGACCTTTCACGTTCCGGTCCTGCGACTTCAGCACTTACACTAGCTGCCTATTATTCCCAGATCTCCAGACTTTGTGTCCATGCTCGGTGATCTCCTCAGAGCAGTGCCTTCTATCAGCACTCACATGTGCCTTTTTTTTTCCTTCTTTTTTATTTTACATTTTTTTGTTTATATGTACCTTCTTACCTGAAGCTCTTGTTGGTCTCTCCCCTCCTCCAACTACTCTTGGCCAATAGCTCCTCCTTTGTGTTAATCTAGAACAGTCATCTTATCTCTGTCCTGATACGTGCTTCTTCACCTCGCTCCTTCAGATAGAGTGCCTGTGTAGTGGGAATCCCTATTTATTAAATTGAATCAAATAGGTTTTTAAACTAGATTTTGATTGAGGTAACATTGGTTTATACCAAATTGACTTTTAATCTTTTAGAGCTTCCATAGTTCCAAGCTTTTTCCAGCACCAGGGTCTTTGCATAATTAGTTCTGTTCGGAATAGTTTTCTCCTTGCATTCTCCTTATTTCGGACATAGCACGGAATCATTTCAAATTATTTGTGAAGGGAATATAGCTAGTGGTTAACACCCCAGGTGCTGATGTCAGAGGGCCTACTTTCAAAATGCAAAACGGTTGACCTTAAGCAGCTTTCCCACTCTGCGCACCGGCTTCAGCTCCTCCTTGTAAAATGGGACTAAGGATCCAGGGAACGTTAAGTTAAAATACATAATATGTGCTAAACGACTTGTACCTGGCATGTAGCTAATACCTATTGTGCTCTACTTAAACATATATCTATTAATTACTGAATGCTGTTTCACTGTAAACTCCAAGAAGCCAGGGGTTCCGATGTCTCTTCACCCCTGTACCCCACTGCCTAGCATGGCATACTAGTAAGTGCAAAATCAATTTGTGTAACCTGAATGACTGAATAAGTGACGATCCTTTAGAATTGACTGAAGATAAGGAGGGAGCTGTGACTGCTTATCAGAGTGATATCAAAAGCAGACCGGTGGCCTTCATTAATCACTAATTGACTTCCTAACCGTCCTGTTCACTTGGCTACATAACCAAGCAACTCTTTTTTTTCTTTAGTTTAAAGAAAAGCATTTGGGTAAAAGTTAGATGAGTGGAGTCATTCTTGGATTTTTGTTAGAGGAAACTGTGCTCTTATTTACTTCATTCAGAGCTGGGACTAAGAATAAACATGGAATAAACATGCTCAGGTTAAGGTGACCTTGCTCTACAGAGAACAGAGTCTTAGGGCAACTCGCTGTGCGGACAAAGTGACAAGCAGCGTCAAAGCAACACAGTGACAGAGGCAGCTTGTTAAGCAGGTTAAACTCCAACAGGGATCCTGTAATTTATTTTTAGTGAGAACCTTAGCTTCTGCTTGTAAAAACCATCTTATAAAATTAGTGGTAGAGACAGTGGAAAGGAAACACTTTTCACTTTTTAGTAGGGAGAGAAGTAAAGTTCCGTAAAAGAAGGAAAATCTAAGGGCAGCTTTCGTAGGTTATAGATTTATTTATTTTTTTAAATCACAAAACTTTCAACAAAAAAATTAAAAAAATAAGTCAATGGGTAAAGGGAGTGAGAATAGTTATTCTAGAAAACGTAGGCTGAGGAGAGGCCCAGTGGCTGAATGCAGCCAGGGCAGAAAGGGTAAGAACAGTAGGTTACTTGGTTCTCAGTCTCTAATAAAGGGACCACAGGGACCCTCAGGAACAGGGCACTGCAGGTCCTGTCCACACTGCCAAAAGTTTGTAAACCAACGGCCATCACGGCAGCCCTATGGCCCTGTGCCACCTGGACACTGAAGACCCACGACAGCTCCTTTATTCTCTAGCTACAGAATCGGTGTCAATTCAGCTGGCAGTTAAATGTGTGTTAAACATTTCCATTCGTGTCCTGCCCCGGCGCCACAGTATCGTGTTTACATGACACACTCTTAGGGTCGGAGTCATGACTTTGCAAAGGTGAAGCGCAGGCAGGTGGTAATGGTTTCAGGGGAGAAGCAGGAGCCGGCTTCCTGCCGTAGGTGTAGTCCTGGCCCCTCGGCGAGACAATCAAGCCTGCACTTCCCTTCCCTTCTTAGGAGAGACATTAATGGTGCAGATGCCCTTTTGGGGCAGACGACAGAGGACTTTCCAGTAGCTCTTGCTTCCCCGAAGAAAGACTCTCTTATCCTCACAGCCCAAATACCCCTTCTCCTTTATAGTTTCGTATGTAGAGTCTTTGATCTATCAGCCAGATTTAAAAAAAAAAAAAAGCAATTCTAGCCCTGACCAGGTGGCTCGGTTGGTTGGAGCATCGTCCGTACACCAAAAGGTTGTGAGTTTGATTCCCCGTCAAGGCACATACCCTACGCTGCGTGTTTGATCCCTGGTGGGGCCACGTGCAGGAGGCAACCGATCGATGTTTCTCTCCCTTCCCTTCTCTCTAAAGATCAATAAAAACATATCCTCAGATGAGGATTTTAAAAAAAGAAAAAAGCAATTCTAGCCCTTTCTGACCCAATGAGAAAGACGGGAGGACTGAGGAAGGCAGGGGGGTAAGCCAGGAGAGTGGGGGGGCTCCGGCCGGCTGCACTTACCGCTTTTTGGTTCCCTTCCTTGTCGGTGAGCAGCCATTCGATATCCAGGGTGTCTTTTTCTGGAAGCCCCAGCTGATGATTACAGGGTAGAGTGACTTTTTCCTCTGCCACTTTCTTGATCTCAATGTGAACCCCCAAGGTTCCAACATAGTAGGAAACTGAAAGAGGAAAACCTTTCATGAGTAACACAGAACCTGCAAGGCAATGTGCGCAAGCAAACGTTACAGCGCATCACTGGATGTTCCTGTGCGCAAGGGGCAAGTCAAGGTGTTGAAAGGATCCTGACCCAGCTGGTGCGGCTCAGTGACTGAGCGTCGACCCATGAGCCAGGCAGTCACGATGCGATTCCCAGTCAGGGCACGTGCCCGGGTTGCGGCCTCGATCCCCAGTCGGGGCGTGCAGGAGGCAGCCGATCAGTGACTCTCTCATCATTGATGTTTCTATCTCTCTCTCCCTCTCCCTTCCTCTCTCTGAAATCAATAAAAAGAAAAAAATTAAAAAAAAAAAAAAGAAAGAATCCTAGACCAGAAGTGCTAGAAGCCCCAGGATCTTGCGCTGGCTCCTCCATTAACTGAATTAATCATATCTTCCTTAACCGCAGCCTCCCCTCTCGAATTACACTTCTGCTAATGCCTGTCTTTCCCACCTTTTAGGGTTTTTATGAATAATGGAATCACTCCGGTCAACGACCGTGTTCTTTTGATTTTTCTCTCCCTTACTATAAGCAGAGGCTTCCAACACGACAGAAACCAAAAGGGAAGGCCGAGGTTAGCATGGTCCCCAGAACAGGCTCCAGACACCAGCTCAGTCCTTCGAGCCTTCCTGGAGACTGGCTACCCGCAGGGCCCTGAGGAGGTGCAGGGGGCCTCGGGCAGCAAGTGCTCTCCTAGGGCAGCTCCTGCTTCCCTCAGAAACGCTCCTCCTCTTAGCCTCCCAACTCCTGTCTTCTAGTCTAGTTTCTTATCCTGCGGCTTCAACCCTTTCTATCCAAAGCAAAATTCTGAGTTACCACATTTGGATGCTGTCCCTCCTTGACCCAATACCCATTTAGCCAACAGGAACTCAGTTGCACTTTTGGCTTTCTTTCCCTCTGACGTTCATCTTTTTCTAGGAATGATGTCCTGTCAGAGACTTTGGCCTCCAAGCTCACCTCTCCTTCCTATTAATCGGTCTCTTAGCCTCTGGCTAAGGCTTTGACATTGTTGACTATTAAATCTACAGCACTGACGACGGATGAATTGCTAGGTGAAACCCCACCTAGATTCTCAGTATGGCATGCCTGGCATTCAAGGTATGCTTTATCTCCAGATCTTCCCTTATCTCCTTACTCAGTAACAAAGAAGCAGCGTGAAAAATGATCTCTTTCAAGCCATTCACAACACAACAATATTATACAACCTCCAAGTTAAAAGAGCCCCAAGTGCCAGGGCTTGTGCGAAGTCCTTGCTCCCGGAGCATAATCACTCTGTCACCTCAGAAGGGTTTTAAACACTAAAGGCCAAGGATCATGACTAACAGAAGCAGATAAACTACCTCTCTCACTCCCTGTTCATTTCCCAAAACTATGAGCAGCAAATATGTGGCGAGGAGAAGGGCCTGTATTTTTGCCTGCAGGAAAATGAACGGAGGAAAAAGGGGGCAGGGAGACCGTGTTTCTCTCCCCAGGGGCCTGATTGGGTTAGAGCCCTCACAGGCACCCACCCTAAGAGCAGCAGCAGGTGGGTTCCCAAGCTCCAGGGCAAAGAAAGGAGCCGGTAGAATTATGCTGAGCATAAAGAAGCAGCCTTCAGAACCACGGGGGCAAGTCCCTTGCACGGTCTTATTGACACTCTCAACAGTGTTTCTGTTATTTATGTTTAGAACTTGACACTGCAATGGGCGTGGCTCTAGAATGAGCACTCACACCTATGAAGAAGGGATTCCTCTCCACACTTATGGAGGAAATGTAAAGAGGGAGTTAGCAACTTGCCCAGTGTCACAGAGCAGGGCCTCCGCCCAGGTGTGTCTCGCTGCAAAGCTCACGTTCGGACAGCCATGCCATGCACGTGTGTCCTATGTTTTACGTGGTTTCCTGGATGTCTGGTTCTCCCATAGCCAATAAGCTCCTTGAAATTAAGTACCATTCACCACTGCGTTCCCATAGCCCCCAGCCCCCGGTCTCACACACTGTAGGTGCTTAATAAACATCTGTTGAATTGATTTGAATCTAAGCCATGCACTCATTTTACCAATGAACAAACTGAGGCCAGGGATAAAGCAGTCAGCCCAACATCCTCAACTCATTTCTTGGTAGGAAAAACCCATATAAAACCCATCCTCCCTCAGGCCCCATAAAGCAGCTATATAGCAGCAGGGAAATTAGCTGGTTTGCACTGTACCAAGCTAAGCTTCTAAGGAGGAATTGTGGCTCCTATTCCTGATCACTGCCCACTAGACACAGGAATGCTCAAATTAAACCAGTACCCCACACCCTGACAAAGCTAAAGAACCCAGCACCAATTGGGTGCATACAGTGGGCTCTTCCTATACACTGGATAAATAAATGCAAAAATCAGCTGTGAAAGTTGCCGATTTGAGCCACTAGAGGGAATCAAAGTCTCAGGTTTGGTTGATATCCCAAAAGGAAAGGAACATAGTGGTGGGTGGTGTGCTTTGCCAGAGAGCCAGGTTCTATTTATACCATACCCAGAATTAAATAAAGCAGCGCAGGAAGGGGGCCTCTCAGTGAACACAAATGACTTCACCCAGACAGGGAGCCTCAATATCAGCGTATGCACCTCCAGTCTTCCCTGAGCCTCAGCTCCTCCGACTCAAGGAGGCCCCTGAGATCCCTGCAGATTTCTCAGGTCCTACTGCGCTTTTTAACCCACACCCCTGGTCTGCAGCCTAAATGGACAGAGTCCCGGCTTGGCAATGCTTGCGGGGGCTCCTGAGCATGGGTCTGCTGCCTGGTGGGTGAGCGGGAAGGGGCAATCTGAACACCCAGCGGCCAGCCTTGGGCTCCCCAGGCATGCAGGTACTCATCTTCACTAGGAAAGACCTTAGAGATCATCAAGATTTAATTTACCAGGAAACTACAGCCTGGAGAATTGAAATGTCGAGGCACAAAGCTACTTAGTGGCAGAACCACAAGTAAGGGAATAATCTCCACTGGGCGTCACTGACTCTTGCCGCACTGGACGGTGGGCGAGGTGCTGAAAGATGGCAGTGCACAGGCCTCTGTGTAGCAAGCGCAGTGCCGTTGTGGAGCTGTGGGCGCTCCCTAAGTGGAGGCTTCTTTGTGCAACTCGGGGGCTCAACAAAGGACCTTCAGGAGCTTGGGAGAACCACTCTCTCTGGGCCTTAGTGTTCTCATCTGCAAAGCGGGAATCAAACAAAAGGCGGAGGTAAGGCACCTGGTGAGGCACACAGGCATCTCCCGCTACAAGGCTCCTCTCTCCTAGAAGAGCATTTCTCAGGTGACTGCTGCCTACAGTCAGTTAAGATTAATCGAAGGTTTTATTCTCTAACGAGCATTTTACATTTATTAAAGATTCTTGTGAACCTTCAAGACCCCCTTCAAAGAGAAGGGGGCAGAAGTAACTTTTTTTCAAGATGAAGACCTTTATATAACTGAGCCACATATTTTGAAGATGGATCCATTGAGAAGATAATAGTAAGTTATTAAAAGGTGATTTCTCTAACCAGTTGACTATTTCAGTCACATTAAAACACTCGTAAGTGAAGTATTTTTAAAAGTTTTTGTGTACAAAGAGCTAGGCTAGCATTGCTTTTGTGGTCAGATAGGTGTCCTGGACAGCCCTTTTAAGGAAGTTCATGTAGCCCAGCTTAAGGAAGCGTACAGCTTTCACGTACCGTGGACACTGGTTCCATTACACAGGGAGGCCGTATTTACGTGTCAGACCATGTGGGTTTTAGCAGATGTGGCAGCAGGGAGAACACTGGCCAAATTTTCTCAGCCACTGGTGACCCATGTTGCTTTCATGGATGCAGTGAGGAAAAAGGCCAGGGTAACTTTTAATAGAAATTAGGATGCTGCATCCAAAATACCTGTATCTCTCTTATTTCCTTAACGGAGAATTCTTCTATTTCTCAAATACTTATTGACCTACAGGGCACAAGTTGCTTGGGATCACAGCTAAGTCTATATGCCTAACTCTTTCCAAAGAACGGACTGTCCAGTGCTGCCATAATCCACAGCGCCCGGCGTCCCCCAGGGTCCCATCTCGGGGAGGCCACAGTGCTTGGCGCACAGGCTGAGAACTGAGTTGCTGTTTGCCAGGCTGTGTAGATGCCCAGTTTACAAGTCGCAAAGTTGGAGAGCACAGTGGCTGCGGTTCCATGCCAGGTGCGGCTGTGCTATCCACACTATTTAATGTAGAGCAGAGCACCCACTCATGGGCGACTGAGTTGTGCAAGCACCTTCCTCCCCTCGGTGACTGCACTTTCCTTTCTTTCTTTCAAATCCTCACCCGAGGATATTTTTTTACATTGATAGTTTTAGAGAGAGTGGAGGGGAGGGGGCAAGAGAGAGAGAGAGAGAGAGAGAGGGAAACATCGATGTGACACAGACACATCGACTGGTTTCCTCCTGCACACGCCCAGGACTGGGGCCAGGGATCGAGCCTGCAGCCGAGGTACGTGCCCTTGACCAGGAATCAGACCCGATACCCTTTGGGCCGAGGGCTCACGCTCTAACCACTGAGCCAAACCAGCCAGGGCAATTGCACTCTTTTCATTTTTTTTCTTTTTTAAAATATGTCTTTATTGATTTCAGAGAGAGGAAGAGAGAGGGAGAGAGACAGAAACATCAATGATGAAAGAGTCATTGATCGGCTGCCTCCCGAACGCCCCCACTGGGGATCGAGCCCGAAACCCGGGCATGTGCCCTGACTGGGAATCGAACCGAGCTCTCCTGGGTCACAGGTTGACGCTCAACAGCTGAGCCACGCCGGCTGGGCTGCACTTTTCTTAATGGCCTGTTCACTTATCTGAATGGGAAGAGAATTTTCTAGTGTTTTGCTTTACATGAAATATTTGAGAAAGCCTCAGGAAAATCAAAATCATCAAATGTCAGAAAAATAAAAAGGACTTTGGAAATTTTAAAATCAACTTCTCTCACTCTATAGATTAAGAAATTGAGGCTTAGCCCTGGCTGGTGTGGCTCAGTTGGTTGACAGTCATCCTGTGCACCAAAAAGCTGGTCAGGGCACATGCCAAGGTTGCAGGCTCAGTCCCTGGTAGGGGGCATGCAGGAGGCAGCCGGCCCATGTTCCACTTTCACATCGATGTTTCTCTTTCTCCCTCTCCCTCACTCTCTAAAAATCTATAAAAAGATATTTTTAAAAAGAAATTGAGGCTTAGAGAGAAGTGAGTCACCTGACTTATACCCTAATATATATAAAAGTCTTTAGGTGTGTGTGGAACACTGGACGCAATTCAAGGTCCAGCCTAATGCAACAGAAGGAGCATGAGCTTTGGAGTTAGGTGGATGTGACTTTAGGTAGTGGCCGAAGGCCGATGACTTCCCTGACCACTCTAAGTCCTTTTTCTCCTTGGTGAAATGAGTATAAAAACATCCACTGTGAAAGATTGTTGTAAGCTTGTACGTAAAATGTCTGGCACTGGCACATGGTATACAGTACGTACTCAAGAAATGGTAATTATTATTGATAATAATTGTACAAACTGTACTTTGAAAAACAAGAAAAACCAGAAAAATGCTTCACCTGAGGAGGTGAAGCAGGATTGTGAGTTCAAAATGCATTTTGCTTGATAACTGGTAATATTTGGGCATATTGCTTTATCTCTCTCTGCATATATATATCTGTGTGTGTGTGTATATGTGTGTATACATGCATGTGTGTATAGATATGTGTGTGTATATATGTGCATGTATACATGTGTATAGACAAGTATATATGTGTGTGTATCTCTGTGCGTATACACGTGTGTATATGTGTATCTGTGTGTATATATGTGTATATTATGTTTATGTGTCTATATGTGTATGCATGTGTATATGTGTGTGTATGTGTGTGCGTGTGTATGTCTGTGTGAATATATGTTTCTACGTGTGTGCATATGTGTATATGTGTGTGTGTATATGTGTGTGTATATTTACACATTGCTGCATCAGCTGGATGCAAGTTGCAGGCGGCACACTTTACCTCTAAAGGTTTCATCAGGCACCTCCTGAAAGTAAGGCTGCTCCTCTCCACAATCACAGCACCATTACACCTAAGAAAATTAACAATATCGTACTGAAGATCATTTCTGACCAGGTGTTAAGGAAGACTGCAGTGTGAAACTGAGCCAGTGCTGGAAAGATTAGACAGATTTTTCCTGCGCAGATGTGAGGGAAGGAAATATTCTTGGTGATGGGAGCAGCTGGAGGAGATGGGCAGCATTTGTCTTCTCCGGCCGGCTTCCCGCACTGTGAACTAGGGATGTTCCTCTTCTACATCTTTGCTTCCCAGCCAACCCAATCTCTCTAGTTTTCTCTCTGAAGACTTTATGAAGTTTTCAGAAAAGAAAAACCACATTCAGCCCTGGCTGGTGTGGCTCAATTGTTTGGAGCATCGTTCTGTGCATGAAAAGACTGTGGGTTCGATCCCCGGTCGGGGCGTGTGTAAGAGGCAACTGATCAGTGTTTCTCTGTCACATCGATGTTTCTCTTTCCCCCGCCTCATTCCTCTCTCTAAAAAAAATAATAAAATTTAAAAAAAAAGAAAATTCAGTATGAGCTGCTAAAGAACATACATTTGAATGTCTTCTCAAATAAATATATATTTGATATTTAGAGAAAGGCCTGTTGATTACCGGGGGACTTTCAGACATCCGGGAGTCAGTGTGGTGGCTTGTTATTCCCGCCCCCCAGGAGGTGAGTATTTGTTCCTGGGGCCCCCAAAGTTAATGGTGGCTCCAAGGCCCAAGGCGGCAGCCTGAGCTTCCCGCTTCGGTGCGGCTGTGGTGGGTGGGAGCAGATTCTGAGCCTCCCCTCATTCCCTGCAGAAGGAGAGGGAAACGGGAGAGCCCTGCACCAAGAGAAGAGCTGAAGTTTTTAGACGAAACACAGGCTCATTAGAAATGATCAGCTCCCCTTCCTTCCTCTCTGTGAAAAGCTGTCTCCCTGGGTGCTTTCTGTGTAGTTATCCCATTACCAACCTGGCCTGAGCTCCTCACCTGTTAGGGGGGTGCTGGGAGACCCCGGGGGAGCAGCTCTCCTCCCTCGAGCCACCTGAGAGCTGATGCTGGCAACGCGTTACCTCTGCTCAGCTGGGCTCGGTCAGGCCCATCATTGCATCGTGAGCCCAGGAGCTCAGCTCTGCTTTAGAGGAGACAAAACAGGACCACGCAGCTGCGGCCACAGGGCCGAGGGGGCACTGTGGGGACACGAGCTCGCCTCCAATTTTTATTCTGACCTCTTCCCTGCACCAAAGGCCGTTGCCTTTGGAACTGGCTGCTTGCAGACACGTAGATCATGTGGATTAACGTGGACGACACGGAGCTAAGTAGCAGAGCTGGTCTGACGGGGCACCCTGGAGACCTTGCTAGCTGGAACCCGACCCAAGGGCAAGACGAAACTTCCAGAGGCATATGTTCAACGTTACAGCGACGCGCAAGCCTAGGGTGGGACAGGGCCGGACACCCTGCGGGACTACCCGGTTTACAGGGCCCAGCAGTGCGATATGGCCACTGAAGAAGCCCATGGAGTCTGAGGGGCATCAAAAGAGGTTTGATGTCCCAAACCTGGGGCGTGACAACTTCACTGCGCTCTGTAGCAGCAAAGCAAGCACACCCAGAGCATCGTGCTCAGCTGTAGACGTCGCGCACCGAGAGGGACGCTGACACAGAAGCCGACATCCAGAAGGCTGTGACTAGGAGATGAGATCCAAACCCGTCATGTGAGGAAGAGTTGACACAATTACGGTGAAATGTCAGGAAGATGGAAGACTCAGGGGCAGCATGGCAGTTACCCCCCAATGTTGAAAAAGCTTCAAAACAAGGGATAGGCCAACTGGGCGTTGCTCCAGAGGGTTAGGTCCAGATGCCATAACAGCTTCACCCATAAAATGACAGACCGGGAGGTCTCCAACACCTCTTTCCGGTTCTGAAATAAGGTGATTCTCTTACAAAAGGCTTTTCCCATCTGGGCTTAATATGTTGACAGGCTTTCTAGCAGTCCGCCTGATACGAGAATGAGCTGCATCATTTAGCGCATTTTTCACTATTGGAGTCATTCGAGTAGGGGTATGTCAAGGACCGCGAAGGATTCTTACATGTGGATGCTGAACTCCATAGTTACTGTCCTGCCTAACGGAAGTATTCTGTGAAATAGTTACTGAACGCTTCATATATCCCAGGCACCGCCCTAGCAGAAAGGAATGAAAGTATAAGGCACATACACACTGCTGACTGTCCGTCTGCCGTCAGCATCCAGCAGTTTTCACACAATCCAGACCAATAGTCCAGTTCTGTTCCGTTGTCAACACTCCTTAAACATTTTATTTTATTTTAAAAATATGTATTTTTAATTGATTTTTTCAGAGAGATTGGAAGGGAGAGGGAGAGAGAGAAACACTGATGTGAGAAACACCAACTGGCTGCCTCCTACAGGCCTCTACTGGGGATGGAGCCCACAACCCGGCACGTGCCCTGACTGGGAATCGAACCGGCAATCTTTTGGTGCACCGGACGACACCCAACCCACTGAGCCACACCAGCCAGGGCATACTTTTTTATTGATTGATTTTAGGTAGAGAGAGAAAGAATCAATTTGTTGTTCCACTTATTTATGTATTCACTGGTTGACTCTTGTATGTGCCCTGACTGGGGACTGAATCCACGACCTTGGCGTGTCAGGATGACGCGCTAACCAACTGAGCTCCTCGGCCAGGGTGTCAACATTGCTTTTAAACATTGTCCAGGGGCTCTTTGAAAGAACTAAAAGGAACTGGCCCCTGCGACTGCAGTGTGCTTCCCTATCTGTGGATGTTTTAATCCACAAGGGGGCAGGGTTTACCCAGAGAGGATTAAGCACATCTGACTTAAAATGTCCCGGTGGCTCAGAGGGGCTGAGGAATCAGCTAAAGAACGCTTAAGGTCCCTTGTATCTTTTAAAAAATTTTTAAATTTAATTTAATTTTTTGTTTAAAATATTACAAGGTCCCTTGTATCTTGAAGTTTACTCTTTGTTCTAGGCCTGTAACCACCGGGATTACAAAATCCTGAATGCTCTGGTTATATGTAGTCTAGAATCTAAAGCTTGGGAAGGTTTGCAGCAGGTCATTGTCTACTTTCAGGGAAATTTCATTGTTAAAACTAGTCTGCTGAAATTTATGAAATTATTCATATTCTCTTGTTATCACTGATAATCTGAAATCACAGTAAAACCGTTCAATCTTGACAGGTCTGTTGGTATCAACTTAATTTTATTTTGTTATAGTATGTCACAGGATATTCAAGGATATGGATTTCTGTAGAATTTCCTTAAACACCTTTTCTCAGTGCTTCAGATTCTAGGAACCACAAACAGGAACGAACACTGACCAAACAGCTGGCACCCAGGGGAGTAATCAGGAGTGTACAATTGTTCAATGAATACGAGGGGCTCTCATGTCCTGTTACCATGCGAGGTGCTGCTGGGGACATAAAGAGGGATGGATGGCGTTGTCTTTTGTCTATGACGAGATCACAGTAACAAACAAAACAGCGATCCAGCAAACCCAGTGCAAGGCAGCGTGTGATCAGCTTCGGTGTGAGGGTCAGAAAGTGCTGTAGGAACTGAGAGGAAACGATCGCCATGGTGACCAGGGATGGCTCCATAGAAAGTACTTAACCTGGGCCTTGGGAAGCAGGTTGGAATTTTAGCAGCTATAAATGAGGTGACCACGTTGCAAAGGCTGGGAAGGCGGCCTGACTGCCTAGGAAACCAGTAGCTAAGCGACCTCCGCACGTGACAGACTGGAACGTCACCGTGGACCCTCAGTCCTGGCGGGTCTCATAGACTGGTCCATAATGTCACATAAGCATGTCAGCTGTGTCACTGTCCTACTATCTCGGAGTAATGTTTCTTGTTTTAAATACTCACCCGAGGGTATGCTTATTGATTTTAGAGAGAGAGGAGGGGGGAGACATTAATATGAAAGAGCAACATCCATCGGTTGCCTCCCGTAGGCGCCCCCACTGGGGATTGAACCCTTAACCTAGGTATGTGCCCTGAACCTGCAACCTTCTGGTGTATGGGACAACACTCTAAACAACTGAGCCACCGGCCAGGGCTGGACTAATGTTTTATCCTAGTATCTCCAGTAATAACTGTCAGGGGAAGGGTCCTGACCTGGTCCACAGGGGTCATTCTGCTACTCAGAAATTCACCACTTACGCCTCAGAATTCTGTCCTCAGTAATATGCTAGCACATGTTCCATGCATGTATCCATGTCTACATACATAGGAAAACATACACACAGCTGTCTAGAGATGCTTACAAGCATGTCTGTGTCAGTGCATGGATGAGACAAGAATGTGTCTTCGAAGTTGAGACTCGGAGAGCCAGGCCCCCACTAACCTGTTTCACTGACGTGTCAATTTATAGCCTCTACCTCCTTCCGAATGCCAAGTCGCTTTTTAAGTCTAAATCTTTTATTACCTCCTGCAGAGAGATTTGAACAGAAATTAAAAATGGACACAGACTTACTACTGAGAGGGCAACAGTCTGTTTTTCGGGATTCATGGCAATGGAAAATTGAGATTTCACTGGTCATTAAAGTCCACCAATAAATTAAAGCTTCCTGTCAGCCTTAACTTTATACTCCCCCTTCCCCTTCCCTTCGAAGCTAATAACCAAGAGATGGCTGGTCTGAAACAAACAAAATGACACATAGTACAAATGCATCCAGTACATCTTACCCACCCCTCTCCCATATGGAAACATTTACTGATAATAGGTAACAATTGTTGAACACCTATTCTACTATAATTAGAATAAGTCTACTTGACTTAGATTCATTTCCATTTTTAATCTTCTCAACAACTGTGCGAGGTAAACACTATTATTATTCTCATTCTACAGGCAAAGACATCGAGGTGCAGAGATTAACTCGCCCCAGATCGCAGTTAGCAAGGAGTGGAGCCGTGATTCTAACCAGCCACTCTAACATTCGTGCCCTTAGCAGTATATTACACTGACTCTCTCTACATCTATTTAACAAAAAAATTACTGATCTAGCGTTATGCTGGTATTTTGTGAGTTCCTCAGAGCTTTTCCCCATCTTTTCTACTCTTGCTCCTACACAGAGAAGCTGCTGAAAGTCCAGACGGTGGTTACTGGTGAAGGGGTGGAAGTGGAAGGAACACGGGGAGGCTCCTAATGGTCTGGCTATGTTCTCTTTCTAGATGAGGGTGCTTATTATCTTATTACTTATGTATGTTAATTTTGTGAAATTCATCAAGCTGTACACTTATAATTGTGCCTTTTTCTGTGTGTATATTGTACTACTTATTAGTTATATATTGTTGCATAATAAACTGTCCCCAAAACTTAGCATCTCAAAACAAAAATGTATTTTTCATGTGTACCTTGTTAGCAATTTATTTTTTCACTTCTATAAAAAATATTTTTCTTGTTTTTCAGTTTGACATTTTTATAAATTTTTAAAACTAAATTTATTGGGGTGACTTGGTTAATAAACTTATATAGGTTTCAGGGGTACAATTTTATAATACATCATATGTATATGTCTTATGTGTTCACCACCCCAAGTCAAGTTTCCTTCCCTCACCATTTATTCCCCCTTTACTCTCTCTTACCTCCCCTCACCTCACCCCCAAATGGTATCTTATCCCATAGTTTCTGTGGATCAGGAATCTAAGCACAGCTTCGCTGGGTAGCTCTGGCTGAGGGCCTCTCATGAGGTGCAATAAAACTGTTGGCTGGGGCTGTGGTCTTATCTGAAGGCTTAACTGAGGTGTGAAGAGTCCATGTCTACGCTTACACGTGTGGTTGCTGGCAGGTGTGAATCCCTCAGCACATGGGCCTCTCCATGAGGCTGCCTCACCCTGCGGCAGCTGGCTCTCCCCAGGTCAGTAATCCAAGAGCGAGCACAAGAAAGTGCTCAAGACGGAAACTCAGAGTTAACATCTCACCACTGTTGCCATATTCTATTTGTTATAAGCAATTATATAATTCTAGCTCACACTCGAGGAGAGTGGGACACTAGGAGGCAGGAATCACTGGAGACAAATGTAGAAGCTGCCTATCACACACTTCAATAGAAGTTAAAAGAATTATATCTTGCTCAGCCGGCGCGGCTCAGTGGTTAAGCGCTGACCCAGGAACCAAGGGATCACTGTTCGATTCCCAGTCAGGGCACATGCCCGGGTTGTGGGCTCGATCCCCAGTAAGAGGCGTGCAGGAGGCAGCTATCAATGACTCTCATCATTGATGTTTCTCTCTCTCTCTTCCTCTCCCTTCTTCTCTCTGAAATCAATAAAAATTAAAAATTAAAAAAATTATACATTAACTTCCTCTGCCTCGCCACTCAAAGTGATAATCATTGTCTTAGAGAATTAAAAATGCTTTAACCAGCCTAGCCGGCGTGGCTCACCAGTTGAGCAGGAGATTGCTGTTTGATTCCCAGTCAGGGCACATGCCCTGGTTGCAGGCTCGTTCCTGGGGACTGTGCAGGAGGCAGCCGATCAGTGACTGTCTCATCACTGATGTTTCTCTCTCTCTCCCTTCCTCTCTCTTGAAATCAATAAATACATGTATATATACATATATTTTAATATATCTTTATTGATTTCAGAGAGAGGAAAGGAGAGGGAGAGGAAAAAAACACCAATGATGAGCAAGTCATTGATTGGCTGCCTCCTGCACGCCCCCGACTGGGGATCGAGCCCGCAACCCGGGCATGTGCCCTGACCGGGAATCAAACCCCGATCGCCTGGATCCTAGGTCGACGCTCAACCGCTGAGCCATGCCCAGACAGGCAAGACATATTTTTAAAAACTGCTATAACTAGTTCACTAGTTTTTTTGTAATCACAACATTCCTTAAGAGTAGATTCTGACATGAATTTTTTTCTGTTGTATAGAAATGTAATAATAAGCTGAATACTACCACTTTTATATTTGCACAGCACTTTTCAGATTTCACAATTCTTTCCATACGTACTTTGAGTTTTGTTATGTAGAGTAAGTAGGAATTGTAGTTTAGTGTTAGTTTATCTGAAAGTTACAAAAATGCTTAATATTATTTAGCACTTATTGAGTGCTTACTATATGCCAATTACCGTATGTTAAGGGATATATAGATATTTATTATATGTACATACAATTCCACATAATTACCTAACCCCATTAGGCAGGGTTTTGCCTCATTTTATAGAGCAAAACCTAAGACTCAGAGAGGGTAAGTAATTTGCTAAGATCTAAGAGCTAACGACTGGTGGAGCCAACATTTCAACTTAAACAATCTGACTTCAGACCTTCTATGCTCTACACATGATGTAAACTACAATTTTCACACCACTCTGGTAGCACGTTTTCCTGGAATGTCATGGGGAAATTTTTTCAAACACTGTGCCATCTCCATGTTGGGGAGGGGGAGGATCACCTTCAACGACTCTGGCAGGCAGAGTGCGAAGAGCAGTGACCCCCGTATGGCATTTGTATCCAACATTAAAGAATATGGAGTCTTTCTTCAGAAGGCCGATGCTATTGACCCACTACATTTGGGTAAAGTGCTGGAATATATTCTTACTAATATGTTCATGAAACGATGACCATATTTATCATACGACACAATTAACACAGGCTCTTTGAAAAGGGCTTTTAAAACCTAGCCTGTTAGAGAAGTTCTTAAGGACTTCAAGAGCTCAATATGCTTCTCACATCAAGCGTGTGAGCAGAACTATAATCGGGCTCAGCTCATATTTCATAGGCACCTCTCAGAGCTTCTCTTCCCCAGAGACAAATGAGGCAGCTCAAAACCTGGACCTGATCATTACGCTCCTTAACGACAGTGCGCAGACAAATCGCTCACCCAGCTCCAGCTTCTCCCATGAAGGTGCCAAGGAGAGGCCCAGGAAGCCATTTGGCTCCCTCCACACAGCGTACAGCCCTGCAGAAAACGTCAGGTCTCAGCAGGGGCGGATTTGCGATGCCAAGTCATTTCCCCAACTTTACTTTCTTCCTGCCATTCACCCACACCCAAATGACTCAAGCGGCTGCGCCCTGCTCCTTTCTTCATCTACACTGGTGCAGTTATTCAAATGACCTAAGGATGAGTCTGGCTTCCCAGAGGACTGGCTTCCAGATGATCTAGCTTTTCACCCGTGCAGCATCCCCACCCCACGCTACGGGGGGCAGTGCTGAACAGAATCACCCAAGCGCTGGGTTACGTAAGATGGTTGATTCCCAAATCCAGTTAATTATTAGCACACTTGAAAAGCTTTAAAAACAGTTTTGAATAACGTGCTATCAGCATATGGTAAGCGTTCAAACAGAACCAAATGGCACACAGTGAAAAGTCAGTCTCTCCCCTGCGCTGGGGCGGTTTCCCTGCTCCAGGCAGCATTTCAGTCCCGTCCGCCCTGTTTCTACATCTCACACTCGACTCAGGGTTCAACTGGGGAATAGGCTGTTCGGCTGGATGCAGTTTTGACTCCAGTTTCAGACAGCATCGCTCCACTGACGTCCAGCTTCCAGAATTACTATTGAGAAGTCTGGTGCCACTTTTAATTCCAGCCTTTTAAAATGACCTCTTGTTTCTCTCCGGGCATTTTTAGGGTCTTATCTTCATTCATAGAGTTGTAAAATTTTACTATCATGGATTTTTGGTGTAGGTCAGTTTGTCTCCATTAGTTTATCGTTAGGTCATTTAATCGGAAAACTCATTTCATTTAAATGTCAGGAAATGTTATTATGCTATTTAAAAACAATTCCTTCCATGTTCTCTTCTTCTTTGTAGGCATATGTGTCGGATGTTGAGCCTCCTAGATTGACCTTCTAATTTTTTAACGTTTTTTCTCATGTTGTTTGATTGAGTTGTTTTAAAAGCTTTTTCAAAGGACCTCTTAGGAAGCACTACATGGTAGCTGTTCAGATCAGGGATTCGAGCCCATGCAGTAAACATTCCTCTATAGTTCTACAGCTTTGGCAAGTTCCTTATGCTCTGTGCCTCAGTTCTCTCATCTGGAACACAGGGATCTCTCATCTGGAACACGGGGAAAGAACTGTACCCAGTCCACGGGCATTAAGTGAGGACTGAAGCATGTTACGAAGAGGAAGTCGGTCTTAACCCCACTGGCACGTGGAAGTGTGCAGTGAGTATTGCTGTTACCACCGCTTCCTTGGCATAGCAGTCCACAATTTCATCCCTTACATCCCGAGGATATGAGTCACAGGGTGCCTCGCACAGTCTGTTCCCGTTTGCCTTTCTCTCTTCTCAAATGTCACGTGTTGGACAGAGAGTTCCTAAAAAGCTGCTTGGGAGCTCTGTGAGGGTCTCTTACAGGGGCCTTCCCGTAGGCTATTTTGGGTGGAATTCCCAGATGTCAGCGCCTCTGAGCGGTTCTGCTCCTCCAGAGAGGAATCATTACATCGCCACCTGCCAGCAGGAGGCCGGCAGGCTAATGACCCCTGAGGGGGGTGCGGGGCCAGGTGGCCTGCTCCAGAGGGTAACCGAACAGCCTCGGAGACGGCCTGCGGACCCCACTTTGGGGACCTCCAAGCGATCACGGCTTGTCCCTCTACCCTTCGCAGCGTCTAATCCCCGGGCCTCCCAAATCCCGCCCGTGGGGCAGGGAGGAGCTGGGGCTTCCCCGCGGGGGTGCAGAGGGGAAACACGAGTCTCGCTGCGCTTGGTAAAGACCTTCCCCAGCTCCCGCTCCTCAGCGCAGCTTCTCGCTGGGCCGCGCCGTGCCGGGTTGGAGCCCCTTGGCCCGCCTGGCCCTCCTGCACCCCAACCCCTGCCCACGCCCTCTCACCTCTATGCCCCCCTCGCTCTCTCCTCCTGGTGCATTTGTGTGTTTGCTCCCTTACCTTCACCTCAGTGGGATTTGGTGAGCAAACAGAGAAAAACGCCTGTGTTCAGTCCACCACGTCAACTAAAATACCCGAAGTGACTGGCAGTCGGGGGAGGTAGGGGGGCAGCTACAGTCTTCCACACGTTTTTCTGCTCCACTTTTGGGAACTAAAATGATAACAGCCGCGGCTCTTGTCCTCCTGCTTCCCCTGTTTAACAGTCATCTTTGCAGGGAGGTACCCCTCGACCGTGACACTGTTGCCTAAACCTGCGCCTGGCAGGACAGTCCTTCAGGGACGGAGCTGCTTGTCCTTGTCACCAGGACGCTCATGTTGGGACAGGTGGTCACAGTCCGGCTGGAGAGCATTTCTGATGCAATACAACCTTGCTCAGCAGGAGAGAAAAAGGGAACGGAAGCTTCCGGGTCCCAGCAGTCTTCTCCACACGACCTTGGCCGAGAGAAGGGTGCCAGGAAGATGTGAAAGCCAGTCTCATTTAGGAAATGGTCAGTCATTTTGCTAATTTTCACCAGAGAGAAAAAGTGTGTGGGAATTTTTTAAATGCCTTCCTTTTTTCCTTCCTTCCTTTTTTCCTTCCTTCCTTTTTTCCTTCCTTCCTTCCTTCCTTCCTTCCTTCCTTCCTTCCTTCCTTCCTTCCTTCCTTCCTTCCTTCCTTCCTTCCTTCCCTCCCTCCCTCCCTCCCTCCCTCCCTCCCTCGCTTCCTCGCTTCCTTCCTTCTTGCCTGCCTGCCTGCCTGCCTCCCTTCTTGCTTGCCAGGCATGTTGTATTTAAACTATTGGGTTCAGACTGGGAGAAAATGAACCAAGGTTTTCATTAAAGTACAGAAATCCTAGGGCTGAAGCCGCCATGTGCAATGTAAATGAAGCCCGACTCTGCCTGGCAGAGCTCTTTCCTCACCCCCATCTCTTTTGCTGTGTTTGCAATTTGGAAGCCCTACCAGAGTCTGAGGCCTCCTAGGAAAAATATTTGTTTAAAGTCTTCAATTTTCTCTGTGTCTTTAAAGGCCACTGTGGCTTTTGGTCCTGGAATCAGCTTTTCTAGGCATATCACATTGGACTCCAGCTGTGACCTTTCTGGGGGCATGAACTTTACAGAACTCTAGCAGAGATCTGAGGATTCTTGTTCAAGAGAAATTGGTGGCAAGCCCTGTGTGGAGCTGCAAGGGGCCTGCAGGCAGATTTCCTTGACTTCTAGCTCCCCTGTCAACAATGAACCAACGACTTGACCACGTGTGATGTTCCAGCATTGCACAGAGATTCTGTGGAAGATATGAAAGTAGGATTAACACAGGAGTCCTGGTCTCTGCCCCCATGGAGCATTCAATATGCTCAATGAAAGAATCACAGAATACTAAGACAGCAAAGTTGGCACAACCTGCGAAAACACAGGAGTTCAGAGGAGATGGCAACCAGTAGATGATGGAAATCAGTGAAGGAAATAAGACTTCCAGTCTGAAGAATCACAGCATTTCAGCAGGCAGCACAGGTGACAGGTGGGGGGGGCTTTGTCAAGACAGAAAGGCAGGAATGAGTGCCAGATGTTTGAGCAGGAGTGAACTGATGACTCAAGGTTGCACTGTAAGGGAAAGGGAAGAGGAACGGAGAGGAAGTGATAGCATTGTAATTAGCTAGTTATTAATAATAAGAAAGGAGCGGAGGGAAGGCCAGGCCTTAAAGGCAGGTCATTTGGGCAGCTTCACCAGAAAGCTGCAGCTTTGCACTCCCCAAGGAGCCACCAGCCTACTCCCTGCAAAATACTGGGGGAAGAGCCTGGACAAAGGGAAGATAGATGCATGCCAGTAAACTTGGGGTGACATAGGGAAGGTACTTGCTGCCAGTCAAACCTGGGGACAGAGATCATTGGCCAGAATGGGCATGGCCACTGCAAGCGCATGAAAATTTGGGAATACATAATCTCCTAAACAAAGGAGTTTGCTCTCTTGATGCTTGCTGCTCTTGCTGCTCTTGGTGTGCTTGGCTCGTGACTCTTGTTATGCTTGACTCTTGGCTTGAGGGGCTCTTTTGCTCCTATGGCCCATGGCCATGTGGACCCCACATGCAATGGACTGATGAGCTGCAGCAGGAAACAAGCTAAGCTGGCCTGGTCTGGATTGGATTTGACTCCAAGATGGAATGAAAACTCTGGACACTAGCTCTGATTTTAGCTCTACTGAAACCCCAGCTACACTTCTTCTATGACTGGACTAAGGGAAGTGGGACTTTGGAAACACAGGGGTGTAATTTCATGGAAATAAAGCTTTCTAAGACACCACATTCTCCTGTGGGGGTCTCTGGAAATGCTTATTCCAGCAGTACCCCCAAAAACCCCACTTCCATGAGCAATCGGGGGAGACAGGACCCTGTCCCCTTCATTAACAGAAGGAGTGAGTCATTCGAGGTGAGATTTAGGAGAGGGAAGCTTCTAGAGAAAAAGCTTACAGAACAGCTTCAATTTTTGTTGTTGTTATTGCTTTTAGTTTAACAACAGTCGATGTTTTGATCTACAATTTTCCCTCTGAGTGGTTTACCATTCTTTGAGATTAATCCAGAGGTAGGCTGAGACTTACTTTTGCTCCCCACCTACCCAACCTCTCTTCAATCTCCAAGCTTTCAGTGGGCTGTGGTGTCAAGTGTGAGATAAGGGTTTATTTCATTTAGCATAGGCCTATCTGGCAGCCGGGGCCTGAAGTGCCAAATCCACTCTAGCCTGTGCCTCTCACACAATCTAACAGCCATCTGCCCACGTCACTTTTTAGAATATCTGGTCCTATCGTGTCATTCGATGTCCATCATTCATTCATTTAATAAATACTTACTGAGCATCTGCTAAGGGCCAGGCACTGTTTGAGGTGCTGGAGACACAGCAGTGAACAAAGTGGATACTCTTCTCCAGAAGAGGCGCTCACCTCCCTGGGGGTTATAGGCACTGTGACAAGGCCACAGAGAGTTACAGAATAATCACAGAATTTTTTGGAGTGTTATTTTACTAAATGGTAAGTAATTGAAAACAATGCTTTGTATTTAAAAAATATATGGAGTGGAATATAAAATTCATATACATCTTTTTTTTTCCTTTTAAATATATATCTTTATTGATTTCAGAGAGAGGAGAGGGAGAGAGATAGAAACATCAATGATTAGTCATTGATCGGCTGCCTCCTGCACGCCCCCGACTGGGGATCGACCCCGCAACCCAGGCATGTGGATCCTAGGTTGACGCTCAACTGCTGAGCCACACGCCTGGCGGGGCCATATACATCTTTTAAAAACATTTCTTTCTTTCTTTTTTTTTTTTAAAATATGTCTTTATTGATTTCAGAGAGAGGAAGGGAGAGAGAGGGAGGGAGAAACATCAATGATGAGAGAGTTATTAATCGGCTGCCTCCTGCACCCCCCCACTGGGGATCGAGCCTGCACCTGGGCATGTGCCCTCACTGGGAACTGAACCATGATCTCCTGGGTCATAGGTCAAAGCTCAACCACTGAGCCTCGCGGCCCAGCCAAAATTCACATACATTTTTAAGCTAAAGCAAGACTTTAAAGAAATGCTGTTGTGGCAGCTTGTTCTGGGCTGTGTTCCCAAGTCCCCAGAGGTGCATATACTGATCCTCCGCCCTTAGGAGCACTTTGGTGGAAAAGTTTGCAGAGCACTGTCCTACTTAACAACTTCTGGTGGTCTCACTGTCTGCAAGGTCAAGTGAAAACTTTGTGGGCACTCAAGGTTCTTCCAGACTTGGTCTGAGACCATTTTTTCTGGTACTCACCTCGCTTCCTCCGCCCTCTTTCTCCAGCAGGGGTGACCATTTCCTAAACATCCCAATTACTGACTGTGCTGAGCGTCCACTAGGCGGTGGGGGGGGAGGGTTTGTATATGAAAGACACAGTCCAGTTCATAACCCACAAGAGCAAACCAGGAAGAAAGGGAATGTCTTAAAAAATTAAAACAAAAAAACAAATCAAAGTAGAGCTACAAGTTAAAAAGTAAAAAAACAATAAAAAATTTAATTATCGCCCTGGTAGGTGTGGCTCAGTTGTTTGAGCGTGCACCGAGGGGTTGCTGGTTTGATTCCCCTTTAGGGCACATGCCCAGATTGCAGGTTCGATCCCCGGTGGTCAGGGTGCCTTTGGGAGGCAACCAATGTTTCTCTATCACATCGATGTTCCTCTCTCCCTCTCCCTTCTTTACTCTCTAAAATCAATAAAAACATATTAAAAATTTAATTATCAATTACCTTTTTTCAAATCAAGTCCTAAAATATATAGAGGTATAGGAGGAGCCCTGTGGAACTTCTATGCTAATCGCTAATTTTGTTGAGCACTTGCTAAGAGCTCTATGGGCACTGTCTTATTTAAACCTTACAACCACTCTATAAAATAGGTACAATTTTTATTCCCATTTTACAGATGATGAAACTGAGGCTTGGAGAAATCAAATAAACTGCCTGAGGAAGAACAACTAGTGAATGGCACAGCCACTTTTGAACCACAGGTTTGTCATCTGGAGCTTGTGTCTTAACCATTGTCCAGCACTGCTTCTCATTTAGCTACGTTATCTTATAAATTAGCAACTGAGTGTTTGGTCGCACTGATGCAAGGTAATGGCAAGCTGGGGCTAGAACCCAGGTTTATGACACCCAGGGCACTGTGTTACTTTCATATCTAACCCACCCACCCGTCCTTTTCAACAAAACACTCATTTTTCCTTGTTGGGAGCTCCAGGCTCAAAATACTAGAGGAATAAATATAATTTAGAGAGCCAAGCATTGAATTTCATCTCCCACTCCATTTAGCAGTCAAAACCGCTAAGCCACACCGAGAACGCTGCCCACAGTCGGGAAGAGCATGTTAAAGCAGGTCGAGGGGGGCCCCCCTTCCCAGGAATGCGGATGGCCAGAAGGAAGAGCATTAACGGGAAAGGGAGGTAAGGAAAGTTCGGTGGGGGTAGAGAACACTGCATGGTGTCCATCGCTTGCAGATCCAAAACTCTGGGGCCTGACCAGGGGACTGCAACGGATGTAAATGCCCAGGAAGCCTGGACAGAGGTGGGTCCCCACCTTCACAGGCGCCAGGCCTCCTAGCACAATGAGAGGTGCTGGGAAGTGGCCCCGGGCACCAAGGCTCAGGAGCTTCCCTCTGCCTTGGAAAGACTTGGCGAAGTTAAAAAGAAGAGCAAATTCTTCACAAGCCGGGCAGTGTGAGTTAAGAGGAAAAACGGTGTGGGCTGGACGGCGTCCACCAGGGCAGGAGGGAGAACAGTCTCAGCTGCAGCGGCCGGAATCCCCTAAGCCAGGCTCCCACCCAGATGGAGGCCCCGCTTTCCCCGGCAGGCGGTCTCTTCCCATTGTGACAGCACCGTTCCTGGGTCTTGCACCATGAGGGAGAGTGGAGAGCAAGCATTTTGAAAATGGTTGAAATAAAAATAGTTCAGAAGTTAGAAAGGAGTTTATAAACCTAGACCTTGGTTGCACGTTGCTTCGAAATGCCACCACGGTACACATACGCATGTGATACTGAAGAACAGCAGAAATGTGCTAAGTCTGCACGACCTTTGTTTTTCTTCCTCAAATGGATTTTAGGCAGAATATACTGTATAGTCATCTCTCCATATCCGGTATCCAAGGGGCACTGGTTCGAGGACCCCTCAGATATCATCAGAGCCTTACATAAAATGGCGTATACCCTACCCACATCCCCCCACATGCTTTAAATCATCTCTAGGTTGCTTCTAATCCCTTTGCAATGTAAATGCTATGTAGTAGTTGTTATACTGTATTGTTTAGGGACTGAAGATGAGAAAAAAGTCAGTACAGACCTAACAATTTTAAGCCTAATTACTACCTTTTTTCAAATTGAGTCATAAAATGTATAGAAGTAGGAGGAACCCTGTGGGGCTTCTATGCTAATCAATAATTTTATTGAGCACTTGCTAAGAACTCTATGAGTACTATCTTATTTAAACCTTGCAACCACTCTATAAAATGGGTATGGTTTTTATTCCCATTTCACAGATGATGAAACTGAGGCTTGGAGAAAGCAAATAAACTGCCTACGGAAATACAACTAGTGAATGACACAGCCAGTATTTGAACTATAGGTTTGTCATAACAGCAACAGTGTAACAATTTCCCCCTAATATTTTCCATCTGTGGGTGTGTGAGTCTGGATGCAGAACTCGTGGATACAGGGGGCCAACTGTACAACATTCCAAAATAGGGTGTAGATGATATTTTTCCTTCCCTGAAAATAATTTCATCATTTAGTTTTAGCTCTTTGTTCTCTCCCTCAAATATTGAGGGTATAGATATTTCAGTGTTCCGTTAAGAAATATTTTCTGGTAACCACAGAGGTTAGAACATAAATTTGAAAAAGAATACTTTGAGTCTTGGAGGACATTCTTAACTCCTCTTAGTTTAATGTATTTAAGGTTAGGAGCAAGACAAAACAAACACATGGAAAATAACAAAACCAGAGCAAAACTTACCTCCTCCAAACTCTTAGAATAGTAGCTGTAAAAACAATGTAGAGAATGGTCACCTGAGTGGGCTGGGGCCAGATTGGCGCTCTGATAATGCCAGTTACTTACTATGTGGCCTTAAGTAAGATCCTTAACTTTTCCAAACCTAGTTTTGTTCTCTGTAAAATGCATAATAGTCCTCATTTCCCAGAGCTAGTGTAGGGTTAAGCACAGGCATGCTTGTTGTCAAGCATGGCACAGAGTATGAACTGTATCTTAGCTGTTGTTGTAAGGGGTACAAATGCAGAAACAGAGTAAACAGCGCAGGGGAAGCCTCTCGGGAAGGAGTAGGCCCACCCCAGGCGCTGAGGCAGGGCTCTGCTGGCACAAACAGCGCCTCTTCTGAGCACATGGCAGGCACTTACATCTTCCAGGGCCGAGTCTGTCCCACGCCAGGGCGCCCAGCCGGTGAGTGGGCAGAGGCCCTGAAGGGACTCATTAAAGGAATGATTACTTTGGGGAAATGGCAAAGACAAATACTGTACGATTCCACTTATATGTGGAACAGGGGAAGCTGTCGGAGGGTCAACATGAACGCTATTTTCTAAGTAACAGTTATCCCAACATTTCCTATTTCTCTGTGCTTTGAGGTTAATACTGCCCGCTAAGAAGTTCCAGAGCTGTGGGGATGACCTGGAGATATGTGCAGGGAAAGATGAGAAATTTATAGTGACTTCAGTATAGAACTGACAGGACCTAATGACTGGAAATGAGCTGGAGAAGTTGGCTAGGGGCAGGCAGGAAAAGTATGCCTGATGTAGTAAGGAGATTAGTTTATCCTTGATGCACAGGCAATGGGGAGCCAAAGGCATTTTTTTAAGCAGGGCTGTTTCATGCTCAGATTTACACTCTAGTATTGATACAGTGGTAATTAACTTAGTTATTAATAACAGGAAGGGAGCAAGGGGAAGGCCAGACATTATAGGCATGTTCCTTGCAAAACACTGGGGGAAGGAGACTGGACAAAGAAAAGGTAGACGCATGGCCAGTAAAGTTGGGATGAGTAGGGGAGATACTTGCCTGTCAACCACACCTGGGGACGGAGATGGTTGGCCAGGATGGGCATGGCCACTGCAAGCCCACGAAGATTTGGATATTTAATTCCCTAAACAAAGGAGTTTGCTCTCTTATGCTCTTGGTTCCTCTGGGCACGCTTGGTTCAAGGCTCACACCTGGCTTCCTGGCATCCACCCACATGGCCCATGGCCATGTGGACCCCACACAAGGGACTAATGGACTGTGACTAGCTTGATGCTGTACTGGACCCAGCAAGGAAACTCGGGACACTGGTTCCGCTTCTGGCTCTGCTGAAGCCCCAGCTATACTTCTTCGATGACTGGACTAAGGGAAATGGGACTTCACAAACACAGGGATTTAACGCCACGCAGATAAAAATTCCTCATCCTCCCGTGCCAGCCTCAGAAAATTCCTAAGAAGTCCACCCCCAGCAGCACCCAGTGGGAAGGAGCACCCCCACTCGGCCCAGTGTCAGCAGGAGACGTCTGTAGGCAGTGTGCCCATGGGCTGCAGGGCAGGCCGGGCGCCCCGGCTGCAATACATCAGGAGCAGCCATAAGCAGGTTAACTGTTTCATCCTGTGCCGTTTTCCTTTTCCCCTTTTCACCCTGAAACACCGGAGCACCCAAAAGAGCTGTCAAACATCCTTGGGGTTTGTGCGGACGCTCTGAGAAGGGCAGTGCTTCTGTGCCAACGGCGATCCCAGGGGCCTAGAAGCTCTGCACGGACGGTCCAGGCTCGGGCCTGGCACTTGGCGGCCCAAGAAATAGCAGCGAGAAAGTCCTGAATGTCGCTTATCGGTACTTTCCCTGGTTGTCTAAAGTAAGATGAGTGCCCACAGGCTTTTATTTTCAGGGTCACATTTCGTGGCTGGAACCTGATGATTATTTTCAAGCAATACCTCCTGGCATAAAGTACAACGTTAACACGCGGAGTCCAAGAGCCTTGGGTTTCAGACGTGAGAAGCCGCCCGCACCGGCGACAGGCGAGCCCTGGGCCCGCGCCCAGCTCCCGCAGCTCCCTCTAGAAAATCAAAGCGCCCTTCCGCGCTGAAATGTGGCCTTCCCTGCGCAACCCCTTTCTCAGAGCTCCCGACGGGGTATCAGATTCAGCGGAAGCCCTGCCGGGAGGGGAGGCGCGGAGGGAGGGGAGGGAGAGCCGGGCCCGCCGGGCCCCGGGGGCGCGGCCTCCGGGAGTGAACGGCCTCGGCGGGCGCGGGACGTGTGCGCGCCGTTTGCTTTGGCCGCCGCGCGCCGGAGGCCTCAGGGTCACGCTCCCCGGGGATCCCGCGGCCTGTCGCCTGCGCTGCCCCGCGTTTCCGGGCGCAAAGGGGCGCCGGCCCGGCCCGAGGGCGCCCCCTCCCCGCGGGGTCCACTTGGGCGCCCCGCTCCCCGCGGGGTCCACTTGGGCGCCCCCTCCCCGCGGGGTCCACTTGGGCGCCCCCTCCCCGCGGGCTCCGGCCGGGCGCCCCCTCCCCGCGGGGTCCACTTGGGCGCCCCCTCCCCGCGGGGTCCACTTGGGCGCCCCCTCCCCGCGGGGTCCGGCCGGGCGCCCCCTCCCCGCGGGGTCCACTTGGGCGCCCCCTCCCCGCGGGGTCCACTTGGGCGCCCCCTCCCCGCGGGCTCCGGCCGGGCGCCCCCTCCCCGCGGGGTCCACTTGGGCGCCCCCTCCCCGCGGGGTCCGGCCGGGCGCCCCCTCCCCGCTGCTGGGCTCCGCGCAGGGCAGGCGCCGGCGCGGCGACTGAAACCACAGGCGCGCGGCCTCCAGAGCGCGAGCCGGGCCCCAGGGAACCGGCTTCGACCTCCCCGTCCCTGCAGGGCCCCAGACCGCAGGACCCGGCCGGGCAGCCCTTGCTTTCTCTTGTTCTGTTTGTGTGTGTGTGTTTATTTTTGTTTAACATATTACAGAGGGCCCTTTTTCTCCCCAGTGACCCATCCCACCCCTTCTACCCCCCTCCCCAGCCCCTCTCCACACCGTTGTCCGTGTCCTTGGGTGGTGGTTTTGTTCTGTTTTTAAGGAAAGGGCATCTCCGCGAACCCCAATAACAGAAAATACCTAGAAACCCTCAAGGCCCGGGCTCTGCCCCCACAGCCCCCTGCCTGCAGAGCCCCGTGCACCCACAGCCCTGTCCCCCTGTCCCCACAGGCCCCTGCCTGCAGAGCCCTCTGCCCCCACAGCCCCCACAGCCCCCTGCCTGCAGAGCCCCGTGCCCCCACAGCCCCGTCCCCCTGTCCCCACAGCCCCCTGCCTGCAGAGCCCTCTGCCCCCACAGCCCCCACAGCCCCCTGCCTGCAGAGCCCCGTGCCCCCACAGCCCTGTCCCCCTGTCCCCACAGCCCCCTGCCTGCAGAGCCCTCTGCCCCCACAGCCCCCACAGCCCCCTGCCTGCAGAGCCCCGTGCCCCCACAGCCCTGTCCCCCTGTCCCCACAGCCCCCTGCCTGCAGAGCCCTCTGCCCCCACAGCCCCCACAGCCCCCTGCCTGCAGAGCCCCGTGCCCCCACAGCCCTGTCCCCCTGTCCCCACAGGCCCCTGCCTGCAGAGCCCTCTGCCCCCACAGCCCCCACAGCCCCCTGCCTGCAGAGCCCCGTGCCCCCACAGCCCTGTCCCCCTGTCCCCACAGCCCCCTGCCTGCAGAGCCCTCTGCCCCCACAGCCCCCACAGCCCCCTGCCTGCAGAGCCCCGTGCCCCCACAGCCCCGTCCCCCTGTCCCCACAGCCCCCTGCCTGCAGAGCCCCGTGCCCCCACAGCCCCGTCCCCCTGTCCCCACAGCCCCGTCCCACAGCCCCCTGCCCTCAGAGCCCTGTCCCCACAGCCCCCTGCCCCCACAGCCCCCTGCCCCCACAAGACCACTGCCCCCTGCCCCCAGAGCCCCCTGCCCCCACAGACTCCTGCCCCCACAGACCCTTGCCCCCACTGTCCCCACTGCCCCCTGCCCCCACAGCCCCGTCCCTAGGTTCCCAGGCTCCCTCAGACAGGACGGCAAGAAGCGGTGGATTTTTGATGGGGGCGAGGGGGTAGTGAGGCATATTTATCAAACTAGTATAAGATACACATGAACTCTTTTTAAATTTAAAACTTTATGAAGTTCCCGGGCTAATGCATAAATATATTCTCATTATAAAACGTGGAAACTTTCAAGGCCCCATGACCTGTTCTCTTCAACCCTCCCCCCCCTCAAGCCATCTCTGTTAAGTTTATGAATATTCTTCTAGATTTTCCTCTGTGTTGTTATGTGTACAGAAATAGAAAGCTTTGTTTTATCTAGAACAAAAACAAGATTTTCTTGTACGTGTTGTTTGTAACTTATTTTCAGTAGGCCTTGAAAGGGTTTCTTTGCTAGCACGCGGAGCTCTGCCTTCGCCTCCCAAAGCTGGTCTCTAACTGCACAAGGAGAGGGCGAGAGGGGGCTCGGTTTCCCTAGGCTCCCAGAGCTCTGCCTGGGGGCCAGTCCAGCAACACTCCCACTTCTTGTTCCCCTTCCCCCACCTTTTGTATGGTCTGCTGCTAAAAATGGGTTTTAAATGTTTAAATGGTTGAAAGAAATAAAAGAATAATGTTCTGTGACACATGAAACTTAAATTTAGTGTCCATAAATAAGTTTTATTGGGACAGGCTACACTCATTCATTTCCGTATTGTCTATGGCTGCAATTCATACCACAAGACAAGAGCACAGGACATATTTGGGACAGAAGTCACATGGCTTACAAAACCTAAAATATTTACTCTCTGTCCTTTACAGAAAGACTTGGCAGACCTCTGATCTAAGCAATAGTTTCAACTCAGTAGGATGCAAAATGTTCAGAAAGTTATTGCACTCTTAGACATTAAAAATAAAGCCGAGCACAGAGGATGGCCCCGGTTCTACAGCAGTCCCGCTGTGCACCACTGTGGCCTTTGGCCATCCCTTCCCTCTCTAGGGGTCAGCTTCCACATCTGCAGTGCAAAGGGCTAGACTAGATCTCTAAGCATCCTTTCAGCAGTAACATTTTAACATTCTACATTTGGAATTTTTACATGTTATTGCTGACCATCCATATGTCAGAAGATGAGATGTCATTAGTGGGCAAAGTGAACCCTCTAGATCAGAGTGTGTGGTGGTGGCCTGGTGTCTCTATTGTCCCTCCATCTGCTTCCGGTCTATACCCTTCCCCATCACCAGACCCTCACTCATCAATCTTGCTAAAAGGCCTCTTCTCCAACTGGAGACCAGAGTTTTTTGCCTTCAGCTCTGTTGACATTTGGGGCAAGAGAACTCTGTTGGTGGGGGCTGTCCTGTGCACTGTGGTGTGTATAGCAGCACCACTGGCCTCTATCCACTCTGTGCTAATCGCACCCACTCCATAACCCCGGCTTCCCCTTGGGTTGTGACAGTCAAAAATATTTTCAGGCACTGCCAAATGTTTCCTAGTAAACAAAATTGCTCCCACTGAGAACCACTGCCCTAAACCTAGGTCTCTTTCTAAGCCTGGCTCAAGTTGCCAGATTCTGCTCCCCAGCTATGCAATGCTAAGGCACCTGCCCTGTACCCATAGCTTATAACTGAACCATACAAACTATTGCTGAATTAATTGTAATAATTTTTTATGAGGTGGCTTATATTATCTTGTATTCATCATTTACAATGTGCATATTTCATTCCCCAAAACATAGTGAATGCATTTTGAAGGCAGGGACTGTGTTTTATAACTGCTTTGATTTTGCATGTGAGTGCACACACAGATTCAATCATACTTGTTCATTCAAATTTCCTTGTCTCCATTGTGGCCCAGCAGATGGGCTGCTGTCTCTGGTAGAGCCAGAAAGAGAGAATTAAGCTGATCTAGTCAAAGTTCTTCAGGTTTGACCGTGATCCTGGGTGTCAGGGGTAGGATAGGGGAGGCAATGGGAGATCTGATTATCTGGGCACTCCCCCTAGTGATACTATAATGATCTTAAAAGTTGTTGAAATGTGAGCCTAAGATTAGAGGGTGACTTTTTAGGCAAGTTTCCATGGCAGCTGGCAGAGGAAGTGCTTTGGACTTCAGAGTCCCACAGTCAAAGTCCTAATGGGAAAAGAAAACTGGGGGTTAGGGATTCCTGGTGTAAAATCACCTAGAAAAAGCTGTGGATGAGGTTCTTGGCTGAATAGGATTTTTTAAAATAGGTGATTTCTAATCTCCAGGCCAAAATCCACATCTCATCTCTGGTATCTCTGACTGGTCCAGGGAGGGACACATCAAGAACCCACGGCAGGTTCCTGATTGCCTAATCCCTGGGCCAAGCCTCTGGCCTGTGTGGGGGTATGGCAGAGTACTGGGTAGCCTTATTTCTAGCTCCCCATCCCAATTAAAAAAAAAATCTTTGTTGATTTCAGAGAGAAGAAGGGAGAGGGAGAGAGAGAGAAACATCAATGATGAGAGAGTCATTGATTGGCTGTCTCCTGTATGCTCCCCACTGGGGATCGAGCCCACAACCCAGGGATGTGCCCTGACAGGGAACTGAACCTCGATCTCCTGGATCCTAGGTCAATGCTCAGCTGCTGAGCCATGCCCGGCTGGGCAGTGTCCCAATTTTTTTAATAGGAAGCCCAAGGGCAGGATCCATGTCCCACTATCCTTGTGTGGTGGAAGGAACACTGGCCATGGAATCAGAACACGTGGACCTTAGTCCCCTACAGGTGAATGACTATTGCCAGTGGCTCTCCCTGACTGTCGCTGCCCATTTATGCTGTAGAGGGCAATGCCCCTGAAGTGGACAGGCTCTAAGGTAGCCCCCATGATTCCTACCTCTTAGTATTCATGTTTTTGTGAATAAAACACCTGGCTCTTGAGTGTAAGTGGGACCCATGACTTGCTTCTAACCAATAGAACATGGCCAATGTGATGTGATGGGCTATGTTAAATTGCATAAAACTCCCTCCAGCAGACTGGAGTTAGAAGGAGTTAGAAGCGCTCCTGCTGGCCTTTAAGAAGTGAGCTGTCAGGCTGCAAACTGCCAGTGGGGAGGGCCACATGGCAGGGAACTGGGGGTGCTCTCTAATCAATAGCCAGTGAAAACCAGAAACTCTCAGTCTATAACCACAAAAAACTGAGTGCTGCCAACAGCCCCGTGAATGGGAAGGCGTGTCCTTCCCCAGCTGAGCATCCAGATGAGAAACCAGCACTGGCCAAGACCTGCTGCAGTCTCGGGAGCCTGGAAGCAGAGGCTCCAGCTAAGCCACGCGTGGACTCCCGTCCCACGGAAACCATGAGATTAAAAATGCCTGTCGTTCTAAGCTGCCAGGTCTGTGGTAATTTGTCACACAGCAACAGATAATAAATACACACATCCATTTGGTCTGTGTGTGGAGGGCCTTGTGGCCTGCAGTGCACTGTATGTGCACAGGGCATTACTGGGTCCAACACCTGGCACGGCGTCAAGTACCCTGCACTCCCAGTAACTGTGCGGGGTGAGGCTCCTGCAAAATTAGGATAAAATGGGCATGAAGGTGAGCAGCACAACAGAAAAGAACAGGACAAGGGACAACCTGTAAAGCAACACGCTGACTTTTTTAAGTGCAGGGAGGGCCTTCACCTGGCAGACCTACGGGCTGATCGCACGTGGACTCAGGTTGCCAGCTGGTGGATCCCTTTCTTCCCCATCTCTCTAACTGGGGGGGTCTGTCCCATCCCACTGCCCAGCTGTGTGATGGGGCCCTGACCATTGCTGCTGTCCCAGCCCCTCAGCCACACGTGGCCTTGAGATGCACCTGAAGTATAAAATATACACTGGACTTTGAAGACAGTGCAATAGAAAGAGAATAAAATATGTTATTAACTTTTTATATTGGCCACAAGCTGAAATAATAATATTCTGTATTTTTAGGGTTAAATACATTATTAAAATTAACTTAGCCCGTATCTCTTGCTTGTTTTGAAATGACTACTAGAAAATTTTAAATCGCACGTGGCCTTGTTCTCCTGTGTCTGCCGGACAGCCCTGTCCTAGGGTAACATTCAAGGGTCAGCTTTGTGCTTTGATCTACTGTCGTGACAACTAACTGTGCCTGGCTGGTTGAGAGCTGCTGGCCAAGGTGAGGGCTCTACCGGGTCGGGGCCAAGGGACGCTGAGATGAGAGGACCCCTCACTGGCGCTCTGCTCCGGTGTCAGCCTGCCAAGAGCGGTGCTCCCCGGCCTTGGTGAACTTGGCGAGCGCCCAGGAAACACACCTACTGTATTGCCCGTCACTTGGCACAGCTCCCCTCGCCCCCCAGCTCGCACCTGTAGCCCTCCCTGGAGGAGAAGACTCACGACCAGCACACGTGGTCCTGGGCTGAGCGCAGGCAACGCCCGGGCAGGAGTCTCCCCCACTCATAACTGCTGGGGTCTCGGTGCGCAATGCCACGCACAGGAGAGGCTTCAGTCCCACCTCAGCACCATTTCCTCTCCGTTCTAACAGCGATGCTATAATCCCATCAGGTGGGCGTTCATAAAGGCTTCAGGATGGTTTTCTCTGGTGAAATCCAGATGCCCCTGGGAGGAGTAATCAATTCAGCTGATAGCTTTCATTTGTTTGAGTGGCTAAAAGTGAGGGTGCTGGAGTCTGCCTGAACCTGAAATCAAGCCCCACTACCTAACAGCTGTGTGAATCTGAACATGTTACTTAACCTCTCTGTGCCTCACTCTCATCCACACATGCAGGTAAGAGGACCATGTACTTTTTTTTTTTATTGCGGTAAGAACATTTTTCATGAGATCTATCCTCTTAATACATTTCTAAAGTGCACATGCGATAGTGTTGTTACCTACAGGCACAGTGTTGTACAGCGGAGCTCCAGAACTCATTTATTTCGCTTACCCGAAACCATGCTTGTGACTAGCAACTCCCATACCCCCCTCCCAGTTCCTGGCAACCACCATTCCATGCTCTGACTCCATGAACTGGACAGTTTTAGAGACCTCATATAAGTGGAATCATGCAGTATTTGTCCTTCTGTGGCTGGCTTATTTCTCTTAGCACAATGTCCTCCAGATTCACCTGTGCTGTCTCAGGTTGCAGAATTTCCTTCCTTTTTAAGGCTGAATAATATTTCATAAAAAAAGAAGAGCATGTACCCAATAGTGTGGTTGTTAGAATTAAGTGAAATTATTCACACAAAGTGTTCAGTGCTTGGCACATGTATGCACTCAATAAATGTTTTTTAAAAATTATTTCTGTATTCCTCTTGTATTAAAGGCCTGCTGTTTGAGGAAAACAGACGAATTAGGCACAACCCTGTCTCACTCACAGTCTTGGTGGGGAGTTAGTTGTGTGGACAAGTGCAAGCAGGCCCAACCTTTGGCTCTGTGACCTGTCCTCAGTTAAAACTCTGACCTTAGCTCGTGTGACAGCCTCTTCTCAAGGGTTTCCTCCTTCCTGGTCCCTGTCATTGGTTCTTCTTTCTCCTGGTATGTCCTGTGAATACTGGAATATTGGCGCTGCCTGACATTCCATCTTCAGCTCTCTTTCGTCTCTCCCTCCACACAACCCCCTGGTCTTCTTGTCACCTCCAGAGCTTCCATGCACCTAAACGCTGATAACTTCCAAACCTAGGTTCACCACCCAGCCCTCTTCCCCTGAGACCTGCAGATATAGCTCAAGTAGCCCTCCTTGGATGTCTCACAGGCACCTGAACTTGGAGGGCCCCAAGCTCAGCGCTATGCCTCCCCAATTCCTTATCTGATTGAACGGTGCCATCCCCGACTTGCTGAACCGCACCTAGGGAGTCACACTTGCTCCCTCGCCTTTGCTTACGTTCACTCTGCCCCCGTTCTCCCAGGTCCTGTAGATTCTGCTTCCTGAATGCCTTGACTTTGACCCTGCCCATCCTTGCTGCTCTGCTGGAATGCAGGCCCACAGGGCTTTCACCAAGTTATCTCCAAAACGGACTGCGTGCCTTCCGTTTTATACTTTCATATTCCTCACTAGTTGCTTTCTAAAATGCTATTTTTTCCAGGTCCAACTTCAAGTCAGTATGGTAAAAGGACCCTTGGAGCTCTGACTTTGTTTGGCTCACCGGCCCCATCCCTTAGGATTGTCCCACTCATGCTGTACTCCGGCTGCACTGAATTGCTTTCTGTCCCCACAGGGACTGTTACGCCTCTGTCTCTGTGCTGTTACACCTGTCTTTGACCTCCTCCCTCTCGGGCACCCTTCTCTGCCTTTTATCCTGCCCGTGGCCCCATAATCAACCTTCCACCAGTCACTTGAGACTTAGGGGTCATAGCCTCCAGCACACCTCTCTTGATTGGCCCCCTTGTGTTCTCCTGTGTTCACCTCTACCCTAGCACTCTACTGTGATGCCTCTCCAGCTAGACTATCAGCACCCAAGGGTCAGAGCCACCTCCTTCCTACTGCTTCTTCAGCACCTTGTGCAGTGCTGCTACAAAGAAGATGTTCAGGAAACAGTTTTTAAAGAAATGAATGGAAGTAATGTAACTGCCTTGTAGGGAGTCAGGATTGAGTAGTGGCCCAGTACATCGAATTTCAAGCCAGACTATAAATTCAAACCTTGGTTCTGCAGCTTACCTAGAGGCAAATTACTTCATCTTTCATGCCTCACTATCCTCATCGGTAAAATGGGGATAAGAGTACACAAAGTCATGAGTTAGTGGTGAGAATTAGAGAAGTTAATAGCCACAGAACACACAGAGTAGAACCTGGCATGTTTTATGTGCTACACAAGGGTAGCTGCTATGTCTAGGGTTGCAGACCTTTTAAGTGGCTTTCATTTGACCTGGATCTGTCTGACCTCAAAGCTTACACTGTTTCCACTATGCCATGCTACTGCAGGTTTGCATGAACTCGGCGCGAGGGCACTGGGATGCAATCTGAATAGAAAGGGAAATAGCATCAGTGGTCGGAAGTTCTGGCAGCTTAAAGCGTAGCATGCAAGGATGTGCCTGCTAAGGTGAAAGAATGGGTATAAAATTTTTCCCCATAACAGGAACATCCTAAATTTACAAGTTCATAAACCAAGTTGGTTCCTGTCCTACTTTCTATCAGTCATGTTACAGCCAACATTGTCTGTTGACTTAACTTAGCATGAAGGAAGGGTACTGATGTCTAGGACCGTTTCCTTGGGCGGTGGGGGATTTTCAGTCCCAGGCTTCAGGCCTTCTAAGAGATGAGAAGATCCTGCATTGGGGAACTCCAAGACTGAATGCCAAATTCCCTAAACTTCTGCCCTCATCCCCTAAGAGTCCTTTCTGTATTTCCCTGACCCAGTGGGAGAAGAGCCAATTTGGTGCATGGCCCAGGTTCTGGTCAATACTAAAATTTTAAAAAATTATCAAGACCTCTCCTTTGACAACTTACTGCCTCTAATGTTCCACAGAATAATCTAGAAGCTGGGGTCTAGGGCTTCAGCCTGATGTCTTCACCTTGGAACATAAGCCCTTTGTTAGAAGAGCAGATTAAGGGCAGCTTCCACCCTGTTGTGGCTGTATCCTCACATAGCACTCCCTCGTTGCTTTTCAAGGCAAAGGTTATATTTTACTGCCTACATGCTCAAGCAAGGGGAGGCGAGCTAGGATGTGGTGAGGGTGAGTCAGATATCAGGAAGCAGATGTCTACGTGATCACCAGAGGACATGGTTCTAAAGTATTTGCCATAGCACGTGGCTCTGAGGAGCTCCCTGAGCCGTGATAAGAAGTGTTGTTTAGCTTCTCAAAGTCTTAGCACTCCTGCTACATGCATGAGAATGGGATTTGCTTAGTGTAGGAAGGGGACAGGAAAAATTCAACATCAACCAGGAAGACTCTGCACTTCCCGTGGACAGAATAAATTCCTGGAAGGCAGGAAAGTCTGTTACCCATCTTTGTAGCTTGCACAGAACCTACTTTCTGAAACAAACGGATTTAGGGGCCCGATTACAGTTATATCCCAGGGGAATAAAATACAGGCCAAGTGAGTCCAGCCCACCCAGGCTTCTGGGTGGATACCGTGAGAGGGGAACAAGTCACACACGGTTGTTCCTCCCATCTTATCTCGGCACCATCTGCAGCCAGCCCTGTTCATCCAACAGGTATTTTGGGAGCCCCGCCGCGTGCCAAGCGGAGACACAGCATGGGGACGGCCGCAGAAAGAAGACACAGACCCCTCGGGAGCCGATGGGAAAGGACCCTCGAGCACTAACAGGGTGAGGCCATGGACGGAAACCACTGCTTTCTGCCTAGAAACCTATTCTATGAAATGTTATTTCTCACCATCTTTCCAATTCCCCAGCAATAAAGTTTATATGTGAAGATGGCCTGCAGTGGCCTGGAGGTCAAAACCGCGTCCTTTGGTCTCACCGAGACTTCTTTCAGGCTGGGTTTACCTACGTGCATGTGAACCTGCCTTGGGGACACCTGTGAAGCTGCTCATATTCGTCCTCGAGCTCCTTTACGTCGCTTACTATGTTCTTTCCCTCCCGGGCTGCTTCCCACCAGCTCCCTCTCGTTCACCCATCACCCCAAAGGCATACGCTGTGCTTCCGACTGCTGAGGAGCCTTGCTAGGTGCTGGGTATACACGTGAGGGAAACACTGTCACTTTCCGGGGGAATCCTGGCCCCGTGGAGAGACAGATCTACGGATACAGGATTCGAGGGTCATATACTCAGTGCCTGAGGACCCACATGGGACCACAGCTGCGTTACGCTCCCCGCTCCTACTCACCGGTCGGAGGAATCTGTAAACGGGTTCGTGCTGATAGGGAAGTCTGGTGACAAGCAAATGTGCTGCCTTCCCGGGGGGTTGCTTATTTCACAGCGTCTTTATTTTTAGCATGTTTATTAAAACCAACACAGGATGTCTGTTTAAATTTTTCTAGTTCTAGTACCACTCCTGTAATTCAGGCTTTCAGACCTCACTCCTGTTCTAATTTCTAACAGCCCCCTGCTCCCGCCTCTTTGCTCCCCAAGGCATTTTTCGCAGCCTGTAGCCCTCACATCTGCTGGTCAAGCCATCGAAAGCTCTCTCCACCTCAACCGCCTCATTCATAGAATGGTTATAATGATGCGCTGCTCATTTTGTTAAATGTTTGTGCAAAGGAAATGGGGTCATGGAAACGCCTAATGATTGTTCGGGGCTATACACAAACGTTATTTTCGCTATTACTCCACTTCCCTGTTGAAAAGCAGCCCCGCCCTCTGCACCCCAGCGCCAGTCAGCTTCTCAAGCTCTTCTCCTGTCCTCTCCCACAAAACGAGTGCCCCCGTCTCACAAGTTTGGTCAGTCAAATCCCCTGTCTTCTTAGAGCCCCACTCAAACCATCTTCCAGGCTCTTCCTTCCGCCTGGACGCCCTCTCCTTCTCCCCACTCTGCCTTTGTCTAAATCTTACTTTCCTCTCTAGCTCCCCCAGTTCCCACCTCTCCAGCAGAGCCTTCTTCACGCTGCCCTGGTTCATGGCAATCCTTCGCCTCCGGAGTTCCTGTCCGCGGTCACACACCTGCAGGCAGCCAGCAGCCTCACTGATGGATCTATGTGACTGTTCACACGGGTGTGGCTGTTCCTCCCCTAAACTAAATGCCCTTTGTTTGGGGCTGGATCGTGTCCCCCCAAATCCATATGTTGAAGGCCTAACCTCCAGAACCTCAGAATGTGACTCTATTTGGACATAGATCGTTAAAGAGGTAATTAAGTTAAAATGGTGCCAGTAGGGTGAAGCCCTAATGCAATATGACTGATGTCCCTGTAAGAGGAAATTGGGAAGCAGATAAAGACAGAGAGAGGGGAGACCATGTGAAGACGAGGGAGAAACGACGGTCCCCAGAAAGCCAAGGAGAGAGGCCTCAGGAGACACCAACACTGTGGACATCATGATCTTGGACTCCGAGCTCCCAGAATCGTGAAAAAACAAGTTTCTGCCATCTAAGTCACTGTCTGTTGTCCTCTGTGATGGTGGCCCAAGCAGACTAATACCTCGCTGTGGGGCGGCCACTTTTGATCAGATCTAAAGCTCAAGTTAGGGGTATATTTGCCAAGCAGCTTGTCATTTTTTCTTTGCCTCCGTATTGCCCGGTGTCTTTTCATGTTGTATGTCATCTGTGTCCCAACCAGACTGTGCACTGTGAAGTGCAGGGCTGTGTCCTGTCGCATACACAGCAGGGCCAGTAAGGGGCTCCGCGCATCAAGGTTGTGTAAGAAATGCCTGAAGGGGACGCAGGCTGAAGAGTGTGCCAGCCACTGGGCTGAGACGGACTGCCCCAGAGGGAGTTCACTGAGGATATTTGTTCTTTTTTTCTAAAGGTTTTCTCTATAAAGCTAAATTTCTAGCCATGAAATGCATCCGGCTGAGAGAGTACAGAGCAATGACCCGAGATGCCACTGACATTAAGCATCTGCAGGCCTGCTGCGGACGCAGCGCCCAGGGTTCCCCAGCGCAGCCAGAGCGACACTCAAGCTCGCCCCCCAGGACAGGGGCCGCCTCTCCTCTCCCCGGCACACTGCAGCCCCCGGGGCTTGAGCAAACACGAGCTTCAGCTGTTTCTCTCTAGGGCCGAAGAAGGCACAACTGAAAACTTTCATCTGCTTGTTTTCTCTGAACTTCCTTTGCTCTCCTGCCAGCTTCTCTTCTTTGCGTCCTATGGCCATGACCACATCTGTCCCCAGAGCTTTACCTCTCCCACATAAAACTTGGGGCCAAGTACGGGAAATACAAAGTGCTTTCTTCTTGTGCCCTTTAGTTAAGCAGAGGCAGGCTGGAACATTCAGAAGCAACTTTCCTGTGAACTAAATCGGAGCAGGCACTAACGTGCACAGAGCATAACATCTTTGAAGCATTTGTTTTTAAACAACTGGCCCACTTCGCTTGCTCAGAGGTATTGTTCCTTCAGCTTCTAGGCTGAGGAGATTCCTCTTTAATTCTTAGGCTTTTCTTCCTTTGATTCTTTTGTGATCTCTTTCAAAGAAGGCATTGGGACTGGACACCTGTCCTATCTGTCATATGCTGACCTTCTGCCAAAAGGTGGGTTCTGGCCAGTCCTGGATGACTGTGGAGCCCTTATAATTCTCAGCTCCCATTCTCCACGATAAGAAAAGCACATGCTGAACCCTGCTCTCACCCCTTCTCCACATAGGTAGTCTGTCCTTGCCCCTATCTTGACTGTGACTTCCATTTGTCAGTGAGAATCTAGTTTCTCTTTGTGATTAAATATGGGCCAGCAAACTTGAAGACACAAAACTAGCTCCCTAGCCCACTGCTCTCACTAAACAGCTCTAGAATTTACAGGTGCACTGTCCAGTGGGACAGCCCTCTGTGAGGCCGTGTAGGTATGGCCTGTGCTGTGGTACTTAAGGGCCCACGTTTATGGCTTGGAGATCTTGCCCATTTGTGCTCTTCATACAACTGGGGCCTTGAGGCGGTGTTTATCCTGGAGGTTTACAGTGTTAGACTAGAAAAGACCTTAGATCTCTTATCATGTCAGACAGCATGAGGTATAGCATAGCACATCAAATAATAAGGTGACCACTTAGAATTAGGAAATGATCACTGGTTTGGAACCAAAAAGTCCAGATTTGAGTCCTGGTTCTATCATTAACTTACCTGAATGACTTTGGGTAAATCCCTTTCATCTTTCTGGGCCTTTAAAATAATAGTTACTTTGCTTTCCACTGAAATGATCACAACTTGGTGTAGAAACACTGATGGTCTCTCATTGATCAGAAGTTCTGATAGGCAGTTATATATCCCTTTGATGAATATAATGGGGAATGAAATACGTAGTTCATGTAGTTTGGTAATCAAAAGTATTTCAAAATATGGGGCTCACAGGGAGAAAAACAATAGAAAGAGCCTCAGTGGTTAAAAACGTTGAGGACTATTAGACTGGATGATTCAGATGTTCTGCTGACATTCTAGAATTCTTGCCTTGTCATTGCACACGGGGAGCACCTGTAAAGCCTAGGCAAGCAGTGCAGGCGGGAACAGCATGGTGGTGAGAGACTAGGGAACGTCGGGGATGGAAAGACTGCTTGTGTGATGACCATTTGCAACATAGCAAATCTGTTCGCTCATGTAGTATTTCTATCCTATGAGGAAGGTATTATCCTATTGGTGGGGCAACAGGCTCAGGGAGTTTACTTTTTGCATAACTTCCAAGTGGTGGAGCTAGGATTTGACTCCAGCTCCAGGTATGCTGGTTTTCAAAACATATGTCTTTTCATGCAGAGATGTGGTAGCCAGTCCCCCAGATGGCCCAATGACTCTTGCCTCCTGGCATTATATAGTTCCTTCCTACACTGACTATGACTGGCCTTTGTAATTAATAGGATTTTGCAGAAATGATGGTGTGTGACTTCTGAAGCTAGATCATAAAAATATTGTGGTTTCTATCTTGCTCTCTTGGATAGCTCTCTCCTGGTGACGCCAGGCACTCTGGCATGAGGGTGATAAAGCAGCTCATGGAGAGGCCCACACGGCGAGGAACTGAGGTCTCCTGCCAACAGCCAGCACCAGGTAAGAATGCCACATTGGAAGCTGTTGGGGCTGAATCTGTTGGTACCTTGCTCATGGACTCGTAGCCTCCAGAACTGTGAGAAAATAATGTCTATGATATGCCATGTTTTATGGCAGCCCAGGCAGACAAATACAGGGAAGCAGGTTCTTCAGCCCAGGCAAGCCTTCAGATGACTGTAGCCCCAGACTGACTGAAAACTCAGGGGCAATCCTGAGCCAGAACCATAGAAACTATGAAATAAGAAATGTTTTGTTTCCTTAGGCACTCAGTTGGGGGTGGGTGGGTAATTTCTTATGAGGCAGTAGACGGAAGTGAGGGAGAAGGCCATTTATCCCAAGGCAGTGTACACCATGGGGCACTTCACGTAGCTGGAGGAAGGAAGCAGCATGTGTGAGACTCTACCATGGGATGAAGTCTACACCCTACAGGTAAAGTCTACATCTTACAGGTAAAAAGTCTCAGAGATGCTCCAGCTATGCAACATACGGTGGAGAGATGTGGCAGAGAGATGCCCGGCTATGCTCCATCACACGGATAACGTCTCCCAAATGATGCTTCCTTCCTCCCAGGAAGGTGTGCTAAGCATCCCCAGCACGGTGCACACGGCCCCAGGAAAAATCTCCAAGGGCATCATCACATGGATACTTTCTTCCTAGGACTCTCTTTCACTTGGGCAAAAATTATTTTGATTACTATTTCTACTGAATGCTGAGACTGACGACCAAATTGACGTTGAGCAGTTTCAGAAGCAGAAACACTAAGGAATACAGTTACTCCCAGGACAATGGAGGAATCAGAGAAGTAAAACACCTAGGACCCATCTACCAGCTGGCCCTGCATTCCAAAATAAAATGCAGAGGAACCTGCAGAAGTGACTGTCACAGCAGAATATTCTGAGTGGCTTTGGGACATCAGGCCTAACCTCCTGAATGTCAGAGATAGACTTACTTTAGAAATCACACAAGACGTCTCTAGATTTCATGAATAAAGAAAAAATAAAGGCCAGAGGTTGAGTCACTAGCCCAAGTGTAAGTGATGTGCATGTAGATGACGGAGCAGGGACTGGAACTCTGGCCTCTGGATTTGAGGAGCACTGCCCCATCACCCTCAGGGCTGGGAGGAGTGTGGAGGTTTGAGGAGCACTGTCCTGCCACCCTCCAGGGCTGGGAGGAAAGTGTGACGTGCCTGCCTTCTTCTGAAGGAGGCCTGGCCCTGGCTCAGCACCGCACCACTGCATCCCTGCAGCCCTTTCTTTATTAAACTCAATTTCTGTACCTTTCTCCGTGGCCCCTCTTGCACAAAACCCCCAGGCTTGGTCTCACAGGCTTCTTCATGCAGATCACTCAGCTCACCTAGAAAGTAGTACTGTAGCTTCTCTGCTCAAACTCTGATGCCCAGCAGGCTTCTGTCAGGGTAGGAAGACAGTGGGAAGGAAAGTGTCGGGGACGGCAGGACTAGGCGATTGGGGCTCTAATATCAGCCACCTAAGATCCACTCTGGGATCGCAGCCTTGAAGTGCCCTTCCAGTTATGGCCTGCCACCTCATCAATCAGAGAAAGCAATCCCATTAGTGAGCGAGCTGGCCCGCTCCCAGCAGGCCGGGGTAATATAACCATGCGATCTTGTAAGTGCCTCTCCCCGGAGAAGACCACTTAAGAACAAGCCCAATGAAGTAGAATTCGGGCACTGTGGACAGCTGAAGCACTGGCCTCCATGCTAGAAATCAGACTCGGGGACTTCGGGGCCAGTGAGAGCGTGGCTGCTGGTCCCGGTGGCCCGCTCTCCTTGCTGGGCCTCACCAGCTCCCTCTTGAAAAGGCACTGCTGGTTGTTTTCTCATACATGTGTGCCTGTTGGGTGTATTATTTTAGCAATGAGCAGTTGCTAAATGCAATGTAGAGTTTAGCAATGAATTACTAAGCCAGTAGATTGCTTGAACATTCACAGTCCCCAAAATCAAGGGTAATTCAACAGCTGTCCTCATATTGTGCTGTGTTACACATAGGGGCCCTTAAACTAGACAGACGTGGGTTCATATCTGCTTCATCACTTCCTGGCTGTTGGACTTGGGCAAGTCACTCCACCTCTCTGAGCCTCGGCTGTTCCCATCTACAAAGTGTGCTGCTAGCAGCGCATGGCTCGCAGGGTGGTTGTGAGGAGTAATAAGATGATCACATAGGGACTTGAGAGTGTGGCCCTGACGAAATGTTCAGCGGATGTCAGCTATGACTCTTGCTATTCTATAGCTGGTTCCTTAGCCCGCTGTATGTGCCAGGAGTTGTGCTGGGCACTGGGATTCAGATATAAAAGACGGTCATTCCCTTGAGACATCCATGAAGCAGTTGCTATGCAGGCCCAGTTCTAAGACATTTGGAAAATGTGGGGAAGACCAATGATTTGTCAAAGCATTAAAGAAATGAACATGCTTAAATATGGATGTGGGTATGTTATTTTAAAAAGTGACTAAAACAATGTCTGGAAAGCCCAGCAAAATCCCAGCCTCTCCCGGGAACCATTTAACAGCTACTTTCAGTGAGAAGCTATCAGGCTATGACCCTTCCAGACGGTGCTCCTAGCGGGTTACTGTGAAGACGGCTACGCGGCCCGTCATGGGGATGAGCTGGGTGTGAGAGGGAGGCGGAGAACAGACACCCGTGGGCGAGAAGAGTAAATAGTGTCCCCTTGTGTCTCATGTGGGCCCTATGCTGCAGGCGACAAATGAGGCTCGGCAAGTAGGCATGGACTCGTCTGAGTGTGTGTAACATCTGCATGTATAGCTGCTGCATGGAGCCACAAATGCTGACAACTGTGTGCTGTGTTGGTTTCTATGCTAGCTTCCTCTGTGGCTTCAATCTTGGGACAGCTGTCTCACGCTTAACAGAAGAGGGGATGGTCAATTGACAGAGTATGAGGCAGTGAGGTAAGTGAGGTAATGCTGTTATGGTGAAGAGATGCCAAGCTGTGCTGGGGGCACCTAGGAGGGCAGCTCCCTGGGCCCGGGTGATGCCCTAGTCTGCCAGAGTGAGTAGGTGTTTCCCATAATTCTCTGTAAATATTCTCAGTTGATTAAGAATTGTTGCTTTAAAAAGTTCTTTTCAATTTTTAGCCCAAAAGGGAAAAAATGAGGAATTCATTCATTTTTTACATCTACCATGTTTGTTATAAGGACCTCCTGCCTGATGATGATTTTATTTTTTATAACAAGCTAGTAAATACTCTAAGAACCACAGAATAGACCCTGATGATAAGAATTTATTTCAATAATCCAACTACATTCTCATGAACTTAATTTTTTTCCTGAGAAGATAAATAATTACTGACATTTTGGGAAGGACAGTCCTTAGAAGCATGTTTTGCTGATGGCTTCTCTGTGGGTTTTAATGACTTCCTAATGCTGGCTCGCAGACACACTGACTGTTAATTTTAAGAAAAAAACAGAGAGCACAGCAGATATGTAACATAAGAACCTTGGGGGCAGGAACTTTTGAATCATGCTGGATTATCTGAGATGGTTCAGGTTAGGGACAGGTTTCTGATTTTCTGCTTTCCCAAGATGTATAGAATGAATGGTGAGGGCCTTCTCCCCTGTAAACATCTCAGGGACAAATGCTTCAGAGAAGTTGACGAGGAACCTGCCCTCAACTTTCGGTTTCCTTGGCTTTCCTCTGGTAGTGACACTGAAGGGGGGTAGGACTTGTCTAAAGTATGGACTGAGCACAGACTTGGTGCCCAGCCCTGGGCTCTGCCAGATGAGATTTGCAAGAGAAGTAGTCTAAGACTCAGCCTCCAACTGCAAGTTACTTATAATCTATGTGGGGAGCTAGAACTAAGATAGACGGAGCGAATCATTTAATCCATTAAGAATTTATCACGCCCTTTCCAGTCACACTCAGCCTGCCTGTGAGAAGCACTGTGGTTGCTTTTCTTTACATAGAGAATGGCTGGGCCTCATGGTCCTCTCAGAGCCATTTCAGACCAGCATCAACATCTGGAAACTTGTTACAGAAACCGATTCTTGCTTCCATCCCACAGCCCCTGGGGTGGGGCCAGCACTGTGTTTTAACAAGCCCTCCAGGTACACATACACTCACATTTGGGAAGCATCTGATTCAACAGGCCTGGCGTGGGTGTGGAGATTGGGGCTCCTGAATATTTCCAAAATTGCAGAGACCTCGATGTGTGGCTGGGACTGGGAGCCACTGCGCTTATGTAGCCCGAGAGACGCAGGGATGCAGAGAGCATGCCCTGGATGCGAAGGAGCTCACAGTCGAGTGGACTGGATACCACAGAATAGCTCTGTATGGGGGTGAGTCCTGGGGGGCTGGCTTGCACCCTGCGTCGAAAATGGAGCAGGATTCCAAAGAACTGCAGGAGAGCCTTTTAGAGAGACGTGAGCAAAGGGGCCAGAGGCAGGAAGGAGTGGGAAGAGCACACAGCAGCCTGCCCTTCACTCGGCTCTGAGGAAAGCTTCCATTTAGTTAGTTAACAAATATTCCTGAATGTCTACTCTTGCAGCTATTATTGATGATGTATAGCTTACTGATTTCCTAAAAGGATTTGAGGTGGCTTATAATGTTAGAACACATTTAACACAGGAACATAAATAATGCAAAGAGAGCAGAGTCCATTAAAGGAACCGGGAAACAGATCTTTCAGGCACCTGGGATGAATTAATCGAGGGTTTACTGGGAGCAAAGCCCTGCGAGAGGTCCTACGGGGTTTGCTGAGAGAGATGAAACTTAGAGTCCACAGGGAAGATAAACGTGCATATAAGTAACCATGTTTGGACAAAGAGCTATGGCAGTTTCACGCTCCTTTCCAGCTGTGGAAGTGGGTGCCTGTGCCTTGAAGGAGGGAGGCGGTCTGGGTGCTGAGGTTAGGGCCACATCTGGAAGCAGGAAGAAGCATCAGTGGAAGGATGAGTCCCCACAAAGACCCCAAGGCAAAGAGGCGACGGAGATAAAGCAAAGGATAAATCAGTGGGAATCGTGAGATTTCTCACACTGAAAAAGCTGAGGCTAAATCTCAGAGGGTCTTAACTTCAGCTGGAGAAACTTGTGTCCAGTTTCTAGTCAGTGGGGAGTCACCAAAGGTGTTACAGCAGGTGAGTAATATGAGGGGAGTTATATTTTGGGAAGACGAATTTAGCAGAATCATGCAGGATGGAGAAGGGAGACCCCTTAGGAGCTTGGGTCTAGACTGAAGAAGTGAGGACGGCCTGAGCTGGGGATCGCAAGAGCAAGGAAGGAAGGTAGCTGGGGAGCACTTTGGGGTTATAATGGACAGCTCACTATTCAAAGTGTGGTCCTGAGACCACGAGCACCAGCATCATCTGGGGCTTGTTTGAAATGCAGGCCCCTGGACCCCATTTCAGGCCCCCACTGAATCAGACCTGCACTTGAGTAAGAGCCCCTGGTGGTCTCCATCCACAGCCAAGTCAGAGGAGCACTGGTTGCTGGAACTTGACAACTTACTGGAGGTTAGGAGGAAGAGGAGGAGATTCTAAGATCCTGTCAGAAGGTTTAAGGGTTGGATCATAAGGGGTTGGAGGTAGAGTCAGAATAAGTTTGCACTGAGGCTGAGAAGATCAGACTGTTGGCCAGCTCATGGGCTGAGGGGCCCAGAGGTAGAGGGATATTTTGGGAGCCAGAGTACCTGCTTAACTTTTGTATCTCTACCCCAAATCATTGTATGGTGGAACCGCTTAAGTCACACTGTGTACAGATTTTCTCTATAAAATTGAGAAATAACAATATTGCCCAGATTTTATAAGAAAAAGTCCAAATTAATTAATCAAATGGTTGCCAACAATAATAGTCATGATAATAACAATATATACCTCCATTTATTGAGTGTTTGCTCTTTACCAGATAAAGTAATAAATAATTTACTTCTGGGCAAATCAATGATTTTTTTGCCTACCAAAAATTGCCCTTATTTGTTATAGAGTTTTGCCCCCTTTCTATCATATAACTTATCTACTATTATCTGTCTCCCCTAGATTCTTCTCAAGTTTTCCCTTCTCAAAGACCCTTACGATGAACTGTTTTTTTTTGTTGTTATTTTTTAATGAATGAAAAAACAATTGAGTGACAGCAGGTATCTGTATGGTGCTTTAAACATCATGATGTTTTGGTATATATTACATTGCACTTGTTTATGTATCTGCCTCGTGTAGAAAGAGTCAAGTTTAGTTATTCCCCTGATCCCAGTATTGAATCCAGTGTCAGGCATATAGTGAGTGCTCAACAAATCTGGATGAATGAATTTGTACTAACAGGTTTTAAAAATGTGATAATAAACTCCTAAAGTTAGTAAAAGGGACCCCAGAATCCTCAGAACTGAAACTAATCGAAGAATGTTGTAGCATAAACAAGTATATTTTTATTTGGCCAAGGAAGAAAGGATGTCATAACAGAAGGGTCATGATGTCTACAAAGTTCTAGAGAAATTAATCAGGAAAATGAGATTTTGACAGTATCATTCCACACCGTACAGGAAACAGGCTGTTCTTCTAATAAAAACAGGCACCTCTTCAAACTGGAGCCACCTTCTCTAGTTATACCAGCCTGGAGGGGGGATCCTCATACCCGCTGTAGCACTTCTAGTCTGTCATCTGGCTTCCTGAGGACATGTAACCCCCACCCCACCCCTAGGGGAGTATTCTGAACAAGCAACTAACCTCGGTAGCTGTTAAAAATAACCTGAGAGAGGAGAGTAGAAAGGTTCAGATCCTAGTTCTACTACATGGTAAGTCTGAAACCTTGAGGAAGTTACTCAGCCTCTATGAGCCTTAGGTTCTCCATCTGTAAAATAAGAAGGAAACTAACCCCTCAAGGCCATGAACACTGAATAATAAAAGTTTGCATAAAGCTCGTGACCTAGTGTCTGGAACCCAGCACAATAATATCATCGCTCCGTGTCCATCCCCTGCCTCTGTCCCCTCGCTCCACCCGCCCCGAGACGCCTGCGTGGTTAACAGGGCACCCTTCTTCTGCACCCTCGCACGGGCACGCAGGCCCTTGGTGACCACCTCAAAGTACCATTTTCCTGTGGCCTCAGCAGCCAGCAAGCCTTCTCCTTTTAATGATCATTATTTGGAGGTTCCTGACTTGCTAGCTGGCGCGGAGGACGGTGTTCTTTTTACCTAACCCTGAATCAGCAGGCGAGCCTATTTCCAAACCCTCCTCTTAATCTTTCATCGTCCTAGGAGCTGAAGAGAGCACCCGGTCTACCCAGGACCCAGGCACTGCAGTGCGCGCTCTCCACGCAGAACCATGGAAATCACAGTGACGCAGAGGCAGGACCGGCCACAGTTCCAATGACCAGGCTGGGCTGTGGGAGCTCTTAGGCCATCGTTCCCTTTCCCAAGGCCTGGTAAAGGGTTCCTACTTCCAAAACTCATGAAAGGGTCTGGAATTACATTTCAAGGGAAGATAAAATAAAAATTCAGAAGTGCACAGGGGCTGAATTCATGATTTGTGGCCACCACTCTCCATGTCTTCTGCCCTCCAGTCTCCTTCGGCGCTGGTTTGCTCCTACAGCCCAGGCCTGACGGGGGAGCAGCTGAGCCCACTTTCTGGGAAACCCTAGCGTTTGGTGGTAGGGAGCTTTCGAGTAGTGACCACAGCTTCCCAAGGCCAGGTGCCTCTCCTCCAGCGTCATCACTTACACCCAACCCCAGGGCGACACCGCTCCTTCGGAGGGATTGACTATAAATGGTCATCAGGGGGAAGCGGCCAGGATGCCAAGAGCTACAAGCCTGACAGAGCTTGTGTATCAGCCTGACAGCTTCAATAGCCCAGAGTCCACATGGAATCCCAAACAGCCCTTGTTTCTTCCTCCCCAACCACAGGCCATGGCCGGCCCCCTTGGACTTGTTTAAACAAGACGAGAGCAGGCTGTGTTTGGACTTGGTGACATTTCCCGGGTGCGGAGAGCAGGTCAGCAAACCACCGCTGAGTGTGAGCTGCTCTCCTGCTTTTAGGACATCCTGGTGTCCAGAAACTGGGGACCAAATTTCATCATCTCAGGGGGCTGCTGCAAAGGTGAGATGTGGCCGCGACGGGAGCTGATGGTTGGGTCTACGTGTAGGAATAATTACAGCAAGCGCGACCATGTGCCAGTCACAGCACTGGGTACACTGGGGAGATGTGCACACGCGCACAGCAGGACATGCACAGGACACGTGGGAAGGACTCAGTAAGTGATGGCTGTTATAGATTATCTTATAGGTCAACCTATGAAGAGGTATTATTATCACCTTTTCCTTCTGTCTCTCGTCTTTTGGCACCTGAGGAAAAGATGCTCAGAGAAGTTCAACAACTTCAAGGTTTCACCGCTGTCAAGTCAGAAAGACGGAGTGTGAAGCTGGGTCAGTCTGGTTGCGGGGACTGTGCTGTAGCCTCCATTCTGTGTCACCTCGTCCCACAGCCACAAGGAGATGGCCACAGATTGCAGCCGGCTCTGAACAGGTCACCTCCTCACCCTGGGCCCCCCAACACAATCTGCTGTGAATTCAAGTTGACGGCCGCAGGGGAGGGGGAGCTCCCCCCCAGCTGAGAAGTCTGCCTCCTTCCCGGCGCAGGACAAGGCTGTCGCAGATGGGAAAGATGCCTCCCGGAGAAGCAAGTGGAGGCTGGCCTTTCCCTCCAGGCTCAGGGAAGGAAGGCGGACAGGCGGCCTTGGGTGGAAGATGGGTGGGAAAGCAGAACGCCTGTTCTTGACGGAGGGAAGCCAGGCTGCCAAGCTCCGCAAAGGAGGTGGGACTGGAGAAACCTTTCCAAAGAATGTGAGCTGCAGATGCTGTCAGACGTTGGAAATCTGCCAGCGCAGTTTCCTCTTTCCACTCATGCACTGCCCTCCTCTAGTGCCCTGAGAGAGATGTGCTTCCCTCACAGGGCAGGCTGCGGGGGGAGGGCCACGGGCCTGGCTGTGGCACGCCTCTCCCCCCGTGGCTGGGGCCAGGGCATTCCAGCGGCAGCCAGACAGCGCCAGGGCACAGCCGCCACACTGGGCTCTCCCCACAGGCACCGGGATTCAGTTCGCTTCATTTTGTGGCTTTACTCTGAAAGCCCTCCTTTCCCTCCAGACTTGGAAACAACTGCGGACGTTGGGCCAGTTACTTTGGAATGAGATGGGGCTGTTCCTGGGAGTCTGAGAACCTCGAGAGCTGCTTTGCTCCTGCCATTTCAAATGCCTCCGGGAGGGGGGTAGGGCAGCTGTCCCTGCCTAACAGTATCCTTCCCAACGCTATCCATTTCCTGTCAAAATTCACCTCTTCCAAGAAGCCCTCTGAGATCGGATCCCCGGCACTCCCTTCTAATCCTGCCCCTCCCCGGAACTTGCCAGCTTTCTCTACTGCTCCTCATGAGCTCTTTCACATTTCTCTGAGGTTAGTGCTGTCTCAGGTTTCTACTTTGGGGTTTCTTCTCTATTTTGTATATTCCATTAGATTTGGAGTCCTTTAGGAACAAAAAGCCGGAGCGTCTCCTCTCTCTTATCCCTGGGTTTTGCAGCATCCGCCTGGGCTTTGCGCGGGGCTCTGCTGCCTCCACGCAGCAGGTTCACTTTGCCTTTGAGTCCCCAGGACTGGGGCTATGGGAGAGAGAGTGGGGCTATGTGGGGAGGCCCTGGTCCTCAGAGACCCTGGATATGAAGGACCCCTATGGGGATAGGAGGGGCAGAACAGAGGGCCCAAAGGACCAATTATCTATTTTTGCATCCTGAAAGTGAGCTTTCAGGCCAGTGCTGAGGAAGAGCCTTAACCCTGGGCTCCCGGAGACAGCTGGGCTCAGAAGGCCCAGGAGGAGATGCAAGGAGGGAGAGATTTTACTTTGGCTGTGAGGGCCTCTGGGACTCCCGGGGTGTCCGCAGCCCTCATATATATTTATATGAAGTCAAGATGCTAATGAGTGTTGTGGAGCCAAGAGCCCTGCTGGGCTTTGGGAGCAACTGGCCCTACTTTTAACACAGTCTTCTTTGTCTGCAGGGCTTTGGGTTCAAATTGCAGATTTGGGTTTGGCAATGCAGCTGACATGGAAACCTTCCCCAGGGCCTACAGCAGAACCACAGGGGGCTCTGGGAGCAAGTGGAGCTTCCCGCTGTTCCCTCGGCAATGCACTGCAGCCGAGTCTGGCTGAGATCACCTTGTCCACCTTCTAGTCTCCAAGAAGGACAGTGACCAACCCACCTTACACAGGGAGGTGTTTACTTCTACTCTATTCTATTCTATTCTATTCTATTCTATTCTATTCTATTATTCTATTCTATTCTATTCTATTCTATTCTATTCTATTCTATTCTATTCTATTCTATTCTATTCTATTATTTTCTATTCTATTATTTTCTATTCTATTCTATTCATTATTATTCTAATGTATTTGCTCACCTAAGCATATTTTTTCCACTGCTTTTCAGAGACAGTGGAAGAGACAGAGAGAGGAACATCAATGTGAGAGAGACACATCGATTGGTTGCCTCCCACAGGGGCCCTGACCGGGCTGGGGATTTAACTTGCAACCAAGGTACATTCCCTTGGCCAGAACTGAACTTGGGACCCTTCAGTACACTGGCCGAGAATCTAACCACTGAGCAAACCAGCCAGGGCATTTTTTTATCCAATTCTGAGGGCATCCCCTACTCCAGTCATTCATCCTGCGAGAGCAACTTGCGGAAGCTGTCCTTCTGGCAAACCTAAATCTGTTTTGCTGCACACAAAGCCTGTGTTTTCCCGCTGCTTTTAAGAATGAAGGTCAGTTTGCAGCTGTCTTATGAATGCTATCTGCTTGGCATGAGAACCCCTGGCTGCCTCCACTGTCCCAGCTCAGTCACCAGTCTCTTTACATTCATCACTGGGCAACTTCCCTGTGAAGGCACTGGCCATACCAAGCCGAATGAGCCTCAAACTTCATCCTCAAAATTGTATGATCTTATGTGGGGAGGGGTTGATCTTATGTGGGGATGAAGAGACATTAAAATATCTTTATTACAACAAATTATGATATTTGCTAAAACAGAGCTATGGGCAAATTCTTTGGAAGCAGAGCCAACAGCAGCAAACTTCGTTGGGGCCATTGGGTACAACTTCAGAGAGGGGCTCATATCTGAGCTTGCACTTGAAGGCTGAGTAAGCCTTTTCCAGGTAGAAAAGGAGGGAAAAGGGGGTTCTGAGCAGAAGGAAGACCATGCATGAAGATCGGAAGGTCTGAAAGAGTCTGGCCTGAGTGGGGAACCACAGCTCATACGGAGGAGTTTGAACCGTATCTTCTAGTCGGCGGCAACAGGTAGCCACAGCCGGTACTTGCTGGGCTGAGTCACAGAAGGGAACCCTGGAGACAGCAGAGGCTGGGCTGGGGAGTGGGGCAGGAGCTGGGAGAGCGGTAGGGAGGCTACTGTACTAACTCAAGCAAAAGAGAAAGCCATTTAAGTGGCACATAAAGTTAAGCAGTCTTTAAAGTAATATTTAAAACTAAAAGTTATACATAGTTATACATTCATGCCGGGAAGGTTGGTGCTGGCATTAGTTAGAGCAGGAGAAATTGTCCGTGAGCCAGCACTGCCTTTCCTATGGCTGGAGCCACCGCCTAGCCTGGGTTTCTGGGAGACTCCCTGGTTCTGCCCTATGATCCCTAAGGCATTCTTATACCCGTCAGACAAAAATATTGCTTATATCATAAAGCACTGCCTCGCATAAATGTGCTCATGGGCACACGCAGACGTGGGCTGGCACATCTGTTTATACATGCTGGATGGAAGAAGTCTGTGCTGAATAACCAATGGAATGAACGCACAGTGCCTGGCACCTGGCTTATTACAAACATTTCAATGCATATGCTCTCATTTCAGTACGGTAAGAGAGCCCAGGCTTTGCACTAAGATCTATATCAGGGCGTGACTCGGGCCAAGTTCCTGAATCTCAGGGCCTGACCTGACTTCTCTGTAAAATGGGAGTCAGTGTCCTCATTTTGCAGATAAGGAAACTGAGACTCAGAAATAAGTGACTTGTCTAACGTTATATAGCAGATAGAAAATGGAGCTATCCAGGGATCCCCACTGCCCCACCAGATTTTTAAAATTACAGCTCTATGGATTTATTCCTGGGATGCAAGTTGATTCAATATCTGCAAATCAATTAGTATTAGTATGATACACCACCTAAATAAAATGAAGGATAGAAATCATCTGATCATATCACTAGATGCAGAAAACCTATTTGACAAAATCCAGCACCCATTTATGATAAAAACTCGCAGCAAAGGGAAAATAGAGGGAACAAACCTCAACAAATAAAGGCCAATATGACAAACCCACAGCTAACATTGTACTCAATGGGGAAAAGCTAAAAGCATTTACCTTAAGATCAGGAACAAGACAAATATCCACCTTCACCACTCTTATTTAACATGGTACTGAAAATCCTACTCACAGCAGTCAGACAAGAAGAAGAAAGAAAAGTCATTCAAATTGGAAAGGAGGAAGTAAAACTGTCATGATTTTCAGATGACATGACACTATATATAGAGAACCCTAAAGATCCCACCAAAGGACTACTAGAACTGATAGATGAACTCAGTAAAGCAGCAGGATAAAAAATTAATATTCAGAAAGTGATTGCATTTTTAGACACCAATAACAAACTATCAGAAAGAGAAATTCAAAAACCCATCCTACTTGGGGTGGTAAACACACAATACAATATACAGATGATGTATTACAGAATTCTATACCTGAAACCTGTATAATTTTATTAACCAATGTCACCCCAATAAATTCAATGAAATAAAAATAAAAAACAATCCCATTTACAATTGCATTAAAAAATACCTAGAAGCCCTGCCCAGTATGGCTCAGTTGGTTGAGCATCGGTCACAGGTTCCATTCCTGGTCAGGGCACATGTCCGGTGGCGGGCTCGATCCCCAGTACAGGATGAGCAGGAAGCAGCTGACTGAAGTTTCCCTTTCACACTGATGTTTCTCTCTCTCTCCCTCTCCTTTCCTCTCTCTCTAAAATCAATAAAAACATATTTTTTAAAAATACCTAGGAATAAATTTAACCAGGGAGGTAAAAGACCTACACTTAGAAAATTATAAGACATTAAAGAAAGAAACTGAAGAAGATACGAATAAATGGAAGCATATATCATGCTCATGGACGGGAATAATTAACATTAAAATGTTGATACTACTCAAAGCCATCTACAGATTCAATTCAATCCTGATCAAAACACCAATGCCATTTTTCAAAGAACTGGAAAAAATAATCCAAAAATTTGTATGTAACCACAAAAGACCCTTAGTAGCCACAGCAATCTTGACAAAGAAGAACAAAGTTGGAGGGATCACGCTACCTGATATCAACCTATTCTACAAGGCCATAGTAACCAAAACAGCATGGTGCTGGTGTAAAAACAGACACAAAGACCAATGGAACAGCATAGAGAGCCCAGAAATAAACCCACACCTCTATGGTCAACAAATCTATGACAAAGGAAACAAGAACATACAAGGATATACAATGGGGTAAAGAGAGTCTCTTCAATAAATGGTGTTGGTAAAACTGGACAGATACATACAAAAAAATGGAACTATACCACCTTCTTACACCATATCCAAAAATAAACTCAAAATGAATTAAAATATAAGACTCAAATGAATTATAAATATAAGACTCAAAACCGTAAAATTCCTAGAAGAAAATAGAGATAGTAAACTCTGACATTTCTCTTAGCATTTTTTTTTTCTGATATACCTCCTCAGGCAAAGGAAACAAAAGAAAAAAAACACAAATGGGACTATATCAAACTAAAATGTTTTGCACAAAATGGAAACATCAACAAAAAGACAACTTACTGATTGGGAGGACATATTCGCCAATAATATATTCAATAAGGGGTTAATATCTAAAATTTATAAAGAACTAAAAATTTATATACAACTCAACACCAAAAAAACAAACAATCCAATTAAAAAATGAGCAGAGGACCTAAACAGACCCTTCTCCAAAGAGGACACACAGATGCCAACAGACATATGAAAAGATGCTCAAGGTCACTAATCATCAGAAATGCAAAATAAAACCACAATGGGATATCACCTCACACCAGGCAGAATGGCTCCATCAATAAGTCATAGTCAACAAGTGTTGACAAGGATGTGGAGAAATGAGGACCCTTATGCACTGCTGGTAGGACTGCAAATTGGTGCCACCACTACGGAGAGAAATGCCAGAACGGCCACCATCCATAAACCAACAAACAAATGTTGGTGAGAATGTGGAAAAAAGGTAGCTACCTTCCGACCCAGCTACTCCACTTCTGGGTGTTTATCTGAAGAAATCCAAAATGTCAATTGGAGAAGATATATGCATCTCTTTGTGAACTGCAGCATTATTTACAACAGCCAAGACTTAGAAGCGATGCAAGTGCCCATCGATAGACTACTAGTGGGTAAAGAAGACGTGGTGCATCTATACCCAGCCTTGCAAAAGAATGAAATCTTTTCATTTGCAACAACAGGGGCAGACCTAGAGGGAATGACGCTGAGTGAAATGAGTCAGACAGACAATCAAATGCCATATGATGTCACTTATATTTGGAATCTAAACAATAAAATAAATGAACAAACAAAACAGAGGCAGACTCATAGACACAGAGAACAGGCTGACAGCTGACAGATGGAAGGGCAGTTGGAGGACAGGGTGAAAAAGGCGAAGGGGTTAAGAAGTGCAAGTGGGTAGGTATGAAACTTTCAAGAGGATGTCAAGTACAGCCCAGGGAATACAGTCAATAATATTGTAATAACTATGTGTGGTGCCAGGTGGGTACTAGAATTATTGGGGGGAACACTTCATAAATTATATCACTGTCTAACCACTATGCTGTACAGCTGAAACTAATATAAAATATTGAATGCCAACTGTAATTGAAAAATGAAATAAAATCACAGCCACATGAGCCTGAACTTTTACGAACCTTGTCCTTCAGAGTAAGCTCTTGTTACACTCACTTAAATGTTCTTTCTACTACGATATGCTCACTTGTATTTCCCTCCAAATCTAGTTATTTGGGAATAGAAAGTAGTTTGAAAATTTTTATTGTGTGCCTAATAGGAGGTTCCGGTTGTGTCCTTCTTACCTGTTTAGGGAACCAAGATGGTTACGAGGAAGAAATGACACACGCAAAGACCAGCTGGTCTTACTTCACAGTCTATCCTAACCTGGCTCCTTTTCCCGTCTGGCTACTAAAGCACTCTCTCCCGAAATGTCACATTTCACAGCTACGCCTGACACTGGGGCTTCTTGAGCTGATTTGTTAAGCGCCAAAAATATAAATAACAGAGCCTCCCACTTGCTTCCTCCTTCTGAATACATGTCTGGTCTCAGGAGACTTCACAGAGGATGACCCTGCTGGCCTGTCCATGTTCTGAAAAAGGCCCTCTGTCCTAGAGGCCGCATGCCAAGGTCCTTTATGTTCTCTTTATACTTCAGGCCCCATGAATTTCCTTTAATTTAGAAATTAGAAAACTCTTAGTTTTTTTAAAACATGATTGTTTAAGACATTTAATTCATACTCTGTTACTCAACCCAGCATTTTTTCCCTTGGCTTAAGCCATGTGGTTTGTGTTCACTGTGAAACATGATAGTGTGATGTTAAACTTTTGAAAGTACAATTGGGATCGGGGAAAAAGGCTCTATCTTGCAAAAGTGGTAGTTTTCCCTTCATCTTTCATGACCCAAAAATGTAGCTGGAAGCATTTTGGTTTTGGCTTGATTATGATTTACTTGGGCCACTGCATTTGTTGATAAACCCTGCAAGCTTGTGAGTCTTAGTTGCAACTGGAAACAACTCAATGGATCCTAAATATCAAAGAAAACTACCGAGGAAGATGTTTGTCATCTGGATCCTTCAGATGAGTTTACTTAGCAGGAACATGTCCTGGTCTCTGCATCAGGCTGGGACTTCAAGGTTCATGGACGCTTGACCCCTAGGGATGTGAGGGACTAAAAAGTTCTCTCACCTAGAAACTCCCTAACTCTAGGGTACAGACTAGTGCTGCTGGCCCATGATTAAATTTTAGTAGATTCTTAGGGAAGTAAGAAAAAATATAGAGGATGTAAGATATACGGCGTAAAATGAGATAGCAGTAAAGTACTTAGGATGGTGCTTGACATAGAGTTGGCCTTCAGTAAGTGCAGTTGCTGCAGACAGAGCTGTTTGTGCACAGCTGTCAACTGCTCTTTGTTATTATTGTTGTTGTTGAAATGCCATTTCTTTTTTCGGGATAATTTTAAGAGCAGGATGGTGGTTCGTATTTTTGTTTAATACCTATAGCCAGCAATATTTAAAAAGTGGGCCTCTGATTTTTTGCCCAAATTTATTTTTGAAATTTTACTGGTTCCTGAAATCTAGAAGTCTGAAAAACACTTCAAAACTGAAAACTAATGTAAGCATGCCTGTACTTCAAATAAAATTTTGTCCAATCCATAGATGGATTCCTTTCTAGGTGGCCTTGGGCCTTGCCTCATTTGTCCACAAGAGGCAGCTATCTCTGCACGTGAAACTGGACACGTGGCCCACAGGCACCATACTTCATAGACTTCGTCCAAATGGGAACTTAGTTGTTGAGACCCCCTTCACCTTGCTCAAAACAATTGTGTCTCATCCGACTACCTATTTTCTCCTGGCTAATCAGCACCTTCTAGAACCACTGGAGGCAGGAGCTATGTCTTCCCTGAGAGCTTCATCGGCAGCAGCCGACTGCCTTCCATAAGCCGCATCTGTTAGCCACGCCTCACCTTTGCTGAGTGAACAGTGTATGTAAAGACGACAGTGTGTGTATCTCCTGGGCCCCGTTTATAGCACACGCGTGAGAAGCAGCATTGTGGGTGTACCACACTGACGCTCCATGCTGACGCCTGGCGGGAGACACCGGGCTAATGCTACGTGCAGCTGAGTCCTGCTGGTTATAGAGCTGCACGGCTCTCCCGAGGCCCAGGACAGGGTGGGCCTTTTTGTTCAATAAGAACTGTTGTGTACTGCGTGTCAGGCACCGCAGGGGATGCAATGATGGGTCAAACCAGGATCACGCCTCAAGAGGGATTACCATCCAGAAAGTGAAAGAAGACGTGTTTGAATAATTATATTTCAAAGGGTAGAAGGTGGTTGGTGACATACGGAAAGTTTATGGGAGTTTGGAGCAAAGATTCCTTCAAGTGAGGGAAGAGAGGCAGATCTCAAGGTAAGGATGCTATTTAAGCCAAGTAGCTGTCTTAGAGCAAGCTTTAGTCTTTGCCTTTAGAGTCCTTTCTAGGAATCCTTACAACTTTGGGGTGCTTTTGTTGTCTTTAATGCAGTATGTATTTCGGGGAGGGGGTTCGGGAGGGAAAAAGGGCAGCTGGGAAGATGGGAAGTGGACCCTGACCCTGCGCCTCCTCGCCCCTGGGTATCCTCTTAGAGACTCTGGTGAGTGACCGCATTCTTACTGAACTGAGAACCCTGAAAAGAGGGGTGTCTGAGCTGGAGGTCCAGCCCCATTTGATTCCATTTTACTTAATTTTTCATCCCTAAAAACCTGATGGTCAGTTTCTTCTTAAACCCAGATGCAGGGTTCATGGGAATCCAGAGAAGCCAAACAGGACTGAAAATATGGGCTCTGGCATCAAGCTCAAAATGTATCAGAAAACTGCAAAGCAGTATGGAAGCCTAGAAGCAAAGGAAGGCTAAAGGGTCCTACAAACCTGGACTGTATCTGAGCCTCAGTCTGTATCTTCTCCAAGGCTTCCCAGGGATTGGAAATGGGTTTCCACCCTTCCATCCTGGGTCCTTCTACTGCCCCTCCATGAAGACCAGAACCTCAAAAATTCATCACTAGGGATGCCATCCTTTTGGATTTGTGACTTATATTTAAAATATCGTGATTGTGGTGATGGTTTCATGGGTGTATACATATGCTGAAACTTAAATTGTGTACTTTATATATGTGCCGTTTATTGTTAAAATGTCAATTATATCTCAGCAAAGCTTTTTATTTCTAAGTACTTGGAATTGGTGTCAAATAAACTCCTCCATGGCAATGCCCTCATAACTCAAGGCCCTCCTTTCCTGCACAGATTGGGCTCCCTGAGGCACTGTTTATGCTCACTTCTTCTGCTGGGGAAGCTAAGCCTGCCAACACAATAACAACGGTTAAAATGGAGAATATCCAAGTTTGTATCACTTCTCACTCGATTCCCACTGTCCTCATTCCATCCCTTCACCCCAGCATTTTTCTCATTTTCACAGTCTAGGAAAACCAGGCTCAAATCCTCACTTTGTGTCACTTACTAATTGAGTGATATTAGACAAATTACTTCTCCAAGCTTCAGCATTTTGCTCATCTATAAAATGGAAATATTTTAGGGTTCTTACAGAGGTTAATTCAGTCTACCTATTGGGTGCTGGACACATAACAGGACTTCACTTAATGATGGTCAGCCCAATTATGAAAATTGGGAGAAAAACTTTAAGGAAATAGGAGCGTTTAGTTTGTAAAAGAAAAGAGCAGGATGGGAGACAAACATGAGACTTTCCTTAAATCTTTTTCCCCAATTTTCATAATAATTGGGCTGACCATCATTAAGTGAAGTCCTGTTACGTATCCAGCACCTAATAGGTAGACTGAATTAATTTAAAGAGTTTTTGGATAGAAGGAGGATGTGTGGCTCTGATGTAGTAGAAACAACATGGTCTTCCTTTGAAGCTCACTGACCATCTGTCTTGGGGAAGGTCACTTAAATCCCTCCCTCTGAGCCTCAGTTTCTGTACTGTAAAATGGGGATCGACACTATGTACATCAGGGTGTGGTTGTGGACATTACATGAGCTGACATGTAGGTGAAATTGTCCAGCACAGTAACCAGTCACAGATGAATGTTTTTAAAACATCACGTTATAAACTGGAGGGTCCTTTACTTGTATGGTGATTATGACATTTACTAATCTTTGCCACCTTGGTGGCTGGCAGTTTCTGGGAAGGGTAATTCCAGCTCAGAGTGGAAAGTCGTTCTAGCAGTAAGGGCTTTCTTAAGAGCAAGGGCTCTCTGTAAGTACTGACTGAGCTTCCTGTTGTTTGTTCAAATGTTGTTCAAATGAATGGCCATATTCCGGAAGGGGGTTGATGCTGGGTGCAAGGTGGAACAGATATACGTGTAAATGTTTCCAGCAAATCTACATTTAATCATCTGTGTCAAAAAGAACGAACCGGGGAAGGCTGGGGTAGGAGCTCCCCTGTAAGTAACTAACAGTTTTTCTCTTGCTGCTTTTAAAATTCTCTCTGTCTTTAACCATTTTTCCCCCCCACTCTCTGTGCTTTCTGGACTTGTATGTATATTTCCTCCACCAGGTAAGGGAAGTTTTCTATCATTATTTTTTCAAATAGGTTTTCAATTTCTTGCTCTCTTCTCCTTCTGGAACCCCCATGATGCAATTGTTTGTTGTATACCTGAAGTTATCCCAGAGACTCCTTACACTATCCTTAATTTTTGGATTCTTTTTGCTGTTCTGATTGGGTGTTTTCTGTTTCCTTATCTCCCAAATTGTTCATTTGATCCTCTGCTTCATCTACTCTACTGCTGATTCCTTGTAATGTATTCTTCATCAGTTATTGTAATCTTTATTTCTGACTGGTTCTTTTTTATGTTTTCTATCTCCATTTTTGTTTCCTACCTCTTTGTTGGTGTTCTAAGTTCCTCTAGTCTTCCCCTAAGTTCACTGAGCATCCTTATAACCAGTGTTTTGAACTCTGCATCTGGTAGATTGTTTGTCATTTTGTTTAGTGCTTTTTCTGGAGTTTTGTTCTGTTTTTTCATTTGGGACATGTTTCTTTATCTCTTCATTTTGGCTGCTTCCCTGTGTTTGTTTCTATGTATTAGGTAGAGCTGCTACGCCTCTCAGTCATGATAGAGTGGCCCTATGTAGTAGGTGTCCTATAGGGCTCAGTGGCTCAGCCTCTCTAGTCACCCGAGAGGGACACTCCAGGTGTTCTCCCATGTGGGCTGTGTGTATCCTCCTGTTGCAGTTGAACCCTGACTGCTGTTGGCACCTCAATGGGAAGGATTTACTCCCAGATCAATGAGCTGTAAGGACTAGCTGTGACCACCATGGAGAATCAGCTGTGCAAGGGCTAACCCCCAGAGCAGAACGTGCTTCAGCAGGGCTCTGGTGCCCACAGAGTCTGTCCCTTGAGTATCTGTTGTGGAGGTGGTTACGTGGTGCTTCAGCATGGTCTGAAGCTGGCTCTGGGGCCTCTGGGGAGGTGCAGGCCAAGGTCAGCTGCAGCTGCAGTCTGTGTCCTTTCCAGGGTCACCCAACATGAGCTACAAAGCAATCTGAAGATGGTTGCTACTTGTGCTGAGCTTGGAGGTACCCAGGAGAGGCCAAGCTGTGAACCAAGGCTGCCAGGCCTGGGGCCACCTAGCAAGAGGTGCGGGGCTCACTGAGGCCAGATACTGCTTGAGAGATTTTAGGAAAGTCTGAAGCATGAGCCAAGATTAGCCATTTTCCATTATGGAAAAGCCACTGGAAGGGGTTTGATTGGGGTGGGATCTTGGAATCACCAGGGCAGAGTGGACAGTGTTAGCCAGGTTGATGGAGACTCCAATATGGCACCTGCCTGTCTGCTGTGTGTGTGTTGGGGGGGTGGTCTCAGAAAAGGCTCAATGGCCTCTGCCAGCACTTCTGTCTGGGAGAAAGCTGCTCCCTCAGCCCTATACCCTGATCATGGCATTTTATTTCCATGAGGCAGAGAGAGTGGTACTGGGTATGCTGGAGATCAGGTACCTAGATGGCTGAGTGAGTGTGCTAGGAAGAAGTTTGGAAATTCTGGGGGAACCACTTTTGTCTCTCAAAACAAGAACTGTCATGCCCTGTATGGGAAGCCCAGGGGCAAGCAAGTACCTTGACCATGTTGATCTGGGGGCATAGGCCAGTGTCTTGGGCCCCTTTGCAATCCTTAATTCAAGCATCTATATTCTGGCAAATGATCTTTGAAGGTATAAGTATGCTTTCTTTTTCTTTTAAATTGAATTTATAGGGTTGACATTGGTTAATAAAATGATATAAGTTTCTAAAGGTGTACTAGCCTATAATGTCATCTGTATATTGTATTGTGTGTTCACTACCCAGGTCAAGTCTCCTTCTGTCAATGTGTGTGCTTTAAAATGCTTGGGGTTGCTATACTGTTGAAAGAGCTTTGGGCTAGGAGCCAGGACACTAGGCTGGAGTCCCATATTAACTAGCTATATGATCTAAGGAAAGCCACCTAACCTCTGTGAGCCTCAGTTTCTCTCCTTCTGTCTCTCCTTTCCTTCCTGAGAAGCATTTTTATGGAACAGCAGCACTTGCTGGGAACTTGTTCGAAACACAGAATCTCAGGCCCCACTCCAGACCCACTAAATTCAGATCTGGCCTTTTAACAAGGTCTCCAGTGATTCATAAACACCTTAAAGTCTGAGAAGAACTAGCTTAGTGACTTCAATAGTATATTATCTTATGGTCCCAGCTTTGAAGTCAGACTGCCTAGGTTCAAATCCTGATTCTGCAGCTTACTAGCTGTGAATAGCCTTAAGGATTAATGAAATACTGCCTACAAAGAGCTTTGCACAGAATAAGGGCTCATTAAACAACTGTTTTCATTTATAAAATGTCTCTGTTGCTGCCTGCCATACAGGAGAGGGCACACGTGTTTGTTTATCGTATCATTATGGAGTATCTCTCTTTGTGTTAGGCGCTGTTCTAAGCACAAAGGACACAGCAATCAATGATACAAATGCCAGACTCTTGTAGAAACAGACAATAGACAAGTACATGAACAGAGGTTAAAAAGAATATTTCAGACTGTGATAGGGTTAAGAAGAAAATATAACAGGGTAACGTAGGGTGACCAGGCAGAGGCTCTGGTTAGACTGGGAAGAGTGGGTGGAGCTCAGGAAAGGCCTCTCAGAGGCAATATTTGCACTGAAACCTGGAAGGCAAGGAGCCAGTCTTACAAAGATCAGGGGAAAGGACATCCCAGAGTGAGGGAGAAGCAAGTGCAAAGACCCTGAGACAGGAGCGAGTTTGGCATCTTCAGGGGCAGAGCTGGCACAGGGTTGGATGGTGGGTCTATTTTAAGTGCAAGGGAAGACACGGGGGCAGAGCCAGAGCAGCACAAGGAGCCTGGGGGAGCGGGCAGGAACTGGGGCACAGTGAGAGCAGCAGCTCACAGCCCGCCGGGAGAACAGGGAGCCCTCACCTTGTGGGTGCCCCCCTGCCCCGAATCTTCACAGCATCTGCCCTTGTGAAGGGTGAAAACTAAGGCCCAGTGAGTGAGTTGCCCAAAGTCATTTTTCAACACTGTCTGGGGTAGGTCCCCAAATTGGCCTGTAAACTGTGAATGTGTTATTTCCAGAATAACTATTTCACAACCATCTCCATCCCACGCCCAAGTGTCCCTCCCCCTTCCCCTTCCTACCTCCATGCTCCTGCCCCCTCAGCCACCCCTGACACAATGCCCTCAAGTGATTGCGTTACACATTACGCACATTCTTGCTCCACTGGTAGCCAAAAAAGATCTTATACCTAAGACTACCCTTTCCCCAAACTCCTATTCCACTTCCTGCCTGCACCAAACACTGTGGCATTTAATTACATCCTGTCTGACATCTTTCTCTACTTGCTTTTCCCTGTCAGTCTGGTCCCCAACCAGACTGTGATGAGCAGGGTCTTGGGTCACATAAGGCTCCACCCCACCCACGGTACCAAGCACACAGGAAGGAGCTGCTGGGTAACGGAAATCTGTATCTTCTAAAAACCACCTACACCAAGCCCTTTGAGGTCCCAGGGCAAACAGGAGACACAGAGGCTGGGAATGCCACTTTCACAGCCTTAGTGTTCCTTGTTCAGGAAGTGCTGTGAGTCTGTGGTTTATTTGCCAAGCATGGCTCCACGACGTGCTCTGTCCTCTGCTTTCACTTCACGCGTCTGCGTTCCCAGGCCCCAAGAGCATAGCCTGCTGCTGTCCTTGAACACACTCTGGTTGACTCGCTGTCCACCGCTGGCAGCTCCAGCCTCTCCCCAGCGAAAGGGAGAGCAAATGCAGGAAACTTCAGTGCCTTTGTAAGAACACCCTCGTTCAAGGACAGAAGAAAAGCGTGGCCATCAATCACTTCATGATCATACAGCATCATGATGCCCCCCCCCGGCGCTTCGCCACAAATGGGTCAAATGCAGGACTCTTCTAACCCTATAAATCTAAGTTTTTTGTGTCAGTATACACCCACTGAGGTTCTAGGACAGCTTTTCCCAGGTAGGAGTTCAGGTCCGAGCCCTTCATTTCCCCAAATCCCGTGAAAAGCGCTTTAGGCCCTGTTCTAGAGTTTCTCAGGTGGTTTTGACGTTCTGTGGGGATCTTGCAGATTCTGGTTCAGTGGGTCTGGGCAGGGCCTGAGGTTCTGCGTTTCTAAGAAGCTCCCTGGTGATGGCACCGCTGCTGGTCTGAGGAGCACTCTTCTGACAGTGAGATACTGTACTCCGGGGCAAGCCTGTGAATGGTGTTCTCAGGGCTGTCCTGGTTTCAGGACGGAAGATCCCGTGTCTGTATCCTGAGAAGCCGCTCCGTCCTGGGCAAATCGGGATGGCTGGTGACTGTACACATTAAATCTCCTGCCTTCCGGAAGCTCATCCCATGCCACTCAGTGCGATGATGCAGCGATGGGACAGCCGAGGACGGAAGCCAGTGGCCAGCCCCGCCGAGCGCTGAGATCTGCTGCCACTCACAGGGGGCTTGTGGCCGTGTGCAGGAATGGGACACACGATGATTCGGAAGCCCAAACACCTGGCTTCCTGCTTGGGTTCTGTTACTACCAGCTGTGGAACACCAGGAAAAATTCTTAACCTCTCTGACCCTTTTCTCTAAAATGGAGGCTGATACTATCCGCCTCACGAAGCTGTCATGAAGATTAAATGAGCTAACAGGTACAAGCACTAAGCCTGGAAAGAATACGTTTCAAGTCCCACCATCACTTTCTGTAATCGTTGACTGACCTGTGTTTCTTCTGCTTGCCTTGCCTGTGATACCCGGGCAGAGTTAGTGATGAGCAGGGAGAATCCACCAGGACAGAAGACAAAGAGAGAGGAAAAGGGCCTTCAGCTCCGTGTGCCAGGAAAGGGGTCCCTGCACTGGCTAAGCACCCACACACAAAGCCTGTCATGCACCCCCAGACGACCCACAAAGGACCAGGGAAGGAGCTGGTCAGCAGGGTCGGCCTTGTCCACTAATGAGGCTAAATTTAAGGATAATGCTGGGAAGAGAAGCCACATGCCCCCAAAATTATCACATGGAAAAGAAATCACCAAAGGGCTGAGCTGCTACAGGCTTCCCATGACCAGATCGAAAACGAAGGGTCTGCAGGCTGCCGTGCCACCGCCCAGCCCTGGGCCTGCTCCCTGCACAGCTCTGACCGTCCCCTCCCAGTGACTGCGAGTCTGTCCCGTCGGGGAGCAACCACGTGTGGCTGCCCTCCCAGGAGGTGGGATTCTGAGGCACTCTCGACAGGCCGCTCGGCCCAGTGTCCCCACCGTCTTCTGTGCCTAAAATGACCACTTCCTCTTTTGGGTCTTTTTGGTGATAAAGATTCTCTATTAGAGACATTCTAGGGAAGTCCCAGCCAGGGCAATCAGATATAAGAAAGAAATAAAAGGCATCCAAATTGGGAATGAAGAAGTAAAATTGTCACTTTTTGCAGACAAAATGATTCTTTATACAGAAAACCCTAAAGACTTCACCAGAAAACTATTAGAAACAATGAACAAATACAGTAAAGTTGCAGGATACAAAAATCAATGTATGAAATTACATTGCATTCCTGTATATTAGCAATGAAATCTCAAAAAAGGAAATGAAAAAAATAAATTCCTTTTGCCAAAAGAATAAAACACCGAAAAGAAAAGAAAAGAAAAGAAAAGAAAAGAAAAGAAAGAAAGAAAGAAAGAAAGAAAGAAAGAAAGAAAGAAAGAAAGAAAGAAAGAAAGAGTAAATACCTAGGAATAAACTTAACAAAAGGTGTAAAGGACCTATGCACTGAAAACTATAAAACATTATTTTAAAATATTGAGAAAGACACAAAGAAATGGAAAAATATCCTGTGGCTACTGACTGGAAGAATCAACATGGTTAAAATGGTCATATTACCCAAAGCAATATACAGATTTACTGCATCCCCATCAAAATCCCACTGGCATTTTAAAAAGAAATAGAACCAAAAAAAATCATCAGACTTGCATGGAAACACAAAAGGCCCTGAAGAGCCAAAGCAATCCTGAGAAAATGAATAAAGCCAGAGGTATCATCCTACCTGACTTCAAATTATACTACAGAGCTACAATGATTAAATCAGCATGGTAGTGGCAAAAAAAAAACACAAACAGACACAGGAACAGAATTGAGAGTGCAGAAATAAACCCACATGCATATGAGCAAATACTGGGTGAGGAAATAGTAGGTTTACAGTTGTGAGTATGTGAGCACAGAGTTTATTCTTGTATTATTATGTATTAATTATTGTATTATTTTCTATATGAACAACTATAAACCTACTTTTGCCCAACCCTGTAATTTTTGTTAAAGGAAAAACATACAACGCAGGGGAAAAAGCCTCTTCAATAAATGGTGCTGGGAAAATTGAAAAGCCACATGCAAAAGAACGAAGCTAGACAGCTATTTGTCACCACGTACAAAAATTAACTCAAAATGGATCAAAGACCTGAGACGATAAATTACAGAGAAAAAAACATAGGCACTAAACTTATGGACCTTGGTTTTAGAGAGGATTTTATAAACTTGACCTCAAAGGCAAGGGAAGTGAAAACAAAAATGAATGAAGGGGACTATATTAAACTAAAAAGCATCTGCACAGTAAAAGAAACTAACAAAACAAAAAGGCAACCAACCAAATGGGACAAGGTGTTTGCAAACACTGCCTCTGATAAGGGGTTAATATCCAAAATATACGAAGAACTCATACAACTCAACACCAACAAAAACAATCCAATTTAAAAAATGGGCAGAGGACCTGAAGAGATGCTTCTCCCAAGACACACCAATGGCCCACAGATATATGAAAAGATGCTCACCTCCCCTCGCTATTAGGGAAATGCAGATCAAAACCACACTGAGATACCATCTCACACCTGTCAGAGTGGCTGCTGTCAACGAGACAGGTGATGACTAGTGTTGGAGAGGCCGTGCAGAAAAGGGAGCCTCGTTCCCTGAGTACAGCCACTGTGGAAAACAGTATGGAGGTTCCTCAGAAAATTCAGAATAGAGTTACCATACAATGGGGTAACTACCTGAAAAATCTGAAGACATTTATTTGCAAAGATATATGCACCCCTATGTTCACTGCAACATTATTCGTGGTGACCAAGACATAGAAACAACCAAAGCGTCCTTTGCTAGGTGGCTGGGTGAAGCAGCTGTGGTACATACGTACAGTGGAACACTGCGCAGCCACAGATGAAAATACTGCCACTTGCGACAACATGGATGGATCCTGAGATCACACGAAGTGAAATGAGTCACACAGAAAAGTCAAGAGCCATATGACTTCCCTCATATGTGGGACATAAACCTGAAAGCAACAAATGAACAAACACTCATAGACACGGTCACTAGAGGGAAAGGGTACTCGGGGGAGGGAGAAGTGATGGGGCAAAAAGATGGTGAAGGAGGTTTGGCTTGGGTGGAAAACAACACAACATGCAGATGATGTACCATAGACTTCCACACGTGGAACCTCTATAATTTTATTAGGCAATGTCACCCCAATACATTTCATTTTAAAAATGGTATTCTAGGAAGAGGTAACAGGTACTAGGTACTCCAGTAAAGAGGTAATTTCTTTATTTTTATAAGCTTATGTTTTCTATTCACTGACTTGTTTGTTCACGTGTTGACTCATTTTCCGAGTATCTGATGTGTGCCAACCCTACGCCTGGTGTTACAGACAACACGGCACTGTCCCCTGCTCACAATCACACGGGAAAGACAGAGAACCTGACTGTAATATAATGCGACACAAGCTGTCCCAAAGCTGTGACCGAGATGCTACGGGGTACGGACGGGTGAGCAGTGCTCTCCACCTGGGAGCGTCAGGGAAGCCTCTGCAGCTGAGATGCGAGGGGCCCGTGAGCTTGAAGGATGGGTGGGAGCTGGTCAGGGAGGAGTGGGGAAGAGGCAACCGGGAAAAAGGGAAATGCAGGCTCCAGGTATACAGGTGTTGAAAAGCAAGGTGTGAGGCCTGAGGGCAGCCCAGGGCGGTAGAGCATACCATCAGCAAAACCCTCCAGGAGGGAGTTCTTTGTGGAGGTTGTAGGTGTGAATCTGGAGAAGAGGTAGAGAGGGGCAGAAAGGAAATGAGGCAACACATGAAAACAGAGCTTCACAGGGCTCACACTCTCTTCTCTTCTCTGCCTTCGTGTGTTTCTGCCTCTCTTTCTGTCTCTGTCCCTCTCTATCTCCATCTCTCCCTCCGTGTGTGTGTGTCTCCCTGTGTCTCTTTCTGTCTCTGTCGCTCTCTATCTCCATCTCTCCTTCCCTCTGTGTGTGTCTCTGTGTCTCTTTCTGTCTCTGTCCCTCTCTATCTCCATCTCTCCCTCCCTCTGTGTCTCTTTCTGTCTGTCTCATTCAGTGCCAGATCTGAGAGGCCACCTTGGGCCCAGAGAGAGAAAGAGCAGTAGGAAGGCCGAGCTAAGGTGGCAGGCACGTGAGGGACTGTCACCTGGATTCCTCAGAGCTTGGGAAGCTGCAGGACTCCGGGAACAGAGAGTGAGAGGCAGTGGAGCAGAGAAGGTGGCTGCAGAGACATGGCCCCGTTTCCAGCCTCTCCTTCCTTGAGGGTGGAGAGGCCGGAGGCCGAAGGTTCTGCGCTTCCCTATTGGTGGTGGGGGGGGGGAACTCCAGCAGAGGGAAGCAGATGGAGACCAGGCCAGTGGAAATCCAGGCTCTACCTAGCCCAAGACTTCATTCTGAGCGGGAATTCTAGGTCTGCAGAAATCTGGGACATGCAGCGTACGTAGCCCTTTTTAACAGAGAGGGAAATCATACTCTTTGCTGTTCAGGTCAGTGGGAAAAAACAAACATGTTTCTTCTGTGAGGTCCTCCTTTCCTCCCAGATCTTGAGTATGGGTGTTGGGCTCACTGGGGTCTAATTTTGGTCAAGACAAATGACCAGAAAGTTGGACCATGCAGGGACCTGCACCCCCTTACTAGGCCGAAGCCCCAGCCCAGGTGGCTCTCGGTCTCTGAGTGGCTATGTTGTCCATCTGTCTCTTCCCCAGCTCAGAGGTGAGGCAGAAGGCAATGTCAGCTCCAGGCTTCCGCTTTGCTATTTTCAAGCTATACAGCCTAGGACAGGACATCTTAGCTCGGAGTCGCACTTTTCTGACTTACAAAATGCATATAATAGTAGCCACCTCATGGGTCGCTCCAAGGATACCTGGAAGTCCTTCGCACAGCGCCTGGTACATAGTCGGTGCTTACTAAAGCATCACTCGGCAGCGAAAGCGGAAATGAGCCACCCGGGCTTTGCCCAGGTGGGGGCAGCCCACGCTGACACAGGGATTCGGAGCAGGTGGTAGAGGGGGCAGAGCCCAAGAGAAGGAAGCCCCACACTTCGATGGCCCCACACTGCAGACAGCAGGCTGAGTGTGTGTGGAGGGCACCTCCTGCCTCAGACTAAACAACACACACGTTTCTCTTCCAGAGCAGTTGCAGGCAGTTGGGGCACAGATGGGCTCTATGCAGTTGTTGGGGTCCTCGAGCGGGGGACATTCCCTGAGGACACATTTGCAGGGGGGGCGAAGCAGCAGTGGCTGAAGCCTGAAGGCTGGCCCTGCCCTGCAAACACGAGGCGGCGGCAACGGCAACAGACCCTCCAAACATCCGTGAGCTGAGCCTCTCAGCAGAAGGTGCAGCAACTCGTCCAAGGCCACATGGTCATGAAGTGGCTGAGCCTGGCCCCAAAGCCAGGTCTGAGGCCCCGGGACCAGGCCCTGACAGAGGCTTCTGCACTGCGGGCCACGCGGAAGCCCCATGTGCCTTCTGCTCTCCCCCCGAAGAGCGACTGGAAATAACTGGAACTGTCACTGGAAGTAATGAGACGTGACAAAGGCCGGGTTTGAAGACCTACTGCTCCCAGTCTGAATGACCCCCACACACCCAAGCCTACATTTAAACAATGAAGTAACAAGCAATTTCCCTCTCTGGGATTTGAGGCTCCCACTCCCCCTCCAAACAACAGAGCGTAAGACTGTCAGGGGCTGAGTCTCTATTCAGGACAATGGGTTTCTCCAGAACAGAAAATTCCTTCTTGGCTTGATCAATTTGCTTTCCACATGGACAACTATCATTAAAACCCTGCGTGAAAAGACCACCACTCTTAATAATTAAGAGCTACAAATTCATTGATATATCTCTTTCTCTCCCCTTTTTTTTAACGTTGTAAGAGAGATGAGAAAACTGAAGCAGCTATTTAGCTGTCAGGCTGTGATGAACGAGACCATAGCTTTCAATAGGCAGGGCCATCGGGAGGTTCAGTCCCTCCGGGAAACACCTGGCTGGATGCCAAGGCACACGCCACTCAGCTCTGGGTTCTGGTGACAACGGGGGTGATCCCCCAGCCACCCCACTAATGCACAAGGGCCGTGGGGACGGAGGACTGTCAGGCACAGTCCTGAGGACAGAGGCCAGAAGCACCGCCCTGCCTCCACCAGAAAGCAGGAATGAAGTCCCTGCCTTGGGGCCCTAGAAGCCTTGGCACCTTCCCGTCCCAGCACTTGCGTGTCTCTGTGCCCCTTCTTTATGACTAGGTCACGTCCCCCAGTGCTCGCAGGTGGCAGAAACCCAGCCTGTGGTGTAATGGGAGCCTCAGGGCCTAGCACCGGGCCTGAGCTACAGACAGCGGCTCCCTTCCCTACCAGTTTCGTGAGCAGGGGTGCAAGTGAAGCAGAAAGTGTCCGGGACACATGCGAGTGCTAAGGACACCTGCAAGTGCTAAGGACACCTGCGAGCGCTAAGGACACCTGCGAGCGCTAAGGACACCTGCGAGCGCTAAGGACACATGCGAGCGTTAAGGACAATGCTAAAGGTGAGCAGGAGCCGCCCTGAAGTCCAGGAGCTCAGACACCGCGGGGTGAGCGCCAGGTCAGTGGCTCCCGCTTAGCTTCTTCACCCTTTACTGCTGTTCCCCCGCTTCCTGCAGCTCTTACTCCCCCCCCCCCCCCCCCCCCGTGGCCTCCAGCGCCTGACCTTGCCAGGGCCCGTGACTGCCTGGCTTGGGGGAACCCAGATCCCACCGACTGGGGCACCGCCTGGAGGTGTGGGCCCACTTCTCTCCCCAGTGCGAGTGCAAAGCAGCGGCTCTCGGCCCCGGTTCCTCCTGAAGCAGAGCAGCCTGTAGTCTTATCACCACCCGGCTATGGCCAAGGCTGCACACAGCGACCCCGCCAACTGTCACCAACCAAATAAAGGGCGTCTGGTTTCAGCATTCTTCCCCATTTTGGTCTATATGGTGCCAAAGGAAATAAACTTATTTTCCAGAATTCAGACAGTTAGGAAGCTCAGATAACCAACATTTTTATTTTTTGCTACAGTCTGCATTTGTGGGGTGGGGTGGGGTGGGGAGAAGTCAAAACTGCTGAGAACAGGAATTTAACTATAAAAAGCAACAGATACAGCAGTCAAACCCAATCACACACGGTCACCACCAGGACTGTATGCCAGTACAGGAGCTCAGGCCTCTGACTCCCATGAGGGCAAGGTCTCCACAATAACCTGAGAACTTCGAGAGTCTTCTGATTAATTAGAAGGAGCTAGTAATCCATAGACGATATATGTAGTCATCTGGGTTATAAACAAGTCATTCACCTAAACCATTTCTAACCATCTGGCTGACGTGGAAGGGGAGGGGGTGATAAATGTTCTGTTTTCCACTGTTGGATTTCTGTGGTGAAACCCTGTAAACCAAGCCTTGGCTTCAGCCTGCCCCTCTCTTCTTGGTAGCACAGAAACCTTAGTTTGAGAATAATTCTGTGCCTCCTGGGAAATGGAAAGCAAATGGTCTCGGAATCCAAAGTGCTGGTTGGTGTCCTGACTCAGCTGTTTATTACCAGGGTAATCTTGAGAAACTCACTTTATTTCTCTAAGTCTCAGTTTATTTATCTGTCAAGTGGCATAATAATGACATTTGCTCTCAAAGAGTGATTTTAGGATGAGATGAGGAATGTTAATATACTTTGTAAACTGCTAAACCTTGTGCAAATGTTAGAAATGAGTTCTACTGTCATAATAATCCATATATTCCTCTCTCAGGTGCTCCCAGTGAACCAACAATAAACAACCCACATTTCAAAGCCCACCTCAAGATCAAATCTATGCAAGGAACCCATTAAGCTGCATACTTAATGGGTATACATCATGATATATAAATTATACCCTAATTTTAAACATGGAAAACGTGCTTAATGCTTATAAATAGTTTCACACAATAGACGCTCTATGCAGAAGTCTATCCTGGGTGTGCATGCCCGGGGATATTTTGTAGGTAACTCTCTTCAGGACGAGGTCCATTTTGCTATTTTAGCCACTAAGCTTCCTGGGCGGGGTGGGTCTTGGACCCTCCACCCTGATCTTAAGTGAGGTTCCCTGGCCTACAGTACAGTGCCACAGTGCAGTTCCAGGATGCCGCTCTCTTCAGTTAGGTACCAGTCCTTCTGGATTTACAGTCATATGTTACCAATTGCCATGAGTGGACAAGTGCCTGAAAAATCAGATAAGTCTGGTGACATCCATGTGTCCCAATCACAACCACATCTAGACCAGACCACAAATTCTCAGAATTAAAAAAAAATCAGAATGTTAGAGGTATAGGAAACGTAAAGAAAACCTTATGTTACATCAATAATCTTATTTGCAAAAAAAGAAACTGAGGATCTAAGTAGTATGACTTGCCCAGAACAACCCAGCGAAAGTATGGAGGTGCTAGAGCTGAGTTTTCATTCTATTTCTTGTAGGCACACACCCACATCTTTGGGACTCTGGGTATCACCCTTTTTCCCTGAATACATAAGACATTATACAGGGCACTGCAGAAGTTTCCAGGATTTCCAGTTATGAAGGCCAAACTGAAATGTTACGACATCTGCCCTATTTTTAAGGCAATTTCTCAACATAAAAGCCAATGCCAATTATTCAGCAGTTAGCTCATTTAATGAAGGTTCTGAAGAGCAACTGTGATCTTGGAGCTTAACTACATGAGCTGAAAAGGAGGGAAAGGCATTTTCTATTTCAGGAATGTGTGATTGGACATATCACGGAATTAAGGTTCTATCTTGGCTCTTTTACTAAGCTAGCTGTTTAACTTTAGCCAAATCTCTCTGAACCACTGATTTAGATAGTCTCCTAGCTTTTCCCCATTTCTGACAATCTTTGATTTTACTTTTTAAAATGTCTGTCTAGGTCATCACCACCAGCTACATTCATGAAACACAGTCATATGTACACTGCCTAGCTGAGCACAAGACAAAAATAGGATGAGACAAGAGACGTGCCTACCGGGAATCTATCATTATTATGACCATCATCATTAATGTGGGAAGATGAGGCAAGGACACAGGATCCTACTAAGACCTGTCATTAAACTACAAGCCTTCCTTAAACTCGCTCTTCTGGGAAAAAGCTCCTTCCCCACCCAGGCAGAAGTTTCAATGAGAAAGTCCACTGTTAATCTGGTGCTAACAGACTCGATATAACAAAGTAAGTTTGTATAACAAATATGATATCTGGCCCCTGGTCATGTAATGCTCTATGTATAATTTAAAACAGAGCCCTGATCCTATGTTTGCATAAATGGGCAAGGAAGCACAAAACAAGCTGAGTTAAAACTGGGTTCCTCACAACTGTGTCATCCCACAGAGTAATAATTCTCCAAATCTTTCACCTCTCTTGACTTTAAGTGTTCCAAATGTTTCAAAAATCTGATTATCTTAACAAATAGTTCACAAGCGTTTAGTTTATGCAAGGTGCTGAAAGTGGAGTACAGGGGAGCGAGACACTGTCCCTGTCTACACGGACCTTACATTCTAACGGAGGTCTCAGGTAAGCATTCGGATCGCTCTACTGCAAAAGTAGCAGAAGGGAAGAAAATATATTCTGTTGGTGAAATCATGGATGGGTGTAAGGAGCAGGTGGTATTTGAGGTGAGACTTGGAGGGTAAACAAGATTTTGATCTGTAGGGGTGGAGAGTAACAGGGCATTTTTGGCAGAGAGATGATCATAAACGAAAGCACAGAACAGAAAGAAGCATGTTTAGGGCACGAGAAGTAATTGAGGTCCTCTAGACAGCTGTCTGGGGGCAGGGAGGAGAGGAGAGGAATGACATTCTATAAAATCTTCAATATGAGAATGATGTGTTTGTACTCAGTATTATAACAATGGAGACTAATAAAGGTTTATGGAAGAGGGGAGTAAAATAATAGAATTATAGAAAATTTGAACTCAAGCTCCCTCCACCTCCATTTTACAGACAAGAGAGTCAGAGCAAGAACCAAGAGAGCTTGCCAGATTCCTAATCCAAGTTCTTCACATTATTCCATCTGTTTTACAAGGCTACCCTGGTAGCAGTGTGCAGGGTGGAGAAGAGCGAATTCAGGCAGGAGATGGATGTGGCAGCTATTACAGAAGTCCAGGAGAAAAGTTCGGGTGGGCTAACCAGGACCTGAGCTTCAGGGATGGGTGGAGGGGGGAGGGGTGGTAGTTGAAGGAGAGGTTGGGGTTTGGGGAATCCCTGAAGTCTCCCTTCCCTCTCCTCCACAGAGTTCAGGGTAGTAATTTTTCATTCACTTCAGAGAGGTGGGGCATTTGATTGGATTCACTGGCAGATCCAGAAAGCAAGGAGTCAACTGGTCCATCTTCGTTGTGACTATGAACTCTTAGCACTCCCAACTCCCTTTCAATACTGTGCATTCTCTAGAAAAAAAAGAGGCCAGAAACCACGCCAGCAGTGACCAGCAGCAGCCCTGGAACTGTTCCTTCAAGGGGTCCGTAGATGATTTTAGGATTCAGGCAACTCTGAGGGTTTCTTTCTGGTTTTGCTAAGGGTGCTCAGGCATGCCATGGCCCAAAGCTAATTTGCAAATAAGGGTCATTCAGCCCACAGGAGTGCTTCCCCAAGGGCTCTGGCCCATGTGGGATGTCAGCTGCAGAGGGGTTCCCTTAGTGTTGCTCCCTCAGATGCCTGTCTCTGGTTCACCAACCTCATCTCAGGTCTCCTGCCTTGTCCCTTGCCCTGACCTTCAGCTCCTCTCCTCTGTGACTTCTCACTTGAATAGTTTTATCAACTTAGAGCTGGGATGTCATGAGTCTGAGTATGTTTAACACAGACATAGATGTGGCAAAGCTTGATAGTAGGTGTGAATGCTGAGTTTCTAGCTGTGCAGAATTTTAAGGCAGCAGTCCACTTTTTCCCTTCAACATGGCTTTTAGTTTGTAACAATTTATTAAGACAGAACCAAGAAAGAAATCATGAGGGGTAGCTTCTATTATAAAGACAGAATATCAACCCAACAGATTATTTTCTCACCAGAGGAACGATTACACATAGTAGGCACCCAATAAGGAAGGGCAGTCATCAGTGGCATCTTTTGATTCATGTCTTGGTCAGTTCTTCTTTCTCATGAACTAAGAGGAGAACCATCATCAAGGCCAGCTGATTTCAACTGACCTTGTGGACCAAAGTCAGCTTTCACTTTCCACTATAAACTGTGCCCAAAGGTCTTTGTTTCCCTTCCCCCAGACCCCTCCTACAGGGCAGGAGCACACCGACATCTCAAGCTCCGTGCAAGAGACTCAACTGGACTTCACTACAGAGAACATCTTTAAGAGTCCTTCTGTAGTCATGCAAGGTGGTTTCATGAGCAGTCTGTGGAGGCAGGCAAACTATACTCAAATCCCATCTCTGCTAATTATGAGCTTATGGCCCTGAGCAAGTTATCTGACCTCTTTCTACCTTCATCTGTAAAATGGGGGTAATAGAATTGGCATAAAAATAAGTGAGTTAACAAGACAGTACATATAAAGTGCTCAGCATAAGTACTTAAGGAATTCCAGCTCTTTTTAATAAGGCAGCTCTGATGTTTGAGTCTGCTGAGCATCTTGTGACTGACAGCCTAGGGGTAGAGGCCAGTAAAGGTGACAAAGGTGCTCTCTAGATATGCCAGCTGTGCGCAGGAGCAGTATTGCAATACTTGGCCAATGTCTAAAGAGCTCAGAAAATAGTGGCTCCTCGCCTGCCGTACTTGAGCAATAGTTCTGGCTGGTCCACCTCCTTAGCCCTCTCACCTAGCCTAGACAGGCATGCATATGGCCTAGTTAGTTTGTAAGTTTTCAAAAAAACAAAAAACAAAACAAAAAAACACAAAAGAGTGAGATAGGGAGCTTTCTAGAGCACTATCTCAGAGTGACTTTAGTGCCTCTTCACTTTTATTTGGAGGTTTTTCTAGACACCAGGCCTGTCAAACTCCTGCTGTTTCAGGCTGTTTAGGCTGTCAGACACACGAGGGACTTAGGAACCATCCAGTGGTCCTGTTTTGGAGCTAAGGAAACTGAAGCCCTGGGTAGTGAACAATTAGATTGTCCACGGTCATCGAGCTCATCAGTTCAAAACCAGGGCTAGTTCCCTGGTGGCCTGGTGACCAGGTGGCTCTCATTCTACCGCAGCAGGCTGGCCCTTTGGCTTTCTGAATTCCGGCTCACGTTTGGTCCTGTCTGCAGGTGAAACCCGCACTCTGCTCACCCATTTCTCCATCTCAGCTTCCTGCCCGCTCTCCCTGCCCCTGGCATCTGGGATGTCCAGTGCCCCTCTCTCAGCTCTTGGTGCACACACCCTTGATGTGTACTGTCCTGCCTGGTCCTGCAAACCCGCCTGCTGCCAGCCCCGGACTGTGTCTGAGGGCCTCACAGGCCGCAGGAACCCTGCCTGGGTGACAAAGGGGCCCAGGAGGGCTCTTCTCTGCCCGCAACCTGTTTCTCTGTCCCTTCCACTCCATTTCCGCCGTCTTCCGCCCGCCCTCGCTGCCCAGCCTCCGTCTTGCTCTTCGGCTTCATGTTCCATCCTCCGCTGTCCTGCCCAGTCCTGGCCCTCGCCCCTCTTCTGCCCCTGGGCGGTTTCCGAGTTTGCACCGTCCTGTTCTCCGGGGCTCTGCCTTTCTCCTGCCCCCCCCCCCCCCCCATCTCTTCCCGCTTCCCTTCCTCTGACCCTGCAACACATCTGTTTCCAATCTGGGCCCTGGAGGCGCCTGTTTGAAACAAAAACCTCCCCCCACCCTCTGGAACCTGGCACAGAAATTCCTCAAGAAACCCTCCCTCCCCCAATTCTCCAGTTTCCCCAGACGCTCCTGGAACTAGCCCCCTCCCCTCGAGCCCTTCCCATCTCGCGGCTGCCCGCGAGCCGCCCGGGGACACCTCCCCCGGGCCGCCCGGGCCAGATGCGCCCTCCGCGGCCGGGCCGGCGCAGGAGTCGGCTCCCTCGGGGCCCAGGCGCGACCGTCCGGGGCCCGCGCTCGTCCCCGGCGGGGTCTCCCGTCCCGGCCTCCCGCCCGCCCGCGGCACTCACCTAGCCAGACGAGGAGGGGGGTCATCCCGGAGCGGCGGGGACCTCCCGCTCAGCCGCTGCCCGGCTCCGGGGCGGCGGGGCGCAGCCGACGGGCCTCGGGCGAGCTGGGCGCGGCGCCTGCGGGTGCCCGCGGGGTGCCTGCGGCCATGTGCCGCCGCGGGAGCCGCCCCCGCGCCCCGCGCTCCGCGCCTCGCGCCCTGGCCGCCGCGGGGCTCTCCGCGCGCCCACCAGACGGGAGCGGGGTCCGCGGGTCGCGAGCAAAAGCGAGGCTGAAAGACGCTACCGCTCGGGCAGCACTTTTCCCTGTTTGGAAAGAAAAAGGAGTGAAGAAGGAGGGGAAAAAAATAGAGTGAGCTGGAGCCACACGCGGCCTCCCGCAGCCCCTCCCTCCCCTCCCCCGCGCCCGCCCTCCCCGCGCCGGGTGCGCGCCGGGCCGGCCCACCTCGCGCCACGGGCTGGCGGCGCGGGCGGCGGCTGCGGGCTCGGCGCGGGGCTGATCCGCGACCGAGAAAGTCGGCGACACACCAGCCCGCGGCCCCGGGACGAGGCCCGGTCCCGCGCCGCCCCGTCCTCGCCGCGCCGCCCGCGGCCGCTGGCATCCCTCTCCCGCTCCCCCATCGCCCTCACCAGTCTGCGCCCCTGCATTTACATTCTTCCTGCCTCTCCCCTCCCCCTCCCCCTTCCCCTTCCCCTTTTCTCCTCTCCCTGGCTCCCAGTCTGGTTTTGTCAGCGTGAAACTACAGACTGACCACTGGCCGTACAGGCAGCTGGGCCTGAGTGACCGTCCGAGCGGTGTGGCTGCCGCCCTGGGCCACCTCCGCCTGGAGGCTTTCCCTGCGGCCCCGCGCGCCCGCGCTTCCCGGGTCTGCGGGCAGTGTGCGCGCAGCCCACCCTCGGGTCCCGCGGGGCTGAGCCGGCCGCCCGGGGGCGGGGCTGGCCAACACCTGCACCCCCCCGCCCCGCCCCCGACCCGTCCGAGAGCGGAGAGGACGCGGCGTGGCCCTCGCGGGCTCCAGGGACCTGCCCAGGAGGGGTTGGGTGGGAGGGGCCCTTCTGGAGGGGACTGGAGGGGGGTGGGCAGTGACTGCAGCGTCCAGGTCTCAGCTGCCCAGAGCTCCCGCTCGTGCACATACCCGCGTCCTGGGGCTCTCTGACCCCAGCCTCTGGATGTCCCTGGGGCGGTGGCTTCCCCGTCAGCCCCACCCAGGAGCCGCTCACCTTCCACCTCGCCTGGGCCAGGGCGCGAGTAGCCGGCGGCTGTAGATCAGCTCCCCCGCGCCTGGCAGGCGGCTGGATCGCTCGTTTGCCCCGGTTTTTCCAGTCCTCCCGCTAAGGGTCTTAGGTCACAGCATCTGTATAGCCCCCTCTAAGTAGCTAGTCCTTCTGGTTGTAATGAAAACCAGCCCATTTCATAGACGAGGAAAGCAGAGGCCTGGAGAGGTTAAGGGACTCATGAAGTCACTGAGAAGGAATGGCAAAAGCGCGGCCGCTGGGATCACTGCAGAATTACTTTGTAGAATTGCAACACGGATTCATGCCTCCCTCCCCCACCTCTTCAATAGCTATTCACTCAGCATCTGCTCTGCTCCATATGCTTTTTGGGGGTTGGGGACACAGGGTGGAGAGAACTGGTTATCAACATTTTCTTAAACATTTGGAACTAGTATACCATGGCACCAACTATGAACCAGGAATTATATTAATTATTTAATATTTATCCTTTTATTGAATTCCTATGACAATGCTAAGGGATGGACATTTTTTATTCCATTTTTAAAGATGAGGGAACTATAACCTAGAGAGGTCCAATATCTTGCCCCAGGTAATATAATATTAAAACCCCTCTATTACAATATTAATATTCTAAAATATTATTTTATATTTTAAAATATTTAATAGTTCTCTTTGACTCTGGGTACTTCTATTTTCCAATTTATACTTTTTGTCTAATAGGAGAAATATTCATAAATATAATTTGTACATGAATGTGTTAAAATGTTAATTCTTTTTAAAGCTGAGGCAGGTGGGAGGAAAACTATATAGAGAAAGTGGCTTTTTGTTATTTTTCCTTTAACATTTTATTTAATATTCTGATATACTTTCAGATTTACAGAAAAGTTACAAAAATAATACAAAGAATTCTTGGAGCCCAGGCCGGAGTGGCTCAGTCGTTGGGCATCATCCAGTGCACCTGGGCATTGCTGGTTCGATTCCTGGTCAGGGCACATCCCTGGGGTTTCGGGCTGGATCTTCGGTGGGGGTTGTGCAGGAGGCAACCAATCAATGTTACGCTCTCACATTGGTGTTTCTCTCTTTCTCCCCCTTTTCTCTCTTTCAAAATCAATTAAAAAATCTTCTAAAAAATAATTCTTGGATATTCTTTACCAGATTCCTTTTTTTCTTTCTCTCTAAAAGATGTATTTTTGCAGAAGTTTTAAAACCCATCTCAAGTCCTCCACTGCTTGTGGCCTTTCTCCTGAGTCTGGTAGCACCGTTTATTGCTGGAGGGCAGTGTGCACATGAAGACAGAAGGTAACAAGAGGCAGTCAGCTCCAAGTTATTAGTCACCAGCACAGGAAATGGTGACTAGGCTGAGACTAGGTCATAAACATTTAGTTTTCCCAGGTCCAAAGTCCTATAGCCAGTAGATATCTGGCATATATTCCTTGGGGAAGAACCTTGGGCCCTAGAGATAGATGACCGTCCCTAAATTCGAAGCCTCTTTTCTGATATGGTGCATCTGTGGGTCAGAAGAGCAGAGTGCCTCTGGGGATGGCTCTGTAAGTCAGCAACCCACTGCTTACCTACACTGTGTCCCACAGTGATTGGGCTGGGTGCCATAGGGACTCAAGGAGATATTTGGCAGTCCTTACCGTAAATGGACATCTCAGTTCAGTGGGAGAGAAAACATCAACATGTGAAAACTTTCAACAATACTTGAAAGTTACGTAGTTAAGTGGCAGAATAAATTATTCTGACAACAAGAAACACTGGGCATTCCAAGAACAGACGGAACCCTGTAGACTGGGGTGGTTGTGAAGGTCCCTTGGGAGACAGTTTTTGAGCCAGGCCTTAGGGATGACTTTCATTAGATAAAGGACCTGAGGAGGAGCACTGTGGGGCCACTCCTGGACAAAGACATGGAGTTGGGTGTATTCAAAAGACATTGAATGAAATGAAATACATAAAATGAAAAATTGGTGTTGGGGCAAAATGCCCTGGAACAGTTAGCCTGAAGTGAAATTGTGAAGTCCTGAACATGAGGCAAAGGATTCTGGAACTTTCCCAAACTCATTGAAAAAAATTTAGCAAAATGGACCTTGATGACAACCATGTTTTAAGAAATTGGCAGCTTTTGCCCAGAGATGACCCCAGGGGTTAGCCAAGGATGGAGAACTTTAGTACCCCTTTTATATCCATCAAGCTCCCTACCCCCATGCTTTAATATGGACAGATGACACTTTCTCAACATGTTGTAAAGTGACATGCATATGCAGCTTCAAAACAAGTCCCTTATCTTCGCCACTCTATGGTGCAAAGAGTGCCACCCTAAACCTATTCTCTAGAGGAATTCTAGGGCCACCTCAGGGTGTGCATAAAAGATTGGAAGAAAAATCTGAAGCAGAATAACTGGTTAGAATCTGTTTCTTTAAGCGGGGAGATGACATGAGAGTGGTGAAACAAATACAGGTGATAATTGGAAGAGAGATTCGACAGGTTAAATATCCAACAGTCAAGGTGGGAGAGGAAGTAGAAGACAAAAGAGGCACCAAAGATAACTATAAATTATCTAACATATTGTTACATGTGCTAAGATTAACAGCAGCCATCTACTGACCTCCTAGGATAGTCCTGGGGTTAGAAGCGTTGTCGGTGAGCCTCACAATAGCATGTTGCAGGGAGGAAACTAAGGCTTGGAGAGATTAAACAAATCGCTTATCTTTCCGGGGCTAGTAGATGATTGAGGCAGGATTTAAAGTCAAAAGATTCAAGGCCCTTATAGCTCACTCTCTTTTGATGGTCCTGCTACCTGGGGAGTCAAGTAAGTTATCTTGTCAAGAAGGGAAAGATAAATTTAATTTGAGACATGGTAACTTTGAGGGGAGGATTCACCGTCATCCATCTATCAATTCATCCATCCATCCATCCATCCATCTTTGAATTGTTTTTTCACTCTATAGTTCAGTGAATCTTTGTAACGCACCTAGTATGTGCCAAGCACTGGGCAATCGTTAGTTGCCCTCCAGGTGCTTATGGTGAGCTCAGGAAGATGGACAGCAAACAGTCACAGTGTGGAGTGAGAAAGGAGTTCTCTGAAAGGGAACCCCAGAGAGTGCTGAAGCTGAGAGCCGGGCCTGTCCGGAGCGTAAGGGGTGTCAGGGAAGGCCTGCGAGGCGCCGAGGTCCTGCGCGCTGAGGGGCAGGGCCTGCAGTGAGGAAGGGGGAGCTGCGGCCGCCTCACCGCGCAGGCCACCACGATCATGGACCGTGTCTTCCAGTCCCTTTGAGCTGCGGTCCCCAGGCCTGCCTGGTTGTCTCAGGTGGAGACACAGGGTCACGAGGGCGTTTAGGAGGAGAGCTCTGGGCTCTGAGGCAGACAGTTTGGGCTCGTGGTGGCTCTGAGTAGGTCGCTAGCCTTCCTTCCCTCTTTTCCTCGCTGTTATGAGGAAGAAATGAGCCTGTAATAAACGCGCCTACCACAGTGTTTAACACATAGGAGACTCAATAAATATTTGTTCCAACCCAAACTTGCGTTCATAGGATTCCATTCCCTAAAGTAAAAAGGAGCCAACTTCTGTCTCATTTCCCTTTCCTATTAAAACAGGATTATCTTTATATATTCTTTCCTGTCCCACAAGGATACTTATTGACTTGGCTTCAGCGTGCCGGTTCTTTTTACGGCTGGGCAGTGAGAGGTCCCAGCTGCCAGGGCCTTGACTGGACAACTTGGGTCGAGGCTGTGTCCGTGCTAATGGAGGCTAAGGAGCAAGAAGTTATCACCAAGGTAGAGAAAGCAGCTGTTCTCTTCTCAGGGGGCCTGGGAGTGGGGGGAGGCGAGAATAGCTGGATCCTGCTCTGTCCCACACCGTGAGAGGACAGTCCCTAGTTTTGATCTGTGTGGCCGGCGGGGAGGCAGGGATTTGGTGGGGCTAGTGTTTCCTGTAGGACATTTGTTAGAGAGGAAATGATCTCCACCTTCATTTACCTGCCAGGACCCAAGATGCATAGGCCCAGCCTTCAACCCCAGTGGAATTTTAAGGGGGCCAGTGGGAGAGTCAAGAGCCAAGATGGAAACAGAAGGTCTGCGTAGCTCCTGAGCCTCAGGCTTACAGTTGGAGTCTCTGCTCTTCACGCTCCCTTCTTTCCTGAGGTCAGGTAGATCTGGCCCCTAGCTCCTTCCCACATCCCATTTTCAATTCCTGCTAAAGTAACCCTCTCAGAGTTCAGGCGGGGGAGGAAGACTGGCCATTTTTTTGTTTTTTAATGAACAACAAATTTATTTCTCCCAGTTCTGGAGGAGGCTGAAAGTCCAAGGTCAGGGGCCAGCATGGTTGGTTCCTGCAAAGGTCCTCTTCTGAGTCGCACACTGCCGAGTTCCTGCAGTGCCCTCACTCAACCAAAGCGCAAGACAGGCCAGCTTTGAATTCCCATAGCCTCTCCCAGCCTGCATCACTTCATTAATAAGACTTCTGTTATGGTTGTTAAGAAGATTATGTGGGATTGCACAAAGTGAGACTAGGAAAAAAAAAGAGACACTGAGCAAAACTTAGGTCCCTTCTCTGGTCCCCCTTAGTTAATGCAACAGTATCTGCCGTGACTCCAGGACATCTGTAACCGGCTCTGCAGAAGCTCCTTTCACCTCTCCAAGAAAGGGAAGACTGCGTCTCCTTCCTTTAGGGGTGAATGGAAGTCTAGTTGCTTCCTTCGAAGCCCATTGCAAAAGGAGTAGTAAAGACTATTCCTGTGTTTTTTCCTTTCCTCACACCATTCCCCATCTCTGAATTGAGATAAAAATAGGAAGAAGGTGTTTCTTTGGTTAAAAAAACTCAGAATTGCCCAGCACACAGGGTGTCCTAAGGAAGCCATCAGAAAGGAGTAAGATGAGGCACTAACTTTCAAGTCATTAGATCGGGAGCCGAACCAGAGCCGTCTAACTTCCTTATTTTACTGAAAAGACCCAAACTTGTCTGGGGCCACTCAGCTCGTGGTGGCATGAAAGTTATAAATACCCTTGTCTGATTCCTAGTTCACTGCCCATGTCACTGGCCCCTAAGGGCCTGCTGTGATCCCATGGCTGACCAAACCCATGCCCACCTTCATTCTGCAGCCAGAGACAAGCGATTTTTCTGAGAATCCAGTCGCATGTTTCCCTCTGTGACACGAACCAGGGAACCAGAATACAGAAAGAGTTCATATCTTCCCAGCTGGGGATTGGCTACTTGCTGTCCCCAGCTCGCATGAGCTCTCAGGTACTTTTCATTCATTCAGCCCTAAAAGCTGAGTTCCAGCCTGTAAGCCTGCATTAGTTCCACCCCTGTGTGGCCGCGTCTCCACTGTCCAGTTGGATGGGTCCTTAGAGTTCTTCTCGGTTAACTTCCTCATTTGTAGACGGAGACCCAGCCAGGGGATGTGTTGTGTCAAGTTAGAGACAGGGTCAGGCGTGAGACCAGTTGCCTAGCAACCAGCCCATTCTCTTTCCAACAGTGTGAAAAATTATCACACAGAGTGGCTCTGTCTCTTCCTGAAAGGTCTGGAATGAGAACAGAAAACTCCATGGTGTCTGCTGGCAAAAACAGGTGTGGTAGGGTCCAGGGAAGAGCTGGGGTTTTTACCTAGAAATGGATGATGCTGTCGAAGCCATGGGATAAAATCGAGGCCAATATGTGCAAAGCCTGAATGTTCTACTGGTGTCCGGTGGGGAGCTCATGCTTTTGTGGGCTGTGATGCTGGAAACTGTCAGCAGCTGCTTGCAGCTGCTCAGTGATAAGACTGATGTCTGAGAAGATAGGAGGGGAGGAGAAATACTCTTCACCTTCAAACACAGGACACGAACTCAGGCCACTGTCCCGAGTTCCCATTATCTCTCGTCTCTCCTGGCTAGACTATTCCCGGAAGGTGGGATGAGGTACAGGACAGCTGTGGCCTGAAACCACTGTCTGAGAGGCAGTGGGGAGTGGTAGAGAGAGCACAAGGTGTGGCATCAGGTGACAGGATTGAACCCTCCCTGGAACTGTCACTTATTGACTTATCTTGAACAAATCATTTTACCTCTCCAAGTATCAGTTGTCTAAAGAAAATGGAGATGCTAATGTTTGGTAAGCCAGTCTTTAGGAATGTAAGGTTAGTGTTATTAGGAATATAAGTTGTAGGAATTGGCATGATCTAGTTGAAGTGGTCATTCCTCTCCATTCCCCCCGTTTTCGAGTTGGGGTAGAGAATCCATCAGTCCAGAAGCATTTAATGTGTAACAGACACAGTGGGCCCAGAACCTGGCACAAGACTGAGGTTGGGGCCTCTTCCCTCTGACTTCCCCATGTGCTGAGCAGAAAGACAGTTCTGGAAGACCTTGTTCACTGGCTCACAAGCCCTATTCCAAACACACCTCCACCACAGAGGCTAAAAATGGATACCTTCTCTCAGCCTCCTGTGCCGCAGGGAAGGCCACATGACACAGTTCTAGCTAGTGAGTCAAAAGCAAGAGACGTTTGCTTGGGGGCTTTTGGTAAGCATTTACTTTACACTCTGTGCAAACCAGAACTAGATTTTGCCTCTAAAAGGCATCCAGTTTAAAGGAGATATGCTCTTAAATAACCATAAACCAAAGATAAAACATAGCCTTCGGCCTAAGAAAGGCATAGGCGAAGTGCTGTTGAGTTTAAAAGGAGAGAGCTATTTCTTCCTATGTAGTGATCAGGGATTGCTTCATGTAGGAGGTGGCATTTGAAGTGGGTAGGGCTTGAACTCCAAGGTTGGAAGATTCAGAATGATTCCCAGTCCCAATCTCACCGGCCCTGAGCTTCCCCACTATTCCGAACCACTTCTAGGGAAGACAACAGTCCTTGCCAGGTGATGTAATTTTAACACTAGACATAATCAGATATAATTACATCTTGTGTGCACAGCACTTCCTTCAAATTCCTTTAAAGATACAATCTAACTCGTCCCTCAGAAGTGGGCAGGGTGGATAAAGAATAAAGAAGGAAGCTCACAGGCATGAAGGACATCCCAAGATTTTAGGGTTGCTTGGGAACAGGGCCTGCCGATTCCCTTCTTGGAACTCGCCACCTTCATCTTCATCCATGTAGACTCCAACCCTCAGCCATGGGCGCACCCCCCCTCTGGTTATGGAGGGAGGTTCCTCTATCCAATATGCATCATATAATAAATTCTCACTATGGTGGAGGTGTATGACATTCCTATGGGGAGGATCTGTACTTCGGGTTCACTATCCCGAAGAGCAAATCATGGATTTGCTCAAGTTACTCATGTGCTTTCCCTGGTGACGGGTGGAATGCTTTCTTGAGATTCCTGGCTCGGCTGGGCTGGCATGTCAAGTGGAAGCTGGCATGTCACTAGGACCAGTCTTCAAGCCTTCTGAAAAAAATGACATGGGCAACCATGAGTTTAAAAATTATCCATTTACACACTTATTAGGATGGGTAACATAAAAAACACACACAGAGAAAGTAAGTGTTAGTGAGGATGTGTACAGATGAAGACCTCCCTGTGCTGTTGATGGGAATGTAGATGCTACAGCTGCTGTGGAGAACAGTATGATAACTCCTCAAAAAATTAAACAGAACTATTGTGTGACCCAGCAGTTCTGCCTCTGCGTATACTCAAAAGAATCGAAGGCAGCAACTCAAAGAGATATCTGTGCAACCATGTTCATAGTAGCATCAGTTACAGATGGAAATAACCCAAATGGCCACCAACGGATGAAGCTACAAACAAAATGCGCTCCATACCTACAGTGGAATATTATTCAACCTTAAAAAGGAAAGAAATTCTGACACATGCTAGAACCAGGACATTATGCTAACTGACATGCCAATCACAAAGGGACAGATGTTGTATGATTGATTACACTTATATGAAGCATGTAGAATGGTCAAACTCATAGAGACAGAAAGTAGAATGGTGATTTCCAGGGGGCTAGGGACAGGGGGCAATGAAGAATCTCAGTTTTGCAAGATGAAGGTTCTAAAGATGGATGGTGGTGATGACTGCACACCAACATGAATGTACTTAATGCCACTGAACCGTACCCTTAAAAATGGCTAAGTTAATAAATTTTGTTGTGTGTATCTTACCACAATCAAAAATCTACAACATCACTTTCTTTAAAAAAATTTGCTCCTAGACTGTCCAGATCAGATGTAACCTAGTTTATTTTCTGGAGATCATCATAGTAGCATTCAAAAAGCTAAACTTTGAATCAGAAAGCCCAGATTCAAATCTCAGTTCTGCTGCTTGTTAGCTATTTGATTTTGTTCTTACTAAGCTGTGCTTTCCTTGTCTTTGGTTGGGTGTAATAATATCGACTTTGACTGCTTCCCTGGGCATACGTGAAAATCCAATGACATAATAGTGTGAATGTGCTTAGCAAGCCACAGAACACTAACCAAATATAAAAGATTTTTGAGACAATGATGAAGTTCTCTCTGGGACTTATTGTAATATTTTCCAACTTTTCTTGCCAAGAAGTTCCTTCCATCACACCTAAATTCCTTCTAACGCAGCTTCAGCCAGCTCTGAAATAGCCTTTCCACTGGGACATTTCCGTATCCCCAGCTTAGAGATATTTCTATCTGGCAAGTGTCAAAGGGGACAGCAAGAACCATAAGCATAACCATTTGGAACTACTAACTTTTGGGGCCAAGGACAGAATTTGTCTCCAGGTCTGGTTTGGTTTGCAAATTCCGGGCTGTCATAGCAACCCCAAAAGCAAAGGAGGACTGTTCAGTGTCATCTTTGACTGCAGCCTGGGCTGGGAATGCGCTCAGGTTGGCCCAGATAAACAGTGTCCAGTGGTAATCACTCCGTGCCCCTCCCTTTGGGCCCAAGGAGCTTCCTGCCCCGTGTCACTCGGCTGCTCCTCACCCTATGGCTCCACCAGGTCCAAAGTGGGAGGGAGTTTCAGGAATTACCTGCAGTGGAAGCAACCTCTGCACCGTGTGAAGATGTCTGAAGATGGCCTGGGGAGGGGTGGCTGATGGCGCTTCATGGCACTGCGAGTATCCCCGGTTAAGTTTGCACTTCTGCTCTGCTGGCCTACTTAAACATTGGCAACCAGGCCGGCTTATCTCTAGGGCTGGTGTGAAGGTCTAAGGATGAAGATCCAAAAAATGTAACCAGCTTGACAATATAAAACACAACAACGTGAAAATAAAGTCAGTATGCACCTCACTAAATCTACAAACAGATTATGATGTCATTTTCTTTAACTGTGACATTTATTATCATAAGACTTTTAGCCCATTTGCAGACAACTTTCAGGCTAATTTTTCATCATTGGCAGAATTCCTGATTATGTGAAATGATAGCCAAGAAATCATGGTTAGGCCAAATTTCAAAAGTAAAATTATATAAGACATTGCAATATTTTTATAGTAAAAAAGTTAGAAGTTGGGTAAATTTTAATATGCTCAATATTGTGTGGTGTAGGGCCTTCAAAAGGCCTAGGAAGGCCTCAAAGTGTTGCTGCTTACAAGTGTGCTCTCTCTTTTTCTCCTCCTTCCCTCCCTCCTTCCCTCCCTCCCTCTTTGCCCTTTTAATAATACTTTTCAATTATATTAGTTTGAGGTGTTCAACATAGTGATTAGATGTTTATATATTTACTAAGCAATCACCCCAAAAAATCTAATACCCACCTGACACCGCACACACTTATTACAATATTATTGACTACATTCCCCAGGCTGTACTTTACATCCCCATGACTATTTGGTTAATCCCTTCACCATTTTTATCCCCAACCCCCTCTCACCTGGCAATCTTCAAAATGTTCTCTGTATCCATGGGTTTGTTTCTGTTTTGTTTATTTTGTTTCTTAGATTCCACATATAAGTGAAATCTATGGCATTTGTCTTTCTCTGTCTGACTTATTTCACTCAGCACAGCACCCTCTAGGTCCATCCATGTTGTTGTGGATGAGAGATTTCATTCCTTTATATGGCCGAGTCCTATTCCACTGTATGTAGGCACCACTTCTCTATCCAGTCATCTATGAGGGACACTTAGGCTGCTTTCATATCTAGTCTATTGTAAATGATGCTGCAGTGAACATAGGGACGCATATGACTTTTTGATTTAGTGTTTTGGTTTCTTTGGATAAATACCCAGAAGTGGAATTGCTGGGTTCCTTCTTTGTCTCTTGTTACATCCTTTGTTTTAAAGTCCCTTTTGTCTGGTATAAGTATTGCTACCCCAGGTTTTTGTTTGTTTGTTTCCATTTCTATGGAATATCTCCTTCCATTCCTTTACTTTCATTCTGTGTGTGTCTTTCAATCTGAAGTGAGTCTCTTGTAGGCAGCATATGTTAGGGGCTTGGTTTCTTATCCATTCAGCCATTCTATGGCTTTTGATTGGAGCATTTAATTCATTTACATTTAAAGTAATTGTTGATAGATATGTAATTATTGCCATTTTATTATTATTCACATTTTTTATCTTTTTTCTTTTTCTTAAGGAAGTCCCTTTAACATTTCATATAATGCTGGTTTGGTGGTGATGAACTTCTTTAGCTTTTTCTTGTCTGGAAAGCTCTTTATCTGTCCTTTGATTCTAAATGATAGCTTTGCTGGATGGAGTAATCTTGGTTTTAAATCCTTGCTTCTCACCACTGTGAATATTACCTGCCAATCCTTTTTGGCCTGCGAAATTTCTGTTGAGAAATCAGCTGGAAGTCTTGTGAGAGCTCCCCTGTAAATAACTAACTTGCTTTTCTCGTGCTACTTTTAAGATTCTCTCTGTCTTTAACCTTTGTCATTGTAATTATGGTGTGTCTTGGTGTGGGCGTCTTTGGGTTCCTCTGGTTTGGAACTCTCTGTGCTCATTTGTATGTGTATTTCTTTCACAAGGGTAGGAAAGGTTTCCATCATTATTTCTTCAAATATGTTTTCAATGCCTTGCTCTCTCTCTTCTCTTTCTGGGCTCCTTATGATGCAATTATTTGTGTGTTTGATGTTGTCCCAGAGGCTTCTTAAACTATCTTCATTTTTTAAAATTCTTTTTTCTTTCTGCTGTTCTGATGGGGTGTTTTCTGCTACCTTATTGTCAAAATCACTGATTCAGTCTTCTGCTTCATCTACTCTACTGTTGATTCCCTGTAAGGTAATCTTCATTTCAGTTGTATTATTCATTTCTGATTGGTTCTTTTTTATGTCTTACATCTATCTCCATTTTTATATTCTCTATCTCTTTGAAGAAGTTCTCACTGAGATCATTGAGCATCCTTATAACCAGTGTTCTGAACTCTGCATCTGGTAGATTGCTTTTCTCCATTTTGTTTAGTTTTTTCCTGAAGTTTTGTTCTGTTCTTGCATTTGGGACATGTTTCTTTGTCCCAAATGTTTCATTTTGGCTGCCTCCATGTGTTTGTTTCTATGTATTAGGTAGAGCTGCTACATCTCCCAGTCTTGATAGAGTGGCCTTCTGTAGTAGGTGTCCTTCGGGGTCCCATGGTACAGTCTCCCCAGTCCCCTGAGCCTGGTGCTCGAAGCATGTTCTTTGTGTGGGTTGTATGTACCCTTCTGTTGTAGTTAAGCCTTAATTGCTGTTGGCATATCAATGGGAGGGATTGACCCTAAGGCTGATTTATTGTGAGGACTGGCTGTGACTACAGTGGAGGAGCTCTTGGGAGGGGCTCTGGTGCAGGCCAGTGTCAGCTGTTGCCTGTTCCCTGCCTGGAGCCAGTTGGTATGAGCTACAAAAAGATCAGTAGATGGCTGCCACTTGTGCTCAGGTGAGGTGCCTGGGAGAGGCTAAGCTGTGAACCAAGGCTGGCTGCCACTAGTGCCCACCTTGGAGCTTCTTAGTAAGAGATACAGGGTACACTGAGGCCAGATGCTGCTTGTTTTGGGTTTGTGAACCTTTGAGAGATTTTAGGAAAGTCGATAGCATGAGCCAACACAGACTGTTTGTATAGAAAAGTCACTGGAAGTAGTTTGGGTGGGTTGGAAATTTGAATGCGGTAGGATCTCAGAGAATCACCAGGATTGGGTGAATGGTGTTAGCTACATTGATGGAGATTCAGATATGGTGCCATCTGTTTGTGCAGGCTGAGCAGAGGAAGGGCTCAAAAAAGGAACAATAGCTTTTGCCAACACTTCTGTCTGGGACAAGCTGCCCCTCCATCCAGCTCTCACCCTGAAGCCAGACAATTCAGTTCCTCCCTGAATGTCTCTGGCTCCTGTTGAGCTGCTGCTCCAGCACTGGGGCTCAGAGTGGGTAAGTCCATGTGTGAGCCCTTTCATAGGAATGCCTGGGACTCTAGCAGCCCTCCATCTCACTGAGCCACAGTCTCCACTGGTCTTCACAGTCAGAAGTTATGGGGTCTTCTCTTCTGGCACTGTGGAGCCTGGTTCAGGGCTTGGACTCTTTGTTCCTGAGGGGTATCTCTACAACTGAGAGAACTCTCCCAATTTTTAACCACCACATGTGGGTTGGGACCAGCCTGATCCATGCTTCTGCCTCTCCTACCAGTCTCAATGTGGCTCTTCTATGTATCTTTAGTTATAGGGATCCTGTTCAGGTAGACTTCAGGTGTTCCTCAGTGATGGTTGTTCTGTAGTTTTGCTTGTAATTTCTATGCAACCATGAGAGAATGTGAGCACAGCTTTTACCTGTGAATTTTGCTCCTTCAGTTGTCATCAAGTATCTGAGCAACATTCGCACTTTAACAAGGGAAATACACAAGAAGCTCCTCCCCGGATCAGTAAGAAACACAAGGGCTGCAGCCTGAGTTTACTAGGCCTTTCTGCATTCAGCAGCCTGATCCTAATCATAAACAAATGATAGTTCTGCCCCAGGGGTAGGGCTCTGGAGAGCAGAAATATGTGCGTGGTTCAAGGGGCCCAGAGCAGTAGGTAGGAGCTATGGAGCTTGGGTGGTCTCCAAGTCACAGATTTCAGAGCCTGCTCCTCCCTCTCATGGAAATCTCTCCTCTCCGTCTGAGTCTGCAGCCCAGCCCTCCCCTGCCCTGCCCTGCCCCCTTCTATTGCTCTGTTCTCCATATCCAATTATGGAGCAGAAAAGCTAAAGGGAGCAAAAGATTGAGAAATTCTGGGAAAATTCAAGTAGTCATAAATCTCCCTAAACCAGGTAGTAATGAGATCCGGTGATTGATTAGAGAGAATCATAGAAGGTGGAGAGAAATAGAGATAAGTCAACCATAATGTTGATTTCAAGACAGGATCACAAGAAGAATTATGGTTCTTAGACTAGAAAGAAACATAAAAGCCAGGAGAGGGAGCAGGTTGAGTGAGAAGAGCCCAGTGAATTCATTTATGTTGAGCTTGAGAATGTAGAGAACACCCTGGTGGGGATGGTCACTGGTATTCTAGCTCGAAGTTGAACTATGAGTCAACGTTCATCAGGAAAGGGCAGAAGGCAGAAACAGAGGTGCCTGGGACAAGACTGCCAAATGACAGTGAAGACTAAAGAGCAAACAGGCTGGTTAAAGGAACACTGACATCTGCGGGACAGTGAGGCAGCGGGAGGTTCAAGGTGGGACGGCAGTTTGAGCCAAACCTTTGGAGATGAAACACTCTTCTAGGAGACAGGCCGGCAGCCACAGCAACTTGATGCCAAGTGCTGGCCTGGTGCAGTGATTCCCACACCTGGCAGTGTGGCTGAGACACAGGGGACTTTAGATGACGTGTTCCTGTCTCCACCGCCCCCCCCAAGGCTGATTTATTCCATATGGGGTGGGGCTTGGGAATTTGTATTTTCCAGCTTTACCAGATTTCTGTTCTCAGGTATTAGTCCAGAGGAGAAAGTGGCTCTCCTCTCTGCTCAGCATAGGCCTTGGTTCCTGGCTGCAGGGCTGATTCTGTGCAAGAGAACCCGGTGATCTCCGTCTCCTCCTCCTGTGGGGGTGAAGAGAGCTACATAGGGAGGGTGATCCTCAGATTGGCAAGTGTTGGCAGAGAGGGGAAGGCAAGAGCCCTGCCAGGGAGCCCTCTGCAGGAAGCGATAGTGAAGGTCAGGCGTGACCAAGCACAGAGGACAGGGAAGACAGTGGAAAACACAACTGGACACAGCACGGTGCATCACCTGAGGTACGTGCCCTTGGCCGGAATCAAACCCGGGACCCTTCAGTCCACTGGCCAACGCTGTAACCACTGAGCCAAACTGGCCAGGGCACCCCCCCCCTTCTTTTCAAAAGACAATATAAGCTCCCCTAGGGCAGGGATTTCTTTAAAATGTTTGTGGAAAATTCCCAACCTAAAAAAGTAGAGAGAATGGTGTAGCAAACCCCATGTTCTCAACTCCCCACTTCAACAATTAGCCACAGCAGGCTAATGTCTCACCTATACCCAGCACCCCTTCCCCAAACCCCAGCACTTCGAAGCAAATCAGAAAAGACAGTTTACCTGCTTCTGTGATACCCTGTTTTTTCAATCCGACAGCCATTTGCTGGTAATAAAAACAAGTTCTGAGGATGGAAGAAGGGACCAAGGAAATATGACCAGCTTACCCCTAATTCTTCTTTTCCACACGAAGAAGCAGTCGTGAATTTTGCTCCTTCAGTTGTCACCAAGTATCTGAGCAACATTCGCACTTTAACAAGGGAAATACACAAGAAGCTCCTCCCCGGATCAGTAAGAAACACAAGGGCTGCAGCCTGAGTTTACTAGGCCTTTCTGCATTCAGCAGCCTGATCCTAATCATAAACAAATGATAGTTCTGCCCCAGGGGTAGGGCTCTGGAGAGCAGAAATATGTGCGTGGTTCAAGGGGCTCAGAGCAGTAGGTAGGAGCTATGGAGCTTGGGTGGTCTCCAAGTCACAGATTTCAGAGCCTGCTCCTCCCTCTCATGGAAATCTCTCCTCTCCGTCTGAGTCTGCAGCCCAGCCCTCCCCTGCCCTGCCCTGCCCCCTTCTATTGCTCTGTCTCCATATCCAATTATGGAGCAGAAAAGCTAAAGGGAGCAAAAGATTGAGAAATTCTGGGAAAATTCAAGTAGTCATAAATCTCCCTAAACCAGGTAGTTTCCCGAGACTCGAGAAGGGCTTAGCTGGAGGCTCATGGTGGGAGTTTGTGCGGAGGGAAAGGGCTGCAGAGGAGGCCGGAGGTAGCCGTGCTGCGCACGGGGCTTGTGCTCTTCTGGACCCCACGCAACGCGTCTGCTTCCTGAAGCGCCAAGAGGACCTTGGCCAAGTGTGGGCTCTTCTGTGCACCAGCCTTTACCACCAAGGTGCCATTAGTAAGGTGCAGCTGAATAACTACAAAATATCCTTGTGGAATTAAATTTTACCAATATTTTTTTGGAGGGGAGAACAGTTACTTTTAATGTTAAAATAATCTTGGGTTCGTGATGGAATAAAACATAAAATTTTCATGTAGTTATGATGATAAACACAGAAATTTAAAGAAGTATCCCAATTGTAGTGGCCTATTTGGAGAGTTATTTTCTTTCTTCTGCCTTTAGAGATATTTGGAGTGGGGGTGATTTGACAAGACTGCCTTGATGGTTCATGGGGCCTTGAACTTTTTTTATTTGCACTGGGCCCAGCAAATTATGTAGCCAGTACTGTCTCTAAGAGAATAACCTGCTTTTTGATTTAATTTACAATGAATTTAGGGCTCAGACTGTGAAGCGACATGTTAACTTGTAGATATGGGGCCAGTGGGGTTGCACAATTTCTGCTTTTACTGCCCTGTGGACCATTACTTAGATTTGTCTCTAACCTAAAAAAACAATTATTTCGGTGTGTTACTTCCTTAGTTGCTCTGGGAATCAGTGTCCCATCTTACTAATACCATCGCAGATTAGTAATTTAAATAAAATCTTTGACAAGTGTTCATACTGTTTTGTAAGGTACTTGCATTTTTAACCTTTTTTGGGAAGTGATCTTTGGACAAGTCCGTATTTCAAGCTCTCTGCATTATATCACACTGCCGCAGTCACTCTTCGCTTCTCCGTCTACTCCGAGGGCACACACTGAGTTCTGTTTGTGCCTCGATGTTGATGCATTTAGGCGCATCTGTTAATTTCTGTCTTGTCACTCTTAGTATCCATAAATTCTTTTAAAATCGTATTTGCTTATTTTAAAAAATAGATAAACATCCACTTGGTTCAAATTCAAAAAATTCAAGGGTATACAGTGAAAATTCTGTCTCTTACCACTATCCCAGAGACAGTTTCTTCCCCAAAGACAATTTGTATAACCTCCAGGGTTATTCTCTACATACGATCAAATATGTTTATATATTCTGTTTGTTTGTTTTTCAATAAATGTAGAATATTCTACACACTATCCTGCAATATGCTTGCTTTATTTAAAAATATGTCCTGGCGCGGCTGGTGTGGCTCAGCGGCTGAGCATTGACCTAGGATCCAGGAGATCACGGTTCAATTCCGGGTCAGGGCTCAGGCCTCCATCCCCAGCAGGGGGCGTGCAGGAGGCAGCCGATCAATGACTCTCTCATCATTGAAGTTTCTACCTCTCTCTCCCCCCTCCCTTCTTCTTTCTGAAATCAATAAAATCCATCCTGGAGATTATTTAGTTTCAGAGCGTAGGGAGCCCCCCTGCTGCTACTTATGACTATTACTATTCTACTGGGAGACCTACTCAGATTTACTTAACCAACCTCTTATTGATAGGTATTTAGGTTCTTTCTAATCATTTGATATAACAAGCAATAGTGCATTGAAAAACTATGTACATATATCATTTTGTACATCTATGCAAGATAAATTCTCAGAAGTGAAATTGGTTGGTCAAAGGACATATGCATTTATAATTTTTTAGGTTTTTAGAAATTACTTTCCATACAGGTTATAGCAATTTACACCCCTGCCAGTAAGGTATGAGAGCCCTTGCCAACATTATATATCTATAGCACCGTGCTGTGAAATTTTTGAGCTTTTATAGGGGAGATAGTGTCTCATCATAGTTTTTACTTGTCTCTCTTTTAATGATATGAAGCATTTTCCCACATATTTGAGAATAAAGTATATTTCTTTTTGGAGAACTGTCTGTCCGTGCCCTCTGACAGTTTTTCTATGGGTCTGTTAAGATGTTAAGCCCCCTGTGGCCTGCAGCACGCTGTGGGCACACGCCTGCACGTGCACGCACATTCCACCGCGCCTCAGCCACCCAGCCGCTCTCCAGGGAGGGTGCCCTGTGCTAATGACGCATCTCTCTAGAAACTATGGGCTCCCTGGAACTCCTTTGCTTTGTATGTTTTAATTACAATTTAAGTGATTTCTCTACACTGAGAGCCCCTAGAAAGAAACCCAGGAATTGTCATCGCTCACGTGGCTTTGTTTCAATGCTGGTTATTTATTTATTTGTTTGTTTGTTTATTTTTTCTTCAGTTTTTTGAGATATTATTGTCATTTAACACATTTTTTGAGCTATTATTGTCATATACAGTTAAGGTGTGAGATGTGATGATTAGATACATGTATATATTTTGCAAAATGATTAGCACAATAAGGTTTAACACCTCCATCTCCTCACATAATTATGATTTTTTGTGTATGTGGTGATAAGATCTTCTCTCCTAATAACTTTCAAGTATATGATGCACTATTGTTATTATAATCACCATGCTGTGCATTTGATCCTCAGATTTTATTTATCTTTTAGCTGGGAGTTTGCAGTCCACCCCCAACCCCTGGCACCCACTTTTTTACTCTCCGCATGGGTATGACTTCTTTGAGAATCGCCTTTAGTGCCCGGCTCCGGGCTCCCGGATGGCCTGCAGAGACCTGCCCGCTAAGAAAGCCTGAGAGTGATGACGTTCCCTTTGTCTTAAAACCTGAAATAGCTGTCGGGGGCGTGATCAGGCCAGGAAGGTGGTCCTCGCCCAGCGGGGAATGCAGCCTGACCTTGAGCATGGTGGGGATGAAATGGGGAGCGAAGAGCCTCTGCACCCGTCACTGAGACTCAGGACAGGTCCACACAGGGAGCACTTCGGGGACAGAACCAGTAATGCAGCTCCGTCTGAGATCAGACAGGCTGCTTCAAAAACAATAGTAGTGGTTACTCTGTTAATGTTCCAAAACATCTGTCAGGCCAGTTTTAGGATCTCAAACAGGCATTTTTGGAATTTGGTTAGAATTCTAAAGGGTTAAGAGAAATCCTAGCACCTGACTTAAATACCCGAGAATGGCCCTCTCTGACAATATTTAGCACCTCAACAGGAAAGAACACGAGCTCACTGGAATCGCTAGAAAAGGGCACAGCAGTGGTTCGCATTTCTTTTGCCAGCGAGATAACACTTTAATTTGAGCCTCTGACTTTCATGCCCTGGAGGTAGAGGTGGGTTTCTTGTTGGGGCCCTGGGACCTTTGCTCTGCCTGCTTTTTTGGTATTAGAATTAGAGAACCTAAAAGTGATTCTACTTTCTATCTTTTTTCAGTGTTACTTGAGAACCTGGGGTTCCCAGCAGCATCTGGGAGCAAAGTCAGATTCAGGGTCGCAAGGCCTTTGTCTGCCACTTTCTTTTACGCTTTACTCCTTGTTAAAAGTCTAGCTAAAAAAAACCAGTCTAAGTTTGAAAGTTTGAGTAAAACCCCCTTAAGTCTGTGACCTGATTTCCTTTCTTTTTTCTTTTTCTTTTTAAATTACAGTTGATATTGTATTAGTTTCAGGCATACAGCATAGTGATTAGACATTTATATAACTTATGAAGTGACCACCCTGATAAGTCTAGTTAGGACCTGGTTTTCTTCAGCTTGAGTACTGGCAAGATTTATTACAAAATCCCTAGTCTTAGGATTTAGTGTCTAACAAACAAATATGAACAACAAAAAAGAGCTCACACTCTTCAAGGGAAACACATGAAACCAAAATAAAAAAGAAATACACTTATGTGTCAGATAAAGGAGGGAAGGGTAATTGTGTAGAGGTTACAGTTAAGAAAACGTGTTCCAGGTCTAACAAAGACGACAGAAGATAGAATGACTGAAATAAAGGTGGTATTTGAATATTGATTAAGAACCTGCAATCTGCCACTGGATAGAACATACACTTTCTCTCTAAGACCCTCCGAGGTAATGGGATATGTTTCATTGACCATCCGCTCAGCCTACAAACATCTATTGAGAAAGTTCTTTGAACGAGGGCTTTGGTTACAAAGATCAAAATTGCATATTTTCTGCCTTTGAGGAGCTCAAGGTAGAAAGAACAATTGCTGTGGTGAGGGCTCTAGGGAAGTTTGTTTAGGAGTCTGGGAGGAGACAGGAAGAACTGATGCCTCGCTCCGGGTGGGCCGGGGGTTCACACGGAACCTGGCGCTCCAGCCAGGTCTGAGGAAGCAGCGTGAGGCGAGGGCTCAGGGCGCAGAGTCGAGTCAGGCAGCCCAGGCGGCCGTCAGGCTGCTTCGTCTGGGATCTGATTCCACCATCAACCACTTGCGCAATTTTCACATGTGCCTAAGCCTCAGTTTTGTCATCTGTAAAATGGAATTATTATATTACCTGTGCCACAGAGTTTATTGTGAAGATTATATGAGAAAATCCTAGCCTCAGACTAACTCTTCATTCAAGATTCAAGTTAAAGTGCCTCCCAGCTCACTCATTTTTATTTGTTTGTTTCTTAACCAAGAAGTTGGCATCCAATGGAAGGTGGCCTGGCCAAGCAGATACCTTTTCTCCAAATATCAAAGTCGAGCTAAATAGTTTTGCAGGCAACTGATCACAGATTTCCAAGTTGGCGCTTACATAAAATGATAGCTTATAGATACATAAAGCAGCCCATGCCTTGAATGAGCAGGCCTGTTTCCTAGCATGTTATTGTATAATGGGGGAGAGAAAATGAGGGTCTTTATCCAGCTATGGGACCCTGAGTTTAGCCGGTTGGTTTGTGTGGGGGGAGCAGGAACTCGTAAGAGCATTCCCACCCTGTGGCATTGCTTATTAAAGACGGGATGATTTAGTTCGCCTGTGTTTTCCCCCTTATAGAGGTCGCTGGCACCCTAATGCAACAGAAGGGCTGAGTGTTCGTTGCAGCACTGACTCTGGGGTAAGTGAGCCACGGACCACTGACACTGGAGAGAATGCATATATGGCTCTGATTTCTGTCTTCAGCAAAAATTGCTTTGACATAGACTTTATGATAGTAACTATGTAAAATTATGTCCACCTCAATAATAGGATGGAAAGCAGTTAGAGATTATTGAAGCTGTTTCTTGAGGCAGTGGGGGTTGTTCTGTTCAGGGGTAATCTCCTTTACAAATGGACATTTTGTATTTCATTGAGACGATGAAAGATGGAAAACTAAACAGGAAGCTAGGAGGAGAGAGAAATGACCAGAAAAGAAGAAAAAAAGAAAGGGGCAAGAGCGATGGCAGGAAGGGGAGAGAAGCTGGGAGGGGGGTGGAGGGAGAAAGAAAGCAAGGTCAGCAGAGGGAAAAACGTTTGGGGAGTGGGGCTGGGCCGTGCGGTGGCTGTGACCGCTACACACCCTTAGGAAGGGCCGGAGAAGAAGATCCCTTCCCAAGATCCGCTGACCCATTTGGGGAACCCATTGTGGGACCGCGTTAGGGAGGCCTTCATTCAGTTCAGGAGGTTTTCACGACCAGCCCAGGCGATCCCGTGGCCTGTACGCCTGTGAGTTTTGGGAAGTGGCATCTCCCGGGGACTGCAGGGAGGCGTCTTGCAGGGAGGTCCAGCCCCCAGCTCACTCCTGCCACCACCCCACACTGAGAAGCGGGCTGAGCGAGCAGGCGCCGCCCCGGGGGAGGCATGGCGCCTGTGTGGGCGCTGCAGGGACTCGGCGGCCTCTGCGCCCGCCCGCCGCACCACTCGGGAGGCCCGCCCTGCGGTGCCCAGCGTCCCTGGCACAGAGGCAGCACGTGGCACACGCTTTGCTTTGGCTCGACCTCCCCATTTCCTATCCAGCGACGTCCCTTGTCCTCTCTGAAAGTGAAAAGCACGTTGGAAGCCCTCCCAAATGCCAGTGTCTATTAATCAAAACTCTAAAGCTGTATTCAGCTTGCTTCTGATCACACCTGAGTATTCCTGTTGGAGTTTTGTGCTCCAAAGAAGCCTTATTACTGGAATCTGGATTTCTGTAACACTGACGTCATGAAATATGCTTCATTCGATCTTTTTTCAACCATTTAGAAATATAACAACTATTCTTTTTATTTTTCAATTACGGTTGACACTCAGTATTTTATATTAGCTTCAGGTGTACAGCGCAGTGGTTAAACTGATGTAATTTACAAGGTGATCCCCCTGCTAAGTCCAGTACCCCGGCACCATACAGAGTTATCACCATATTACTGACTACACTCCCGACGCCGCGCTCTACGTCCCCGTGACTAGTTTGTAACCACTAATCGGTACTTCTCAGTCCTTTTACCTTTTTCACCCAAATCCCCCCCTTCCCATCTGGCAACCCTCATTTTGTTCTCTGGATGTGTGAGTCTGTCTGTTCGTTTATTTTGTTCTTTAGATTCCACCTGTGAGATCAGATGCTAGTGTCTTCCTCTGACTGACGGATTTCACTTGGCATAATACCCTCTAGGTCCATCCATGTTGTCACAAATGGTTAAGATTTCATTATTTTTTATGGATTTTTTTGGTATTATTTGATGGCCATTACATACATGTACCAGATTTTCTTTATACAGTCATCTATTAATGAGCACTTGGGCTGCTTCTATATCTTGCCTACTGTAAATAATGCTGCAATGAGCATAGGCGTGCATATATTTTTTGTTAGTGTTTTGGATTTCTTCAGATAAATACCCAGAGGCGGAATCACTGGGTCACAGGTAATTCCATATTTAATTTTTTGAGGAACCTCCACACTGTTTTCCTCAGTGGCTGTCCCAGCCTGCGCTCCCACCAGCAGTGCACAGGGCTCCCTTTCTCCACACCCTCGCCAGCACTTGCTGTTTGATGATTTCCTGATGGAGCCATTCCGACAGTGGTTTTAATTTGCATCTACCTGATGATTAGTGACCTTGAGCATTTTTTCATATCTCTTGGCCATCTGTATGTCCTGTTTGGAGAAATATCCATTCATGCCCTCTGCCCATTTTCTAATGGATCGTTTGGTGTTTTTGCTGTTAAGTTGTATGAGTTCTACACAAATTTTGGAGATTAAACTCTTATTGGAGGTATCATTGGCAAATATCTTCTTTCCGTTGGTAGGTTGTGTTTTTGTTTTGTTGATGTTTTTTTCCATTTTGTTTTGTTTCTTGCAGTGAAAAGAAAAGTAGTTTGATGTAGCTTCATTCGTTTATTCTTATACTCCCCTTTCCTGAGGGGATGTAGCGAAAGAACGTTATCACTAAGAGCAGAGCCGGAGAATTTACCGCCTGCATTTTCCTCTAGAGGTCTTACGATTCCAAGTTTCGCACTTAAGTCTCTAATCCAGTTTGAGTTTATTCTTGTATAGCACGTAAGAAGGTGGTCTAGTTGCATTTTTGGGCATGTACCTGTCCAGTTTCCCCAACACCATTTACTGAAGTTGTCTTTACCTCACTGTGTTCTTGTCTCCTTTGTCATATATTTATTGATCATGTAGCTGTGGGTTTATTTCTGGGTTCTCTTCTGTTTTATTGTCTATGTGTCTGTTTTTATGCCAAAGCCATTAAAAAAAATGCTTTTATTGACTTTTTTAGAAAGAGAGGAAGGGAGAAAGAGAGACAGGGAGAGAAACATCAGCCAGTTACCTCCCGTATGCACCCCAGCCGGGGATCAAACCTGCAACCTGGGTGTGTGCCCTGGCTGGGAAAAGAACTGGCGAGCTGTCAGGACAATGCCCACCGACTGCGTCACACCAGCCAGGGCCCAGTCCAAGCCATTTTGATTACTGCGGCCTTGTGGTATTGTTTGATATCAAGTAGCACGATTCTTCCCACTTTGTTCTTCTTTCTCAATTGCTGTGGCTGCTTGGGGTCTTTTGTGACTCCATATATATATTTTGGGGTTATTCTAGTTCCACGAAAAACGTCGTTGGTATTTCGATAGGGATTACATTGAATCTACAGATTGCTTTGGGCGGTATGGACATTTTTAATGATATTCATTCTACCTGTTTATGAACACAGTATATGCTTCCGTTTATTTATATCTTCTTTAATTTCTTTCTTCAATGTCTTATAATTTTATGAGTATAGGTTTTTTACTTCTTTGGTTAAGTTTATTCCTAGGTATTTTATTTTATTTTTGGTTCAATTGTAAATGGGATTATTTTTGAAATTTCCCTTTCTGATAGTTCATTATTGGTGTATAAAAATGCAACTGATTTCTGGATATTTATTTGTGTCCTGCTACTTTAATGAATTCATTTACCAGTTCTGGCAGTTTTTGGTGGAGTTTTTAAGGTTCTTTATATATAGTATCATGTCATCTGCAAATAGTGACAGTTTCACTTCTTCTTTTCCTATCTGGGCCTTTTGTTTCTTATTCTTGTCTGATTGCTGTGGGTAGGACTCCAATACTACATTGAATAAAAGCGTTGAAAGTGGGCATCCTTGTCTTCCTCCTGATATTAAGGAAAACACTTTATTTTTATTTTTTTATTATATATATATATGTTTATTGATTTCAGAGAGAGGAAGGGAGAGGGAGAGAGAGAGAAACATCAATGATGAGAGTCATTGATCGGCTGCCTCCTGCACGCCCCCGACTGGGGATGGAGCCCGCAACCCGGGCATGTGCCCTGACCGGGAATCGAACCCCGATCTCCTGGATCCTAGGTGATGCTCAGCCAGTGAGCCACACCGGCTGGGCAAGGAAAACACTTTAGGTTTTCCCTGTTGGTACGATGGTAGCTGTGGGTTTGTCATGTACGCCCTTTATTATGTTGAGGTATGTTCCTCTATTCCACTTTGCTGAGAGCTTTATAAAAACTATTCTTAACTCTGTCCATTCTTAGCAAAAACAAGTGATGGGCAGGATTTGTGCTGCAGCCTTAGTTTGCTAGACCCTGTATTAAGTTATTAATATTTCTTTCAAACGAATAATATAATTTATTTGATATTGCTTCAGATCGCCTGGAAGAGCTCAGCTTTGATTTTACTCTCCACCCCCCCTTTTTGAGTTAATTTTGTTGAAGTAGCTCAAAATCCTCTGTAACTGCGAAGTTGAGGGTGGGTGAGATGAAGCTGTGTGCATAAGCCGCATGGCCATCAAGGCCGCCTTTCAGTTCCCTAAGCGGCACATGAGCGGTGTTTTTTGCCCACTGAATTCCGGTGACTCTGAGCCCTCCTGGAAGCTCCCACGGTCACCGGGGCTTCTCGGCCTCTCCCTCCCTGGGATGGTCTTTTTACGAAGCCGCGTTCAGAACTCTGTCCCCTCCGCTGCTCCAGCCCTGAGCTGCCCGCCGCCCGCATCCAGTCCCCTTCTCCCACCTCAGGAGGGAGCAGAGCTGCCTCCTGGCCCAGAGCTCATGCTGATCCCGCTTCCCTCTCTGGGCAGCCCCTCCCCAGACACCTCATTTCATGTGTAGCCGCAGCCCCCCTTCTACCTTCTGGGCTCCTCCCCTGCGCCCTTCCCTCAGCATACGCCCTGCTTACTGCCTCTCACTTAAAAAGCTTCTCCCTTCCCAGGCCCGGCCTCCCCACTCCCTGTCTCCACACCCAGGCCACTTGGGAGAGGGGTCTCTCGGAGGCAGCGCGTCCTCAGGGCTGTTTCTCTGCTTCTGTCACCAGGGATCTGGTTATTCTTGTTTTACTTATTTATTTCAAAGTAGAAATTGCCTTATTGATTTTTCTTCTGCTCATAAAAGTAGTAGAGTCTTGTTTAAAAGTTCAGACCATATACAAAGAAAATCAAAGAAAAAAAAAATAACCGTAACCAATAACCCCAGAATTCAGAAGCAGCTGCTGTTGGCATCGTCGGGTATTTCGCCAGCAGCCATTCGCCTACCTCTTCCCTTCCTGGCAGAGTTTCGGCACCTGCCTCGCCCACATGCGATGCAGTGACTCTGCAGGCGTGTTTGGGCAAGGGTTCTCAGGCTGTTTTATTTTACTTATTTTTTATTTTTTTAAATATATCTTTATTGATTTCAGAGAGAGGAAGGGAGAGGGAGAGAGAAACATCAGTGATGAGTCTTTGATCAGCTGCCTCTTGCACGCCCCCTATTGGGGACGAAGCCCGCAACCCGGGCATGTGCCCTGACCAGGAATCGAACCCCAATTGCCTGGATCCTAGGCTAACCTCAACTCCTGAGCCACGCCTGATCAGGCATCTCAGGCTGTTTTTAAATCTCAGGACCTCTTTACACTCAAAGGTTATTGAAAACCCCAAAGAGCTTTAGTTTTGTAGGTTACATCTGTTTACTATATTAGATGTTTTAAAAAAATTTTAATATGTATAATTCGCTTAAAAATAATAAAGATAAATCTGTTACAGGTTAACATACATAACATTTTTATGGAAAAAAAAAAGACTATATTTCCCAAAACAAAAAATACTTGGTTACAAAAGAGGCACTGTTTTACATTTTTGCAAATCTTTTTAGTATCTGGCTTAATAGTTGGACTTTCATACCTGCTGCCTCATTTAATTTGTGGCAAAATGTTGTTTTGGTTAAAATATGTGAAGAAAATGTGGTTTCATAGATAGGTGGTTAGAAAAAAGAGGAATATTTTATTAACTCTTTAAAATGTTTGTTTATATCCTGATTTGGTACTACATCAAAACTCAAAAAGCGGTAACGTTTCGTGTCCGTGAACGCTTTGTGCCTTCTGTGCTTGTGAGAGCATGAAATGAAAAGGGGGAAAACTCTTAGGTGGTTACGAAACTAGTTTTGACCTCACAGAGCCTCGGGTTCCCACAGGCGTTCCTCGGGCACACTGAGGGCCACTGGTTGAAACCAGCGATATTATTCCCTTTCCCAGTGACGTAGGATAGACACGCGGCCCAATTCAGACAAAGGCGGAATGAAGGGAGCTCTTCAATCTATTTTTTTAATAGTTTTTGTTTGTTAAATATATCTTTATTGATTTCAGAGAGAAAGGGAGAGAGAGAGAGAGAAACATCAATGATGAGAGTCATTGATCGGCTGCCTCCTGCACGCCCCCAACTGGGAATCAAGCCTGACACTCAGGCCTGTGCCCTGACTGGGAATCGAACCCCAATCGCCTGGATCCTAGGTCGACGCTCAACCGCTGAGCCCCGCCCGGCTGGGCCTCTTCAATCTGTTTTGAATTCCTCCAAGATAAAAAGGGTCCCCCTGGAACGGAGCGGTCTCCTTCTGCTGGTTAACACCATGTTTTGGGGTTTGTCTTGGCTTTGCAAGCGGAGCTGCCTGAGGATGGCAGAGCAGATACCACTGAGCCAGAACTAAGCACACTCGAGGCACCGTGGACTTAGAGTTCTGTGAAATTCATCTTTGGAAGGGAAGGAAAGGCGGGATGGGGGGAGGGAGGGACCTTCTGGTGGACATCCTTTCGAACTTCTTTCTAAGTGTGTATGGACAGACATCTGCATTCCTAGCACTGAGCTCATCGTAAGGCCTGGCCCAGCTCAGTGCTTAGAAACTGTTCTTTGAAGGAATGAATAAACGAATGTGTGGTGTTTACTGACTGACAGCAATTTCCTCTCACTCTGTCTTTTGTGAGGATGAACAAAAACAGATCACTCTAAGAATGACAACCTTCCTGGGTGCTCTGAGACATATCTAAACAGGTATCTGCAAAGAAGCCTCTTTTCTCTGTTTCTAAATCCCAACACCCTATCTCCCCACCACCTTGCATCCTGAAAGAAATCAGGCATTTGCCTAATATAACCTGAAAATCTGGCACTTTGTGCTTCCCTGGAGATTTATAGTTTACCAAGTGCTTTCATGACTGTCTCATTTAATCTTCAGCCGCCAAGCTGGGGGACGGTGCCGCTATCTCCCTTCTAACGGTGAGGAAAGAGGGACGTGAGCCGCTGAGTGGGTGGTTTGAAGGTACACAGTCAGCAGCTAACGGGACTAGAATTGCAAGTCCGAGGCCTGGGGTCGAGCCCCAGGAAGGGAGCTCTGTCCCAGGGCTTCATCATCATGGGGTTCATCTTCCCTGGGGTGGGAAGGAAGAGGTGCATAGAAAGAAAACAGGCCTTTGTCCTAAGCCCCACCCCAGGAATTCAGGGTCAGCAAGTGAGAGTGCCCCTGTGATTTACCTTCAGTTGAACAAACCCTTGTTCTGAAGGACTTTACCTGGAGGCGATGTCTTCTGCTAGACTGGCTGTGACATTAAAAATGGATGAGGCCAGGGACATTGCCTCCCCGGAGCTCAATGGGAACCGGCAAGTGTCAGGTTTGAAATTTCTCACTGTAACTCACAGGCTTTTGCTGACCTGAACTTGAAGGCTCCAGCAGAGAAACAGCTCAGAATTAAATGCTGACAGTGAACTCTGGGAGGGAAAGTACATAAAATGCCGGATCCTGACCTTGGGGCTTTACCTGCGGTGCAGGCAAGTGGGAAACAGCCCAGCAGGGTCCACGTCCTCCCTGCGCATCTGGCCCTGCCACCACTTTGCTGTGCGACTCCAGGCGGATAGCTTTCTCCCTCCAGACCAAGCCTCCGCACGTGTAAAAAGAAGGTGAGAGCAGAGGGTCTCAAAAGAGAGCCCCTGAAAGTGCAAGTTCTACATAAACTTAAGTCCATTTCTTTAACAAACACTCATATAGCAAAAACTGACTTGGGCACCCACAAGCTCATAGATGAGAGTTATAAGTGTTGCTGGGAAAGGTAACTCACATCCGCTGCCTTGGTTCCTACCTCAGCCCTAGATCACTTGTCTGTCTTCCACACGAGCTCTCAGCATCACGCCTGGTGCCTGTTCTATGCACATACATGCTTTTGAATGAACAAGTGTGGATAAGAGCACTCAGGCCACATCCCTTCTGTGATAGCCGGATGCAGCAGAAAGTGATCTGGAGTCAAACACACCCGGTGTCAATTTCTAGCTCCATCATTTACCAGCTGTGTGACCTTGGACAGGACCTTTGTTACTTTATCTGTAAAATGGGATTGTTGTGAGGAGTAAAGATCATTTGTGTGAATTCTCTTGAACAGGCCTGAGCCCAGAGCAGGTGCTCAGTGCATGGTAGATAATATCTGTGACATGAGGCAGGATAAGCCCCCACATCAGAGCTACAGGATAGCAGAGAAAAATATGATTATTTTGTGTTGGGGTAATCAGGGCAGAATTCCTGGGGAGAGGTAACTAAGTAGGGCCTGCCTAGAAAGAGGGTCCCTGAGTTTGATACGTAGAGATGGGGAAGGGGGAAAGCAATACAAGTGAGAAACAGCAAAGGTAAGGGGGCAGGAAGGACGATGCACGTTGAGGCCGCAGGATGGAGGGTGGCCTACCTGGACAAAGGTGCTACTGGAAAGGCAAGTGGAGCCAGGTTTTACAGGGTACCAAGTGCCAGGCAGAGCATTTGGACTTGATCTGGTGGAAAATGGGGAGCCACTGGAGGTTTTGAGCAGAGCAGGGCCAGGTTTAAGCAGCCACATTTCTACTGGGCAGGCTGAGGGAGAAGTTGCCAGGAGCTGCAACTCAGAGGAAAGGTGGGTGCAGACTCAGAGATGGGCTTCAAAGAGGCTTCGCAGAAATGATTCCGCACAGGTGCTATGGACGCACTGCGTAGGCAAGTCCACACAGACATCAGGAAGGGAGAGGTTGAGTCATCTTGGGTAGGGTGGGGTAGGACAAGATGCCTTAGGACAGCGTTTTAGAAGGAGGGAAATTCGTGTAAGGACTTCTGGCTCTCAGTGCCGGGCGTTTAAAATGGGTTAGTCATGTAGGACCTTGAATGTGGACCTACAGTAAGTCTTTAGGGACAAGGCAACTTCACTTTAGCAAAAAAGCAGCCCGTTCTTCAGCCCTGAGTAACACTGATGTCCAATAACAATCCTTGAGCATAGGCAAAGAAAGGGAAAGAAAAGGAAATGAAGAAATAAGGAAGGAAGGGAAAAGGGGAAGGTGCTGGAGGAAAAATAAGAAAGAAAAACCCCGAGACAGGTCGTGGATAGGGGCACATTCTGCTCCGAGCGGCCATGCCCGCCCGGCTCCAGGTCGCCACCTTGGCCTCAGTCAGCTACTCGGGTGGCCGAGGGACGCTAGAAGACGCCTGTAGTGAGTTTCACTTTTGGCTGTAAACAATTCAAAAGTGAAAATGTTGGGTGAGACGCCACTGGCTCAGTGGGCGGGTCAGGCCTAGTCATCAATCTTTGAACTTTTTCACTTCTGGGGATTGTCACCCATGTCAGATCCATCCGAACATTTCTGCTTTACTTTTATTTTTTCAGATGCCTTCGCCAGGAAGAATATTGAACACATTTAGATGTAAGAAACTAAGACACAGAGGGAAGACACCGGGTGTTAGCATCAGCTTCTCTCTTTTTCATAAAGCCCCGGTTTTCATTAACTTTTCACCCGTCCATCTATACAGCAACTGTTCAACGAGGGCTTGGCACAGACCTGGCACGGACTGGCCACCGGCTGCTGGGCGTCCCGCAGGACCACCTCCGCCACAGATGAGCTCACACGCTGGGCCAAGAACCGCAGAGCGACATTGCAACACATCCCCCTAGTTACATTTCTGGTAACAAAGCAAAACAAAACAACAAAGCTCGCCCTCCTGGGCTTCTCCTCACAGCTGTCCACAGTTCTGCTCTTCCCAGTTTTCTGCTTGAAAGTAGCTGCTAAATTATCCCACTTCTTCCGCAGTCAGTCTTAAAACGGGACTGGCCTTTGTTTCACTCCCCTCCCCGTCTCTATGGCTGCTAGTTACAGGCGCTTCCCAGGGTTGGGCCTTTTATTTCCATCATCCTTAAGCCTCACAATTTCTTAAAAGGAATCGAGACTCTGCGGGTGTTCATCACTTGCCCAGAACACGTAGCTGGAAAGCAGGGAATCCGGCTTTGAACCTTAGTCCATCCGGCTTCCTTCCCCCACACGACCTGCCTCCCCAGCCTCTCCCCTCTGCTCGCACCCTGGCCAAGGAACCAGAGAATTTCAGTTAAGAGACTGTGCCCCTTGGTTCTCTCTCTATTAATAAATGTTTGATTGATTGTAAATGACCTGTCACTGTGTCTCGGAGTGAGAATATCAAGCAGCTCCATAAGAGGATTGTAAAGTGACAACCGCAGGACCAAGCGGTTACCATGACAACAGCCGAGGCGAGGCTTGTTTGGTCCTGGAGATGCAGGGGAAGGGGCCAGAGGTCTGGGGGAAGGATCAGGTGGTCCTGGCCTCATCAACGCTTCAGGATCAAGAAGACACTCTTCTTTTTGCTCTCCAGGTCTCCTTTTGATTTTTTAAAATAAAATTTTCTTAAGCCAAAACTGCTCATTGCCTTGAAAGATGGTCTATTTTGTTTCCCCAGTTCTCTTGGCGAATAGGAATGATAACATGTGAACTCCCATCACCGATGAACATTTGTTGCCTGAAGATCTTGGCTCAAATCTTCAAGCATAAGACATTTAAATAGTTTTTCCCGTGATAGCCTTGAGGTTATTTTCCTGAATTAAACTGCTGAAGCTCACTGACGACGGCACCTTGCCTGGGTGGGAACAGCGTCGACACGCCACAGGGTGTGGACTGAACATGGGTGCGAAGCGGCCTGAGCTCCTGGCTGTCCTCCTGGGACTCAGCAGGGTGGCGCCAGCTGTGCGCCTCGTTCGGATCACTGCCCTGCGGGAGCTTTGCCTGTTCACCCGTAAGTGCCCATGCCCACGGCGGCCCACGACGGCCCACGGCGGCCCACGGCGGCCCCCGGCGGCCCCCAGGGTTTTGGTGAAGGCGGTGTCGCAGGGGCAGTGCCAGGGCGCCTCGGTGTGATAGGAAAAGGCTGCTCTCCCGGTGGGTGCACAGGCCAGCCGATGTGCAGAACTGTATAAACAAGCCCACCTTCTGCGGGTGAGCACAGCCCTGGGGCGGCAGGCTGGCTGCGTGGAGCCGCAGGCTGGCGGTCAGCCACTCACGCCCTCCGCGGGGATCCCGCAGCCATGCACGGCAACCTGTCTAGTGGCACTTTAGCTAACTAGTCAGAATTTGCAAAATGTTATCAGCATTAGTATTTGCCGTGTGTCCACAATACGCAGAGGAAGAGATGAGACTAGAAGGACTTAAGATCTCATATCACCACCAATAAAAGGAACATTGTTGCCTCGATAGCTTGCATTTTGCTTCCGAGAAGGCTGCTGCCAAGGACACTACTGTCCTTAAGGCTGGTTTGAGACGAACAGTGGGTGGGGGGCAGGTGGGGGAAGGTAGTGCTACAAGCGGCGAGGGTGAGCGAAAGGTCACTCAGGGGCCATGTTTTCGAATGTTCCAGGTCTGTTTTGAGGTTCAAACAGATAATTTATTTTAAAGTGCTGTGAATTCTGCAAGGCACAACATGCATGGGAATTGTCATTTCTCCTCGTGTGGGTGCTCTGGAGCAGCCCCTGCTGGCCTAGATGGACTGTAGGGCGAGGGCACCTTTGGGCCTTTAGCCTGGCCTTGCAGATCATGCTTGGCTGCCTTTGATGGTGCATCTGGAGCGGGCCTCGCCACTGGCCGGTGGAGACACTCTGCATTTCTTGTTAAAGCCTATGGTTGCTTTGTTTATCTAACATTTAGATACAATGCAAATTTCCAAAAACAACCTTAGGGGAACCTCACCTGAGCTCTTAAAACTTTTTCTCTGTTCTCTGCCCCAATGCGCTCTTGTGTTCACAAAGCTGAATCATCACCGCAAACTCCGCAGGAAAACTAACAGTTGAATTGCAGAGAGAGTGAATTAATAGTTCATTTTCAAAAAGTTTGGCTGCGTCCAACACGGAGACGCCAAGAATCTATGACTTCACTTTTTTTTTTTTTTTCTGAAGCACTCCTAAAGTGCAAGACCAGGCATAGTTCCACCAGGAAACTAAATAAAAAGAGCGAGTTACCTGTGAGATGCTGAGGATTTAGAATTCAAGATAGCTTCAGCTTTGGTTTGCCTTTCTTTTTCTTAAGAGATGTTCTCTTTATTTTTATGGACTTGTGGAACACATATCATTTATGGCAGAAGCCGTCAGATTTTCCTGCAAGGCAGAAAAGTAAAAGGTCACTATTACATTTTTTTATTAGCGGAAAATGGGAGCCTGTAGAAGGACATAACTTGCTTAGGCCCCGAAGGACATAAATCTCTGTTTATCAGTGAGGTGGGTCAGCGGCAAGTCAAAGTCAGGAAATGCTTACCTTCCTCCACCGCCTCCCATCTTCTGGAACAGCCCAACGGGCTGATTAAGCTGACGTACTGAGACAAGTTCTTCTAAGACTGGGTCTGGCATTCACTCGTGAGGTGGAATTAGCTCCTGGGAGGTGTAATTATGATCAGAGATGCTGGTTTAAACTTCAGCTTTGGAAGAGGGAAATGCTAACCATCTGTTTTAGCTTCAAATTAAGAAACTGATAAAATAGGCGACTTGCAATGGGAATATCCAGGTATGTCTGGGAATGTGAGGATGAATTGCTCTTTTTTACAGAAATCTAAGAGTGAAAAGCAATGCACTAGGAGCCGGAGTTCGAGTCAGAGGGAAACTGGGAGAAACCCTGGGACACGTGTGGTCTGATCCACACCGTAGCCTGTGATTTCTGTTTCTTGTCCTGCATTTTAGTTTCCTTTTTACCACATTCTATTGGCCAAAGCAAGTTACAAGATTTAAGGCATGGAGAAGTAGACAAACTTTTCATGAGATGAGCTGCAAAGTCAATGGCAGAGGGCAAGAATACAGGGAGCAGTGAAAAATCGTGGGCATTTTTTCAATCTATAAATGCTTCCCCAGTTCTAATTTACACTTACGCTTCAACATTCAATGAAGCAGTGCCCCCTCCACAAGCTTTGTCTAACCCCTCCTCGGTCTCCCATTTGCATCCTGGGCTGACAGCTCTCACAGCACCCTCATGCTGCGCCGCAGGCATGGGCACAGACTTCGGGCAGCACCCGCCAGATCGCAAGCCATCGGTACGTGTTCTAAATGTTTTGCAAATCTGGCTGTAGAGCACTGAGCTCAAGAGTGGGAATGCCTTGATTCCAGCCCTGCCTTTGCCTCTTACTAGGTCAAGCCAAGCAAGCCAGCTAATCCCTCCGTTTCTCTCTGCAGTGGGCATAGTAATAGCACGTAGTCCAGAGGCTTGTGAGGGCAAAACGAGAGTACAGAAGCGCCTAGAAGAGTGCCCATCACACGGTCCTCTTCAGCAGTGGTAGCTTTTGCTCCCCTGGACGCCTTTTCACCATTTCCACCTGGCACTGAGCTTGTAGAGAACCATGACTTCTTTCAAAGATTCTTACTTACGTGTGGACACTGTCCCCTGTGCTTCACCTCACACAGGGAGAGAGCAGCACTCGCACCCGCCAGCGGGCCGGCTTCTCAGTGGTGGGTTGGTTTCCTCACCCGGACTCGCTGCGGGACGTTGGCTGGGTGCTGAACCCAAGTGTCCTGCATTGCCTCAGTCACCAGAAGATGTTATTATTTCCTTCTGCAGAGGTCGCTGGAGCTCAGTAAGTCAGCTTGCTGCCAGGCGACACCGAGCTCCAGGGACAGAGAAGGCCTGCGCATCTGTCCCTCACCCTGACTCACTGTGGGACGTGGGCTGGGTGCCGCATCCCGACAGCTCAGCCACCGAGACAGTGAAGAGAACCGTGTGGGAGGAATTTTTAGCAAGTTCGAGAGCCAAGCTCCGTGTTGCTGGAACACTCTGGGAATGGTGGAAATAAGACACACGCGCCCTTTCAATGGCAGCAAAAACCAGCCGCTTCTGCCATAGGCTGGGTTTGTGGACTTTATAACCAAAAACAATTGGAAGATGCCTCATGAGTAATACATTGATCCGTTACTGTGAGTTGCAACGCCCCTCACGGGGTGACTGTGTCTATTGCTTCTAATACCCTGCAGATTGGCCGGTGAATCTCACTTGGTGGATCTCAGCAGAAATGAAATCTGGAGGGAGGGTGGCGTCCCCGCCTCTCCCACCCTCCCCGCCGCCCCGTCAGACGGCTCGGGCCTGGCCTCGAAGTTGTTTGTAAAGGCTTCAGGTCAGAGCTGAATGCTTCCGAAACGCTGACAAGAGATTCTCGGGGCCTGGTCGAAGCTGGACTGTAAAAGGAGAAACACAGGCAAGCCTGGCAGAAACCAGAGTTGGATGTCAATTTTGATGGGCCGTCTCAGGGAATTTACTAGACACCTGTGTCCATACCGATATTTTTAATTTCTAAAATACTTTTGTGTTATATAGTCAGAATAATATAACTTAACAGTGCTTGTAATAGGTTTTTAAAGTCTATTTAAATATATTCATATGAGCTAGTCTTGCTTTCAAAGTAGGTATTTCGCTTTTGGAGGGCAAGTGCCATGTTTTAAATTTGTCTTGTTTTCTCTACAATCTCTAGCATCAAGCTAGACACATATCACTTGATTCCTACCTGTCAGTTGTCACAAACCAGTAACCCAAAAATTTATTTTGCTTTATTTTTGTTTGTTTGTTTTGTTTAGCCTCAGTGCCATGCTGTAAAAGGTGGTATAATTAGGTGGATGTCACACAGGGTCATCCTATGAGCAGCAGAGCCTGGGTGCTCTGTGCCTGGCCCCTGCATCTGCTCATGTCTCCCCACAGCTCTAAGCTCATGAGCTTGAGAAGCTCTTCCCTTCCCCCTTCCTGCCTGGTCCTGCTCTCACTGTGCGGTGCAGCTCTAGTCCCATCTCCTCCACGAAACTTCCTGACATGACACCCCTGTGGGCCTCTTCCTCCTCTGAGCTCCACCAGTGCCTCCCCTCGTGGTATTTCATTCAGTAGCTAGCACATATATTTTTTAAAAATATGTTTTTATTGATTTCAGAGTGAGAGGAAGGGAGAGAGAGAGAGAAACACTGATGTGAGACAGAAACATCCATCGGCTGCCTCCTGCACACCCCCACTGGGGATCCAGCCTGCAACCTGGGCATGTGCCCTGGCTGGGGATTGAACTGGTGACCTCTTGGTGCATGGGAAGACACTCAACCAACTGAGCCACACCGGCCAGGGCCAGTACATATTTTTTGACCTTCTCTGTAGGTATTCATGTATATATGTTTTCTCTTGCCAAGTAAGCTGTAGATCCTTTTCAAGCAGCTCTAATACTGCTTTGTAGCCCAGTGGTGTCCTATACAGAGCAGATGCTAAATATGTGTCTGTAGGCAAGTGGTACTGATGCTCTGAGAGAGGGTCATTTGTCATGGGCACTTTCCTGGGAGGCCTTGGCCAATCTTATGGCCACCCTGCTCCCGTCCTAATCTCCACTTAGCATTTGATTACAATCATGGACCTCCTCTACTTTTTATCCCATATAATCATCATCAATGATAGCATAACTCTCTAAGACACCCCCAAACCTCGACCCTTTCCTGTATCCTCTCAAAAAACTCCATTTGTTTGTTAAACAGCTGTTAGCTTTCTCTTGAGCTAGCTGGATGTTTTCCTGCCTTAGTTCAGTGGCAGGAGACAGACTGCAGCAAGAACGGTATTAGACGCATCCGGCAGCGTCATGTTCCCTAGCAGGCCATGCAGCACCCGCCCTGCGCCCTGCGCTGTGAGCATCGCCAGCGGCCCTTGCTGCCTGCTCTGAGGGGCTTCCAGCCTGCTGGCAGAAATACCGTAAGCCCACAGGAAATGCATAAGTAATTCAGTATCTTATTTATAGTACTTAAGTGTCAGTAAATGCTGTGAATTTCAAGGAGGGCAATGCCCCGGAAGAGCAAGGGAAAGTTTCAGGAGGAGGCAGGGTCCATTCCGGGCCTTGAGCATGAGCAGTTTGTAGAGGTGAAGCTAAGCATAGACCTACCAAGGCCTGAGGCTCTGTGCAGTGTGAAGGCCTGACGCTTTAGCGTCTCAGACAGTCTAACTCAGCTATTATGTCACAAGCTCCCGAGTCTCATTCCTGTTTGAAAAATACTGTGTGTCACTGCCAGGAGGATTAATGGACAAAGTAGAAAAATGTCTGGTGTTGGTGACTGATAGTTGCTTGTAGCTTTACAGCAACTGTTAAAAGTGATCAAGGCAAGTGTGTGAGACAAGGGGCATGGCTGTGTAGCTGGGCCATAGAGGGAGTGATGGGACGTGAGGTGGGAGAGCTATGTTCCCTGTAACTCACCGGTTGGACGACTTGGGTGTCTGGATGAGCATCTGGGCTTGAAGCAGCAGCCGGGGTGTAGGGCAGCACTGACGAGTGTTTGGCAGGTTCTGGAAGCTCCTAATTTGGAAAGTACAGATGCAGAGGCACCGGAAGCAGGGGGTGGCAGGAGAGGGCTAAGTCTCAGACGCTACTCTTTCCCCTCTTGTGCGTGAGGTTTTATCTCCAGCGATTTGAGAGGACCCTCCACCACTCTCCAGAGCCAGCAATTCCTTTCTGAATCATCCAACTATTTTGTACTCTAGAAACTGGGGATGACAGTGATTCTCTAATTTTGCCAAGTTGGAAATCAATTACATGCAAAAGTACTGATTACCAGCTGAGGTTTTCTCTGGCTCCCCAGCTCTTACACGATGTGTCTTCCCTGCGCAGCTGTGGCTGGTGAGAGGTGTGCTTGGTGGTGCCGTGTGGTCATTGTTGTGAGTGACACTGAATAAAGCATAATCTAGTTCCCGAACTGGACTGAATGGCTAATAAGCTGTTTTGGTGAGCAGAGGGTGGTGGTAAGGGAGAGAAACGAGAGAAGCATTTTATAATTATATGCATTCTGCTATTTTAATTTATTGCCATCAATCCTAAACAATAACCAAAACTATATTTATAGGTCAGAGGAAAGTATCTTACTTTATCTTTGTTCAATTTAGAAAAAAGTAGCCACTTGGCTTAAACAGCAGGACAGATCAAGGGGCAAAGGAGCAGGAATAAGCTTTATAATCAGAAGGCACAAGAGTTAAGGTCTGTGTTGAAAAACTGCTAATTAATCGAAGAGTCTAGCAGGGTTGTCAGAAGGCTTTTTGCACCCAGTTGGTTAAAGCTGTTTCAGATAATTCTACTGCCAAGAACTCTGGGGATTCCCAGCCTGGTCTTTGTAGAAGCCAAGCCTCCTTGGCCTAAGAAATGAATATAAGTAGACAAAGCTGCTTACCCAGTTGCGATATTGTTGTATGACATTTAACATTGACTTTGGAGAACAGGTGAATACACTTGAAATGCCTATAGGTATCTTAATTCTTGATTATAACTTTGTCACTCCAAGAGACTCTGATATGACCCTGGCCTGGTGGCTCAGTAGGTTGGAGCACCGTCTCGTACCCCAAAAGGTTGTGGGTCCCATTCCCTGTCAGGGTACCTACCTTGGCTGTGGGCTTGGGGTGCGTACCAGAGGTAACCGATCGATGTTTCTCTCTCAAATCGATGTGTTGGGTTTTTGTTTTTGTTTCTCTCAAAAAAAAAAAAAAAATCAATAAAAAACATATCTTCAGGGGAGGATTAAAAAAGATTCTAATTTGACTCTGTAGTTTCAGGTTGATCTTAATGGACTTAAATACGGACTATTGTAAATAAGACTTCCTCTTTGATGCAAGCCCTAGTCAGAGTTAGCCAGGGTTATTGAGGGCCTGCACTGTACCCGGCCTGGACTGAGTACTGAGGATATCATGACAAGTAGCACACAGTTCCGAGCCTTAGGAGCTGTGACAAGCCACGCGATAGCCAGACCAAAGTAAATTCTATCTTAAGGCAGCATATGCCAAATGTAAACAAGTGGCCCAGTCAGTGCTGCTGGGTTTTAGGTGGGAAGCTTGGCAGTGTGTTCTGGGATAGGAGTGTACCCCAATTTGATTGGAGCTGAGGGTCTACACAGAGCAGTGGAAGGGTATAGTGTCGGCGTGGGGGTTTGCAGCTGAACTGCAGAGGATTTTAATAGCCAGCATCCCTTCAGCTCTGCAGGCAGCCAAGACCCATGGAAAGACTTTGAGCAGAGGTACCAAATTGCTTTTAATTTTGGAAGACAGACCAGGCAGCAGAGTGTTGGGTAGACCAGAGTCAGGGGCCACAGGGCCATTAGGAGACTTAGGATCGTTTAGATCGCAGCTGGAAGAGAATGAACCAGGCCGGCCGGAAGGAGCCATGTGATAGGAACTGGGAGGGAGGAAGCAGCTCTTCTTAGTCAGTCTGCTATTTCAAGGCACCACAGACTGGGCGGCTTAAGTAACGTGTGTTTATTTCTCACAGTTCTGGAGGCTGGAATCCAAGATAAGGTGCTAGGAGATCCGGTGCCTGGTGAGGACCCGCTCTCTGGTTTGTAGGCAGACATCTTCTCATTGTATCCTCAGGTGGCCCCGAGAAAAATCATCTCTCCGGTTTCTGCTTTTAAGGGCACTAATCCCACTCATCAGGGCTCCACCCTCATGACCTAATCACCTCCCAAAGGCCGAACCTCCACATAGCATCACGTTGGGAGTTAGGATTTCAACACAGGCATTTTGAGGAATGCAGACATTCAGTTACCACAAGTGTTAGTGTATCTATCACACCACTCTGATTAAACTGCAAGTTTCTGGAAGAAGGTGACACCTGGTTCGCAGAGGAGGCTCAGTGGCTTAATTAACTTGTGTATAACCTGCTATGTCAACGTGGGACCTATTTCCCACTGACTTCTTCATTTCAGTTCACCTGCTTTCATGGGGGAGATAGATGGTTCACCAGCATTTTGAAGCTGGGCCAAACCCAGGCCCTGGCCCTTGCTGTTAAGGAAAATCTGTCTTACTGTTCTCCAGCGCAGAACAACTGTGAGTCTGTTCTGGGTATCCAGATTACTTTATGCAAAAGGTATATTTCCTGACAGCACATTACTTTGAATAGAACCTCCCTCCTACACACAAACACACAAAAAAAACTCGGAATCAAAATGCAGTTTGCCTACTAAAACAGAAAGGGGTGCTTTGGGAAGCAAATGTCCATGTTGAGGCAGAAACCTAAACGCTGTGAGGGGTGTTAGTTTCTCAGGCATTTAAACATTTCATCACATTTTGTTTTTCCACTTTTTAAATTTGTCAAGCCTCCAGCTTGGAGGTTTCTCATTTATAAAAAGCTTTTTAACAAACATCCCGGTGCCCTTTTATATAAATACCACTTCTCCCAAGAACACAGAAATAGAAGCCGCTTTCTAGCTGAATGACATGTGGCTCTCTTCCGCGAGGAGGCTGGGCTCGGGCAGCCCCTCCACCTCGGCGTCAGCGGGCCCCTTGCCCTTCCCCTTCCCCAGAGCTGTGTATTTCAGGGCCCCGGCAGCCTCCTGTGCCCCCGACACTAACGGGGATCCCAAAGCTTGCTTACACCGCTCGCCTCCTGCTTTTGTTTAAAGACTGCTTATCTTGACACTTCTGTTCGTTTCAGGTCATCTGCTTTTCATGCGGGAGACAAATTATTCAGCAAGCGTTTTAGAGCCGGGCCAAAGCCAGGCCCCGGCACTTGCTAGGCTGATGACCTCAATCAAATCTTACCTCATAGAGTTTGCTCCCTCATTTGAAAGTGGGAGTGATAATGCCTACTTCACAGAAGTTCGTGCAGGTTAAATAAAACGAGACAATCAAGGTAACGCATCCAGCCTCCAGTAGTCTCAGAAAATGCTAGTTTCCTTTCCTCGGTTGGCGGGTATTTGCCCCTGAGCATTCTAGGGCTGACAGTCCTGCAGCGAGCACAGAGACAACGCCCTCTGCGCTGTGCTAACCATAGCAGTGGTTCCCCAAATGTGGTGTCCCCCTTCCCGCCCCCAGCAGCGAGGTCCTCCTCAGTCCCACCAGATCAGAAGCTGCAAGGGTGGTGCCCAGCAGCCTGTGTGTTAACAGCTTCCAGGTGATTCGGATGCACATGGACGCTGAGAACCACTATTTCCAGATAAAGGCCCACGTGGTGTGCTTGTGAGTTTACAAGCAGGGAAAGGCGGATATGTGCACGCGCGTGTGCGTGTGCGTGTGTGTGCATGGGCGTGTGCATGTGCGAGTGCAACGCTGGGGGTGTGGTGGGGGTTAATCTTGACTATTCACAGAGTCAGCTAAATAAATCCTGGAGGGGGGACTGGAAAGCAATTGCGTTGTTGGGATTCCGACTTCAGGGTCTGGTCACATTGTTTGTGCTCTGTCTTCATCAAGCTGAGTCTTGGAGTCCAGGGGGACTTAGGAGTAAGTGGAGCTTGATCCCTGAGATCTGTTGAGATCTGAGGGTTTGAGGTCTTTCTGAATCTGGCTCCAAAAGGCACAGCTCTGGTGCCTCCAAAGGGGCTTCTTTGTCTTTGGGGGACTTTCTTCCTTTGGGAGCAGGTGGTGGGACTAAGAAGGAAGCCACCCTTCTATTAAGATGACGTTTCAGTCTGGGGTACCTCACACCTTCCTGTGGCTCTGAAACAAGACTCGGAGTTTTGTGTGTGTTGGGCAGGGAGGCCATCAGAGTTGACACTGGACGCTGTTAGCCTCACACGGAGAGTGACTTCTGAAAACGGGCACCCACTTCTGACCTTTTAGTGTTTGTGGCCAGATGGTAGCAAAACAGACCCAAACACCAGTCAATGGCTGGAGGCCTCAGGCTCTGGCAGCCGCCCTACAGCTACCCGGGTACCACTGCACCTCGGCCGGGCCAGCTGGAAGCGGTTGGATTCTGCCCCCTTGTGGCAACCGGTCCTCCTGGATCCTGCTGGGAGCAGGGAGCCTGTGAGTTGCTTCGCTCACACCTCTTAGGGTCACTGGCGAAATGCCTAAGGCTTGCCATTCCGTTCTTCCTCCTTTTTCCTGCGCTCAGCTTCTACGGCCGCCTTACTCCCCCCCCCCCAGCTGATTTTGGGCGGTGCCAATATTGTCGCCAGGATGACACAGCTGCAGCTGCGCCCATCAGGCATGCGCCCGAGATGCTGGGCACAGCGGAGGGATGCTGCAGGCACGGACGCCGCACTTCAAGAGCAAGGCCTTCTCAATTAAAAAGCCTAAACTTATATTTTAAAATAGAAACATTTTTTAAATTGAAAAAAATTATACAGGTAATATATTTATTTTAGAAAAATAAAAATTTAACCCCACAGTTCTATCACTAACTAAATAGATATTCTGCTGTGTATCATTCCGCATACACCTTCCTCTCAGACATCCCACTGCTTCATTTTCTCTTACCTGGTTCTGCTTTAATACTACTTACTTCTTCCAGGAACAAGAAAACAGAGAGAGGGGAGGGGAAGGGACGGGAGGGGAGATTTGTCAATGACAGAAAGCGAAGATGCTGACTTGCTCCTGTTTTGTAGGTGGCCGCTGTAGTTCCCACCGAATGAGGCAACCCCTCCCGTTGGGTTGCTCAGCCTGGCGACTGTAACACCCCGAGGGGCAGCCCGCCGCCTCCTTTTCTGAGCTCTTTGCTATCCCTTCCAGCTGCAGGCTGAAATCGCAACACCCTCCTTGGTGTTCAACAGCAGAAAAAGAGAAGGAATCGTCTGGGCACTGTGGGGGCTGAGCCTGTCTCCTGAGGCCCGGCTCAGAGCTGCTGCAGCCTACCTTGGGCCCATAGTCTTCTAGCTGATTACTAAAGGTTCTTACACATTAGAGTTATTAACCCTACATCTGCCATAACAGTTAACATTTTTAAAAAACTTTATTATTGAAAATATTACAGATGTTCCCCCATTTTCTCCCTTTGCCCCCTCTCTGCCCAGCCCCCACCCCAGGCCTTCTCCACAGTATTGTCTGTGTCCATGGGCTGTGCATATATGCATATCAGTTCTTTGGTTAATCTCTTCCTGCCCACGCACCCCCACCGTCCCCCTGAGATTCCTCAGTCTGTTCCATGCTTCCATGTTTCTGTTTTTTTACGTTTATCTTGTTCATTAGATTCCACATATGAGTGAGGTCATGTGGTATTTGTCTTTCTCTGCCTGGCTTATTTCACTTAGCATAATACTCTCCAGGAACCTTCATGCTGTCCCAAAGGGTAAGAGACCCTCCTTTTCACAGCTGCATAGTATTCCGCGGTATAGATGTTCCACACTGCCTTTTTATCTGCTCATCTACTGACGGGCACTTGGGCCGTTAACATTTTTTATTCATTCACTCAACAAATATTCAGCACTCACGACGTGTCAAGTGCTGCTCTAGATTCTGGGGATTCATTGGTTTCAGAAGGATAGATGGGTGACTGCTCTCATGGAGGAAAGAGAAACACGAAAACAAATGGTCTTAGATTTTGGTAAGTGTTTTGAAGAAAACAAAACAAGGTGATGGGTAGGCTGTTAGTTCAGTGGGGTGTAGGAAGGGCTGCTCCAGGGGTGTGATGTTTAATCTGGGGACTAATAATGAGGAGCCAGAGTCACGTCCAGCTGAGAAGATGCTCCCGGGCAGGAAGAAAGAGCAGGCGCTCTGCAGGGGAGTGAGCCTGCCAGGTCCCCGGGTCTGAAACGCTGTCGAGGCCGAAGCAGAGAGAACAAGAGGAAAAGAGGGGCCTCGAGCCCTGGCAAACACAGTTCTTAACCTCGCTGTGATCGGAACAGTGCAACACTCCTGTGGATGTGACACGTCTCAGTCACTTTATTACACTGTCATTCTCTAGCAAATGGTCTGTAAGCGAGCAAGAGGGTGGGCGGGGAGACGGGAGATTCTGGGGCAGTGCACGCACTGCGAGACGATGGCTGGGATGGTCCCGGGTGGTCCCCATAAGGCGAGATGATGGCTGGGATGGTCCTGGGTGGTCCCCATAAGGCAGGACGATGGCTCAGATGGTCCCGGGTGGTCCACATAAGGCGAGATGATGGCTGGGATGGTCCTGGGTGGTCCCCATAAGGCGAGATGATGGCTGGGATGGTCCTGGGTGGTCCCCATAAGGCGAAATGATGGCTGGGATGGTCCTGGGTGGTCCCCATAAGGCGGGACAATGGCTCGGATGGTCCCGGGTGGTCCATATAAGGTGGGATGATGGGTCGGATGGTCCTGGGTGGTCCCCATAAGGCAGGATGATGGGTCGGATGGTCCTGGGTGGTCCCCATAAGGCAAGACGATGGCTTGGATGGTCCTGGGTGGTCCACATAAGGAGAGATGATGGCTGGGATGGTCCCGGGTGGTCCCCATAAGGCTGGACGATGGCTTGGAGGAGGGTGTGAGTGGCCGGGGGTGAGCCCTGGACACACCGGGGAGGAAGAGCTGGTGGAACTTGCAGCTGAACTGGGTTTAGGGAGAAAAAGAGAAACCAGAGATATTTGCTTTTCAACGTTGTTTTGCTTTGGGGGAGACTTACTAACATACTAAAATTTAAAATGTAAGTTGTCCCTCAATATCTATGGGGGGTTGGTTCCAGGAACCCCCTTGGATACCAAAATTCTCAGATGCTCAATTCCCTTATATAAAATGGTGTAAAATAATGCAAATATCTGGTCCTTGTGTCTGCAGTTTCTAATCGTGGATCCAGAATACTGTTTTCCGTCTGAGACTGGTACCTGCAGATACGGATGGCTGACTGTGTTTATTTATGGCAAATTTTTCACAGCAAGAACCTGTGCCTGCGTGACTTAGGGGGTGTTCCATGCTGTATTTGTTTGTTTAATGGCTCAAACGGCTGCAAAGATCTCATCACCTAACTCACTGCCCTAGGATTTGACATCCTTGCGCTGTTTCAGTTTGTGGTCACTCAGGCGGGACGGTGTATGCGCGTGGGGCCGGCGCTAACCTGGGCGCTGTGTGAGGGTGAGGAGGGGCGGGAGGCACCGAGGGAGACGGGCGGACGGAGAGGGAGCGAGCGAGCAGCTCAGAGGCAGGGCAGGGAGCTGGCCACGGAGACACGAGCGCGAGGGAGCCGCGTCTCCACTGGCTCCCGGGTGGTGAACGCTGGGCGTTGTCTCAGGGGCGCCCGTTTTGTGCTGTGCTCCGTGGTCTGCACTTGGGGACTTGGGGACTTGGGCTGAGTGACCGCGAGGCTAGCGGGTGTGAACAGACGGGGTTTCAGCCCGGTGTGGTACAGGCTGAACTGTACCCCCCACAAGGTGTGCTCAGTTTTACCCCCTCCCGGTGAATGCGACCTCATTTGGAAACAGGCTCTCTGCAGGGGTGGGCAGGTTAAGGTGAGGTCATTAGCTTGGGCCCTAATCCAATGTGACCGGTGTCCTTGTGAGCAGGGGATATTTTCACACAGATACACAGGGAGAGCATCGCATGATCCCTGAAGCGGAGGTTGGAGTGAGGCGGCCGCCAGCCAAGGGTCGGCAGCCGCCCGCTTAAGCCAGGGAGAGGCAAGGAAGGGATTCTTCTCTGCTGGTTTCCAGGGAGCATCGCCCCGCTGACACCTTGATTTTGGACTTCAAGCCTCCAGGACTGTGAGGGAACAGGTTCCTGTTGTTTTAGGCTACCCAGTCTGCGTACTTTGTTATGGCAGCCCTAGAAAATCAATACAGGTAGTAAGTCCGCTGTGAGTCATTAGTGTGACATGGTGCCAGAAAGCTTAACATAAGTCAGAGCCACGCCAATGGGAGTGTAAACATCTGGGACGAGGGGGCTGCTGTGCTTCCTTCTGTGGCTGTCGTATTGCACTCACTCTGGGCAGTACATTGGGCAGGACACAGACAAGCTAGAAACTGTTCCGAAAATGTCCAGAGTGCAAAGGGGAGCCTGAGCCCTGGCGCCTGGACGCCTGGACTGATGCAACCTTGTGCCAAGGACCCTATTGTAGCTTTAGCTCAGCACTTCTGCTTAGATGCCCCATGTACGTGCACATGTCCCGTCGTTCGTTCAGACAGACACGAGCTGCTTCCCCAGCTGCCTTCTTTCTGGTTCCAGCGGCTTCAGTCTGCATCTCCAACCAGATTTCCCTCAAGCTCCAGATCTGTTTACCTGACAAACTACTGGACGTCTCCACTTCGTTTGGTGATCACCTAAGCTCAGTTTGTCTAAATGGGACTCATTTTCTGCCCCATCTCCCCCAGACCAGCTCATCTTTCCCAGGCTGTTCCATGAAGGGCCTCCTGCCCCCGGTTGCCGGGCCATGCTGTGCGCACAGCTCTCCTCTCGCACTGGGCGGCTCTTTCCCTGCACTTCCCTCTGGCTCCCAGGACGGTTCCGCTCACAACACTCACCTGGGCAGCAGATCGCCCCTCTCCTGCATTAGCCCCCCCCTTGGGAGAGATCCTAATTTGGGAATAAATCGATCTTAGTGTGTGGGACACCTTGAAAGCTCAGTGATTTGGCAAACAACCTGTTTTTAGGGTGGAATTTGGGAGACTGAAGATTAGAGTGGTGCAGGAGAACATGATTTCTTAGAAGTAAAAACATATATGTCAAAGCAGAAATAGTTTGTCCCGTGGTTTTGCTAGTAAATTCTTTGGGAAGGGCATTGGGACCTCCAGTCCTAAAGGACTAACTTGAAGATTATTCTCACATGATGGCATTACCCTCCAGATGCTGGGAAGAGTTAGCCCATCATAAAAACAGGAGGGGGCCACTCAGCTCCCTGCGTCAGCTTCTAAAACAATACTCTTTCTCCCTCCTGCCCCCCTCCTGTTTCTTTCCCTCCTTCCTCCCTCTCTCTCTCTCCTTCCGTCTTGCCCCTGGTTCACGGCTCCTCTCTTTCTCTCCTTCACTCTGCTGTCTTGCGCATCCCGTTCCCCCAGCCCAGTCCCTTTCGTGATCCCAAAACTCAACTGATCCCTCAATCGCAGTCTGTTTCTTGACTCCACCGAGCCCTGCAGCGTTTCCAGAGCCCTGCCACTTGTGGCAAGTGGCTGAGGGTCAGGAACGTGGGACAGGCGGAGGCTCACTAACCAGAAGGAGGCGGGTTTATTCTCCAGCCACCTCCACTCCCACATTACACTGTTCACCTCCCGTGTCTTCCTCAGTCTAAACCTTTGTGCGGGGAAATAATAACTTTGCTTGGAGAATGGTTTTGGAGTCTTCCCGTCTAACAAATCGGCCCTGCCTGTTGCCCGAAAGGGAGCTGTGACCGTGTGTGAGGTGTGCCTGGGACAGGACGGAGCCTCTGGGCCGGTGAGAATCAGCTGAGTGGGGATTTTGACTATATCGGAGGGGTACGGGTGTAGTGAAGGGAAAATAAGATTTTGTAACGAAGACCCTGCTTGAAGCCCAGCTCTGCCCGTTAAATTACTGTGAGGCTTGATCAAGTAATTAAATCTCTCGCCATCATTTACTTCACCTGTAAAGTGAGACTATAATGATTATTTCACTAAGATGTTACGAGGATTCACTAAGTAACCGTAGAGGGAAAGTACCAAGTAGCGGCAACGTAACTGGACCCAAATAAGGCAGCTTCACTGTGGCGGTTCCCGTCTCTCCCATCGAGTCTCCATCTCTCTGTACATCTGTCTTCTCCTCCAGACAACGCTTTAAGGACAGAGCTGTTTTGCTTTTCTGTCATCAGTGCCCCAGCGGGGGAGGCATCTATGAGCCGTGCAGGTCGGTGCGGAGCACCTGAGGGCGCCAGGGGCTGGGACCCCCGGGATCTTGGTCCTACGAGCTGCGTCCTGTCCTGGGCCTCGCCCTCCACTCGTCAGCCTTGTGTCTTCTGGTACTTTCCGGACTCTCGCATCAGGAGCCTATTTCTGCCCTCTCACTCGTAGGCATGTGAATATTTTGAGAATATACCTCCTCTGAGAACTCAATTTTGACTCTCACATGTGGCTCAGATAATCACTGTAATTGCGTAGACGTTAGACTAAACCCTTAAATTAACTGCCTTTCATTCCAGGACTCGGGAGATTTCAAATGGGTGGAGCCCGAGTTCCCGCAGTTGTCACGGCAACGACAGGCTTAGGCACAGTAGCCTCCTCTCTCCCAGCTCCTCCCCGCAACACTCACGGCCTGCACCCAGTAAGGCCTAACCTGTTCTTTGATGGCTTCAGGCCACAAGTCTAGGGGCAGTGACATTCTTTGAAATGGATGTAGGGATAATTGGATATAAAGCAAAGGTTATACTACTCTCAGTAAAACACACAAAATCTGAGGCAAGAATTGTGGTGGCCTCGCACTTTACCAAGACATGTTAGGCAAGGAAACAGGGACATGGGTAGCTCCTGCTTTCTTCACTCTGTCAAGCTAAAGTCACTGATGTCCCCTTCACCCCCCTGAAGCTGCAGTCTCAGCCCCCCAGTTGCCTGAACAACTCTGTGTCTACTGGAGGTTCACTCAGAGACTTGGGCCTGCCTGGACCTAAACAGGGTCCCAGCCAAAGGGCTGGAGATGGGAAAATGGATTTGACAAATACCTTTCTGAGTTAGAATGAGTGGAACTTGTAAGCTGGAAGGAGGGGGTAAGAAGGAGAGTGACCACTGGGTTTCTTTCCTTTTCTTTTCTTTTTTAAAAATATATTTTTTATTGATTTTTAGAGAGAGAGGCAAGGAGAGGGAGAGAGAGAGAAACGTCAAGGTGAGAGCAAATCACCTGTCAGCTGCTTCCTGCACTCCCCCTACCGGGAATTGAGCCTGCAACCTGGGCATGTGCCCTGATCAGGTATAGAAGGGGCAACCTTTCGGTGCACAGGGTGATGCCTACCAACTGAGCCACATGGCCAGGGCACCACCAGGTCTCTCATTAGGGTAACAGCATGGACAGTGGTCTCATTAAGATCCCACTAAGGCCCTGGCTGGTGTGGCTCAGTGGTTAGAGTGTGGGTCTGTACACCAAAGGGTCTCGGTTCAATTCCTGGTCAAGGACAGGTGCCTGGGTTGCAAGTTCTATTCCCAGCCCCAGTTGGGGCGTGTGTGGGAGGCAACCAATCAATGTGTCTCTCCCTGAGCCATCACCTTCTCATGAGCTCAGGGGTGACCCAAGGGGCTTCTGAATAGCAGACATGACTGTCGCTCAGGGAACCCAAGGGCTTTAGAGGCTCCCTGTGAGTAACCCAGTACAAAGACCAGACAAATTCTTTATTATACAACAGTGGCAGAGCCAGGTCTCCACCCTCGTCTGCAGAATCCAGGTGAAGTGATTTTCCCTGTGCCCACATCAGACCCACATCAGACTGGCTCCTACCTGTCTTTTCAGCAGAGAGTGAGAAATCATGATGCATTCTGACCTCCCAAAGACCTGAGAGAGGCCTCAGATATTTCAAAACCACATCCTGTCCTTCCGTTTTGCCCACCTGAAACCAGACCAAGCCCATAATCCAACTTCCACGTTTCTAAGGTGAAGGAAATGCTTGCTGGCAACTGCAGGAATCCTCTTCTGCCACCACAGAGCCTGTCCTGAGGACAGCACAGGAGGTCCGGGTGCCAGTGCAGACCGTGAGGCGAGGTCTGCGTTGATCTTTAATCAGCATTTAAAACACCCCCCCCCATGCAGCTCTCTGCCCTACGTGGCTGTGCTCCCAAGCCTGCAAACCAGAATGAACGTGGGTGAGAAATTTCAAAAGGAATAAATCCTGGGCGGGCAGGCTGCACAGGGGCAGCAGCCAGTTTAATTATTGGCGCAAAGCCCTGCCATTGGGTGAGCAGGGGAAGGGTTTTCATTAACTGCGCACCTACTGCACGGCATGCACGGCACTAGCCCTTACAGATGCCACACGCCGCTTAACCCGTGCTACGTAGACCGCACTACCCAATTCCATAGCTAAGAAACAGGCTCCAAGAGTTTGCAGAACTTGCCCAAGAAATGCAGGTAGCGAGAGGCAACGTTACAATTCGAACCCAGATGCACTTACAAAACCCACTCTTTTGCCTTTACTGGCTCTAGTAGCTGGTGTTAGCTCAGAAAACGTTGCTGCCATTCTTGTTTGCCTGGTGCCTTATTTTGATGATTATTATTATAGTACAATTATGTTATTAAACTGTGATTTCCCAGAAAACCTGTAATTCTGAAGCCCAGGGACACAGAACGAGACCAGTCAAAGAAAAGCTTCATTCACATCACCCCTGCTGGAGCTTGCTCAGGTCATTTTTCTGAAAGCCCTGGTGACTTTCTTTTCTTTTTTTATTTTAGCATTAGTCTAAACATTAGGCTGTTTTCAGTCCTTGAATCACCGCTAATTCAGGCCTCTGACGCAGGACAAATGCGCCGTGAATGAGAAAAGTTGCAGTCACATGAAAGGTTCCCTGTGGGATTCTGAGAGCAGCGGGGTTTCCACCCCCAGTTCTCCTGTTCCTGGCCGCTTTTGAGAAACGTGGGGCCTCTCTGGACTGCGGGCAGAAGGCCAGGGCCCACATCAGCTCAGCACTAGTGCCACCTGGTGGGCGGCCCAGGTGTCTGCGCGTCCTCCTGGCGTTCAAACAGCAGGGTGGGGTAGGACCTCTGGCCTTGGGCTCCTCCAGGTCCTCAAACGGGTGTCTCACTACCGCAGAGAGAGCGCACTAGCGTGTAGGGAGGAGACTATGAGGCAACCACGTACTTCATACAACTGCAAAATGTTAAGTAACGGTGATGGCTGAGTCCTGTACGTGGAGGGCTCTGTTTCTTTTGACCTCCTGCAGGTAAGCGCAGGAATGCCTTGGCTCCTGCCTTTCAGGCCCTTGGTCCCACTGGTATCTGGTTGTAAGCCCATCGATGCCCAGATGGCGTTTCCCTCTTCAGTATTCATGGTTCATGGTCACGCACCACAACCCTGGAAGACACCGTCCACCCCGGGCCATTCACTCAGCTGGCTAGATGTCCTTCTCAAGGTGTCTCCAGGTCACCTGCCCCGGGAAGAAAAACAGAGCTGTGTCCTCAGCACCATTCCTGATTAATATTCAGGAGCATCAACATGTGTCCTGCCTCGAGGAGTGCTGGGGATGCAAAGTTTGTCAGTTACGCTTCCTGACTGGGGGAAAGGCAGGCTGGTGGGGAGACGGCTTGTTCAGGTAGAATCGCAGAAGGAAACAACAGGCACTGGGTGGGGAGCACCAGGGTAGGTACAACAGGACGGGTCAGGGCTTGGGGTCAGGTTTACCTGGGTTTGAGCCCTGCAATCCTGGCTCTGTCACTTAATTGTTATACACCTGGGGAAATGATTTGGTCTCTCTGAGTGTCAGATTTCTCATGAGAAATGAACACACTTGTGGAAATAAGCGAGGAAACCAAATGAGAACAGACAGAGCTTGCACAGCACAGGAGTCAGCGTGGCCGCTGAGCTGGTGGAGACCCGCAGACAGGCCGTGAGGAAGCTCCGCTCAAGGCTGCAGGACAGGGCAGCTGGAGGCGGCTGGTGGGCGGGGAGGGGCTGGATCCTTTGTGGTTGGCTTGGGGAGCACACTCGGCTTTCTCTAAGCGGTCCCCAGTTGGAAGCGGTGGAAAAAAAAATAGTGAAGCTCTTGGTCAACGGTGAGTCCTCCCATTCTAGGCGGGTCCCTGCAGAGCTGTGGTTTGCTTCTGCTGCTTGCTACAGAGGTTGTGGGTCAGAATCTATTGTCACATATGGTCTGGCCACCGTAAACTCAGCCTCATAATGCATGCAGAGCGTGGCACAAACACCCGGGAAATGTCATCGTCATCGTTATATCCACCACGATTGGGGGGACTCAGACTGTAACTGAGCCTGACAGCAGGGGTTTGCTTCCTGAGGACTCCTCTCCCTAAGCCAGTCAGGGTCCAATCAGGAAGACGGAAACCATGCCAGTTATTTTAACAGAAATAATTTAATATGGGAAATTGTTACGGAGGTTAGAAAACTGAAAAAGCGACAGGGGGACAATGAGTTCATACAGACGTAGCTACTGCAGGAGGCAGCTGCTGCCCCCAAGGCTGAGGCTGCAGGAGCTCAGAAGCCCCAGGAGTGTCAGCCTGGCCGGTCGCAGGAGGGCTGTGCCTCCCCGTGGTGCTGACACATCAGGAGCCCGGGGCAGGGGTGAAGGGCTGCTGGACTGCAGGCACTTCTGAGGGGCTCGGGGTGGGGGGCAGGCTCAGGGAGGGCGGGAGCCCCTGGAAACGGGAACCAGATGCACTGAAAGCCATTGCTGCTGCCGGGTGAGGAGGCCTGCTGCAGGGATGTGGGTGGGAACCGTCTTGCTTTCCAGTCTCCCTCAAGTGTCCCTGTGGCTGGAGGCTATCGGGGACCTGGCTGGCCAAGTAGAGTGAGTCACACAGAAGCTGCGGGTGGGTTTGGAACGAATGAGTCTTGCTACCCAGCACACTCCCCTCCTCCCAGACCCCCCGTCTCGTGCAGTTAGAAGGTTGCTGCATTGTTTGGGGAAACACAAGCAACCCTGGCCAGACCGAGGAATGAATCTTCATTGGAATATGCTTTTCCCCTGGTCTCCGAGCCTTGGTTTTTGAACCTGAAAACCAGCCCCCCGAAAGCAGACAGTGCGTTAACTCCGGGTTTTGATCATTTCCTGCCCCCTGCCCCCCCTTTCCCCCTGAATCTGGAGATGTGTGACCTGGAAGAAGCCACCAAGCCTCTCATCCCACAGTGATCAGTGATGGGCGCAGCCTCTGTTCCTCTCGTCTCTCTTCTATTCAGAACAAAGAGGCTCCTGGAGAAGTTTCCAGACCTTTCCATAATGGGGGCAGGGGAGAGGAAGGTGTGGAGGTTAGGGGCCCACTTCTGTTCCAAGCTAGGCCTTCTCATTACACATAGTTGGACTTTTCTATGAGGCTAGTGGGCTGGAGAAAGAACCATCCCACTTGGGGAAGTCAGGGCTCTAGCTTTATCCAGAAGCTACTATCTGTGGAAGGGACAATACCAGGCCTCAGGAAAGCCGAAATCAATCAGACACGGCTGCTTCCTTAGAAGAGTTCACATCTAGTGAAGAGACAGACCCCAGCCAACCAGTATAATATAATGTGAGCATAAACATGAGTCGATGGCGTCGGGGACTCGGGAATGCCTGACTCTGAAAAGATCTCAGAAGACTGTCCAGAATTGGTGGCATTTGGCTTGAGCCCTGAAATAGAAGTCTGCCAGGAGGGTGAAGGAATGAGAGGGCACCCCAGGCAGAGGCCAGCACCTCCGGGGAGGCCTGAAGTTACCCAAGAGCACCTCCATTTAGTGACCCCGAAGGATATGTATAAGGCTGGGCAGGGGTCTAGAGACAGGGCGAGGAGGTTGGCGCTCTGGGATGATAAACTCGCAGAGGCAGAGAGGGGCCGGATCCTGAAGGGCCTGGGATGGGACACCACAGAGACCGCGGGGACCTGGTGGAGGGACGTGGCCCAGCCTGAGGTCAGGTAGGTAGCAGCTGTGAGTGAGAAAGGGCACTGACAAGGTCCCAGGGGGAAAAGCTACTGAAAGGCTGCGTCATAACACTCACTGTGGCTTTAAAGAGGCTTAAGAGACTCTCCTAGGCGTCCCCAGCCCAGGAGGGATTCAAAGCAGTCAACGCAGTTAAACAGGTGGGAGGTCTGCGCCCGAGTTTCTGTGTGAGCGCCTGCGGCTAAGCCACCGTGTGAGACCTGGGAAGGCCACACATCTCAAGGACTGCTGGGGTGCCCAGGGGATGTGATGGGAAAGAGAGGGGGACACATCTTGGGGTGCACAGGTTGAATGCCATTCCTGAGGCCACTGAGAATTGGTGCTGACATTGAGGCAGAGAAATGAAGTGCTCAGAGGTGTGCTTGGGGAGGACTCTGGGCGCTGCGTGGAGGAGCAGGGCTGTTATAAACCTGCGCGCAGGCCAGCGATGACAAGGGTCTGAGCTAGCCCAGCGGCTTTGGAAACGGAGAGGAGGGGTCAGCTTTGGAAGGGAGACTGTTCAAGTTGTGGAAACTGATGAGGGAATGAGAGAGTAGGAGCCAAAATGTTCCCCAATTTTTTCATTAACAAAAATGAGAGGGAGATAAAGATTGGGAAGGCAGGAAAAGGAACACTCTTAGCGCCAGCTGTTAACATCTGGACAGTGCGTTGCCCTTTTCAGTTTGTGTCTGTGCTGCTGGCTCCTGCAGTGGAGCCAAACTCACCACTCTGACTTCAGATGAAGGTGTGAGAGTGGCAGGGAAGGAGCCACAAGAAACGAGGGGCGGAGGCTCCAAGGGCAATTTGGTTTCTGGCAATAACTTTTTGTTGCAACAATAATCATAGTAGTACTTCATGTATTTACATTCTACTTTGAAAACGTTCCATTAGGCTAATTTTGGTGAGAATGCAGAAAAATCGGTCTATTAATTCACTTCTGGTAGTACTGTGAGTTAGTACACTTTGGCAAGTAATGCGATAATATGTGGCAAATCCCACTGCTAGGCATTTTTCCTAAGGAAATACATAATTCTAAAATAAAAGCTGAGAGCCCAAAGAAGTTCATTAGAGTTTTGTCTGTACTAACCAAAAATAATGAAAACATAAAACTTCTGTAGAAGTAGTTTGGTAAATGATGCCATGATAGTTCGATATAAAATTATGAGCCTATTAAGATGCAAATTACATCTTACTGTAGTTTGGGGAGACGGGAAAATGTTTGATATGACAAGTGAAAGTAGAGAGAACAGAGTACAAACACTTTGTACACATTAATATAACTGTAAATATGTTGCCTATGGGTAAATGCTGGAAGGAAATTGAAGAAATTAAAGTAAGTGTTGTAATAGACTGCAGGGGCTCAGGGCTCAGAGCACTGGGCGCAGATCTTAGCAACATCTTCAACTGGGCAACATCTTCAACTTCTCTCAGCTAATAAACGGGTGTAATGGGAACACCCACGGCGAGGAGCTGAGGGCGTCAGGCACGCAAAGTTCTCAGCTCTTGACAATGCTCAATAAACGATGCCTGTCATTATGGGTTATTTCTAGTTTAAATATTAGAGACCGATTACCTCAATGCTCTAAAATACGCACAAGTGCTCTAGTATCACTCTCATTAGTGGAGTTCAGTGGACCCCACTGGGACTAAACAAAAACATGGAGAGAAAGCGTTAGGTGCGGGGTTGTCCTGTCTTTGTGGCTTTGTTTCTGTTTCGTCCTTTCATTTTAACCCTGCTTGACGTGTGAGCAACTCTGGGAGGAAACAAATACAATACCAAAAAGAGAAACGTTTGCTGTGTTTGAAGCACAGGTTTAAACAACTTAATCTCATCTACTCTCCTTCCCAATCGGCGGATGCGGCAGAGATGAGCCAGGCAGCCGCGGAGTGGACGGCAGGGGCACAGGCCGGGTGGGGACTGCGTGGGAGCTAGATCGCGGCCAGCGCAGGTGCACTGGGCGGGGAAGGAGAGGACCGTCGGTCACCCCAAGCCCCAGGGCTTTCGCCGAACCCGAGACACGTGGGTCATGACTTCATCAGGGCTTTGGCAGCTGGCACTGTCTCTCTTCCATTTATTCTCTAAGAAGCATGTTCAGAGGTGCCTACAAAGACAGGACGAAAGTTAGTTGTCATGTGATCATCCCATTCATGCCCAAATCCAGAGCAAATGAAAGTACAAGTGGTTCCTCCCCAGTGCCGCCGTTTCTCTCCTCACCGGGAAGGATTTTAAACTCTTGCGGTGCAGAGGCCGCCTCGTCTTCAGCTGCACTGAGCTGTGAGCACAATCTTGGGAGCAGTGCTCTGCCGTAAACATGGCCAATGGCTCTGTCTGCATCGTGACTAAAGGCCGTTCTTTCCCAGCCTCAGGCCTCCACGAGAAAGGCTGGACAGACCCCTGGACACAGACCTGTGCAGGCAGACTCTGCAAGAGCAGGTACCTGCTGCTTCCTGCAGCCAGAAATTATAGTTCTTGAACCCATTGTTCAAAAATATCCAGCGATGTTCACAGATATGTTCACCATAGCATTATTTTAATAAAAGGGGTTGGAGGATTGATTAAATGAATTATGTACAATAATAATAAAAATAAGTAAAACGTTATCTCCACATTTATATAGAAAAATATTCTAGATACATAGGTTAGTAAGAAATAATAAGTTAATGCCTGGCCAGCATGGCTCAGCGGTCAAGCATTGACCTATGAACCAGGAGGTCAGGGTTTGATTCCCCGTCAGGGCACAGGCCCGGGCTGCAGGTTCGATTCCCAGCAGGGGGCATGCAGGAGGCAGCCGATCAATGACTCTCATCATTGATGTTTCTGTCTTTCTCTCTCTCTCCTTCTCCCTTCCTCTGTCTGAAATCAATAAAAAAACCCCACACCATATTATTATTATTATTACTTTAATATATCTTTATTGATTTCAGAGAGAGGAAGGGAGAGGGAGAGAGAGAGAGAGAAACATCAATGACGAGAGAGTCATTGATCGGCTGCAGCCCGCAACCCGGGCCTGTGCCCTGACCGAGAATCGAACCCTGATCGCCTGGATCCTAGGTGGATGCTCAACCGCTGAGCCACGCCTGGCCAGGCAACCACACCATATTAATAAAAAAAGAAAGAAAGAATGAGTTAAGAGACTTCTGGTAAAATATGGCAGATTAAACACTTGTGCCAGTGCCATTCTGTCCTGAACTGAAGCCACAGTGAGAGCACAGCAATGCTCAGACCACAATGTGAAAGAGAATAGGAAAGGAAAGGACAGAATAAAATTTCAGAAACTGGAAAGTCGATGGTTAAGTTCATGGGCCAGGTAAAGCTAAATCCTAAATTTGCAGTGGGAGGAGCCCAGAGCTCAGAATGGTTCAGAAATAGGCGGCAGGAGGTACCCCTGAGGGTGGGTGTTCGAGGTGACCTGGAAGCGGGAGCAGGTGTTGAAAGTATTCATAAGAAGCAGGTGGACCCCGGGGTCCCACCTCTGCTCTACTCCGCTGGTGACTTCCCCTCTACCAACCAGCAGAAGTCTAAAGGTTGACTTTCTGAAAGAGGTTACCCAGAGAAGGAAACCGTACTGGAAATAGAGGTGCTATCAGAATAGTGAGGTCCTTGGCGCCCATCTTTCAGTTGATTCCTAGATGCTGAAAGTTGGTGTGATACCTCCCAGGCAGGACACTGAAAGAGTCTTCTCTTAGAAACTGAGCTGCTCAAGGGACAAGATCCACAGATACTCCCCCCATGAGACAGCGCAGCAGGATCATCCCACACGGTTCATCAGTCCACAAGTCCAGGCCACTCCCAGAAAGCTTCGGTCAGTTCTCTGTGCCTCACTTCTTGGTATGAGCAGACCTGGCCAGGCTCACCAAACATTTTAGAAAAGCCTCTAACATAAAAGACAAAAACCCAAAGAAAGAGATGGCAGAATATTTGGTTTATTGTTCAGCAAATAGTTACCCTTTCCCCTTCCATTGTGGACAGATGCACAACCCGATTCCAATACGCTGGACTTGGCCGTGTGATTTGCTTTGACCAAGGAGATGTCTGTGGATGTGACATGAGCGAAGGATGGAAATGAGCTTTTACGCTGGGACTTGCCCTCTTGAGCTTTTGCCATCGGCATGAGAACATACCCTGGATAGCTGGCTGATCCCAGAGAGTAAGAAACGTAGAGCAGAACACAGCAGCCGGCCCACAGGCCTGCCGTACGGAGGCTCATGGGTGACAAATAAATGCTTGTTACTGTGAAGCCACGAGGTGGGATGACCTGTGATGCAGCATTTTTGCGCCAACAGCTAACTGACACAAGCAAGAAGAGGAAGAATTGCATAGAAGAAACAGAATCAATGTAGGAACAGAAGAAAATTTGAAAAAACTAGCTACTGTCCTCTGAGGAATAAGGGAAAAAATGCTCCCAAGGCTGAAAGAGGGCATGTGCAGAAAAGAAAACAGAGCCATTGGAAGTTAAGAATGTGACAGCAGAAAAGAACAGGCTAGAGGGCAGAATAACAATAAATACAAATCAAAAGGTAGAACAGAACGAAAAATGTGGAAAGTAATAGAAAATTAGTTCTAGAGATAAACTATCCAAATAACAGGCATTATAGAAAAAGAAACCTGAGGGAAAAGACTGATTCAAGAAAAAGTTCTCCAGAATTGCAGGCTGTGAGTTTCTGTACTGAGAGGGCCCACAGAGTCCTGCCTGCCACCCAAAGAAGCCCCACCCCCAGATGCAGCGCAGTCAACTTTCAGCACGCCGGGGGACAAAGAGGACGTTGTAAAAGTTCCCTGATAGAAAAATCAGGTCCCATATAAAGGATAAGAAATCAGAGTGGTACTAAAATTCTAAATAGTAACACTGGAAGTAAGAAGACATTAGGGCAATGCTTTCAAAATCACACAAAAAATGATTTCCAGTTTATAATTCTAATCCAGGGAAACTATCAGCCATATCATGGTGGTGGAGGCTGAAAACAGTTGTGCAGTTTCCAGTGTATAAGATCTCCAAAAATTTATCACGTGCACCTCTCTTGGAGAGCTACTGAAGGATGTTCTCCATCAAAATAAGGGGATAAACCAAGAAAGAGACAAACATGGACTCTAGTAAATGGGGATACAGCATAGAGAGGAGAGCGAATCCCCAGGTTTATGGTGAAAGGAGATTCCAGGTTCCGGTATATCGTCCATACAGCAGGTCTAGGGAGCAACCGGGGGGCTGGAGGGTCCAGAAGGTACATCGCCAGGAGGAACAGGGAACCGATGCATTACTTGATGTAAACAAATATGAGAAGAGACATATACTTCTGGCTGAGAGTTTGGGGATAAACTTGTGTAAAGTAGTTAGAAAGCTATGTAGAGGAAGAAACAAGAACCTTATTGAAATCAAGCAAAGCAAAAACTGTATAAGAGAAAAAGTCACTGTAGCCCACACAGCTAAGTGAACAATTACAGCTCAATAACCACGTGAACACTACATTGTAATCTAACCAACATTCCGAGTGTATTTTGTTCGCTACAGAACAAAGGAAACAGAAGTGTGTGGAGGGGAGCGGCTGGGGAAGGCTGTAAGATAATGAAATGCTCATTTTCACAGTGGGAAGTCAATAGAAAATATTTAAAACTCAAAATCAAGAAACAACATGCAAGTCAGTTATCTAAAAACATGGAAACAAATAGAACCTCAAGTGAATGGCTTTGGCAGGTGGGAACTGGGGCGTGGACCTGGAGGGGAGTGGGAGAAACTGCTGGTTTCCGTTATAAGCCCTGTAGAACAATTTGACTTTTTAAGCTACAAGTAGTTGATAAAAATGTTAAAAATTTGATGTTAAAAGTCAAAAATTAATTTAAAATATAATTAAATAAAAATATTAATTAAGAAGGCCATCTGTTTTTGTTTACTTACATATCACTAGTTAATATATAAGTATATGTAGTATAACCCCTTTAAGATGTAGAAACAAAAATTTATGTATACATGTATATATATATTTATTCTGAAATAAACTTTTACTTACTATAACTACATTATGAAAACAATTAAAAATTACATTATATATATGTAATTATTCGGTATTCTTCTAAAATATCTGCTTACTTGAAATGGAAAAAAACAAAAATATATACATGTATATAGATAAATAAATATACAGATTGGCTGATAATTTGAAAATGCATAAGGAAAAATCGGGCTGACTACTTCTACTCTATTAATAGTTGAGAACTCAGTGGGGTAAGCCTATAGGAGTACTTTTACTTTCGATAGCATTCCTTTGTTGTTTGAGATTTATATAATTAATTTTGTAATCAGAAAAAAATATTTAAATTAGAAAAAAGTTGAGGTGAGAACACTGGTCTCCTCACCTACACTCCCACTGACTGAAGCTCTCTCATAGCCTAGCTGGCGAATGGCCCTGCAGTCCCAGCGGCTTCACATTCACACTGGGGCAGAGCACATGGCCTTTTTAAACAAACGAACAAACAAACAAACAAACATACCCAGCAGGACAGAGGTCTTTAATTTTTTCAGTTATTGTCCCTGAGTTCGTAGGAAATGGGTTCCGGCAGCCGGGCTCCTGCTCACCGGTTCCCATGAGCCTGCTGCCCCGGGCAGAGCAGGCCGCGCTCGCCCTGTGGCTCCCTTTTTTTTCGGATCATTTTCCTTCACGCATTTCAGGAAGCCACCTGGGCGGTTAGACAGCTTAACAGACTCAGTACGTACATGAATTATCTTGGCGAGAATCTTGCCCTTCCCTTGCTTGTTTACAGCTCGCCCGCTGCATGCTGGGGGACCCTGTAGACTTGGGTTTTGCACACTGACCTGTGGGCGTCCCTTTGGAACCCTGCCCACTCCCTTGATGTCGGCTCTGTCACCTTTCTGATAGATGCGCATGTGTGTGGCCAAAGGAACAACTCCATGTTTTCTAAAGGCCTAGAGAATATATAGGGAAGAGGGGATCCACTGTAAAGAGAACATATTCACCAATGATGCATCTGATAAGAGGTTAGTCTCCAAAATATAGAAAGAACTCATACAACTCAACAAAAGGAAGACAAATAGGGAAGGAGGGGGTGGGAGGGTGGGGGATAGAGGTTAACCAAAAATTTATATGCATATGTGCATAACCCACGCACATAGACAATAGTGTGGTGAAGGCCTGGGGGGGGGGGGTGTAGAGGAGATCAATGGAGAAAAAAGAGGACAGCTATAGTTCTTTCACACAATAAAGATAAATTTTAAAAAAATGGGCAAAGGACCTGAATAGACACTTCTCCAAAGAGGACATACAGATGGCCAAGAGACATATGAGAAAATGCTCAATGTCACTAATCATCAGAGAGATGCAAATTAAAACCACAATGAGGTATCACCTCACACCTGTCAGAATGGCTCCATCAGGAAATCAATAAATGACACTTGCTGGTGGGGGTGTGGGGAAAGGGGAGCCCTGGCGCACTGCTGGTGGGAGTGCAGACTGGGGCAGCCACTGTGGGAAACAGTGTGGAGTTTCCTCAAAAAATTAAAAATGGAACTGCCATTTGCCCCAGTGATCTCACTTCTAGGAATATATCCTGAGAATCCTGAAACACCCATCAGAAAGCACATATGCACCCCTACGTTCATAGCAGCACAATTTGCAATACTCAGATCCGGAAACAGCCCAAGTGCCCATCAGTAGATGAGTGGATAGAAAAGCTGTGGGACATTTACCCCACGGAATACTACGCAGCTGTAAAGAAGAAGGAACTCTTACCCTTTGAGACAGCATGGAGGGACCTGGAGATTATTATGGTAAGCGAAAAAAGTCAGTTAGAGAAAGATAAATATCACATGATCTCACTTATATGTGGAATCTAATCGATAAAATAAACCAAGGAACAAAATAGGTCCACAGACATTGAAGCATGGAACAGACTGACAGATCTCAGAGGGAAGGAGTGGGGGGCAAGAAGAGATTAACCAAAGAAATTATATGTATATATGCCTAGCCCATGGACACACACAATACTGAGGTGAAGGCCTGGGGTGGGGCAGGAGCCAGGTGGGGGGTAAGGGGGAAAATGGGGGACATACTCTCAACAATAAAAATAAAATTTAAAAGGGAAGTATATAGAACAAAAAGCCTAATTCAATATTACTTCAACAACTATATACATTGAGCATCTATTATGTGCCAACTACTGGGTAGGCACTGTGGATACAAATGTAGCACAAACATACAAGGTGCCTGCATTCGCCAGCTTGTTTTCTGAGGAGGAGAGAGAAGCGACTACAGGAGTAGTGGGCAGGCTACCGAGATTCGCCCTTCAGGACCAAGGTCCTCATTCCTCCCACTTTCCGGCTCACACCTCCATCCTTCCTGGGAACTGCTCTTGGCTGCAGTCAACTGCTTGGCCCACGGTTGTATATTTCCAGCTGGAGACAGCCCCCAAGCAGTGACCCAACTATCTGGGGCTACAGAAGCCTGAACATGAACCCTTTAGGATAACTCTGAAGGGCCACCCCAGCTCCCAGCTCCGGAGCTGCAGCTGCTTCCCTCGTTCCCTTGCAGACGCCGTTTCTGAGCGCATAGCCCGGTTAGCCGCCTGCACTCTCACCTGCCTCGCAGAGTCCGTTTCCTGGGGAACCCGACCTAAGATGCCAACCAAATTACTGTGCAAAGTGATCAGCACAAAGATACCAAGACGGGAAGCGCCAGGCAAGCACCAGGTGGACACAGTCTTTCTTCTTAATCGAGTGAGGCAACCTTGGCACAATCTGGTGACAAGAAACCATATTCGGAAAACAAACAGAAATGATTTTTGCTCCAGTTATAAGGTAATGTTATGCCTCTTGCCAGCTTCTGCATAGTTTTCAAATTAGAAATATTCAACTAAGGAACTGGACTGTCTTTTAAGTTCGCTTTTAAGATTTTCTTTTTGCTTGGTTGAAATGAGAAAGCCAGAGGCAAATTCTCAGATTCAAGCTTACTATTTTTAAACCAGAGGACAAAGCAGGCCAGCCTTGGCAAGTGGTTATTGATAATGGGTCTGCAAAAGGACCACCCACCTACTCTATTTATGGCTTTGTATCTAAAAAAAACCACCTCACCAAAACCCAATTATATAAGAGCTGGAACATCCTGAGTGCTGAATTCTGGCAGCCGGCACTCTCTCCGTCTCCGCAATGACCACGGCTGGGCACTGGGAGGAGTGGGAAGCACTTGTAGGGGAAGGCATCCTCTCACGACAGAAGGGTATCATGCCTGGGGACAGTGCTGGCAGGCGGCAGCCATGGCGCTAATGACTGTGGGATTTCGGCCCTCCGTGTGCAGCCCTGCAGGCGCGGAGCCGCTTCACAGCCTGTTTACACGGGAAATCCTAGATTTGCAGTCGCACTTGACTCCCAACCTCCCGCCAGCCCCGTCTCGAGCGCTGATGTGGCGGTGAGTGTGGACACTGGAAACGCACAGCAGTGTAGTCAGCGCATTCGGAAGGGTCAAGGTAACCCAAGAGGCAAAATGAGGCTCTCTCACCTTGACGTCTTCTTGGGAGGTGAGGGCAATGTCCTGGGAGTAAGAGGCTTACCTGGAACCCAGGCCTGGGTTTATCAGCGATGGATTCACATTTTCTGGGCAGGCCTCTCGGTTCTCCTGGAGTCCGTTTCCTTTTCCGCAGCACGAGCTAAGAGTCCCGGAACCGTCTCGATCACGAGGATAATACGATGTTAAAATGGGGTCAGTTTGGAGATAAGTCGCCCAGAGAAAGCACAGGGCACACTGAGTGCTGGGCAGCAGGCGCCAGAAGGGGACTTGCTGGAGGGTGGTCGCCGTCCGGGGGGGTGCAGCACTCGCTGTGTGGCCTAACGTGGCCCTGGTTGTGGCTCATTGTGGCAGGACTGGAATAAATCGCAGTGGAATTATGTGAAAATCATCTAAATATGACTTCACTTCTCCTTATTTGGTGTTTTAAAGGATTTTAGAGTCACAAAAGGAGAGGATTTTTGGTTTGTTTTTGGAGGATCAGTCTAACAGGTCAGTCCTCCTGTGGGGTAGGGGGGTGAAGAAAACCCCAGCATAGCACAGCTTCTGACAACTGTCACGTGGACGGTGGAGGCTTCTGGCTCATGGCACTGTTATGAGGACAAATGAGGACACATGTCGAGGGCTCACAGCACCGCCTGACCCTGCAGAGAACCCCCTAAGGGCCGGCTGCTGTGGGGAAGCAGAGAAACAGGGAGCGGCTCACCCCTAACACTTAGGGGCTCAGGCAAGTGGGGAGTCACTGCCTCCAAACACTTCAAGTTTTCAACAAGCCAATAAACTGTTAAACAAAATATGTTTTATTCTTCTACCTTAACTAGGCCTTTATAAGGTCCCGGAAGACCCGGTTCACGCAGAATTCTCAGGAGCCTGGGAATTCTGGCCCAGAACATGGCAGCACAGGGACCCCCAAACCTGTCCTGTGAGGAGACTCCATTCTCTCCACAGTCACCCCTCGAGCCTCTGTTGGTTCTAGGGGTGTACACCCTGGGGGAGCAGGCCCTAGAGGCAGGCTTGGGACTGCTTGGGAAGAGGGTACCGGGCTTGGGGTACCTGGCACAGGGTTCAGGTGGTCTTGGGTTCTTGGCCATGGACTCCTCTTCCCACGGGGAGAGGTGCAGCCGAGCGGGGCCAGGGTGGGAGCCCCTCCTGGCTGGGCCTAAGGGCCGTCCTGGCTGGGGGTTTAGAGCATTGACGCAGCGCTGGGCAGCCTGGGGTCGAGTCCCGGCTTCCTCACTCTCTGGGGTATGATTTGGGTGATTACTGACCACCTCTCTGCCAGTCTCCTCGTCTGGACAGTAAGAGTATCTGCCTCACGGGGCTGCTCTGAGGACTGAGTTCGGATCTGTGAAAGCGCCTCCAAAGCGCCCGGCGCAGAGGAGCGCGCTAAGCTCTGATGGCCCACAGCTGCCCCTTAACGACTGCGTGCCCGGGGCCGTCGCATCCCAGCCGGCACTGCCCAATCCTGCCGCCCCTGCTTCTGCGCGGAGAGGAAGGGAGGGAGGGACACACAACGGTTTCAACAATGCTTTCCGAAGTTGTCTCCTATGTGCAAACGGTGCATTCAGTTTGTTTTTGTTTGTTTGCTTGTTTTATTATTTATTTTTTGACAAAGTTTGGAAACAGGCTTACGCTGCACAAAAAGTAGCCTGGTATATTTAAATACGAAACTCCTCATACAAAAAATCCAGCACTGCGGGCAGGAAGTAGACGGCTGAGTATTTCCTCAAGGTCTTTAAGGACAAGAAATTCACATCTGTCTGGGGAACATTGAAGTTTTGTCCAGTTCAAATGCAGAGGAGGTGTTGAAATAATTGTTTTAATTGTGGTAAAAAACACATAATATAAAATCTACCATTTTATCCATTTTTAAGTGTACAGTTCAATGTGTACATTCACACTGCTATGTAACCATCTCCATCCAGAACGCTCTCATCTTGCAGGACAGAAGCTCTGGGCCCTTAAATATGCCCCAGTTCCTCCCTCCCCTGGTCCCTGGAAGCCACTACTTTCCGTCTCTATGAATTTTGGATCACAGAGTATTTGTCGTTTTGTGACTGGCTTATTTTGCTTAGCACAATGTCCTCAAGGCTCCTCCAGCTTGTGGCATGTGACATGAAGTGATTTTTAAGTCTTTGACTGAAACCTCCCGACAGTTGAGAAGCGGAGGAGGCAGAACTGAACCACTCAGCACCAGAGTTCAGTCTGAGATGGGTGCTGAGGGCTCGCTGTCCTCGTGGGAGCGGAGCCCGCACCCTAACACCATCTGCTTGGCCTGATAACACCTGCGTGATGAGAGGACAAGTCATTTTGATGGTTTCTCAGGTTTACCTGGACAGGTTGGTAAGGACAACGCAGAACCACAGGTATTAAGCCAATGGAAATCCAAAAGCGGCTCCACTGACATTTTAATTATTCTTGACCTCCTACTAGACCAGAGACGACTTTTGTCAAATCCAGGCAATTTCAAAGGAGCACTGAGTTCAGTGGAAATGCCTAAAACATTTTTAAACCTTCACATCTCAATGGATTTTAATTCCACTGTCTGCACATTGGTTTAAAGTACTTATATCACTATGTCTTAGAAGTCTTCCCTGGCCCGGCCTCGGCAGACGTCCGCCTTCCACTGGCCTGGGAAACTTCACTGCGGCTGTTTTCTTAGATCAACTGCAGGGGCCGGAATCGCAGGTTGTGCTCCTTTCGTCCCCTTCACAGCAGTGCCCTTCAGGTGATGGGCAGGCTTTTGTTAGATGACTGAGTGGGTGCACAGATAAAGAGTTAACACGAATTGTGAAACGCCGTAGCATTATTGTAGTAATGCAGCCCCGCTAATGGGGTGAAGTGCTCCTTTTTGCTGATCCGAAATTTTCTTGGAGGCAGGTTGTTCGTGAATTCACTGATGAATGTTAGAATCTGGGAAATACGACGTAAGAGGAACACATGGAAAATGTCATCACTCAGGAAGGAAATAGGAACATAAATTTCATCATTTACATGATCATCCATTTATTCTTTCACCTGCTTTCTCACAGCATCATTTACTCAATCAGTATTTACTGAGCACCTATTATAAGCCGTTGTGCCCTGGCATATAATGCGGTTGCAAAGTTGAATGGGACATTAACTCTTCAAATCTATAATTTGAGCATTCTAGGTCAACAACAAAAAAGCAGCCTGGGATGAAGGACAGGCCCTCTGCACACAGGCGGGCACACAGGCAGGCCTCCACTTGAGCAATCCCAGTGTGCAAGACAAATTTTCCAGAGGACAGTCAACCAGCCATTAGTTATCTTTTAAACATTTCTTTGCTTTTCTAAAGGATAAACAAAAACAGAGAGCAACTCTAGACCAGTATTTATACGTAGACACTGAGGTCGAATGTGGTGGATGTTGATGCTGAAGTAGCATTAAAATTTAATTATAAAAGAAGATAAAATTCTCTGAAGCGGTCAGTTGTCAATAGGTTCCTAATATTAGTGGAAAAATATGATTCTATTTATAGCCTTTGAATCAGCTTCCCCCCCCCCCTTTACCTGGTCGTTGCCACACTGGCATCTTCCTCCCCGTCTCACCCTCTTCCCCTCCTGCCAAAAACCCTCAGTTCCAATGGGACATGCTCTCCTCCAGCCTCCTCACCGCAGCTAATATCGATGTGGCACGTTACCAGCTTCTCAATTTAACTGGCACAGCCCCTCCTGCCAAAATCCCTCCTCCCTCTTCTCCATTTAGCTGTCATCAAGTCCTTCAGCGTTCACCGGGCTCTCCCGCCCCGACTGGTGCCTCCAGCAGGCTTCAACCCAAGTGAATCCCTGGCTACCGAAATCCTTGAGCAATGATTGTCTTTATTTTTGTATTTGCACCAGCCTTCCTGACTGAACAACAAATTTCTAAAATGCAGAAATTATTTGTACTAGGCACATGCATTTGCATCTTTAGTGACTTGCAATATGTTATTGATAATAAAAAGTAAATTCATATGCAACTTGTTAAGGATCCAATTTATTGTATAAAGGTTCATGTGCACTGATGTTTAGCTCACACGAAGATGGGAGAAAGGCAAGGGTAAGAATGTAATTGTGTTGAGAATTTGGGGGTAAGGATCTGTACAGATGGCTTAGCTGAAGGTCTGCTGTAACCATGTGCCTGTCAGTGTTTTCAGCAATAGAGTGACACGTAGCAACCTCGCAGCAATACTATGAAAGGCCGCTGCCTTTTTTGCGCACAGAGAATAACAGAATCTTGTCTAGAACAGTCAGAGTCCACTTTCCTATCGATGCATCACAATATTGGGGGGCTGGGTGAAAGCATCAAAGGACCCGACCATACCCCGAGATGAGAAGTCTGTACAATTTTGTACACAGGCAATTTAGGCATAAGTAGGTGCAACCCTGAATACTAGACTGGGCAGGCAGATCTGATATCAAATTCCAGTTCTCCCCGGAGGAAATGGTAAGACTCAGTGTGGTCCAGCCCGGGACCTTGGCTTGATCTGTCCTGTTTCTTTGTCGCCTTGCCTTTTCCAAGTTCTCTCAGTGCTCTCCTGTGGTTTTGTGCCATTCCAGTTCTTGGCTGGGGCTGTTGCTGCTTTATTTTGAGCCGTAACTAATATGTTCTCAGTCCTGGGTGTGTGAGGGATCTGACCAGGCAACTGAATCTGTGCTTGGTCACAGGGTTGATCACGTTAATCTGGCTGACAGGCGGGTATCCCATTGGTCCTTCACCACCCATGAGCATCTCTCCTAAAACTGTGACATCATCCAGGATGGCTCTTTTTTTAAAAAAATATATCTTTATTGATTTCAGAGAGAGGAAAGGAGAGGGAGAGAGAGAAACATCAGTGATGAGAGAGTCACTGATCGGCTGCCTCCTGCACGCCCCCGACTGGGGACCCAGCCTGCAACCCGGGCATGTGCCCTGACCGGGAATCGAACCCCGATCGCCTGGATCCTGGGTTGACGCTCAACCGCTGAGCCACGCCCGGCCGGGCCATGGATGGCTCTTCTTTAGAGAATGGCTGTTCAAATCCCCACCCGAGGACATGTTTATTGACTTTAGAGAGAGAGGAAGGGAGAGAGAGAAACATCGATGTGAGAGAGACATCGATTGGTTGCCTCCTGACTGTGCCACGACTGGGGATCAAACCCGCAACTTAGGTATGTGTCCTGACTGGGAATTGAACCCCCAACCTTTCTGTGTACGCACAATGCTCCAACCAACTGAGCCACCCGACCAGGGCAGTTAGTTATAGGTTCATAATCTCTTCTCCCCAAATTCTGTATAAATTAAATACAGATTATGCATAAATACAGATTAAATATAATCTGTCTCTGCGAAGGCTTCCAGCTGCTGGGCTTGGCAAGATGCTCACTGCCTGCTTTGCTGCTTAGTCCAGAACAGGATTCTCTAACCTCAGTTCTCTGTATTTCACATTTTAGATTTTAACAATATTCAAGATTAGTCTTCAGGACAATCTTCACTGTCTTCCTTGTCATCCCGATAGCGGTGGGAGAGAGCGGGACTTTCTCTCTGGCAAGAAGAGTCGCTGCCCGTTTGGAATACCTGTTGGGACAGTTCCCATTCGGCGCACGATGCTTCCTGCAGCTCGCCCTCCCTTCCTGGGTCAGATCTTTAATCCCCGCAACCTCAGCGTCAAACCCAGCCTCCCGACGGCCGTGGGTCAGAGCTCTAACTGCCTCGCATAGGCTGTCCGAGCACAATCCCTATGCACAGAGCTAAGACGCACACGGGCACTTAGAGTAAAATAAAATAAAGGCGCGTTGCGTGGAACAGACGCTGCCGTAGGGGATGGGGAACAGGAGCGGTCCCGGAGCGCTGAAGTAATAGAAAACATCTTAAAAGGGGAGAATTAAGAACCAATTCCAAAGACACGCTGGCAAAGCTATGAAAAGATAGGCATCGGCACTCTCCGCAGTGCTCAAGGCCAGGAAAACCGCCGCGGCGAGGGAGCCGTGACGAGCTGCGGCTCATCAGCAGAATGGACTTGGAGCCGACTGGTTAAAAGAATGACTGTCTCTGTGTTCAGCTTTGAGTTGATTTCCAGCTAATATTGCCAGTAAAAACTGCGAGGTTCAGAAGAGTGTGTGTAACGTACTTTTATCTAAGAACGAGTGTATAATACAAACATATACATTTTTGCTTATATTTCAAATGAAAAGCAATGGAAAGACAAACTCACAAGTAAAAAATCGGCTACCTTTAGGGCCATGGAGGAGACAGGAATGAAAACTAGACTGCTCTGAGTGTACCTGGTTAGTTGCTGATTGCTGCATAACAGATTATTCCAAAACCTTAGTGGCTTAAAATAACAATAAACTTTTATTATCTCCGATAAGTTCTGAGGGTTGGAATCCAGAGCAGCTGAGCTGGTGGCTCTGGCTCGGCGTTTCACGAGATTGTAGTCAAGCTGTTGGCCTGTGTCTCCGTCATCTGAATGTTCGCCTGGGTTAGAATCCCTGCACTGTGTTTTCCTCGCATGCTTGTTGGAGGGAAGCCTCAATCCCTCACCACAGGGATCTCTGTCCTGGTGACATGGCAGCTGGCTTTCTCTAGCACAAGTTCTCCAAAAAGAGCACAGGAAAGCGTGATACCTTTTATGACCGAGTCTTGGAGGCACACACTGCATTCGTAGCTTATTTTATTCACTAGGAGCAAGATGCTGAGTCCAACCCCACTCAAGGGGAGGGGAATTAGGCTCCACCCTTGGAAGGTTGTGTTAAAAAATTTGTGGACATATTTTAAATTAATGCAGTATCTAATTTTACGTATTTGAGTTTGAAACCATATCAATCAATGTCTTATATAACTATAAAAGTAAATTGAATACAATTGAAAGGTTAATGCTATTTTAAACATTGAGATCAAATTGAAAGAAATGAATGTAAACACATATCAAGTTGATGATTTAAACACAGATATAGTAATTACTTCAATTATTTTACAACAATAATTCGGCTGTACAATCCTAAAAGAATATATTCAAATGATCAAAAGAATTTCAAAGAAATCTTAAACTGTTTTTAGTAATTATAATATAGTATTATAATTATGAAACTATCAAGTATATTTCACAATGTAACTTATATTTTATATATATAATATGTTAGTATTACACTATATATTCATATATATACTATGTTAGTCTGAAACTATTAAGTATATATGTGTGTGAATGTGTGTATAGTAGGATATATCAAATAAATAATTTGTTAATGTACTTAGGATCCAAATCTTTTTAAAAAATAATTCTTTTATTTTTCAATTACAGATGACATACAATATTATATATCAATTTCAGGCGTAAACCCAGTGATTAGACATTATATAACTTACAAAGTGATCAATCCGATAAATCTAGCACCCATCTGACACCTACATAGTTATACAATATTAATGACTATGTTTTCTTTTTTTTTATGACTATATTGTTTATGCTGTACTTTACATCCCCATGACTGTCTGTAACAACCAATTTGTACTTCCCAGTCCCTTCACCTTTCTCACCCATCCCCCAACCTCCCTTTCATCTGGCAATCGTCAAAATGTTCTCTGTATCTATGCTTGTTTGTTTGTTTTGTTTTTTAGATTCCACATGTAAGTGAAATCATAGTGGTGTTTGTCTTTCTCTATCTCACTTATTTCAATCAGTACAATACCCTCTAGGTCCACCCATGTTGCTGCAGATGCAAGATTTAGATTTAATTTTTTTTTATGGCCGAGTCATAGTCCATTGCATAGATGCACCACTTCTTCTTTATCCACTCATCTATTGAGGGGCACTTAGGTTGCTTCCACATCTTTGCTATTGTAAATAATGCTGCAGTGAACATAGGGATGCACCTCTTTTTGATTTAGTGTTTTGGGGTTCTTTGAATAAGTACCCAGAAGTGGAATTGCTGGATTCCTCATTGTCTCTTGTTATAGCCTTTGTTTTAAAATTTATTTTGTCTGGTGTAAGTCTTGCTACCCCAGCTTGTTTGTTTGTTTCCATTTCCATGAAATATCTTCTTCCACCCCTTTACTTTCAGTTTGTGCGTGCCTTTCAATCTGAAGTGGGTCTCTTGTAGACAGCATATGTAAGGGTCTTATTTTTTATCTGTTCAGGCACTGCATGTTTTTTTATTGAAGCATTTAATTCATTTGCACTTAAAGTAATTGTTGATAGATATGTAGTTATTGCCATTTTATTATTCATATTTTTTCTCTCTTTAAAGAAGACTCTTTAACATTTCATATAATACTGGTTTGATGGTGATAAACTTCTTTAGCTTTTTCTTGCCTGGGAAACTCTTTATCTGCCCTTTTATTTTATTTTATTTTAAACTTTTTACAATTTTTATTTTTGTTTAAAGTATTACAAATGTCCCTTTTTCTCCCCAATGACCCATTTCCCCCCGTTCCTTCCCCCTCCCCAGTCCCTCTCCCCACCATTGTCCGTGTCCTTGGGTTGTGTATATATGCACATAAATTCTTTGGTTACTCTCTCCTCCTCCATCCCCCCGCCCCCCTCCATCCCTCTGACCTTTGGTCAGTCTCAACTATGCTTTCATGTCATTGAACCTATTCTGCTCGTCAATTTATTAAGTTCTTTAGATTCCACGTATAAGCGAGATCATGTGATATTTTTCTTTTGCTGCCTGGCTTATTTCACTCAGCATAATACTCTCCAGGTCCATCCATACTGTCCCAAAGGTTACGAGCTTCTTCTTCTTTACAGCTGCGTAGTATTCCATGGTGTGAATGTCCCACAGCTTTTTCATCCACTCATCTACTGATGGGCACTTGGACTGTTTCCAGATCTTAGCTATTGTAAACTGTGCTGCTATGAACATCGGGGTGCATAAATCCTTTCTGATGAATGTTTCAGGATTCTTAGGATACATTCCTAGGAGTGGAATCACTGGGTCAAAAGGCAGCTCCATTTTTAATTTTTTGAGGAACCTCCATACTGTTTTCCATAGTGGCTGCACCAGTCTGCATTCCCACCAGCAGTGCACCAGGGTCCCCTTTCTCCACACCCTCACCAGCATGTGTTGTTTGCTGATTTGTTGATGGAGCCATTCTGACAGATGTGAGGTGACACCTCATTGTGGTTTTAATTTGCATCTCTGATGATTAGCGACGTTGAGCATTTTCTCATGTGTCTCTTGGCCATCTGTATGTCCTCTTTGGAGAAGTGTCTATTCAGGTCCTTTGCCCATTTCTTACTTGGGTGGTTTGTCTTCCTCTTGCTGAGTGCTATGAGTTCTTCGTACACTTTGGAAATTAGCCCCTTATCAGATTCATCCTCGGCAAATACGTTTTCCCAGACCGTGGGGTTCCTTTGTATTTTGAGGCTGTTTTCTTTTGCTGTGCAGAAGCTTTTTAGTTTGATGTAGTCCCATATGTTTATTTTTTCCTTTGTTTCTCTTGCCCTAGGAGATGTATCTTTGAAAATTCCACTACATGGGATGTCTGTGACTTTACTGCCTATGTTTTCTTCCAGGATTTTTATGGTTTCGTGCCTTACATTTAAGTCTTTTATCCATTTTGAGTTTATTTTTGTGTATGGTGAAAGTTGGTGGTCTAGTTTCATTCTTTTGCATGTATCTGTCCAATTTTCCCAGCACCACTTATTGAAGAGACTGTCCTTACTCCATTGGATACTCTTGCCTCCTTTGTCAAATATTAACTGACCATAGTGGTGTGGGTCTATTTCTGGGGTCTCTGTTCTGTTCCATTGATCTATATGCCTGTTGTTGTACCAATACCAGGCCGTTGTGATTACAATGGCTTTGTAATACAGTTTGAAGTCTGGTAATGTGATCCTCCCTCCCACTCTGTTCTTTTTTCTCAAGATGGCTGCAGCTATTCGGGGTTTTTTTTGGTTCCATATAAATTTTCGAAATGCTTGTTCTAGGTCTGTGAAATATGCTATTGGTATTTTCATAAGAATTGCATTAAATTTATAAATTGCTTTGGGTAGTATAGACATTTTAATGATATTAATTCTTCCAATCCATGAGCATGGTATCTTCTTCCACTTGTTTAAATCTTCCTCTATTTCTTTTTTCAGTGTCACGTAGTTTTCTGAGTACAGGTCTTTTACATCCTTGGTTAAGTTTATTCCTAGGTATCTTATTTTTTTAGTTGCGGTGGTAAATGGTATTGCTTTTTTAGTTTCTCTCTCTGCAAGTTCATTGTTGGTGTATAAGAACGCCACTGATTTCCGGATGTTGATTTTGTATCCAGCTACCTTGCCAAATTCGTTTATCAAATCTAGTAGTACTTTGATGGAGTCTCTAGGGTTTTCTATGTACAGTATCATGTCATCTGCAAATGATGACAGTTTTACTTCCTCCTTTCCAATTTGGATACCTTTTATGTTTTCTTTCTGTCTGATAGCTATGGCGAGGACTTCCAGTACTATGTTGAATAAGAGTGGTGAAAGTGGACATCCCTGTCTTATTCCGGTTTTTAATGGAAATGGTTTTAGTTTTTGCCCATTGAGTATAATGTTGGCTGTAGGTCTGTCGTATATGGCCTTTATTATGTTGAGGTATGATCCCATTATTCCCACTTTGCTGAGAGTTTTTATCAGAAATGGGTGCTGGATTTTATCGAATGCTTTTTCTGTGTCTATTGATATGATCATATGATTTTTGTCCTTCATTTTGTTTATGTGATGTATCACATTTATTGATTTGCGGATGTTGTACCAGCCTTGCATCCCTGGAATAAATCCCACTTGGTCATGGTGTATGATCTTTTTAATGTATTGCTGGATCCGGTTTGCTAGTATCTTTGTGAGGATTTTAGTATCTATGTTCATCAGGGATATTGGCCTGTAATTTTCTTTCTTTGTAGTATCTTTATCTGGTTTTGGGATTAGGATGATGCTGGCCTCATAAAAAGAGTTTGGGAGTTTTCCCTCCTCTTGAATTTTCTGGAATAGTTTGAATAGAATAGGTGTTAATTCTTCTTTGAATGTTTGGTAGAACTCGCCTGTAAATCCATCTGGTCCAGGACTTTTGTTTGCTGGGAGTTTTTTGATTACTGCTTCAACTTCATTAGTTGTTATCGGCCTATTCAGGTTTTCTGCCTCTTCTTGATTCAGCTTTGGAAGGTTGTATGCTTCTAGGAATTTGTCCATTTCCCCAATGTTCTCCAATCTGTTGGCATATAGTTGCTCATAATATTTTCTTACAATGCTTTGTATTGCCCTTTGATTTTAAATGATAGCTTTGCTAGGTAGAGTAATCTTGGTTGTAGGTCCTTGCTTTTCATCACTTTGACTATTTCATACCAGTCCCTTCTGGCCTCTGAACTCTCTGTTGAGAAATCAGCTGACAGACTTATGGGAGCTTTTCTCTTGCTGCTTTAAAGCTCTCTCTTTGTCTTTACCCTTTGGCACTTTAATTATGATGTGTCTTGCTGTGGGTCTCTTTGGGTTCATCGTGTGGGACTCTCTGCACTTCTGGGCTTATATGTCTAATTCCTCCACCAGGTTAGGGGAGGTTTTTTGTCATTGTTTTTTCACATAGGTTTTCAGTTCCTTGCTCTCTCTTCTTCTGCTTCCAGCACCCCCATGATGTGAACGTTGGCATGTCTGAGGTTGTCCCAGAGCCTCCTTACACTATCCACAGTTTTTTTGGATTCTTTTTTCTTTTGTTGCTCTCATTGGGCATTTCCTGCTTCCTTATCTTCCAAATCACTGACTTGATTCTCTGCTTCATCTACTCCACTGTGATTCCCTGCAATGCACTGTTCACGTCAGTTACTGTACTCATTTCTGACTGGGTCTTTTTTATGTTTTCTGTCTCCATTTTTATGTTTCTTACCTCTTTGTTGAAGCTCTCACTAAGCTCATCTACTCTTCCCCTGAGTTCACTGAGCATCCTTATAACCAGTGTTTTGAACTCTGCATCTGGTAGATTCTTGTCTCCATTTCGTTTAGTGCTTTTTCTGGAGTTTTGTTCTGTTCTTTCATTTGGGATGTGTTTCTTTGTCTCCTCATTTTGGCAGCCTTCCTGTGTGTGTTTCTATATATTAGGTAGAGCTGCTACATCTCTTGGTTTGGGCTGGTGGCCTTATGTAGTAGGTGTCTTGCAGGGCCCAATGGCACAGTCTCCTGTTCACCCAAGCTGGGCACTCCAGGTGCACCCCCCTGTGGGGACTGTGTGCACCCTTCTCTTGTAGGTGAGATTTTACTGCTGTTGGAACATCAACAGAAGGGATTACTCCCTACTGGCTATGAGGACTGGCCTTGACCACCATGGAGGTTCTTCTGTACAGGAGCTGACCCCACTTAGTAGGACTCACTTAAACGGGGCTCTGGTGCCCACTGAGTTCACTGCTTGAGTGTGTCACTCATGGAGGTGGTAGTTTGAAGCTATTCATTGAGTGCCCTGACTCTGGGGCCCCCCAGAAGGTGCAAGTCAAGGTCAGCTGCCACCTATGCCCTGCCTAAGGCCTTTGGCACGAGCTGAAAAGCAATCTACAGATGGTTGCTACTTGTGCTGGGCTTAGAAGTAAGTTAGATGTGGTTGTGGGAGGATCTAAGTACCACATTTAACTACTCCTCCATCTTGACCTGAAGCTAGGATCCAAATCTTTTATTAGAGCCAAATGGAAAATACTATAATTTTAAATTTGATTTGAAAAATGAATAAGAACTTACATATTTTCTTTAAGAATTTTTTTTTCTCTGTTTACTGAAAATGTCTAAAAGCCATGACTAACCCCTAAATAATAAACATCCAAATACCTAGATAGACAGTGTTCTCTAAATAGAATTTCCAACTAAAAGAAACCATGGCTCCCTGGATAAACGCTGATTTCAAGGCTGGGACAGGAAACAGAAAAGGGGGGTCCTGGACTTTCTGTTGTACTGGAAGGCACAGAAGCTGTTATCAATCACAGGGGTTTGTAAAAAAGATCCAGGAGCCCACCTGAATTACCTCCACTAGACATAGATGGGTAATATGGACATTATAGCCGTAATTATCATAATGGCAGTAACAACTACAATATCACTTCAAATATACTAAAACTCATTAGTTCATAATGATACTAATAAGGTAAAAAAATAAAACCAAATGATTGCTTTTGGAAGATGCTAAGGAACCAACTCAGGATTGTAAAGAAGAAAACTGAAGGGAGAGAAACAAGTAGTTATTCTGCATTTCCCATTTAAACTGCAACACAGGAATTTCAGCTAAAAATTCCAGCAAAATAAATGCTACAACTAGATTATCCTGAATGATAAATGAACCAAGTTTGGGGCTAGAGCTTGAAGTCAGCAGGGCAGGAAGCTGGGCAGAGGAGATGGGTGTGAATTGCAGGAGAGCAAGAACAAGTTGGAGTCCTGGATGATGGGCTCAACCCGAGGGCAGTCTTGTCTCTGATGTTGATGGTGTGGCGTCCTGCAGAAGTCAGGGCGAACACTCACACTGACACTAGCCCGCGTGGTGGAGGAACTGAGAGCATCGGGGTGGTGCAGCAGCTGCAGATGCGGCTGCTGTCTCCCGCAAGGAGGAGAGCCCGAGACACGCCACCACGTGTGTGAGCTGCAGAAAGGCGGCGGCCCCACTTGGCCTTCCATGTGTCCCAACGATCTCCCTCGTGCCCCATCCTAACCAGAAACATATAGGAAAAGGGAATTCTCGGAACTATAGTCCCTCCTAGCCACACTGACACGTTAAAAAACCAGCACAACCATCAGTGACCACTGAAACCATTAGGTGAGAAGGGCTGGGGAGTCTCTTAATGTCACGGATTCAGCTGGCACACCCTGAATCCACCGATGAAAGTTAACATTGCAGAAGGAGACACCATGGCCCCGTGCCTTCTGCCTTAATGCAATAGGGAGTACTCACCCCACCACGAAATATCCTTACGCAAAAATCACGCTTGAATCTGACCCAGCCCTCAGGAGCCAATGACCAGTTGCAGGAAACTCAAAGGGAGAGGAAAGTATTAAATAACGGTGCAGGGATGCAGTGAGCCACGTCTAATGTGTGGTCGACTCCACAGAACTTACACTTAGCTTCTTCAAGAAAGAAACTGCAAGGAAATAGTAGGGGCACAAATAACTCAGATAAAAGAGACCTGAGAGACATATCAACCCAAAACAATGGATGAAACAAACCAACTTAAAATAGAAATAAATGTATTTATTTATTTGATAAATTTTATTTCTGACCAGGTATTTGATGATATTAAGGAATTACCACTTATTTTTAAGTTCATGTCATGGTGCTGTTTTTATTTATTTATTTATTTACTCTTAAAGAGCCCTTACCTTTTATTTGTCTGAGTTTTTTTTTCTATTTTTTAAAACTATATATATATTTTAATTGATTTCAGAGAGAGGAAGGGAGAGGGAGAGAGACACAGAAACTTCAATGATGAGCGAGTCATCAGTTGGCTGCCTCCTGCACACCTCCTACTGGGGATCAAGCCCGAAACCCAGGCATGGGCCCTGACTGGGAATGGAACCGCGACCTCCTGGTTCATGGGTTGATGCTCAACTGCTGAGCCACGCTGGCTGGACTGTCTGAGATTTATTTTCAAAATAGGCAGGTGGGAGTGTAAATGAAACAAGATTGTCCATATGTTTCGGTCATTAAAGCCGGGTGGTGGGGACCTGAGATTTCATTGTCCTCATCTCTCTGCTTTTGTATACGTTTAATTTTTTCCTATGGAAAGAGGCCATGTATAGCAGATTTGACGGTAATGAGCATATTGCCATTCTGGTTAGTATTTTTTTGTTGTGAATCTAGTAGGTATGAACCAGATAACCTGAGAGGAAAGTTGTAAAGTCCAACTCCAGGCCTGCAAAGCTAAAGAGCAGAAATGGGACTGGTGGTAGTGACTTGCTCAGCCACCTTGGGCCCGTCCAGGCTTGGGACGCTCATTTAAGTACTCAATAAGTGTTATTGCTACTATTACAAAAATATTGCTATTTTTTTGTAAAATATTTGTATGGCCAAGGGAATTTTAAACATGAGAATGTCTATATGTGTTTAAGCCGTGTGTCTCTACTCCCTGCAAAGTAGCGTGTCCTTGAAGGCAGGGACCTGACCACGCAATGCTCTGCACAAGCTCGTGCTCCAGGCCGGTCTGCTCTCGAGGAAACCCACCTTGTGCTTGAAGGGCTCCTTCAGAGGCTGCTAAATTGTGAAAGAGGAGACCTCGTGTGCCGTTTCGTTCTTACCACTCCTTCCCTTCAGCCTTTTTCTGCTTCTGTTTAGTCCCCCTGTCTTTCCCTCTCAATCCCCAGCTGACAGTTCAAGTTAAACTGCTGCCTCCCTGAAGAGTCCCTGAGCTGAGTTCCGGGGGCAGCACCCGTACAGTACATTCAACCGCCTTCCCCATCACAGCCCACTCAGTTTAGCCCCATATGGCCAGTGGAAGAGAAGAGGAAATGGCTGGGTGGAGGGTTACAGCGGAGTGACAAGTGGGCCTCCTACTGTGAGCCTTCTGAAATGAATATCTAACTGCAGGAGCGTGGCCGGCAACCCTAGGCAGTGCGGCCAGTTTCCGTTGCGTGTGGTTTGCAAAGTGTCTTCCTTCACACCTCCTACATGCTCCAAACAGACCACAAGTCAACCTAGAAAACAGTTGGTGAGCTGAGGTTTGGTGAATAAGCCCAGAGTTTTTGACACACGAGGACAGGAAGCAGGGGGTCCAGCCTCACGATTTACAAGGTGTGCAGCCCTGGGCCAGTCTCCTGTTTTCTTTCTTGTCTGTAAAATAAGGGTATCCTACAGCTTCTCTTCCCTGTTGCACAGAGATGGGAGGAGGCAGCCGCAAGTCTGCACTCCACGTGGGTGCATGGGAGCCGTGTTGAGAAGACGCTGACTGACAGTTGCTGACTTGAGTGAACAAATGGTGGGCTTGGGTCTGCTGGTCAGTTGTGCAGCAGGGTCACTTGGGGGGCTTGCTAATACATCGACAGCTAGGACCCACCCCACTTTTTACTTCAATAGTCTGGAGTAGATGTTGGCGTCACTGGTCTAGGGACCCAACTGCATTAGATCTGGGAAGGAACCCAGCAGTGGGCCGCAGCGTGAGACAGGGCCAGCAGATGGCGCTGTCAGTGAAGCCAGGTCTCCTCTTGGGAACTGATGAAAATAGGTCAGTTACAGGCTCAACCTACAGAAACAGGTTTTCCCAGGCCGCAGGGGGCGGCTGAGGCCTGGCAGGCTGCTCTGGAGAGCGGGGAGCAGGAGGACGCATTGGGAGCAGCTGGTGTGGGGGAGGAATCAGTAACTCTTTAACCACCTGGGTCTCCTTTCACTGCTGCTTTCCCTCAAAGGAGGGCTCTGACCTCTCCCTCCAGACCGGTTTCTGCCTGTCCGGCAGCCAGAAGCAATGGCACCCATCACAGGAAAGTAAAACTCCCATCCCCTTGAAAACAGCCTTTGAGCTCCCTTTTCAGTAACCCTGTTTCGGTGCTGAACCCTTATGAATAAGACAGCTCTTCCTAAAGTTGAATTATGTAGTAGATGAAGCCCTGTCATCTTTTCTCTCCCCGTCTGGCCCCTATTTACCTTCCCGGTGTTATCTTTCTGTCACTGCCCCAAACGTGTGGTTTAGAGGAAAGGAGGTGGAGCAGCGCTCTAGCGGCTATGGGAACCCTGGGCTCCTCTATGTGCCGCTGGGCAAACACTCCGCACTTTACAGCAGTTATGAGGCTTAAGTGAAACAACACGTGCGAAGTGCCCGCACACAGTGAGAGGACCGGAGAGACACCAGGAGGTAGGCAGGAAACGCCTCTTAGGTGAGAAGCTGGTTTTGTCTTGGTTTAGCTGCGGGGCGTCTGATAGACCTTCCTGCGGTCCCTGCTCCAGCACTACGCACAGGAGGCTGTTACGCGCTTGGAAGGTGGCTGGAGTGACTGAAGAAGGGAATTTTATATTTTCTGTAATTTTACTTAATTGAGATTTAAGTTTTGGATTGCCCTGGGCTAGCATAGCAGAACACCTTGCTGGGTCATTCTGGATTGTGAAAAGATGTCTCTTAGTCCTAACTGCATGGCTGAGAGGGGGTAAGAGGTAGTTAAGTTGTTCCACCAAAAAGGTTCAGGAATTTTGGGGGGTGGGGCAATTTAACTAGGAAGGAAAGGGAAGAGTATAAAGGGGAGAAGCTCAGCAGCATTGCAAGAGGTTGGTGACTACGCAAATAAGAAGGACCTCAGTAAAACCCTCCCGATGGCAGGAAAGGCTCGAGGGAATGATCCGTACACACCATAACACCCGAAGTCGTTAACGGTGCTATATTAGTGTTACTTCTCTCTGCTGCCCCTCTTCAGAAATGTTTGCTCAACATAGCACTTGGCTTTGGCAGCCATTTGGGAGTGAAGAGATGGTGAGACGGGGATATCGGTGGGAGTGATGCATTAAGGAAAGGTGACATCATGCTCAGGAGGGGAAACTCCATGCACAGGCAGGGTGCGGGGACCGGAGAATCTCCAGTGATATCAAAAGGATGCTGGCTTTTCCACTGCAGAGAGAATGGAGATTTTGGACCCTATTTTAATTAAATCTTCAAGGTAACCAGTAAGTGGGAGGACTTGAATATCCAGGCACCTGGTTCTGAACATTCCCCCAGATGAATGGTTCCTGACTCAGATAGCATCACAGCGCAGCCATCTCTATGTGGGCCAATGCAGAGCACAGGTGTGATGAGAAAAGGGGCAGAGAGGAATTGAGCAATAGCTACAGCAGACAGACAGAAAGCAGAGACCGTGTCCTGCTAAATTTATAAAGCATAACATTATTTATTTCCGGATCTTTGTCTCTCTCTGTGGTTCTAGTGACAGTGAACCACTGTCTACCTGCTCCCAATTTCTGTAGTCAAGTGTGTGTGTGTGCATGTGAGGGCGGGCGAGGGAGCAAGAGAGCAAAAGTAAGAGGGAGGGAGGAGGGAGAGTGGGGGGGAGGGGGAGAGAGAGAGAGAGAGGGAGAGAGAGAATGCAAGGGGAGGTGCCACTTAGGTGACAGGCATCCTTCATGGGCTGAAACACAGTACCTCCCAGGTGCTGTCTATTATGCAGTCTTGGGACACTACTGCTGGGTATAATAATGTGGACTCAGCATCCTCTTGCAATCGATTCCATGGCAACACTCTCAGATGAGGCCCTGTCGGTTACCCCTTGCCCGCCTAGAACCTGTGGCACATCAAAAATTACTGCTTAGTGGCTACAAAATTGCAGCTCATGGCTACAAGAGCAGCCTCTGTGACCCGGAAGCCTTTGGACAGAGAACAAGGCGGTGGAGAGGATGCAGGCTTTCCAGGGAAGGCACTTCTGCGTTCCCTTGTCCCTCTGTTCTACCCAAGTAAAGCCAGCTCTCCAGCTGGGACACGTTACCCTTTATTTGACTTGTCTTACCCACATCACCTCCCAGGCGGTCCTGGCTTACCCTCCACCTTATAACCCTGTCCCATTAGCCCTGCGCTCCCCTCGGTGAGCTGCGCGCTGAGCGGACCTGTGGCTCTGCTCCAGTCATTCCACAGGCTTCCCCAGCACCGCCGCTCAGGCCTCCTCCCAGGGGAGGAGGGGCAAGCAGGTGACCCCAGCGCGCTCTGAATGTCCTGCTCTTCCCGTTGGCTCCTAGCAAGTTAATTAAATCACGGGGGTGGGGGCAGGAGAGTGGCACCACTACGCTGGCAAATGGGAAGCAATTCCAGCAGCTTCACTGCAGAAGGGAGGCCCAGGTCCTCGGTGGACGTGACAGAGGAGAGTATATTTAACAGGGGACAGGGGGACAGTGAGGTACAAGGCAGGGAGAGGGGGGAATGGAACAAAAAGGCAGAGTGGAGCTTCCCGGAAGGAGCTATACAAGGAGAATTGTATTTCTAATGGGAGGGGAAGGCGAATGAATCCTGGGTTTTTTGAATCAGATCAACCTGAATTCACATTGAGAGGGAGCCACTGCTGTCTGGGCGAACCCCTCGGGAGCTCCTTGAAGGAGCTTTATGTTCCTCGTGGTATGTTCTGTAGGAGGAGAGCACGAGATTTTACATATGAAGCCCACGCCTTAGAAGGCACACGCATCATTTTGCCTGAGGTTGACCACCCTTTCGGTGTAGAAAAGAATTATCACGTACATTTGCGTAGGTCTCTGCGCCTTTCGGAGCACTTTCCAACAGATGATCGTGATTGCCCAGGAGCAATACCCAGGAGAGGCAGGGCACCCTGAGCCCCGCTGCAGAGTGCCCAGGAGAGGGAAAGTGAGCATGTTAAGACGCCATCAGCTCCGTGGTAACTGGATCAGAGCTTTTGCACCTCCTGAGCTCTGATCCTGAGCTGCTGTTTTCTGTTTTCTAACAGGCCATTTATTTATTTATTTTTTAAAAATTATTATTTTTGCTCACTCAGGCTGCTCCTCCAGCGTGGAATGGGCAGTGCAGTTTTTAATTAGTTGGTCAGAGAACAACAGGAACAGTTGAAAGACACCGGCTGTGCCACGTCGGTAATTAGGAACTTGTCTGGTCTGTGGTGTGTGCCCCGCCCTGAGAGAGGCAGTGTCTGCAGCCTTTGGGGAAAGCAGCTTTGACGGGACTGTTTCCTCTGGTGCCAAGTCAGCCAGCAGGAGCCTTGCCAGGTTCCCGCGCGCTCCCTGGCCCAGCCTAGCTGACGAAGCCAAGAACCTCAAGTGTCCTGATGAGGTTGTTTGCAGACTAATTTGGGTCTAAGTCTAGGTTGACATGAACTGAGCTTCCAGGGCTGGGTGTAAAGAGCACCAGACACCTGCAGGGAAGGAGGGAGCGGCAGGTGTCCCCGCCGGGAGCGACAGTGGTGACCGGTGGCCACCCTGCAGCTGCGCCCGGCACGGCCACGCTGAGCAAGCTCCTCTGCGCCCGACGCTGCTGAGGGCTTTCCGCGCGTGAGCTCTCGATCATACTTTTTTGTACCCTGTTTTGCAGGTGAGAAACCAAAGCTCTCTTAGCAATAATAAACGAGTCTAAGGTATGTAATGGTAAATATGACGGTGTTGTTTGAACCCAGGGGTTCCCATCTTTGGGTCACTTTCCCTTTGTGCTGGTACTACAGTATCTGTCACCAAACAGGTGGTAAATGGCCTGGATCACAGTTAATGTCGAGGAGAGGGAATTATATATTTTTATCCTTACCTGAGAATACGTTTATTGATTTTAGAGAGAGACGAAGGGGGGAAACATTGATGTGAGAGAGAAACACAGATCAGTTGCCTCTAGTACATGCCCCCTACTGAAAATCAAACCCGCAACCTTTTGGTGCACGGGACAGCGCTCCAACCGACTGAGCCACTGGCCAGGGCAGAGGGGGGCGTGGATATTTTGTTGGAAAGGGTTGGACTGTAGTCACTGAAAAAGCGGGTAAATTCCCACCACTCAAGACGGCGCTGCAGGGGCTCTGGTCACACCGGTCCTTTCTAAATTCCCTTAACCAAGGGGACACACAGGAAGAGCCCACCAGATTGGTTACTACTTACATGACTTTGTCCAGGGTTCCCAAAGATTTTGGGTGAACAGCAGGAGAGGGTCAGGTTAGGAAGAAGGTGCTAGTTGCCCTTGGGGTAATAATAGGAGCTACCAATGACTGAGCGTTTACCACATACCAGGCCTTGTGCTAAGTTCTTTACATGTCTCAGGAACCCTCATAGTCACTCCGTGAGGTGGGTATAATTATGAATCTATGAAAAAGCTAGGACCCAGGGAGGGTGACTAACCTGCTGAATTCTCACAGGCTATGCTGCCCCTGTGGTTCAAACCCAGGTGAACCTGAAGCCCAGCCCAGCCGCGTAACCTCGATGCTCCGCTGCTACCACCAGTTTAGACAACATATAAACGTTGTTGAGTTGATCTGAGAATTTATTATCACCGCCCTCCCCTCTCCCCAATAGAAGGAGCTACCTGGTGAATCTGTGGGCTTCTAGTCCCCAGAATGGCCCAGTCAGAGAGCCCGTCGCAGAGGTGGGATCTGGAGAGGTCGGCCCGTCAGGTCTATCGGAGCTGACCAGTCAGTCTGTTTGGGGTGGGCAGGGCAGATTCACACGCTCTAGAAGGCCCTGCTGGCAATTCTCAGAAAACCTTCCAAAGCTCTCTGAACTCTAAGGAGCACTTCAGGAGCCAAGCTCCCAAACTGTCCCCACCACCTTACCGTCCCTTTCCTGAGACCAAGGAGCAGGGAGCCAGGGTGCTGCCCCTCCCAGCCCCTCCCATCAGCAAGCCCTGCTGTGCACTCTGGGCTCACCCTTCTAGAAAGAAGCCTCTCTTCCCATCTGACCCCAGCTCAGCCCAGGCTCCCCTTCCCTCCCCCAGCCCAGAGTCCCTTCCTTTAACTGTATCTTGAAATAATAAAAGTGAAAACACAGAAATTCAATAAAAGTGGAGGCTTCACTAACCTCAGTAGGTCCCAGAAATATTTAATAAATTGTGCAGAGAGATAAAAATAGATCATGAGGTAGCTGATAAGAATAATAACAACATTTCTTTGGGAGAGAGCCCTGTGCAGAGGGAGGACTGGGGGGGGGAGGGCAGAACAGAGAAGGGGGAGAGGGAGGGAGGGAGGGAGGGAGGGAGGGAGGGAGGGAGGGGGGAGAGAGAGACGGGGGGGGGGGCTGCTGGTCTGTGAAGTAAGGCTTGGGCTTTTAGAAAAAGGAGAGCAAATTGTTTCTGTGGATGGTGGGAGGTGCTGGGAGTGGGAAGGAGGATGGCAGGGGATGGAAGTGGCAACAGAGTTTGAGGAGAGACCCATATCCCAGGGCAGCCTTGGAAATAATTACAGCTCCTAGAAAAATCAATCAGCAAGCTTTCACTGCTGGAGCACAGCGCAAGGTGAAACGAAAGACCAGGCCCATTTGCAAGGAGAGTGCAGCTTACTGGGCAGATAAAAATAGCACACTTGAAACAATTAGAGAGCAATTAATGCCAAACTGTCTGGTTCAGGCTGGAGCCCAACAGCTCCAGAGCTGGAAAAAGCCGGGTGAGCTGAGGCGTCAGCAGCTGCAGGTCCTGGGCGGGGATGCTTCGAGGGAAAGGCCCTGTTCCCGGGGGCTGCTCAGCCTGCGCAGCACAGCGCAGCCACCCAACCACAGCCCTGCCCTTCCAGAAGCTTCCAGTTAAACAGCAAACACGGCACTTGACCTATGTAAACGTCATTGAATAAATGAATGAAAGAACAAGTGACCGGAGTCCTGCTGTCACCGGACTCTCATCCAAAAGACCCTAATATTTCTCAGGACCTGAACTATGTCAGGAACTTACAGGGACTGGAAAGGATTCCCGGCCGCCAAGACCAAGGAGCCGAGCACAAACACCACGGGGGGGGGGGCACCATGTGCAGAGAGGACCGTGTGCGAAAGGGCCGAGTGCAACAGAGGAGCAATACGCACCCTGAAGAACGTAATCTCGCCACAAGCACCCTGAAGAACGTAATCTCGCCACAAGCACCCTGAGGAACGTAATCTCGCCACAAGCACCCTGAGGAACGTAATCTCGCCACAAGCACCCTGAAGAACGACGTAATCTCGCCACAAGCACCCTGAGGAACGTAATCTCGCCACAAGCACCCTGAAGAACGACGTAATCTCGCCACAAGCACCCTGAAGAACGACGTAATCTCGCCACAAGCACCCTGAGGAACGTAATCTCGCCACAAGCACCCTGAGGAACGTAATCTCGCCACGCCACAGCCCTAAACTCAGAGGCCCCTTGCCAGCGGGGAGAAGGTGCCCTTAGAGCGGGAGCTCACCCTTCCCTCTCCCTTGATCAAAAATAGTTTTTCTCAGTTTTGCTTAACTCGGCCTTAGCCTAATGGCACAGACAGCACAGGGCCGCGTGTGGGCCCCTGACCCAGGAGGGTCGTGGCGACTGAAGAGGCCGGCGCCCAGGAGCCGCGTGGTTGCAGAAGTGTTCCTCGGTCCTCTGTATCGAGGGCAAGGACTGTGCTCTCCTGCCGGACTGAGGAGCCCTGCCCTATAAAATCCCCTGTGCTGGCCTTGGGGCTGAGGTCTGGAGGTGACTGAGCCCGACAGACATAGCTTCAGACCACTGCACACAGGCCTGGTGGAGCCCACGTGTTCCCAAGCCTCAGACCACCGGATACCCTGTCCCCACACAGATTCGGCCACCTCAGTCATTAACTCTGCAAATAATTTGCACCACGGTGTGCTAGGCGCCGGATGTAAGCACTAAGAGACAGTGTTTCTGAAAGGCTATGTGCTGCATGGCTCCAACTATGAGACATTCTGGAAAAGGCAAAACTATGGGGGCAGTGAAAGATCAGTGGTTGCCAGGCTTGGGGAGGGAGGGGTAAGTAGAGCACAGAGGATTTCGACAGCAGTGCAAATACTCCAGATGATACTACAATGCTGGGTATATGTTATCATACGTTTCTCCAAACCCTTAGGTTGTACAACACCAAGAATGATCCCTAATGTAAGCTGCAGACTGGGTGACAGTGATGTGTCAATGCAGGGTCCTTGACTGTAACAACTGTGCCCCTCAGGGGGGGATGTTGCTCATGGAGGAGGCTCTGGTCAGGGGCCACGTGGGAAGTCTCTCCACCTTCCTCTCCATTTTGCTATGAACTTAAAACTGCTCTTAAAAAAAGACAATGCTCTCTCCTAAAGAGAACTATTGTCAGGCGGGAGGTGAGCAGTCTCACACATTTCATAGTGTGAGTGCATATGGCTTTCACGGCGTGTTGGGCGAAGCTGAGGGAGCGTTTAAGAAAAGGCCGCCCGGAGCGTGGGGGCCACCTCAAGAGGAAGGCCACCCGGAGTGCGGGGGCCACCTCAAGAGGAAGGCCACCCGGAGTGCGGGGGCCACCTCAAGAGGAAGGCCACCCGGAGTGCGGGGGCCACCTCAAGAGGAAGGCCACCCGGAGTGCGGGGGCCACCTCAAGAGGAAGGCCACCCGGAGTGCGGGGGCCACCTCAAGAGGAAGGCCACCCGGAGTGCGGGGGCCACCTCAAGAGGAAGGCCACCCGGAGGCGTGGGGGCCACCTCAAGAGGAAGGCCGCCGCGTGGGCCCGGAGCGAGCGCCGCCAGGGCCGAGGTGCTCGGGTGGGAAAAACGTGCAGGCGGGTGAAGTGGGCTGCGCAGAATCCGGGGCCGAGGGAACAGAGTGACGGGCTCGGACTGCTGTAGATAACTGCGTGTCACCAGGGCATGCGGTTCTTGAGGGAGCTGTGGTGGGTGGCGTGGGGCAGATCAGCGGGGCCTAGTTATGCGTGACTCTGGGAGCCAAGCAAATGGTACGGATGGTGTCCTGCCAATGACTGAGAGCCGGCTCCAGCACTCACCATCCTTCAGCTGTTTTCAGCCGCCTATCAGTCTTCTTTCTTCATTTCCTTCTCCAGCCAATCGAGACACAATATATTACTTCATAACTATGTCTGGTTATCCTCACTTCTCTCTCCTTTGTCATTTTGCTCTTCACAATCCCAGTCTCTGCACCAATCCCGCCGTCTACTGCTTTTTTCTATACACCTGGTGGTAGGCGAAAATCCCGAGGCTCACTCTTTTTTTTTAATTAAAAAAATTTTTTTCAATTACAGTTCACATTCAATATTATTTTGTATTAGTTCCAGGCGTACAGCATAGTGGTTAGACAGTCATATACTTTACAAAGGGTTCCCCCAGATATTTCCAGTACCCAATTGGCACCACACATAGTTATTAAAATATTGTTCACTGTATTTCCTATGCTGTATTTTACTTCCTTGTGACTATTTTGTAATTACCAATCTGTACTTCTCTGTCCCTTCACCTTTTTCACCCAGGCCCCCAACCCGCCTCTTCTGGAAGCCATCAGTCTATTCTCTGTATCTATGAGTCTGTTTCTGTTTTGTTTGTTTGTTTATTTTGTTCATTAGATTCCACATATAAGTAAAACCATATGGTATTTGTCTTTCTCTGTCTGACTTATTCCACTGAGCATAATACCCTTAGGTCCATCCATGCTGTCGCAAGTGGTAAGATTCCATTCTTTCCTGAGTAATATTCCATAGTATACACAAACCACAGCTTTTTTATCTGCTCGTCTACTGATGGGCACTTGGGCTGCTTCCATATCTTGGCTACTGTAAATAGTGCTGCAATGAACATGAGGGTGCATATATTATTTTGAGTTAGTGTTTCAGGTTTCTTCAGATAAATACCCAGGAGTGGGATCACTGGGTCAAATGGCAGCTCCATTTTTAATTTTTTGCAGAAACTCCATACTGCTTTCCACAGTGGCTGCACCAACCTGCATTCCCACCAGCAGTGCACAGGGCTCCCTTTCCCCACGTCCTCGCCAGGACTGGCTGTTTGTTGATTTACTGATGGTTCCTGAGGCTCACCCTTGAATCTTCTCTCCCTGTCACCCCAAGTGGTCTCCAAGCCCTGCTGGTTCTCATTCTCTTTCCCAAACATCTCTCCAACAGGTCCCCTCCTCTCCATCCCCGCCTCCCTTGCCTGAGTTCAGAGTCTCAATATTTCCCTCTATATTAATTCTGCTTAGTTGATCTCTCTGCCTACACTTTTGAACAATGAAGTTCAAAACAGTTTTCTGAACTATCCTCTGATCGTATCTCTGTATGATATCATAAGATTCTATGACCATATCACTGTAGCCAGAGTGATCTTTTAAAAATGTAAATGCAATTATGTCGCATCCCTACTTCCAATAGCTTAACAGTTGTCCAAACACTTGAGCATCACATGGGACCCATTCTGGTTGCACCCTGCTCACTTTTCAGCTCCCTGTCCGCCTATGCTATCTGCAGCCCTGTCTCCTTCATTCTGTCATAAGCCTTAACTGCTAGTAGGTTTCACAGTGACTCATGCCTTCTCTTTGCTGCACACACTATTTCCTTTACCTCCCCTTTATGTGACTACTCCTTTTGCAAGACTCAGCTGTTATCCAGCCCAGAACCTGGCACCATAACATATGTTCAATAAACAGGATCTTCACAAAGAGGTCCCAGGTGTTTATTCCACTTCCCCGAGTATTTGAACTAGTGGTTGGTACTAAGTGATCCTTGAAGTTCTCCATTATATTGGCTTCCCCACGTTGCCACAGTCTTCTGTTTATTTTCCTACCTTCCAAATCAGACTGTGACCTTGTCAAGAGTACTCACCTCTTTCCCTTGGCATGCGCAGCATCCAGCACAAGGCTTGACTCCAGGAGGCATTCAGTGAGCAGTTATAAATGGATGAATGAATGAATGAATGAATGATTGAAAGGGCAGAGGCCTGAGCCTCCTCCCCTGCCCCAGGCCGTGCTGCTCTCCCAGCCCGTCCTGGGGAAGGCCCTGGACTGTCGCCATCTTCTAGGGACTTCTCAAGCATTGGAGACAACCATTTCTATATGCCCTGGAAATGTTGGCATCTCAGCTGAAGACTGTTCCTAAAGCACATGTTATACTAATAAAGATTTCCTCACCTTTCAGTGCAGTGGAAAGACATGCTGATGTCCCTGCCATTACCCCAGCAGGCTTCCTCCTCAGGACCCAAGAGGAAGGCCAGGAGAGATGACATGTACCCGGAGCTCTTTGAAAAACCGTACCCAGCAGCATCCTTGAAGTGCTTCCTGTCCTGCCTACTGAAAGGACCCTGCAGGTGCCAAAGGCAGGTACCGTATTGCAAAGTGAATTAGAGCCTGCTCTTTATGGCTTCACTCTCTCCCTGCTGCACCCACACAGCACCAGAGGCAATGCCCTAAAACACAGATGTGATCAAGCTGTTCACCTACTGAAAAGCCTTCAGCATCTCTCCACCCTCTACAGGAAAATCTAAAACCCATATTTTGTCATGCAAAGCACGCTGCCTTCAGGTGCCCCCTCCTTTTCCAGCTCCTCTGCCCCTCTGAACCCAGCCCAGGCTTCTGTCAAGGTGGTCTAAGTCCTTTCCCGAATAAGCCCCGTGCCTTCCCACCTTTATGCGGTGGCTTCATGTGCCTTCTGGCGCCTTTCCACCAGAAAACTATGGGAAGCCTCCTCTGAAGTGCTCCTGTTCTACGAAAGGCCCCAGACTTTCTCCCTTTCTTCTCCACGACCCTTCCTCAGCCCCGGCAGGCTCCCTCTGCTCTGCCAGAGGTTCATTCTTACCAGGAAGAGGCTTCATCACTCCAGCAGGCCCCTCAGACGCTCGCGCGCGTCCGTCTCCCTGGGCTGGCTCAGCGGCTCCGTGAGGATTCCAGTGCGCGGCTATGGCTGTGTGGGGACAGAGTTAGATCTGTGGCGTTCATAACCTGTGTGATGATGAGGTTTGCTGGGCTTCATTGTTTCAGGCTCTAGAGAAAAGACCTTCGGCATCAGAGTCAGGCAGGTACCAGCACATTTCTCAGGTTGACGCTGGTCTCTCAGCCTTAGTTCCCTTATCTATAAAATGGAAGTAAGAACAACCACCACCTCGGGGGTTGTAATGGGATGAAAAACTAATAAATGTCACGTCCCCAGTCCAGTGTTTGGCACATGGCAGGTTATGCCAAGAAAATATTAGTTTTGTTCCCCTTCCCAGTTTGCACCCTTGATAAGCTGCTTAATGAGTCTTTCCCTCAGGCTGTGCCTTCACCTTTCCTGTGTCACCTTCTCTTCAAGTCTTCAAGTTCTTATCACTGTTAGAGCACGCCCTTCGTGGGACAGCCTTTAACCTCTGTGCTTCCTTTTCAAAGTGTGGTGACTCTTCAAAGGTGGAAGCTCTACAAGAGTAGCAGTAGTAACAGTCGCAGTGCTAGTAAAAAATAATAATAAGAGACATTTGCTGAGGACTTAGTAAATGCCCGGCGCCACGCTCAGCTCTTTATGTGCAGCGTCCTTGCTGCCTCTATGACACGGGTACTCTCTCCATTTCACAAGTGGGGAAACGGAAGCTTTCGACGTTAAAGAAACTTGATGACAGTCAGACAGCTAGAAAGTGGTAGCGCCCAGAGCGCAGGCCAAGTCCATGAGTTCCCAAGTCCATGAAACCCTTGCCCTTAAAGACACACTCCTCTGACACTCCTGGAGTCTTCCGTTGCCCCGTGGGTTGCCACAGAGAAGTGCCTGGCTGGTTCATGGGCTGTGAGTTGGACTGTCTGTGATGCCTCCTTGGTGCTTGTGTCGGAAACTGTGGCATCACAGGACAAGAGCACACTCATCAGCCCTATCCAGGATGTTCCCTGAGAGGCGGAGAGCGCCCAGGCTTCCTTCTTCCTTCTTTTCAAAGTTTCAGCCCCCCTTATGCTTGCACACGGTTCTCCCAGGGTGAAAATGCCAGCAGCAGAGGTGGGATGGGATGTTCTGTCTCAAGAAATCCACACGAGGACAGGACTTCCCAAGAGCAAGTGACAGTTTTGTTCGGGGAGGGACATGTCGTGCTGCAGCTCTCCAGTGAGGCTTCCTTTGACTCCTGCCAACTACGGGGAACATTTAGTACCTGGAACTCCTGCCAAACGTCACACTTGAGGGCTGGCCCAGTGTCACTGGTGTTCTTCTCTAGGGCCCAACTGTCAGGTTCACTCCTTGTCGCTGTCCCCAGCACAGTGCCGCGGCAGCCCTTTGGCTCCTGCTGTGTTTTCTCCATGATCCCAGGGTTGCTGGGAGCGACTGCCTTTCATCTCTCTACTCCCCTCACTTATTCCCCTTGGCTCCTCCAAGCTATTCCTGCCACAAGTTCCTTCTGTGTGATCTTTATCTCAGACGCCTGAGTGGCTGCCTCCCCATCTCCAGTCAGGTCTCTATTTATTTATTTATTTATTTATTTATTCATTCATTCATTCATTCATTCATTCATTCATTCATTCATTCATTCCTTTTCCCCCCCCAAGTTTCTTTTTTTTAATTAAATTTATTGGGGTGACAATGGTTAATATGAACATATAGGTTTCAGGTGTGGGTTTCTATGTTACTGGATCTGTATATTGCTCTGTGTGCCCACCACCCAAAGTCATATCTTCTCTCGTCACCATATATTAAGACCCCTTGATCTCCCATCCCCTTCCCTGTGGGAACCACCGCACTGCTGTGTGAGTTTCAGTTTTATATCCCACATATGAGTGAAATCATATGGCTCTTAGCCTTTTCCGACTGACTTATTTCACTTAGCGTAATATTTTCGAGGTCCATCCTTGTTGCTACGAATGGCAGGATTTCATCCTTCCTTATGGCTGAGTGATATCCACTGTGTACATGTCCCACAGCTTTGTCCAGTCCTCTACCGCAGGATACTTTGGGTGTCTCCATGTCTTGATACCATGAATAATGCAATGAACACAGGGGTGCATATATCTTCATGAATACATGTTTTCAAGTTTTTTGGGTATGTACCCAGGAGAGGGATTGCTGGGTTGTATGGTAGCTCTATTCTTAATTTTTTGAAAAATTGCCAGACTTTTCCACAGTGGCTGTGCCAGCCTCCATGCCCACCAGCAGGGAATGAGGCTCCCTTTTCTCACAACCTCTCCACACTTGTTATTACCTGTTGTTGATCACAGCCACTCTAACAGGTGTGCTCATTGTGGTTTTGATTTGCATTTCCGTAATTGTTAGTGAAGTTGAACATCGTTTTAAGTATCTATTGACCATTCTTATGTTTTCTTGGGAGAGGTGCCTATTCAGGTCCTCTGCCCACTTTTTGATTGGGTTGGTTGGTTGTTTGGTGTTGAGTTTTATGAGCTCTTTATATACTTTGGATATTAAACCTTTGCCAGAGGTACTGTTTGCAAATATCATCTCCCATCGGGTTGGCTGCCTGTTTGCTTTGTTGTCAGTTGCTTTTGCTGTGCAGCAGCTTTTTGGTGTGATACAGTCCCAGTCATTTATTTTGCCTTTACTTGCCTTGCCTTTGGGGTCAAGTTCATAAAATGTTCTCTGTGACCAAGGTCCATAAGCTTGGTACTTATGTTTTCTTTTATGTAATTTATTGTTTCGGGTCTCACATTTAGGTCTTTGATCCATTTTGAGTTAATTTTTGTCCATGGGGACAAACTGCAATCCTGTTTCATTCTTTTGCATGTGACTTTCCAGTTTTCCCAGCACCATTTATCGAAGAGCCTGTCTTTACTCCATTGTGTGTTTCTGGCTCCTCTGTCAAAAATTATCTGCCCGTATGTGGTTTTATGCTCCCTATTCTGTTCCACTGATCCGTGTGTCTGTTTCTGGGCCAATTCCATGCTGTTTTGATTAGCGTAGCTCTTATGTAATATAACTTAAAGTCAGGTAGCATGATTCCTCCAGTTTTATTCTTTTTTCTCAGGGTTGCTTTGGCTATTCGGGGTCTTTTGTGGTTCCTTACAAATCTGATGATTTCTTGTTCTATTTCTTTAAAAAATGACTTTGGTGTTTTGATGAAGATGCATTAAATCTGTATTTTGCTTTGAGTAATGTGGCCATTTTAACCGTGTTGATTCTTCCAATCCGTGAACACAAGATATGTTTCTATTTTGTTCTGTCTTTTACAATCTCTTTCAATAATGCTTTGTAGTTTTCAGTATGTAGGTCTTTTGAGTTCTTTGTTAAGTTTATTCCTAAGTATTTTATTCTTTTGGTTGAAGTTGCAAAGGAATTGTTTTTTTCATTTCTTTTTCTGAGATTTCATTGTTACTATACAGGAAGGCAGTGGATTTTTGTACATTGATTTTCTATCCTGCAACTTTATTTGTTTATTGTTTCTAATATTTTTTTTGGTGGAGTCTTTAGGGTTTTCTATATACAGAATCATGTCATCCGCAAAAAGTGACAGTTTTACTTTTTCCTTCCCTACTTGGATGCCTTTTATTTCTTTCTCTTTCCTGACTGCTCTGGCTGGGACTTCCAGCTCTATGTTGAATAAGTGGTGAGAGTGGACATCCTTGTCTTGTTCCTGATCTTAGAGGAAAAGCTTTCATTTTTTCATCATTGAGTATGATATTAGCTGAGGGTTGATCATATGTGGCCTTTATTATGTTAAGATACTTTCCTTCCATTCTATTTTATTGAGTGCATTCATCATAAATGGATGTTGTATCTTATGAAATGCTTTTTCTGTATCTATTGATAAGATCATGTGATTCTTAGCCTTTATTTTGTTGATGTGGTTTATTACATTGATCTATTTACCTATATTGAACCATCCTTGTGCCCTGGGAGGAACCCCATGTGATCGTGATGTATTATTTTTGATGTACTACTGGATTCGATTTGCTCGTATTTTGTTCAGGATTTTTGCATCTGTGTTCATCAGAGATATTGGTCTGTAGTTTTCTTTATTTGTGTTATCCTTACCAGGTTTTGGGATCAGGGTTGTATTGACCTCATAAAATGTGTTCAGAAGTATTGCCTCTCCTTCAAATTTTTTTTTTTTATATATATCTTTATTGATTTCAGAGAGAGGAAAGGAGAGGGAGAGAGAGAGATAGAAACATCAGTGATGAGTCATTGATCGAGCCCGCAACCCGGGCATGTGCCTGACAGGGAATCGAACCCCGATCACCTGGATCCTAGGTCGATGCTCAACCCCTGAGCCATGCCCGGCCGGGCGCTTGGTATAATTTCAATCTTCTTGAATTTGTTGATGCTAGTTCTGTGACCCAACATATGGTCTGTCCTTGAGAATGTGCCCTGGAGAAGAAGGTATAAACTGATGTTCTGGGATGAAAGGCTTTGTAATGTCAATTATTTCCATTTGGTCTAGTGTTTCATTTAAGACCAATATTTCTTTATTGATTTTCTGTTTGGTTGATCTGTGTAGAGCTGTCAATGGAGTATTAAGATCCCCAACTATGATTGTGTTTTGATCTGTTTCTCCCTTTAGTTCTGTGAGTAGTTGCTTTATATATTTTGTTTCTCCCTGGTTGGGTGCGTATATGTTAAGAAGTGTTATGTCTTCTTGATGTAGTGTCCCCTTTATCATTATAAAGTGTCCATCTTTGTCCCTTCTTATATTTGTTGTATTGAAATCTATTTTGTCAGATATGAGTATGGCTACACCTGCTTTTTGGTGGATGTTATTTGCTTGGAGAATCATTTTCCACCCTTTTACTTTGAATCCACCTTTGTCTTTGCAGCTTAGATGTATCTCTTGTAGGAGCATGTGGATGGGTTTGTTTTTTAATTCACTCTGCTACTTAGTGTCTCTTTATAGGTGAATTCAGATGATTTACATTTAAGGTAATTATTGATTATGAGGATTTCCTGTAGCCATTTTATCTTTTGTTTTCTGGTAACTCTGTGCCTCCACTGGTTCTTTTCCTTTGTTCTTCTGTCTGTTGTTTTTGTTGGGTGGTGTTTCATTCATCTTTCCTCTGTTTCCTCCTTTATTAAGCTGTGTGACCTGGTTTGGGGATGTTTGTGTGTGGTTACCATTGGGTTTATAAAAAATAAACTTGCACATATACAATAGCTTTTTTTCTTTCAAGTGCATCTGATGTTCTTCCTCCTTTGCCAGTTTAGACCTTTACCCTCTTCCCTTTTATGTTTTTGTTGCCACAAATTATCTCTGTTTATGCTCTAAGTTTTTTGGTGATCTCACTCATAGTGTTGTGACCTTATGTCATTTATTTCAGGTAGAATAATTCCTTTGAGTATTTCCTGCAATGGGGGTTTTCTGGTGATAAAATCTCTTATCTTCTGTATGTCTTGGAATGTCTTTATTTCTCCTTCATATTTAAAGGATAATTTTGTTGGATATATTATTTGTGGCTATTAATTTCTCTCTTTCAGACATGTGAATATTTGGTTCCACTTTCTTCTGGTTTGTAGAGTTTCTGCTGAGAAGTTGGATAACATTCTGATTTTCCTTCGTAGGTCACTTCCTTTTCCCTGGCAACTTTGAGAATTTTTTCTTTGTCATTAATTTTTTTTAAAAAATGTATCTTTATTGATTTTAGAGAGAGGAAAGGAGAGTGAGAGAGAGAGATAGAAACATCAATGATTAGAGAGTCATTGATCGGCTGCCTCCCGCACGCCCCCAACTGGGGGCCGAGCCAGCAACCTGGGCATTTGCCCTGACCGGGAATCGAACCCGTATTGCCTGGATCCTAGGTCGATGGTCAACCGCTGAGCCACGCCCGGCTGGGCAATTTTTGACAGTTTTAATACAGTGTGCCTTGGAGAGGCCCTCTTTGGGTTGAGGTAACTAGGTGTTCTGACTGCTTCTTGGATTTGAGGACCTAGTCCTTTCCATAGGTTTGGGAAGTTCTCATCCACTATTTGTTTGAATAGATTCTCTGTTCCCTTATCCCTCTCTTCTTCTTCTGGAGTGCCTATTATTCTAACATTGCCTTTTCTGATAGAGTCAGGTAGTTCTTGTTTTTCTTTATGCTAAAGTCTCTTTCTTCTCCCCCCTGCATCATTTCTAGATTCCTATCTTCAATATCACTAATTCTTTCCTCCATCTGGTTGGCTCTGTTTTCTATGCTCAGTAGCTCATCCTTAATCTCCTTAATTGCATGCTTCATTTCCAGGATTTCTGATTGGTTATTTTTTAAAGTTTCAATCTCTTTGGTAAATACTTATTTTGTTTATTGATTTGTTTTCCGAGTGCACTGAATTGCCTGTCTGTATTTTCTCGCATCTCATTGAGCATTTTCAGAACTGCAATTTTGAAATCTCTGTCATTTATATCACATATTTCCATGTGCTCCAGCTTGCTTTCTGGGTATTTTTAATTTTCTTTCTGATCATCCTCATAATAAATATCCCTTCTATATCAGCCTTCTCTAAAGAGGTCTTTCTACTATTTTCCAGTAGATGGTACTGAAATTGCAAGATTTTTTTACCTCTGTGATTTTCCAGACCTAACCCCCACAGGTTTCCATAAAACAGTAGAGCTACGCTGCTTGGGGGTGGGGTTTGTTCGCCCTCACTGTAATGGTGATCCTGGACCCCGGACCTCCATAGGGTCCAGTCCCAAGCACCAAACCCAGGGGTCAGTAACAGAGGGTCACAGTGGTTCCACTTCAATAGCTTTTGGTTTACAGATAAAATGTTCCTTGACCCAACACCCAGGGCAATGGGAGGTGAATTTGGGGAGTCCAAGGGGTGGCAGGGCTCTGTGGTTCCATTTCTTTGTCAGAACACTCCCGCTGAGTGTGATTTTGTAGTAGGTGTCCTGTATGGTCCAGTAGTGTAGTCTCCTTGATCACCTGACCTTGGTACTCCAGGAATGTCCCTTGGGTCGATTATGTGGGCCCTCCTGCTGTAATTGAGTGTTGATTGCTATTGGCCCATTCATGCATGGGGCCAACCTTCAGGCTGGCTGATTGTGAGGATTGACCCTGACCACAATGTACAGTCTGCTGTGCAGGTGCTCACCACACAAAGCAGAATTCGCCTCAGCAAGGCCTGGTCCCTGCCAAGATCTTTGGATTTTCTGATTGTGAAGCTAATTGGACCCTGCTCTAATGTTATCTGAAGCTGGCCACTGGGTGTGATCATCCTGGGTCCTCTTGGGAGGAACTCTAGTGCAGGTCAATGTCAGACTCTTCCTGTGACTGGCTCTGCACAACCTATTTGGAGCTACAGAGTGATCCACAGTTTGTAGCTGCCACTGCTGGTCCTGGGTGTGTGTGTGTGAAGGACCAAGCTGAGCACTAAGGTCTGTTTCTACCAGCACTGAGCTGGAGTAGGTCAGGAAAAGGCCTAATGTAGCCTGAGATCTGCCTCTGTCTGCCTACTTTTGCTGGCTGCTGCTAGGTTCAGTCACTGAAAAAACCTCTGATGGTACTCAAGTTGCAAGAAGTAGGTTCTCAGTGAATCACCTGGTAGGGGCAAGTGGTGTTCAATAGATTGATACAGGTTCAAACTTTGTGCCAGTGCTGTGTCTGAGGCCATTCGGCAAAAGTCCCAGGGTACACCAAGGTGAGCTGCCACTGGCTGATGACTGCAGACATTTGTGGTGGGGCAGAGTCTCAGGAAGTCATCACAGTGATGGCAGCAGAGTTTTTATCAGTCCCAAACAGACCAAGATTTGGAAGTGTGAAGAGAAGGTTCTGCACTGGTTGGGCGTGTGAGGGATAAATGGCCCCCACCCTAGACCCATGCAACTCAGTATGTCCAGATTCTGCCAAGACCTCCTAGAGAGCCTGAGCTCAGCACGGCGGGGTTGTAGGAATACGGAGGGTGGGGCTAGTGGATCTCCTTCCTATAAAAGGGAGGCACTGATCAGGCTTCCGGGAAGGTGGAAGAAATGGTCCCCAGCCCAGAGCCACACAACTCAGTCACTGACACCCACTGAGTCTACCTGGACTTCTACACCCTGGTCCCAGGCAGGTGACTCCTCCACAGGGCATGAGCACCACAAGGTTGGGTAATAAGGAGTCAGGAGGGTGGGGTTATTGCATTCTCTCAGGCTGATGCCCTATGGAAGGGAGTGTTCCACCCAAGAAAGATGATGTCTGCAAGGTGGGAGAGGGACTCAGCACGGGGACCCTGGAAGCTGTCCCTTTAGCTCTCTCCCTGGAGCCACAAATCCCAGCCTCTCCTTAAACAACTCTAGTTTGTTATGCCTTCTCTGCACCAGAACAGAATGAGCTGCTGCAAATGAGATTTTGTGCATTGTCTCTTTAAGAGGGTGCTTGGCAGACTCCTGCCTCTCCCTGGTGGACAGAAACTTTGCTGGATTTCACAGCCACATATTTTGTGGGTGCCTCTTCTGGGCTTTGGTGCTATGGGCTGGGGAGCCCAGTGAGGGGTTGAGACCCCACACTCTTCAGGGGGACCCTTTGCAACTGAGATTCCTCCAGGTTCTCGCCACCACCTGTGGGAGCAGGGCCACCCCTTTCTGCATCTCCACCCTTCCTACCAGTATTGATGTGGCTTCTTCTGTAAACTCTTGGTTATGAGACTTCTGTTCAGCTGGTCTTCCGTTGGTTACTCTGCTCTGTATTTTAGTTGTAATTCCAGTTTGGTCCTGGGAGGAGGTGAGTGTAGCTTCCATCTACTCTGCTGCCGTCTTGTATCTCTCTTTATATCTCACTTTAAATCCATTTTGTTTTGCATCCAGTAGTTTCCTGGGCTCAGAAAAAACATGAATGTGAATGTGGCTGATACAGCAGGACATCTCCTGACATCCCTGAATACTAAACAACCACAGCACCTGGGAGGCTGAAAAATTATTCTGCAACATGAGCTTCCTCGTATCAAACGTAGAAAAGGGTCCAAACTCCCACAAAGATTCATGCAGGGGCTGCTGTTCTCAGGGAGGATTGGAGTGTTGCTAATGATTTCCTGAGATGAGTCAGAGCTCCCTACATAACCTTACTTCCCTGAAAATGTGGAAAACTTCTCTGCTAATAGCCCTCCTCTTCCCCCACCTTTGCCTCTCCTTTGGCAAATCCAGACCAGACCCAAGGGTGTGGAGCGCTGTTTGGTTTGTAAGAATGATAGAATGTCTTTGCTATTTAATCTTTGTTCTTGTTAATCATCTGTCCAATCCAGGTCAATCAATCAATCAATCAATCAATCAATCCACAAGCATTTCTTAAGCACTTTTCTTGTGTTCATTCATGTAACAAGCATTTATTGAGTACCTACTATGTGCCAGACACTTCTCCAGGCACTGGCAATACACCAGTGTTTTAGTCAGCTCAGGCTGCTTAACAAAGTACCATAGACTGGGTGTCTTAAACAACAAACATTTATTTCTCATAGTCCTGGAGGGTGGAACCCAAGATAGGTGAGCTAGCACGGACAGGCTCTGGTGAGGGCCGGGTTTCAGACTGTCTCTTCTCACTGTATTCGCAGCTGGTGGAAAGAGCTAGAGAGCTCACCAAGCGCCCTTTCAGAAGGCCAGTAATCCCATTTGAGGGCTTCCCCCACATGACCTAACCATCTCCTAAAAGCCCCACCTCTTAATGCCAGAATTTGGGTGTTAGGACTTCAACATATAAATTTTGGGGGAGCACAAACATTCAGTCCATAGCAACCACTGAACAAAACAAAGTGAATTTTAAAATGTGGCTCGTGTTTTCCTGGGAGTGTGATATCTATACATATAGTTTTTAATGAATAATACAATACGAAATGACCAAGATGCTTTGTACTCATGGATATGGAAGCTGCTCTATCAATCAGCTTCCGAGGAATAAAAACATTGAGGAAATGAAGAGATAGTCACAAGCGGAAATAAGGTGGGAGGGCTCCACAGGGGAGACAGTATTTGAGTTGGGTCTTTAAAGACACAGGAAATTTAGATGGACAAGGGGAAGAGCATTTCAGCCAGGGAACAGCAAGCGAGCATGCACAGAGTTGGGGATGAGTAGGCATAATACGTTTGAGATATATTGATATAAAAACAGACTGACCTGAGAGAGGTGTTTGTTACAGTGGAATACAAAACAAAGTTGAATAAATCCACTAGGAAAAGATGAGAAAAGGCCTTTAAAATCAAGCAGGGAAACTTAGGTGTGATTTGGTAACAAAGAGGAAAAAACCTGAAGGCCCGTGAGTCAGGAATGACATGGAGAGTGTGATATGAAGCGTATTGAGGGACGCTCCCTGGAGTGCAGAGCTGCTGATCTCAGATGTGGGAGACAACCACACCCCTCCTCCACGCCCTTCTCAGGACAGCTCAGCAGTCGGAACTGCATCCTGAATTGGGGTCACGCTTCAGGAGAGCAAAGATGTGAGTGCGTTCAGACAAAGCAGCTAAGGCAGTGGAGGGGTTGAGGCAAACTCATGAGTGAGACTGAAGGACAGGGGAAGACCCAAGGGCTTGACAAACAAAACTCCCTTCAAATATTTGGAGGTTTTGGAGAGAATACATTTTCTCTGAATGGCCTGAATTGGTAGAAGTAGGATCAATAATAACACTTTGGGTCTTTCTAGGAAAGAACTTACTAAGAATCAGAGCTGTCCTCAGGAGGTAGTGAATTGCCCATCACTAGCGGAAATGTTGTGGAAGGGATACAAATATTGGACAGATGGTTGGGCTAGCAGCTATAATCTGAAGTTAAAAGCACAAGAGCCTGTTTTCTCAACTCAGATTTAAGTCCTTAAATATCTGTAGGAGGAAGAACCATATCAGGTTCTGATCATTTCTGTTTCATAAAAAATATGCCCTTGCTGTGAGGCGCCCACCAACACCCTCACACTGTGACACCTGGAGGACCACTCTGCTTCCTCCCACCACCTGCCACCAAAACACGGTGTCAGGCTCTCCCCACATGGCAGATGCTCTGAGCGTAGGGCTAATAGTTCCATAATAAAAATAGAGCCTTGTTCTTGCTACTAAAGTGTGTGGGGTTTTGTTCTTTTGTTTTGTTTTTGGATGCCTACCAAATTTTTACAACCCAGGAGAGAGAAGTAAGGAAGAAAGGAAATTTGTAATGTGACTCTCAGGGATGTTACCACACGTTTCATTAGCTCTCTAAGGGAAAGATAAAAGCTTAATCGGATCACTGAAACAGGTACATACACAGAAAGGAGACCTTCTTCACTGATGATTAAAAAGTGTATCAGAGCAGGAAAGTGTCCTCTGTCTTAAGCGATGAGACAAGTATTATCATTACAGGGAAATCTGCACTGTCGCTGAGTCCCTAGCTGCAATATGGCTATCACTTGCAAATCACGTCTCATTTTTAAAGACATTACATTCCCGGGGGCCTAATTTACCAAATGTGCAACATCGCCACTCCGCCACTCACACACCAGCCGACATAAATGCAGCAAAACCACCTCTTAGGGGCAGAAAAGCATGAGGAAGCCGCCCCGAGCGAGAGCACACACCAGTCCCCACCTCCCCACTGTCCACTTGTTTCTTAACCCTCTCGCTGGATAGAAATTTTATTCCCAAATATTGTCAGTTGCTTTCTAATCACCAAATCCTGTGACTTTTCCCCTTGTCCCCAGCTCTCTTTTTTCTCTGCAGCGTCTATTCCACCACCTTCCCAAAGCTTTGTGTTTATTTATTTAGCTTTTGGGTCGCTTCCCTCTTCTGATTTTCCTACTATTCCTCTTTAGCGCATTGTGAACACTGAGCTCTAGGGTTTTACCCTGACCCTCTCTTCTTTACCTTTCTCAAATCTCAAATGGCGCCCCCGTCTCTGTATCTCCAGGCCCCGGTGCATGCCTCATGCATAGTAGGTGCTAAAAAACAATGAATTCCTATGATCACACATGGAGCACTGATTTTTAAAATTTATTTTTCAGTTACAGTTAATGTACAATATTATATTAGTTTCAGGTGTACAACATTGTGATCAGGCAGTTATATAATTTACTAAGTGATCACCCCAATAAGTCCAGTCCCCGTATGACATCAGACATAGTTATCACAATATTATTGACTCTATTTCCTAGGCTGTACTTTACATGCCTCCTGTGACTGTTTTCATAACTGCCAGTTTTTACTTAATATCCTCTAGGTCCACCCATTTGTGGCAAACGGCAAGGTTTCATTCTTTTTTCATGTATAACGTACGTCATCTTTATCCAGCCATCTACTGATGGACACTTAGGTTGCTTCCACATCTGGCTATTTTAAATAATGCTGCAGTGAACATAGGGATGCATAGTTCTTTCAAATTAGTGTTTTGAATTTCTTCGGATAAATACCCAAAAGTAGAACGCTGGGTCATATGGTAGTTCAATTTTTTGAGAAACTTCCATACTGTTTTCTATGGAGACGGCACCAATTTACAAACCCACCGAAAGGAGATGAGGCTCCCTTCCCCCACATGTTCGCCAACACGTGTCTGCTGGTTTACGGACGGTGGCCCCTCTGACAGGTGTGAGTGAAACCTCATCGTGGTTTTTATTTGCCTTCCCCTAATGACTCGTGATGTGAGCATCTTTTCATGTGTCTGTTGCCCAATTGTATGTTCTCTTTATAGAAATGTCTATTCATGTTCTCTGCTCATTTTTTAATCAGATTAGTTTTTTAAGTTGAGTTGTATGAGTTATTCAAGTTTTCTATTAATCCCTTATCAAATATATCATTTGCAAATATATTCTTCCATTTGGTAGGTTGCTTTTTTGTTGTTGCTGATATATTCCTTTGAAATGCAAAACCTTTCAGTTGGATGTAGTCCCATTGCACTTATTTTTATTTTATTATTATTATTTTTTATCCTCACTGGAGGATATCTTTTCATTGCTTTTCAGAGAGAGTGGAAGGGAGAGAGAGAGAGAAACATCGATGTGAGAGAGACACATCTACGAGTTGCCTCCCACATGTGCCCCGACCAACGCAGGGCCGGGTATCGAGCCTGCAGTTGAGACAGAAGCCCTTGGCTAGAATCGAACCCAGGACCCTTCAGGCTGCAGGCCGACACTCTAACCACTGAGTGAAGGCGGCTAAGGCTGACTTATTGTTATGTAGACCTCCGGTTTTGCTACTCCTAAGCTATTTGCACACGATTGTGTGCAAATCCATCACAACTGCCTGGAATCCCTAATTCCCACCCTCTTCTCTTACCTTTTCTGTCTGGAGAAATTTGATTCACAGTTACCCACTGTCCCCTCCACTGTGCAGCCTCCTAAGGACTCGGGTGTCGGCAAGCTCTCCCGTGGGCCTCCGTAATGCTTGGCACCCGCAAGCTCATTTTACATTGTAAGTATTTATATACCTGCTAACCTAGTCTATGGCATTCCTGGTGGCCTGCATGGTATCTCATTCATTTTTTAAAACTTTATCTTTATTGTTGAAAGTATTACAAAGGTCCCCCCCATTGACCCTCCCCACCCTGCACTCCCCCCAGGCCTACCGCACGATTGTGTGTGTCCTTGGGTCACACATCTAAATTCTTCAGTTGATCTCTTCCCGCCCTCCTCCCCCCTTCATTTTTGAAGCTTCATCACATAGAATGGTGCCTGATACATAACAGATACCCAATAAATGTTCAATGAATGACAGGAAAGAGCAGAGAGAATGGATTGTGGAAAAAGTACCCAAGAAATATTATGAAGAAACACGCGGGAAATAGCAACAACAACGGCACTAACGTCAGGCATACGTGTTCTCCTTTCCGACTCGCGGAGCATTTCATGTACCTTATCTCATAAAATCCTTAAAACGATTTCACAAGGGGCTTTTGTGGTGATGCCTACTTTAAACTGAGTAGGGATGGTCACAGATGATTAAATTGAGGTTTCAAAGGACAAAGGATCGGCTCATGACCAACAACCAAGAGGCGTCAGAATCAGAACACAAAGCCGAGATTTCCCAGAACTCTGCGGATGATGGGGCACTGGGCCCATATTTGAGAGACAGTCCAAAGTGGGTTTATGTATGAATTACCAACACCACCAACAAAATGACCCCCCAGTCCTCCATATTACCATCATACCGAGTGGTGCAGTTGAAAGAACGTTTACGTGAAAGCCGAGGCATCTGGGTTATAGACTTTTTCTGTTGCCAAAATGCTTGTGCGATGGGAGCCATTTAGTTAACTTTCCTAGGCACTGAAGAAGCTCTCAAGATGACCTCTAGGACTCTTTCCAGTTCTAAAAATCTTGAATGAGAAGGTAGCTGTGTATAACCGGCTTAGAGGAGCTACATAGATTCTAACGGTTTCTGTTGGCAATGGTATTCTGCAGCTTTAGACTAACGCGGAGAGGAGACGGTGGGCATGGTGTTATGGAAAGGGGGAGACTGCACCAGAGGGCCACAGAGCTCGAACCCTGCAGACCGTGCTGGTCACTGTCCTTGGCCTGCGTCTGGCTGGAGACTTCGTCAGGAATGAAAATGAAGCCCTGCTCTTTTCCTTAAATGAGATAAAACGCTGGTGTCTCTTCTCCTCTCACTAATTCCTTTAAAAACAGAATAAGCTGATTTGATAATGTTGATCAAAGAAGATGCATCTTTTCCCTGCCACAGACCTCTGAGCTTTCCAGCTTCAAAGAGGAAATCAGAGAAATCTGCTTTCCAGAGGGGCCTATATTGCATTTTAATGTAATTAGTTAGAGTTTCACCTTTTGCCTGTGGTGGACTGACGGGATGGAATAAAATTATACCTGGGGATTTATGTTATAAGGATAGCTAAAGCCTTCCCTTTGCAGTTAAACTGTCCAGGCCATAGACTGTCCTTGGGGCACTTCCCAGATGACCTCCAGCCCTGGCTTCTGTGTTTGTGTGTGTCTGATATATAAATAGACCCAGAGCTTTCTTAATAGCGGAGCTAGGCTGCCTGCTACGATGTTTCTAAACTGTGTACATTTGCAAAAGTGGGAACTAGTCTGTTTATTCCCAGCATTTTCAGCTAGTTATTTAAATCATAAAACTGTCTAAACCTTGGGACATAGGGCGGAGCCTGAGACATAACAGGTCCCAACAAATGTCTGTTGACTAAACTAACCTAGTCCGGTCTCCTTCCTAATGTGGGAATCCCTTCTGCATGACCACAGACCTTCGGATCAAATGCATCGCCAGCAGGGACATCACGGGACACCTGGCTTAGTCGCCCGCTGGCCTAGTGCTTTTCTCCCTGCCCCCATTATTCCCGGGTCTGGAATCAGAGAACAGTAGCATTTGATAGAATTGTTCCTGTTGGCAAACTGTCAGCTCTAATTGACATCTGCTATTTATAATCAGTCCAACCTCCCTCCCCCTTCTATTTGTAGCAACCTCTTGGTTCCCTTTGGGGAGCCCAGCAGCCTTCTCCTAGGCCTGATGCTAACATTTGGAGGCTAGGAAACAAGAGTTAAAATGGAAGCCCCCTTCCATATACCTGAATATTTAAAAGTTATAAGTAGAGCAAACAAAATTGTTACCTAAAATGTGCCCTACAGTTTTATTTTCAGAATGCCAAAATTTTAAATTATGTGTAAAACTATGGTTTTTAAAACTTTGCTTTTAAAAAAAATTATGGTTTTTTTAAATTGTGTTTTTTTTTTAGAGAGAAAGGAAGGCAGAGGGATAGAGAGATAGAAACACCCATGGGAGAGAAACATCATGGATCTGCTGCCTCCTGCACACCCCCTACTGGGATCGAGTCTGCCACCCAGGCATGTGCCCTGACGGGGAATGGAGCCGGTGACCCCTTGGTTCATGGGTCAACGCTCAGCCACAGTGGTTGAGTAAAATTTTACCTTTAAAATAGAGTTTACATTCAATATTATTTTCTATTAGCTTTAGGTGTATAAAATAGTGGTTAGACAATCATATACTATACACAGTATCCCCGCCCCCTTGTTTCCAGTATCCACTTGGCACCGTATATAGTTATTATAGTATTATTGACCACATTCCCTGTGTTGTACTTTATATCCTCCTGGCTACTTTGTAACTACCAATTTGTATTTCTTAATCCCTTCACCTTTTCACCCAGTACCCCCTCCCTCCTGGTAACCATCAGTCTGTTGTCTGTGCCTAGGAGTGTGTTTCAATTTTATTTTGTTAGTTTATTCTGTTCTTTAGATCCCACATATAGATGAAATCATACGATATTTGTCTTTCTCTTACTGACTTCTTCCCCTTATCACAATGCCCCCTAGGTCTATCCATGTTTCGCGAATGGTAAGATTTCCTTTTTTCAATGGCCAAGTAGCATCCCATTGCATACATGCACCGCAGTGTTTTAATCCACTCGTCTATTGATGGACGCCTGGGTTATTTGGTCACTGCAAATGATGCTGCAATGAATATAGGGATGCACACACTTATTTCAAATGAGTGTTTTGGGTTTCCTTGAACACATACCCAGAAGTGGAATCATTGGGTCATAAGGCAGTTTCATTTCTGATTTCTTGAGGACCCTCCACACTGTTTTCCACAGTGGCTGCACCAATCTGCAGTCCCATCAGCAGTGCACGAGGGCTCCCTTCTTCCCACACCCTCACTAACACTTGTTGTTTGTTGATTTATTGATGAGAGACATTCTGACAGGTGTGAGGTGATACTTCATTGTGGTTTTAATTTGCATCTCTGACGAGAGGTGTATTTTCATATGTGTGTCTTCCTTGGAGAATTGTCTATCCAGGTCCCCTGCCCATAATAATAATAATAAATTATTATTATTATTATTATTGTTTTGGTGTTGAGTTGTCTGTGTTCTTTATAAATTTTGGATATTAACCCCTGATCAGATGCATCATTGGTGACCACCCTCCCCCACTCAGTAGGTTGTTCTCTCGCCTTGTGGATGGTTTCCGTCCCTGTGCATAAATTCTCAGCTTGACGTAGTCCATTTGTTTACTCTTTCCCTTGTCTCCCTTGCCCGAGGAGACAGATCAGAAAAAAATACTGCTAAGAGAAATGTCAGACATTTTACTGCCCATGTTCTCTTCTAGGAGTTTCATGGTTTCAAGTCTTACTTTTAGTCTTCAGTCCATCTTGAGTTCATCCCTGTATATGGTGTAAGAAGGTGGTCTAGCCACGTTCTGCGCACATTTCGGTCCAACTGTCTCAGCACCATCCACTGAACATACTGTCTCCTCCCCACTGTGTGATTTTCCCTCTCCCAGCTAATAGTAACTGACCATAGAGGTGTGGGTTTATTTCTGAGCTCTCCACTCTGTTCCACTTAATTGCTTTTATGCCAGCACCATGCAGCCTTGATTATATGGCCTTGGAGTATAGCTTGACATCAGGTAGCTCAATACCTCCAACTTTGTTCTTCTTTCTCAAGATTGCTGTGGCTATTTGGGGTCTTATGTGTTCCATATAAATTTTTGGATTATATGTTCTAGTTCTGTGGAATATGCCATTGGTATTTTGATAGGAACCACGCTGAATCTACAGATTGCTTTGGGTAGTATTGACATTTTATTGATGTTAATTCTTCCTATTCATGAGCACAGTATATGTTTCTGTTTACTTGTATTTCTTAAATTTCTTCCTTTAGTGCCTTTTTTTTTTTTTAAATCAAACCCAGGGATACTTTTTATTTGAAAGGAAAATAAAGTGCTTATTAATAATGATACATAAAATGATATAGAGCAGATTCTCAATATTTGTGGTAATTATGACCTATAAAGTCACCATGAAGAATACTGAATTAACAAACACTGAAACATTATTCCTACGGAAAATACAGGGTTAGATTCCTGTTAGTATCTAATCACATTTTGTCAATCAATCCATATATAACATTGTCTTGATGTGTTTCTGTTTAAAGACATCTTATTCAATAGACGTGTTGCTGATGGTCTTTAGTGTCTTATAATTTTATAAGTGCAGGCTTTTACATCCTTGGTTAAATTTATTCCTAGGTATTTTTTTGATGCAATAGAATTGTTTTCTTAGTTTCCTTTTCTGATAGTTCATTACTGTTGTATAAAAATGCAACTGATTTCTGGATACTATTTTATATCTTGCTACTTTACTAAGTTCATTTATCAGTTTCAGTAGTTTTTGGCGGAGTGTTCAAGGTTCCCTCTACATAGTATCATGTCATCTGCAAATAGTGACAGTTTTACTTCCTCCTTTCTAATTTGGATACCTTTTATTTTTTTCTTCCTGTTCGATGGCTGTGGCTAGAACTTCCAGTACTGTGCTGAATAAGAGGGTGAAAGTGGACACTCCTGTCTTAAGATAAATGCTTGCAGTTTTTGCCCAATGAGTATGATGTTGGCTGTGGGTTTATTATATTGAGGTATGTTCCCTCTATTCCCACTTTGCTGAGAGTTTTTATCATAAATGGGTACTGAATTTTGTCAAAAGCTTTTCCTGCATCTATTGATATGATCATATGATTTTTATCTTTCACTTTGTTTATGTGGTGATCACATTAATTGATTATGGATAGAGTACCACCCTATGGATACTGTACCATCCCAGTAATAAATCCAATTGATAATGGTGTATGATCTTTTTAATGTATTGCTGGATTCATTTTGCTAACATTTTGTTGAGGATTTTTGCATCTATGTTCATCAGGGACATTGGCCTGTAATTCTCTTCCCTTGTAGCGTCTTTATCTTGTTTTGGAATTAGGATAATGCTGGCCTCATAAAATGAGTGTGGGAGTCCTCCCTCTCTTGAATTTTTTGGAATAATTCAAGGATAGGTTTAGTTCTTTTTTGAATGTTTAATAAAATTTACCCAGAAAGCCATCCAGTCAAGGACATTTGTTTGGGTGTAGAGTTTTAAATTACTGCTTCGATTTCATTAGTTGTAATCACTTTGTTTAGATTTTCTGTTTTCTCTTGATTCAGTTTTGGGAGATTGTATGTTTCTAGGAATTAATACATTTTACCCAGAATGTCCAATTTGTTGGCATACAGGTTTTTGTTTTTATATTTTCTTGTAAAATCCTTTGTATTTCTGTGGTGTCAGTTGTTACTTTTCCTCTTTCAGTTCTGATTTTATTTATTTGGGTCCTCTCTCTTTTTTTTCTTGATGAGTTTGTTTAAAGGTTTGTCAGTCATGTTTATCTATTCAAAGAAGCAGCTCTTGGTTTCATTGATATTTTGTATTGTTTTCTTAGGTAGGTTCTTTTTTATTTGCTTTCATTCTGATCTTTATTATTTCCTTTCTTATACTCAATTTGGGCTTTGTTTGTTGTTCTGTTTCTAGTTCCTTTAGATGTAAGGTTAGATTGTTTACTTGATATTTCTATAGTTTCTTTTTTAAAATTGTTTCTTAAGGTAGGCCTGTAATGTTATGAATTTGCCTCTTAGAACTGCTTTTGCTGTGTCCCATACATTTTGGGTTGTTGTGTTTTAATTTTAATTTGACTCAAGGCATCTTTTGATTTCTTCTTTGATCTTGTTAACCCATTCACTGTTTAGTAACATGTTATTTAGGTACCATATGCTTGTGTGTGTTTTAGTTTTTTTCTTGTAATTAATTTTTTTTCTTGTAATTGTGGTCAGAGAAGATGCTTAATATGGTTTACATATTTTTAAATTTATTGAGACTTGTTTTGTGTTCTTACATGTGGTCTATACTGGAAAATGTTCCATGTGCAATTTAAAAGAATGTATGTTCTGCTACTTTGAGGCGAAATGCTCTAAAGATATCAGTTAAATCCATCTGATCTAGTATGTCATTTAAAGCCACTGTTTTCTTGTTGATTTTCTGTCTGGAAGACCTATCCATTGATGTCAATGGGGTGTTAAAATTCCCTACTATGACTGTATTACTGTTGACCTGTCCCTTTATGTCCATCAAGATTTGCTTTATATATTTAGATGCCCCTATGTTGGGTGCATAAATGTTTACAGGGATTACATCCTCTTGTTGGATTGCTCCCTTCATCATTATGTAGTGTCATTCTTTGTCTCTTATTATAGCCTTTGTTTTAAAACTTACTTTTTCTGATATAAGTATTGGTACCCCAGCTATTTTTTAAATTTCTATTTGCATGAAATATATATTTCCACTTCTTTACTTTCAGTTTGTATTTGTCTTTTTTCTTATTTGGGTCTCTTGTAGACCATATATATATGGGTCTTGAGTTTTTATCCATTCAAGTACCCTATGTCTTTTTCATGGAGCATTTCTCCATTTATATTAAAAATGATTATTGATAGGCATGTCTTTATTGCTATTTTATTCTTTATAATTATGTTCTTCTTACTTCTTCTTTAAAAAAATATTTTTATTGATTTCAGAGAGAGAGGAAGGGAGAGGGAAAAATAGAAACATCAATGATAAGCAATTCATTGATCAGCTGCTTCTTGCATGCCCCTGCTGGGAATCGAGTCTGCAACCTGGGCATGTGCCCTGACCGGGAATTGAACCCCAATCTCCTATATCATAGGTCAATGCTCAACAGCTTAGCCATGCCAGTCAGGCTCTTCTTACTTCTTTTTAAAGAGTCCCTTTAACATTTTTTGTAATACTGGTTAAGTGGTAATAAACTCCTTTAGCTTTTCCTTGTCTGGAAATATTTTTTCCCTTCCTTCCAATTTAAATAATAGCCTATCTGGGTAGAGTAATCTTGGTTGTAGGTTCTTGCTTTTCATCACTTTGAATATTTTATGCCAATCCCCTTTGGCCTGAAATACTTCTGTTGAGAAATCAGGTGACAGTCTTATGGGAGCTCCCTTGCAGGTAACTGTCTTTTTCTTGCTGCTTTTAACATTCTCTTTGTCTTTGACTTTTGTCATTTTATTTATTTATTTGTTTATTTATTTATTTATTATTTTTTAAAATTTATCTTTATTGTTGAGAATATTAAGGTATCCCATTCCCCCCCCCCAATTGACCCCCTCCACTTTGCTCCCACCCTCTCCCCAGGCCTTCACCCCGTTATTAACTGTGCCCATGGGTTATGCATATATGCATATAACTTCTTTGGTTAATCTCTTCCCATGCTCCACCCCCCCTTCCCTCTTTCCTCTGAAATATGAATATCTGTTGCCTGCGTCAATGTCTCTGGATCTATTTAGTTTGTCAGATTCTTTTGTTCATTAGCTTCTTAAAGAAGACCCTTCAACTTTTCCTGTAGTGCTGGTCTAGTGGTGATGAACTCCTTTAGCTTTTTCTTATCTGTGAAGCTCTTTATCTGACCTTCAATTCTAAATGATAGCTTTGCTGGGTAGAGCAATCTTGGTTGTAGTTCCATGTTTTCCATCACTTTGAATATTTCTTGCTACTCTCTTCTGGCCTGCGAAGTTTCTGTTGAGAAATCAGCTGACAGTCGTATGGATGCTCACTTGTAGGTAACTAACTGCTTTTCTCTTGCTGCTTTTAAGATTCTCTCTTTGTCTTTAACCTTTGGCATTTTAATTATGATGTCTCTTGCTGTGGGCCTCTTTGGGTTCCTCTTGTTTGGGACCCTCTGTGCTTCCTGGACTTGTAGGTTGATTTCTTTCCCCAGGTAGGGGAAGTTTTCTGTAATTATTTTTTCAAATAGGTTTTCAATTTCTTGGTCTCTTTCTTCCCCTTCTGGCACCACAATAATACAAATGTTGGGCCTCTTGAAGTTGTCCCAGAGGCTCCTTATACTATTTTCATATTTCTGGATTCTTTTTTCTTTTTGCTCTTTTGGTTGGGTGTTTTTTGTTTCCTCGTGTTCCAAATTGCTGATTTGATTCTCAGGGTCCTCTACTCTACTGTTGATTCCATGTAAATTATTCTTCATTTCAGTTCCTGTAGCATTCATTTCAAATTGGTACTTTATTATGCTATCGATTTTCTCAGTTATTCCCCTAATAGTCTGCTTAAACATCCTTATAAACAAAATTCTGAACTCTGTATCTGTTAGCTTGCTTGGATCTATTTCATTTAGTTCCTTTTCTAGAGATTTCTTCTGTTCTTTCCTTTGTGGCATGTTTCTTTGCCTCCACATTTTGGCTGCTTCCAAGTGTTTGTTTCTATGTATTAGGTAGAGCTGCTCTGTCTTCTGGAATTTGTAGAGCGGCTTTGTGTGGTAGGTGTCCTGTAGGGTCCAGTGGCTCAGCCTCCCCAGTCACCTGAGCTGGACCTTCTAGGTGCTCCTCTGTGTGAGTTGTGTGCTCTGTCCTTTTGTAGTTGAGTCTTGGTTGCTATTGGCGTCCCTGGGAGGAACTGACCCCCAGGCCAATCAGCTGTGAGGACCAGCTGTAACTACAGCCAAAGAGCTGTTGTGCTGGAGACACCCCCAGTGGAGCTTTGGTGTTTACCAAGTGCACCCATTGAGTGTTTCACTCGTGGGTAATACAGCGTGGTCGAGTCTGACCACCAGGTGCACTGTCTCTGGGGCCTCCCTGGAGGTGCAAAGTCAGCCTCTGCCAGTGCCTTGCCCAGAGCCACCCAGCATGAGCTACACAGCAAACTGTAGTTGGCTGGTACTTGTGCTGGGCTTGGAGGTGTCCAGGAGAGGCCCAGCTATGAGCCAATGCAGCTGCCGCTAGTGCCAGGCCTGGGGCCACTTATCAAGCCGTATGGAGCCTGCTGCTGCTTGTTTGAGAGATTTTAGGAAAGTCCTAATGATGAGGCTCGAGAGGCCCCTTGCACAGAAAAGCCCCTGGAAATGGCCTGGATGAGCTGCAGGTGGGGAGGGGCGGGGCCTCCGGGAATCACGGGGCGGGGCCAAAGGTGAGAGTCAGGTGCTGGCGATTCAAACATGGCGCCTGCCTGCCGGCTGTGCGGGGAGGACTCGCCACAGGAGCCACGGCCTCCGCCAGCCCTTCTGCCCAGGAGGAAGCCGCCCTCCACCTCTCGCCCCAACTTCAGGCAGGTTAGTTCCTCCCCGAGTGTCCCGGGTCCTTTCAGGCCGCTGCCCGGCGCTGGGCTCAGAGGGAGCGTCCGAGTGAGTCCGTGCCGGGCCCTTTAGAGGAGCTGCTGGGGCTCCTGCGGCCTCCGCGACCCTCAGGGACAGTCCCCGCTGGTTTCACAGCCCGGAGTTGTGGGGACGTCTCTTCCCGGCCTGGAGCCCTGGGCTGGGGGCCTGCTGTGGGGCTGGGGCCCCTCGCTCCTCCGGGAAACCTCCAGTGCTGAGATTCCCTCCCGGGTTTCCCGTGGCACCGGGGGTGGGCCCGCGGCCGCGTCTCTGGGATTCAGCCCCGCCCCGCCCGCGTCTCCCCCCCTCCTCCCGTCTCGGTGCTTCCTCAGCTCCCTGGTTGCGGGGCTTCTATTCAGCCGGGTCCCAGGAGGCTCCGAGTGACGGTGGGTCTGTGTTTTAGTTGTGATTTTGATGTGGCCGCGGGAGGCGGCGGGCTCAGCCGTTCCCTGCGCCGCCATCTTGTTCCCTCCGGACTTTTGTCATTTTAATGATGATGCGTCTTGCTGTGGGCTCTTCGGGTTCACATTGTTTGGGACTCTCTGCACTTCCTGGATCTGCGTGTCTTTTTCTTTCACCAAGTTAGGGACGTTTTCAGTCATTGTTTCTTCACGTAGGCCCTCAGTCCCGTGCTCTCCTCAGTGAGTCGCTAGGTAGGGGCAAGTGGTATTCCCCAGACTGACGCAGATTCAAACTCAGTGCCTGTCTGTATCCGAGGCCACTCAGCAAAGTCTCAGGATGTACAAGGCCGGTCTCTGTACCTGGGGTGCCCGCTGACCTTTGTGGAGAGGTGGGGTTTTAGGGAATCATCAGGTTGGGGCCAGCAGACTTCATCAGGCACAAACAGACCAAGATCTGGCCATGAAGGGAGGGCTCTGCACGGGAACAGTGGCGCTAGTCTGTCATACAGGGGAAAATTGGCCCCAGCGCTAGAGCCTCACAACTCAGTCTCTTTCCTAGTCTGCCCAGACCTCCTTGAGACCCTTCCAAGAAAGTCTGCACAGTGGGCCCAGGCTGGGGACAGCCAGCTGACTCCTCTGCAGCATGCAAGCTTCGTAGGAAGGGTCCACCTGGAATAGAAGGTGTGGGGCTAATTGGTCTCTTTTGGGTGGTAAAAGTGCCCGTTAGGCACTGGGGGGATAGAAATGGCTGCCACCTCAAGCCATACAGTTTAGTCTCTGACACCCCCTGAGTCTGCCCAGACCTCTTCAAAAGGCCTCGATGAAAGACTATACCAGCGGCCTAGATGGCTGACTCTTCTTTAGGGTGTGATATTCTCAGGCAATTGGGAGGGTGGGGCTGGTACATTCTTCCAGACCGATGCTTTATAGAGGAGTTTGCTCAACCCAGAAAAAATAGCATCTATGGTGGTTTTGGAGAGAAACTCAGCACAGGGACCCTGGTAGCTGTCCCTTCAGCTCTCTTCCCCAGGCCACCACACAAATCAGTCTCTCCTCTCATGACTCCAGTCCACTCTGAGCCTCCCGCCCCCCAGCAGGGCCCAGGACAAGTGGTGGTGAGCTAGATTTTGTGCACTGGAACTTTAATAAGGCATGTGGGTTTCTGGCAGTCTCCTGTGTCACCCTGGTGGACAGAATCCCCGCTGATTTTCACAGTCAGATGTTATGTGGGCTTTTTTCTTTTTCTTTTCTTTTTCTGGCTCTGGTACTCCTTGCTAGGAAGCCAGGTGTGGGTTTGAGATTCCATGCTCTTTGGGGGGAACTTTGTAGCTGATATATCCTTCCCAATTCTCAACCACTGCATGTGGATGGGGCCAGACCTTTCCACATCTCTTCCCTTCCTACCAGTCTTTTTTTTTTTAATATATCTTTATTGATTTCAGAGAGAGGAAAGGAGAAGGAGAGAGAGAGAGAGATAGAAACATCAATGATGAGAGAGTCATTGATCTGCTGCCTCCTGCATGCCCCCGACTGAGGATCGAGCCCGCAACACTGGCATGTGCCCTGACTGGGAATCGAACCCCAATCTCCTGGATCCTAGGTTGATGCTCAACGGCTAAGCCACACCTGGCCGGGCCCTACCAGTCTTGATGTGGCTTCTTCTGTAAATTCTAAGTTATAAAACTTCTGTTCAGCTGGTCTTCAGTTGGTTATTCAGGTTGAGTGTTTTATAATTTAGTTGTTAATTCCAGTTTGGTCATGGGAGGTGAGCGTAACTTCCACTTACTGTGGATCTAAAATTATGTTTTTTATATGACTAAAAGTCAGCAAAAATATCAAATACACTCAAATCAGTTGAGAACTGATTATTGAGTAATAGAATGTTCTTAAATAAATGTGTGTGTGTGTGTGTGTGTGTGTGTCTTATGCAGGGTTTTCTAAAGTGTGAGTCCAAGGCAGGACTGGCCAATAAGCATTTTCCATTCCCTTGGGTTAAGTATAAGATTCTGAGTCGGGGGTGTAATACGAGTTAGAACAATGAGATCACTTTTAGAACTTTACTGGAATTAATAGGAAAATGAAGCTCTTTTTCCATGGAATTGTTAAAATGGAATATGTAAGCTTAGTTAGAGCTGCTGGCAGCTATCACACGGAGAGAGCATGCCTGAGAGTGAAGACAGACAAAAATTTCAAGCCAAGAGATAAGGAGAGACTGACTCACAATATCGTTATTCGAGGCTTTGGATCCTGCTGTGTCTGAAACCTGATATATTTCTAGATTTTTTCAGTTATGGGAGCTATTAAGTTTTTTCCCCTGCTTAATCCAGTTTCACTTGTATTTCCTCACTTGCAACCAAAAAATGTTCCAATTAATATCTGATATTCTGGATACTGAAATCTATGTATTTAATGAATTCCTAGAACTGCCTGGTCTCCTCTGCCTTTGAAGCCTTCTTGAAAATTCAAATATCTAACTGTACACTTAGTACCTACCCTTTACTCTCTGATCATACAAACTTTTCAGATCTTGCCAAAGCAGTTGGTAAAGAACTACTGGTAAATTTTACTAGTCACTGTGCAAGAGGAGAAAAAAATGCAAATGTAATTGCCTCAGGGCCAAGATTTATGGTATTTCCTGTGCTAATCAACCCCTTGTCTCTAACCAGTAAATGAATGCATTAATAGTTCCAGTTCTTCCTGCCTCCCTGTATCATGTTGCTTCATAGGATCCTTCCACTCTGACTCTGGGTTTGGTCATGGCTTTGACCAGCGTGATGTTAGCAAATTTTTCAAAGGCTTGAAAAATATGCATTTCCGTTTACTATTCTTGCCTTCTGTCATAACCTTAAGAAAGGGTGAGAGACACATAGAACAGAGTGTCCCAACTGGGATGCCCTAGATCACACATCAGCCAACCAACACCATGCATGAGAGTGAGCTCAGACAAGATAAGCAGAGCGACCTAGCCAACCTGCAGCTGACTGTTGATCTGTGAGTGACCCCAGCTTGGATCAGGTAAATCCCGCACTCTCAAGAGCTACGTAAATGTTTATTGTAGTATGCTACTGTGGTTTTAAGATCACTTGTCACATACCTTTCCTATGAAGCTAATACACCTGCCTGGAAGTGCTATATCTGGCAGGTTTTGTGAGCTTGGATAGAATCTCAGTTTTGGTCTTTTAGATGCCAAAAAAGGAGACTTGAAATATCACTCTCTCCACTATTGTTCAATATAGCATTTGAAGTCCTAGCCACAGCAATAAAACAAGAAAAAAAAAAAAAGGCATCAAAATTGGAAAGAAAGAAGTAGAGCTGTCACTATGTGCAGATGACATTATACTATATATAGAATACCCTAAAGAATCCACCAAAATTAGTAGAATTAATAAATAAAGTCAGCAAAGCATCAGGATACAGAAATCTGTCACATTTCTATACAGTGATAATGAACAACCAGAAGGAGAAATTAAGACGATAATCACATTTACAATTGCATAAAAAAGAATAAAATTCCTTGGAATAAGTTTAGCCAAGGGGGTGAAAGGCCTGTATGCTGAAAACTGACAATGAAGAAATAAATTGAACAGGACACAGGTGGAAGAATATAACATGCTCATGGGCTGGAATTATTAATATTGTTAAAATGTCCATACTACCTAAAGCAATCTACAGATTCGATGCAATCTCTATCAAAATATGAATGGCATTCTCCTCAGAACTAGAATAATTCCTAAAATTTGTGTGGAATCATAAAAGACCACAAATAGCCAAAACTATCTTGAGAAAGAGAACAAAGTTGACGGCATCATGCTCCCTGATTTTAAACTATACTAAAAAGCTGTAGTAATCAAACACAGACACGTAGATCCGTGGAATAAAACAGAGATCCAATAAATAAACTCTTGCATACGTGGTCAATTAATTTATGACCAGGGAGGCAAAAATATGCAATGGATAAATGCTGGTCTCTTTAACAAGTGATATTAAGAAAACTGGACGGATACATTCAAAAAAAATAAAAATGAACCACTCTTTTACACCACATAGAGAAATAAACTTGAAATGGATTAAAGACTTAAATGTAAGACCCAAAACATAAAGCTTCTAGAAAAAAATATAGACAATAAACTATTTGACATCAGTCTTACTAAAATCTTGTTGGATATGTTCCCTCAAGCAAGGGAAACAAAAGCAGAAATAAACAAATGGGACTATGCCAATTTAAAAAGCTTCTGTACAGTAAAGGAAACCAACAACAAAACAGAAAGATAAACTACTGAGTGGGAGAATATATAATATACTTGATAAGGGGTTGATACCCGAAATATATAAGAAACTCAGACAACTCAATAACAAAAAAAATGATCCAATCAATTAATGGGCAGAGGAGGTGAAGAGACATTTCTCCAAAGACGATATATAGACATATGAAAAGATACGCCTTATCACTAATCATTAGGGAAGCACAAAATAAAACCACAATGAAATACCACCTCACGCCAGTCAGAATGGCTATAATCAAAAAGTCAACAAATAATAAATATTATTGAGGATGCGGAGAAATGGGAACCCTGTGCACTGTTCGTGGGGCTGCAGACTGGGGCAGTCGCTATGAAAAAAAGTAGGGACTGCCTGGCTCAGTGGTTGAGCATCTACCTGTGATCCAGGAGATCCCGGTTCGATGCCTGGTCACGGCACATGCCCAGGTTGCAGGCTCGATCCCCAGTAAGGGGCAAGCAGGAGGCAGACAATCAATGACTCTCTCACCATCAATGCTTCCATATCTCTCCCTCTCCCTTCCTCTCTCTGAAATCAATTAAGACATATTTTTTTTAAAAAAGGAAAAAAGTAGGGACTTTCCTCAAAAAATCAGAAATACATCTACCATACTTCTGGGTATTTATTTGAAGAAAACAAAAATATTAATTTGAAAAGGTGCACTTACCTCTATTGCAGCACTATTTGTAATAGCTAAAATATGGAAGCAACCTATAGATAAATGGGTAAAGAGAAGGTGTATACATACACAATAGAACATTACTCAGCAATAAAAAATAAAATATTACCATCTGCAGCAACGTGGATGGACCTAGAGGGTATTGTGCTAAGTGCAGTAATTCAGACAGAGAAAGACAAATACCATTGGTTTCACTTATATGTGGAATCTAAAACCAACAAAACAAATGAACAAACAAAATAAAAAAATAGACAGACTCATATAAACAGAGATCAAACTGATAGTTGTCAGAGGTGAAGGGGTGGGAAAAAGGTAAAAAGGTGAAGGGGAATATAGCCAATAATATTATAATAAGTGTGCACATGATAAGTAGATTTGGTGGAGTGAGCACATTGTAAGGTATATAAATGCCTACTCACTATATTGTACACTTAAAACTAATATAATATTCTGTACTAACTATACTTAAGTTTAAAAAAGGAAAATGAAAGCTGTGTTATATATGTAAAATGAAATATTACTCAGCCATAAGAAAGAATGAAATCTTACCCTTTGTGACAGCATGGATGGACCTAGACGGTATTATGCTCAGTAAAATAAGTCAGTCAGAGGATGACAAATACCATGTGATTTCACTTATATGTGGAATCGAAAGAACAAAACGAACAAAATTGAAACAGATTCATAGATACGGTGAGTGGACTGGTGGTTGCCAGACAGGAGGAGGGTGGGGGACTGGAAGAAAGAGGTGAAGAGACTAAGAAGCATAAATTGGTAGTTACAAAATGGTCGTGGGGAAGTAAAGTACAGCATGGGGAATACAGTCAATAATATTGCGATGCCTGTGTGGTGCCAGTGGGTACTGGAGGTGTCAGAAGGGACACTTTGTAGAGTATATGATTGTCTGGCCATTGTGCTGTACACACAAAACCAATACAAAATAGTATTGAAGATAAACTATAATTTTAAAAAAAAGGTAAAGTAAAGCCTTAGACTGGAAGAAAATATTTGCAAAGCATATATCTCATAAAGGGCTTGTATTCTGGTGTGTGTGTGTGTGTGTGTGTGTGTAATTATATATGGCAGGTATATGTATATCTGTCTTAGTTTGGTTGGGCTATGATTTAAAAATCCCATAGACTGGGTGGTTTAAACAACAGAAGTTTATTTTCTTATAGTTCTGGAGGCTGGAAATCCAAGATCAGAGTATCCAGCATGTTTGGGTTCTGGTGAGGGTTCTATTTCTGCCTTGTAGACCATCAGCCTTTTGCTGTGTTCTCACATGGCTTTTCCTTAGATCAAGAGCATCCTCTTCTGCCCGGCCGGGCGTGGCTCAGCAGTTGAGTGTCGACCTAGGATCCAGGCGATTGGGGTTCGATTCCCGGTCAGGGCACATGCCCCGGTTGTGGGCTCGATCAATGACTCTCTCATCATTGATGTTTCTATCTCTCTCTCCCTCTCCTTTCCTCTCTCTGAAATCAATAAAGATATATTTTTAAAAAATAATAAAATAAAATAAAAAGAGCATCCTCTTCTTATAAGGCCTCAAATCCTGTAGGATTAGGCTCCTGCATTTATGATCTCATTTAACCTTAATTTACTCCTAAAACCCCTATCTCTATATACAGTCAAATGGAGGTTAGTGCTTCAACATATGAATTTGGGGGCAGGAGACACAATTCAGTTGATAATAATACCTTAAAACTCAACAATAAAAAAGCAAACAACCCAATTTAAAAAGAAGCTAAAGATAAAAAATAAATAAATAAAAATAAGCTAAAGATTTGAACAGACACTTCATCAAAGAAGATATACATTTGACAAATAAACACATAAAAAATGCCCCAAATCATTAGTCATTAGAAAAATCAGATCAAAACCATAGGTAGATATTATTGCACACCTTTAACAATGGCTGGAATTTAAAAGCTTTACTATATCAAGTGTTGATGAAGGTATGAAGGGACTGGAATTCTTGCTACTTTAGCATATAGTTTGGCAGCTTCTAAAGTAGTTAAACATATACCTACCACACAGTACAGGCCTTTTATTCTTAGGTATTTGCTCTAGAGAGATGGGTAAATTTCTTTGTCTAGTCAAATACTTTTATATAAATACTTTATCTGTAATAACCTCAAACTGGAAACAACCCCAAAGGTCCATCAATGAGTGAATAGATAAAGTGTGGTATGTTTTTACAGTGGGATACTACTTAGAAATATCGAACCACTGCTATACACAAAGAAATGAATGAATCTGAAAGTAATTATGCAGAATGAAAGAAGCCAGACAAAAGAAGAGTAACTAGTATATGATTTCTTTTACATAAAATTCTAAAGCGTGCGAACCAGTCTGTAGTGACAGATCAGCGGTTGCCTGAGGACGGGAATAGAGGGGACAGCCGGAAGAGACGGGTGGAAGGGATGACCCAGGGGCCCAAGGAAACGTGAGGATGATGGATATGCTCACTTTCTTTATTGTGGCTTATGGTTTTATGTACATATGCATATGTCAAAATTTACCAGATGGTATATTTTAAATGCATGTGATTTATTATATATCAAGTACACCCCAATCAAGCTGTTTTTGAAAACACCCTTTAAATTATAATGGTCTAAGCAAATTGCTAGAACTCTTAGTGTAAGTAGATGCTATTACTTGGTGCTATAGTCAAGGGACCCCAACTAGCCAAATCTTCGCTCACAGTTGACCTTCCCCATGGGTGCACGGAATTCCATGTCCTTTGCTGGATAAAGTGGGAGGGTGCTTTCCCCGCTGTGCTACTTAAGCCTCAACAGCTTGAATTCCAGTACAAACAGGTTTGGGCTTTGCTCTGTTTACCATGTCCTGCCCTGCTTCCCTCTGACCCATGCCTAACCCGCAGACCTCACCACTAAGGTGAGCAATATAAACCCACACATTCCAGCAGGCAGACTGGGGAGCAATAGCTGGCAAAAGACTGCATTTGTCCTGAACAGCTAGGATGGAATTGGTTTGCACTGTTTCTGGAGCAGTGGGTTTACCTGGCTGTCCCAACGTGAAAAGCATTTGAGGAAACTTACTTCTGATTCTGTAAAAGCAAGAGACAAGAAAACAGAGCAATTTGCCTGCTCTGCTTGTATGGACGAGCTGGCTCTGACTTCCCACTCAGCCCCATGAGAGACCAAACAGCAGCTATGTCCTCATGGGTTACCTTTTTAAAAGAAAAACAAAACCCTAGAAAACATGGGTTTATCTAGAGTTTGACCAACCAGACCACCCCTGGGAAGGAGGCGAAAGAGGGGAGGGAAGAGGAGAGCAGGGAGGCAGTAGCAGAGAGACGTCCTGAAGGCTTCTGCTTAAGACAACACTAACGATAATGAAAGAAGAGCATGTCTCTTGCAGCCTGGCCGCTCTCTCACAAAGACCCTTCGTGTCTTCAACATGACCCAGATTTTCTTATCTTTGCACTATTTTGGTCTCTGTTTGTAACACTGTTCTTGTCACTGCCTCTGTAAATCCTTTGTGTCCTCACTGTTTCTTTTCTATTCTTATCACAAGTTGCCACATTTTTTCTGCTCTATCACTATTTCCTTTTGTACTTCATGTTGTCCTTCTGGAATAATATTCCTTTTTCCTGAAATATATCCTTTTGAAGTTCTATTACAGCAGTTTTCTTGGTAAAAGCCTTCTATAGATGCCTTTATTTTACCTTTCTTTTTAAAAGGTAGTTTAGCTGGGTACACAAGTTTAGGTTAAAATATTTTTTCTAACAACATAATGAAGATATTATTTTACTGTTTCTTTGGTTTTCAATGTTGCTCTTGGGAAGTTGCTCTATCATTCTAATTATTATTCCATCAAGTAACCTGCTTTTTTTCTTTTGGCTGTTTTTTCCCCTCTCTGAGATCTTGAAATATTTCCCCTTCATTTTAAGTAAATCATAAAATTTCACAATGATTTGGTGGGGTGAGGGCAGAAAGAAGGCTATGTTAAGAATGGAATTGTGGCCTGGACACCTGGAGGAGTTGTGATTAGAACAGACCTCATTGAGGTAGGCAGGCAGCTGATATTTCAAGAGCAAGAAAGCTGGTGCGCTATGTCCTCTGAGCTTCCAGCCTAGGCAGCTCAGCCTACGTAGCGCAGACCCAATTCAGCTGCTTTGGCGTTGCACTTGGTAGGTATGATACCTGCCTTGTTCTGTTGCTCAGTCTTTTCTCTCACAAATCTGACCTTCTCTGCTTTCTGCTGAGCCAGCTGTTTTGCTTTCACTGCTCTGAGAACCCAAAGGTAAAATGTGTCAAGGACATGTTAGATAAGTCACTGCTCTGGGGATCATCTCTCTCTACATGATCAGCATTCTGTCAGCCACCACTCACTTGAGGATCTCCGTAGTGATGGATGGCAGCCCATGTTTGTCATAGTCCTCTCTGTTACTAATGACGAGGGAGAGAAATTGTCTGGCAACTGGCTGGAAAAGGGCACAAAGCATGACGATGACATTCTGCAAATATTTAGATCCAGGGGTTACTGTTATGTTATGTGGCAGTCAGGAATAATTGGTTTCTATACCTAAGAGATAAGCAAATGAGTCCTTGTGCCTACTACAGTGTTCTGGACATTACAGACCGGACAAAGGTGACAGCTCTGTGGCCGGCAATCACTCTAACCGTTTCTGCCAAATTCTAAGGCCAGACCAAACTTGCCAACAGAGTGAAGCACTTTGGCAGCTGTGTTTTCTTGTTGAACCTCATGTCTTAGTCTCTTCATACTTGCCTCCACTCTGACTTCCACACGAACGCCCCACGTTCACTCACTCTCTGGATGATTTTAATATCCTCTCTTTGTCTTTGATGCTCTGTATGGAGTTTTATATATTGACTTACAAGATATTCTGATTTTCCTGGATCTGTAAATTTATAAATTTACATAAATTCAGAAAATTTGTAGCCAATATCATCACTTTAAGTAACACTTCTTTTCCATCTCCTCTATTCAGTCTTTCTGTAATCTGAGTAGATGTATATTACACTTCCCAAATCCCTTAATGTCTGTTTCATATTTTCCATTCCATTCTTAACACTTTATTTTGAATAATCTTTCCAGATATCTCTGCCAAATCATTAAGTCTGTCTTTAGCTGTGTCTAATCTGCTAATTAACTCATTAATTAATATTTTTATGTCAATAATTACAATTTTAATTTCTTGCTAATTCACTTTCTTTTTTTTTAAAATTTACAAATCCATCTTTTTACTCTCAAGTTTCTTGTGGATTAGATAACCCTTGTGTTCACATAGCTGCTCTATATTCTATATCTGACAGACCTCATATCTATAATCCACGCTATTTTAAATTCATTGTATGTTATTTCTGTTAACTCTCAGTAATAGTGGCTTGCATTCTATGTTTAGTGATCTTTGCAAGCTCAATTTTTGTCATAATAGGTGGAAGATCTGAGGCTTAAATTGGGGGCTAGAGGAGTTTTCTTGCAGAGGAGATTTGCTTTTGCTTTTGACAGTAACGAGGGGGTGCGGCCAATCTGTGCCCTATGTCAGTGACCTTGCCCCCACCTCTGTCCCCTCCTGGCTCTCCTTTGATGGTTTCAATTCATGGAGGAGTCACAGACTTCCCTTCCTCACCTCAAGTCTTTCCCAAACCTCAAGTGTCCTGGCAGCACTCTTGCAGCCAGTATTCACTCTTTGGTAGATTAGGCTTGATCTCTATTTCTCATTCCCTCTTTCTTTTCTTCTTGCCTCTTATCTCTTTCCTCTTGTGAAACTGAGCTTTTCTCAGTTTTTCTGTTCTGGAGCACAGTCAGGCACTGCCAGAAGAGGAAGACATTTGCTCTGTCTCCTTTCCTCTGTTGGTCTTGTCTCTGACACTACTAACACAAGGCACTGCTTGCAGACATACAAACCTCAGTGTGTGCTCAGGGCAAAAAACTGTCATCAGCTCAGTCTTACCATCTGGTGAAGCTTGGCACTGAGATATATTGCAGCACAGAAGTGAGTATCTGATGTGACCAGGCTGGGTTTGGATATGAGACACCTCTGAAGAATAGACCTTTGGACTCCTCACTTTGTTTCAGGCCCCAGAATGAGACTCTTGCTTCTGTTACTCTGCATAATGCCCTATAATCTCTTCAGAATTAAAATGTTGGCCCCAAACCTTGCCCTCTTGGTATAGGGACTCTTACCATGGGTGGCTCTTGCCAGCTCCCCTAGTGGATGGGATTCCAATTCCTATAACCTCTAGTTATTCTCTGGAAATGGACACATCTCTTAGAATCATAGTAAAGCTTACATTTTCTCTACATTCTTACCTGACCATCTAGAATTTCACATTTCTCTGTTCAGGAAAGAAAAAACTTTCCTGGTATTAATATTTTTCTGAATGACACCTAAGTTTTCTTCACTCATAGGCTGCGTGCCTAAGACTGCCCCAGTGTCCTTAATAGCTCAGGCTTATAGCTAAGACAATGCCCCCAGTCTTGTCCAGGTTCCCTTCATCTCTCCAGCCTTCTGCTGCTGCTCCCTACCTCAATCCCACCTCAAATGCCACCTGCTTCATGAAAGCATCCCTAACCTTTCTCTTCTCACCAAATGGATGGTGTGTCCCAGTGCATCAGATCCCCTGCAGCCCATAAGATCCCTTAGTTTCATTCCTGTACTGTAATCCTGTGCTTATCTCAACCTTCTTACTGGATTACAAATTCCTTTAGGGAGATGTCTCACTTCCTGTAACTCTTAAGGCTGTGATCAACAAATGGAATTGAATTAAAAAGAAAACAGTTGATATTTTTACTATGGATCAATAAATGGAATTTAATTAAAAAGGTAATAGTATTTTTACTATCATCATTTTTGTAATTGTGTTCTCCACCCCAGCCCTCAGAAGGGATGGGGCTTAATGGTTCAGCGAAGACAGATGTGATTATCTAAGCCTTCCTGGAAAGCAAGTTCCCTTTCTCTTTGTAACAAAAGGACCAGGTAATTCTGGGTTAGGAGAAAAATGAGAAGGAGATGGGCATCTGGATTGGGAGATGTTGGGAATTCAGAGAGAAAGCCTTGTGTTTCTGGTGCCAGAAAAAAAAAAGTCTGTGCTGGGAGCAGACACCGATAGCATACTAACGACAGTAATAAAGCAAGGGCCAGACACCCGGACTTTGACATCTGTAACTAAAAGACGTTTCTGCAGCCTGGCAGGGAATTATATCATCATTGCCTTTATAATTGCGCAGCTGGTGCTCCTGAGATGCCTCGAGCTTTTATTTCCTTTATGCTCTTCTCGAGGGGAAATTTATTATTTCTCTCTTCTCATTTGTCTGCTGGGATTATTATCCTGCATGACTTTCTGTCTCCAGCACAAAATGCTCCTTCAGGGGGTATAAAATATGCCAGATCCTCAGCAGGAGAAAGAGTTTCCTAGTGTAGACTCAGCAATTGGGGCCCCAGTGACATTAGAAGTTAGGCTCTTGGCATAAAACTGGCCATTTCTATAATCTTTGGATTTCATGAAAGTTTTTTCACCTATTGGAGCTCCCTTTCATAGGCATATTAAGAGGAAAGGGACACCTCAGAATCTTCTGGAAGCTCTTTTTCTCGTTGCAACAGCTGGCCCCACCCTGTGGGCCTAGTGAGAGCCACGTCTCTGTGCCCCGTTAACAAAGGAGCGCCGTGTGTCCATGCTGCTTTCGCAGGTGGTGCAGGGAAAGACTGCACAGTCTAGGAAGGAGCAGGCCAACCAGACCTGTGGCTTAGATGCCATGGAATGATCAAGAAACCCAGTTAGACTGTAAACACTGTGCAATAGGCCCGAGTCTCATAAAAGCTCACCCGGGTTGAAGTTGCCTCTGCAACAGCCATATGCACTAGGCAGTCACCGACTTGCCTGCTCTCCTAAGCCCCCATCACCCTGGCCAGAACTGGTAAGAGAAAGCCTGCAAAGCCAGTGTATTGCATTCAGTCAGAGCTGCAGTTCACAAATATGGGAGCCACATTAGATGTTAGTGGGATGGCCGTTAGGGAGACACTATAGCAAAGGGACTGTGCAAGCCCTAACCCTAAAAGGAGGTGCATGGTATTACCAAGTAGGAGAAGGCCAAGGCCAAGCTCTGTTAGTTCTTTAGAATTCTGCCCCAGGGAGCTCTGGCTCATTTTTTAAGTATTAAACATAAAAATTTAAAATAAATTGATGTTAGCTCTAAAACTAAAGTATCATCTATCTCCCCTAAATATATCCCGAATCTGACTTACTGCATCTTCTCTACTGGGACCACCCATGTGCCAGCCACCAACCTCTCTCCCCTAAGCAAATATGTTGGGTCTCTAATTGGTTTCTCATATCCACGCTTGCTCTATCTCCAGACGGCTTCTCACACAGCAGCCAGGGAGCGCTTCTTGAAAAGGAATTTGAATCATGCCATTCTGCTTAAATTCTTTGTTCCTTTCCATTTCCTGGGGACAAAAATCCAAGCTCCTGCTGGCCACAGTCTGTAAAGCTTTGCAAAGCTGCCCACTTCCTCCCACTAATTGCCACCAACTTTCCCCTTCCTTCCTTACTGCAGCCCAGACGCGGTGGCCTTCTTTCGGTTTCTGAAACATGCCAAACTCGCGCAGGTGTCTGGAACTTCGCACTCACTGTTTCCTCTTCCTGGAACCACTGCCCCCTAGAGCTCCACAGCTTGGGCCCTTCTCATCGCCCAGTCCCAGCTCGGACGCCTCAGGGATGCTTACCCCACCATTCAGGCTGAAGGAGTCCTTCACTCACAATCATTTTCTAGTTGATGGCTGTGCTCAGTTTCTTTCTTAGCACTTACCCTTATTTGAAATTTTGTTTGTCCACATGTTTATTTTCTGATTCTTTCCAATAGACACAGTGAGAGAAAAGATGTTTGTGTTGTTAACTAATGTTATCCCACGTGGAAGATTCTCAATTAATGTTTATTTGGATAAATGAAAGATAAACACAAGGATTTAATATGTGTATTTTGACTTCCACAGTAAGCCTATCCAAACTATGGTAAGTTAATTTACATTTGGCACGACTGGTTCCTAGAGACTCTAGGTTGACTCTGCTTTGGGAGGGTTGTTACATATTTAACCGTCTCATCTACCACTGTGTCGGAGATTTTCCAGTCTCTGCTTTTCTGGAAACTACAGCTGAGCTCACGCTTTGGTCCTTTACTTTCCCAGGCTCTTTCAGAACGACTGGCTGTGGGTCTGATCCTGCCCTTGGTATGTCACTGCGGCACTCGGGTTGAGCGTGGCCGAGCCTGCATGCCTGAACTGGGTTAGAGCCGCTAGAGGCTCTCCTGGCGTCTCCGCTGAACTGGGCTTCGCATCCGGGCTCTCATCATGCTCCTTCCGAGCCTGTAGCCTCCCGTTAGGGCGCACGGGAGAGGCCCTTCACATAATGGTTTATCGTCAGTGGGAAAACATTTTCTAGGAGTGACGGACGCTGTAATGACATCTCGGGCTCCTGTCAGGCTCCAAGTTGCCTAAACATGTGGATCCAGCCTGGCTCTGGGGGCAGTGGAGTGGTTGACACTGCAGGATCTGGTTCTGGCTGCCCGAGTTTGCATCCCACAGCTCTGCCACGTGCAGGTGATGTAAACGTGGTCTTCAGTCTTCTCCTCTGTACATGGTCCTGACTTTATTACCTGTCCAGTACCAGCTCCTCTGGGCAGCACCTCCGTTTGTTCCCACTAACCCTTTCGGGAGTGGGACTCAGGAGCTAGGCACTCCCTCCCACATACCTCCCCAATGCTCACTGCACCTGCACATTCTTATGTCATTGTCCTCCATCTTTCAGAGCATCTTCTGTTTGGGGACCTTTATGCTTGGGTCACTGCCTAGTGCCTGTCACCGTCCTCTCCAGATGTCATGTGCCACCTGCCTGGGTGAGCTTTTCTCATGATCTGCTGTCATGTCTGTCCCCAAGTACAGGCCCCATCCATGGCTGGAGACTTAACTTTGGGGCCCTAGACCCTTTGTTTGGAAGGTCCTGCAGTCAAACCCCAATTCTGACAGCCCCTAACGTGAAACGAGAGTGAAGGGCCCTTAGAAAGGAGCAGGCCTTTCATCGCCGGACCCTGCTCCGGACAGGCGCTGGGCGCTGCTCGTTGGTGCCGCGCCCCACTAGTGCTGCGCCAGGCTGTCTGAGACGCGGCCCACCTCTCAGGTTTATAGTACAACCCACGAGAGCACGTTGCTTCCTAAGATGGCTCTTTCCTCACATGCTCCGACTGCTGCTTTAGCAGCATCTTTCAGATCGGGGTAAGTTAGGGCCAGGGCGAGCCTTTTAAACACAGCCTCGACCCTGAGACATTCCAAGTAGCCACTGCCTGTCAGGGACAGAGCTTCTCTGTGACACAGTTCATGTCACAAAGTTGATTAACTATATTTCTGATTAGCTAATGGCTGGCACCTCACCAGGTTCATTAGTTTTGTACTTTGTATTAATCAAAAGAGGAAAGCAAAGTCAGAGGCAAATAAAGACCTAACCCTCAGATTAGGTCTCGGCAGCCAGCGAGGCTCAGCTGAGAGCAGCTGTGTGGGGCCTGGGACAGGATGCAGCTTAGAACCCAGACTTGGGTTCTGCTTTGAGTTAAAGAGGTCACTGGAGTCATCCTCTAGGGTTAGCCACCCTGTCTCGCCAGCCTGCACAAGTGCCACTGAGTCAGAACAACAGATGGAGTCCTGGAGAATGGTAGTTCTGTCTGTGAGAGACAGGGGACATGTCCCAGAAGGCAGGGCACATGAGGGCAACCTTGGGCTATTCCCAGTTCTCTCCGTGGAAGAGTGTCCCTTGGGGGAATCTTTCCATTTCACATGGAAAGAACTGCGTAGGGTCCATCTATTAACCTCTCCCATTCTGAAGATAAGTGAAGCCTAAAGAAGGGAAATGATTTTCCCAAGTTCAAATAGCTTGTTTCCAGTGAACATGGTACTTGAGCCTGGGCCTTGTGTGCTCCAAGCTTGTATTTATCGCCCAGCTTGGGCTGCTGCTCTTCCACACCCCAGCTCATATCCTTTTGACCCTATTTTTCACCAATGTGCCACAACACAGTGGGGAAGGAGAGGGTGAAGGGAGCGGATCTAAAACCCCCGAGGTCAAATGTGCCCTGAAGCAAGGTCTGGATGCCTGTCCCTCCCTGTGGCTGGACTTTAGGTGGAGCTTCGTTTCAAAGACAATAGTAAACCCAGCAGGGTTGGGCGATCATCAGGGAAAATGCCCCTGATTGAGTCGAGGGACGTGATTCATGGGACTGAATCCCATTGCTCTCCCTTGAAAACAGGCTTTTCAAAGCACAAATCAGCTGGTGATACAGGCCAGATGGGCGCTCCCGGAGTTGGGGAGAAGAAGAGGGCTCCCTGCTTGGCAAGGCAGGGGGCAGACATGGCCGCCTGTCCCCTAGCCAATCTGACCTCCCTTTGTGCAGGGCTGACAAGGGACAGCTGGTGATGCTGGCAAGAAGATGGGCATCGGAACTAGCCAAGTGCCCGTGGGCGAAGGCCAGCAGGAGGGGGAATGTCCATCCCAGAGCACCCCTCCCTCAGTTGCAGGTGCTCACCCCAGGGTCTCCCTCACCCATCTGGCCAGCTGTTGCTCAGAGGATCTCATCAGAGCAGCTAACAAAGTCCTGGACAGCAACTTGCACTTTTGCACTTGGACTCTGGCGTCAGACTCTGGGGTTTAAGTCCTAGCTCTGTCCCCTGGGAAATTACTGCACCTCACTGTGCATTATTATTGTTAGCATCATCATGATAGTGCACGATATTATCACCTACCTCATAGCATGACTCCCGATTAAATGAGTAAGTAATATATAACGCACTTCTAACAGTGCCCGAGACCTGCAAGAACTAAGTCAGTGCAGGCTTTTACTGTTGTTGTCATCAGTGTTTCATATTTTTTTCCCTACACAGAGAACACTGGACATTTGGCCTGAATGTCTCTGATGGGCAGAGGCAGAGTGGCCCCAGCTCCTGGAACCCCTGCCCCGCGAGTGGGAATCCAGGGGAATCTTCTGGCCTTCCCCTGGCTTTCATTTCCCCCAGCACCTGCCCTCTGCAGTGGCTGCTGGGCCATGGGAAGTCACCAGAGGCATTCTTCCAGGAGGGGTGTGTTTTCCGATTCTTGGGGGCATCAGGATTCCAAATATCTGGACAGTGTCTGTTTTGCTAGAGTGACCGAGTAGGGGAATGAGCCTGAGGTTCAAGACCCAGCGATGGCCTTGTCTACCTGTTTGATCTTAATAGAACTCACCTCTCTAAGCCTTAGTTTCCTCATGTGCAAACTGGGAGCGCTGTTTGACCTACCTCACAAGGTCGTTTACTATCCACTTAGAATATGTTTGATGAGTGAGGTCATTGATTTTTTTATTTGTCACCGAGAAAGGATTAGAACCCCACATCAAATACTGTGTGGCTTTGGACAAGTTACTTAACTGTTGTTAAGACTCAGCTTTCTCTTCTATAAAATGAGAATAATTAGACTGACTTCATAGGATTATTGTGAGGATTATAGAAAATCTCATACTGCTAGCACTATACCTGATACGTTGGAGTAGTTATTAAAAAAAGTTGTTTTACCCACCTCACACCCCTGCCCCGAACACACACAGACCTGCGCAGCGGCACAGCCACACGGCTGCACAGCGAGTGCTTCTGAGAAGGACAAGCTGGGGTCCCGCCGAGAGAACGTGGGTGTCTGGTGTCTGTCCTCTCCAGTCACTGCCATGCAGGTGTTATTTTTATTGCAGAAGTTTCTTCTCATATTTTTTCTGGGGGAAAATAACGCAGCTTTTCTCTCTTCTTCCCTCTTGACTTTTCTTTCTTATGAGTTTATTTTCTCTCCAAATCCCCTGGAAAGAAACAGCCTGGTTGTGTTTTCTGCCTGGAGTTGGAGTCAGCCATGGCTGCCTTTAGGGTTCTGACTCCCTAAAGGGGGTGAAATTAGGCTATTTCTCATCCTGAGGCTGCTACCGAAGGGTGTCTGTTGCTTTGACTGGGCCCATCAGGGGCGGACTGAGAACAGTGAGCCACAGTTAATTAGGAAGGTTTCGAAGGCGGGGGGGCCCGGGTGTGGCTTTCCTGCTGGGGGTGGAGGGCGAGGGGTGTGGAGGTCAAGGGCTGAGAGTGAGAGGGCAAGAGGAGGCGTCAACTCACGTCCTGGTGCCACCTGCCTGGGCTCCTGCTGGCAGGGTGAGGAAAACCATCTTCATTCCCTTGTTTATGCAAAATGTCCTCTCTGACCAGCTGAGGCCATAGTCCCCTTTGGCGAGCTAATGGGAGTGTCCTGTACCCTTCACGTATTCTACTCTGACTGGTAGAGTCCAGCAAATGGGCCCTTGGGGGTTGATAATTGAGAAATTTTCTGGGCTCAATTTCTTGCTTAATTGGGCAACAATTAACACCCGTTCCACATCGCTCCTTCCCAGAGAGGAAAGCTCCCAGGCCCAGCCGCGCCCCACGTCCGCTCCCATACACAGTATGCCTGTGCCCCCTCAGGCTTGAAACGGCCACAGGACGCTGGTAGCTGTTCATTTTGTCATTGGATCAATTTGGCCTCTTGCCCATAAACTTTCTGAACTTCAGTTTTCTTATTTTCAAAATGGGGAAATGGATAGCTCCCCTTCAAGTGGTTGTAAAGAGTAGACAGATATAGACATAGATAATAAATATAAATATTAATATAAATCCCCTACCACAGCACCTGGCCTTTAGCAGCTGCTCAGTTAACGGAAGCTTTGCATTATATTGATGATAAATAGCAGTGCTTGGAATGATGAATGGGCTCTGCACGGTATGGGGGGGGGGGGGAGAGACTATGCCTTTGGAGTCAGCACAGCTCCGCTGTCTTCCCCAGCTCTGTGTTGACAACCAAGTGCTCCGCCTACTCTGCCACTACCACTCTCACCATCTTAGTGGTACTACTCGAGTTTGGGGTGCCTACTCTGTGCCAGTCACTGTCAGCGGTGTGAATGCAACAATGTTTATCCAGCATTATTATGCTGATTTTATAAAGGAGAGAACTGAGGCTTAAGAGGTTAAGCAACTTGCCCCATATCCAGCAGCTGCTGAGGCGCAGAGATGGGATTAATACGTAGGATGGTCTAACTCGAAGCCCTGTTCTTAACCACTGCGCAGCAGCCTGGGGCGCCTGGGAACTTGCCTGTGTAACGCAGGAAAGAACAGCTGCACCTCAGAGCTCTGATCAGCCTGCTTTCCTGCTCCCTGTGCCAAGCAAGTCACTTAGGGAAAAGGGGGCCCGTGGTGACGCGTTCCCCTTTCATCTGAGGTTTGCATCTGTAAGAGACAAGTTCCTAGACCGACAGAGGGGACTGACTGAAAGCTTAGGAGGAGTCAACACTCATCTCCTCTCTGCAGGTCCCACAACCTGGGCAGTCACGTTGGTTGATTGTATTTCCAGGGAGCAGCATCGTGTTCTCATTGTGGATCTTAGATCACTTCCCCAAGTGCTCTGTGTGAGAAAAGGTTTCTTGATGGAATGAGTTTTATAAGTGAGGTGCATTATATCCCTGTCTCAGAAATTCACATGCTAGGAAACATAATTAAGGTCCTGAAAAGCCTTGCAGTTAAAAAAATAATATGGTTTACTTTGCTTAACCCATTATTTCTCAAACACACGTGGCCCTATGGCTCTTCATTAAAGTGCCTCCTATTAATATGCCATGGACCAGACGGCAAGGAAGTTTGCGTAGTTGAAAGAACACTGGACAATGAGGCATGAAATCACCCCCACTTTAGCTTTAATAATGTGTGCGAGTCAGTTATCCTCTGGGCTGTAAAATGAGATTGTTGACCAGATAATACCCAGTCTCCTGGCTCAGTGAATCCATAACTATGAGTACATTTATAGAAGGTGGTGAAAGATGAAAACACAAGGAAAGTACATTCCTAGCTTCTGGGGGTTTAAAATCATGTAAAATAAATGCATGTGTGCAGAGCACAGTGCCTGACATTACATAATAAATGTTTAACACATTTTTGCTAAGTGAATGAGGGAATGTGAAAAAGTTGTAAATACATTTAAATGAAGCAAACTGGCATAACAGGATCTTAACTAAAGGATAAGTGAGATCATGAGTAATTGAGATGTGGTAGGAATGCTTCCAGGTAAAAATAAAATTTGAGCAGTTTTGAAGGGAAGGTAGGTAATTAACATACATTCATCACTACGTGCCAGATAATTTACATGTGTTAGTGTTAATCTTTGCAACTCAGTGAGGCACGTCTGGTGGCAGGAGACATGAGGCTGGAGCTAGTGTGCCTCGGATGTTTATGACGTGGGGCACCATGTTCGGTGTTCTTCACGCGTGGTTTTATTTAATCCTTTCAACAGTCCTGTGAAGGACATATTGATGCCCCCACTCTAGAGGCTAAACCAGCTTGGATTGAGAGAGGAGGCGGAAGGGATTAAACACGTGGTCAGGCTTGGGGTCTCCAAGAGGTCTTCTGGCCCTGAATAGCAATCTGAACAACATAAGGAGCAGCTTAGGTATGCTGGGCTCCAGGCAGTCTGCATGCAGAATTTCATCTACTCCCGAGGCAGGGTCAGTTACTTTCTCCACTTTTCACTCAGAGAAACGAAGGCGTAGAGAGCTTGGGTAGCTTGTCCAAGCTGATGGATCTGGCGAGGACGGGCCTGCAGTACCCGCTCAGAGTCCAGCCCCACTCGCTGGCCGCCTGCCTCTCAGTGGCCACACCTGGCAAAGCGACGCTTCCTGACCAGCAGCATAACTCCCAGGGCGCTCTCGCCACTCTCTGAGTTACCTCAGTGCGCGTGCTGTGAAATGGGTATTGTAACTTTCTGAAAGGGATTGATTATATGGGTGTGGGCAAAATATTGTAACCCACCCGGCAGGCGGGAAGGGCGGCTGGTGGCACCGAACGCCCTTACTTGGAGAAGCAGTCCCAGAGGAGCTCTGTCACTGGGCTATGAAATGCCCGGGGAAGGACATTGTGAGTGAGAGGACTCTGCTAGGGGAAAGGACATCTGCTGGGAAGGGAATTAACGCTAGACCCCCTCAGCTGTCTTCCAGTGAGAAAGCCCCTTTGATTAACGGGGCCTAGTAGTATTTTAGTGCAGGCTAAGTGCTACAGTAGGCAGTATTTTAGTGCAGGCTGAGAAACAGGTGGGAAAATGTTCCCTTTCGTGCCAGAGACTGGCCAGAATGCAATAAAGGATGGGGAGGAGTGTGGAAATGGCAAGTGGAAATGGGGGTTTATACAGCAGGGCTTGCTGGCTGGGTTTCTGGAGACAGGACTTCCACTTCACCGTCAGTGCCGCACCTGCGCTATTCTCATTTTCCACAGCCCTCCTGGAAGAAGGGGGCATTTAGAAGTGGTTCTGGTGAGATTAGAGTTTAATCTGTAAATTGGCTGATTACGTTTTCTTCATGGGCTCGGGTGGCCTCCTGGAGACGGGTGCACTGGGCAGGGGTGAGTGAAAGTGCGTTCTTCCTTAGGGCTGGAAAGTTGGATGCCCTGATAACGGGATATCTCAGGTCTCCTCTTTCCTAGCCAGCTGTGTGACCCTGGGTGAGTCAACGCACCTCTCTGAGCTTCAGTTTTCTCATCTGCAAAAAGGGCACTTTGCACTGATGACTCCTCAGGTGCTGCCCCGCTTTAGTGCCCCGATTTCAGCTCTACCCAATCCGGACTGCACCCCACCCTGAAGACCCTCCAGGTCCCTGTGGGCTCGTGCCACGGCCTCCCCCCCCCCCCCACCCCGCTGGCCGGAGGGGAACCCGGCTTCCAGATGGGCCAGCATCTCCCCCTAGCCGCCAGGCGCGGCGCTTCGGTGCCGGTTTCCGCAGCAAACTTGATGCGCGGCTCTGAAGGCAGCGGCGGGCGCCCCAGTTACACCGCAGCGCTACCGCGGACCAGGCGCCGGGCGCGGGCACCGGCCTCCCCGGGGAGCGGGAGGGCACTGGGCGCGGGAGCCCGAGGCGGTCACGCCGCCGCGTCTCGGCGCGGGGAGGGGAGGGGTGTGGAGCCCGAGGGGCCGCAGCTCGCGGGGCGCGGAGCCGCGCAGCCCGGAGCGGGGCGCCCGCTGCTCCCCCTGCCCGGCGCCCGCCGCTCCCCCTGCCCCGCGCCCGCCGCTCCCCCTGCCCGGCGCCCGCCGCTCCCCCTGCCCGGCGCCCGCCGCTCCCCCTGCCCGGCGCCCGCCGCTCCCCCTGCCCGGAGCCCGCCGCTCCCCCTGCCCCGCGCCCGCCGCTCCCCCTGCCCGGCGCCCGCCGCTCCCCCTGCCCGGCGCCCGCCGCTCTCCCTGCCCCGCGCCCGCTGCTCCCCGTGCCCGGCGCCGCGCCCCCGGAGCTGGGCCCTGCCCGCCCGCGCCCTCGGCTGCGCGCCCCTCCCCGCGCCGGGCGGGGCTGCCCGCGCTCCTCCCGCAGCCCGCCCGGGAGGTGCGGTGACAGCCCGCAGCGCACCCGACGCCGCTGGTGCAGAGCCGCGCGTCCGCCCACATGAGCGCCTCTCCCAGACGCAGGTAGGACCCCCACCTTCCTGAGCCCAGGGGAGCAGGCGGGGTGCGGGGCCACAGCGGGCCACCCTGGGTGCTGGAGGCTGTGGAAATACTGGGGGTGGGGGTCGGACGCGCTGTTTGTTCTCAGACCAGTTTCCTAGAGTCACCTCAAAGTTCCAGAGGGCAAGGTAAAGCTATTAACATGGATTGTGGCCTGGCTGTGGTGTCCACACCGGAGAGTTGGTGTCCCCAGGAGGCCACTGGGACAGACTGCCTCCTTCATGATCTCCAGAGATGGCTAAGCTCACCTCCTCTCGGGTAGCTCTGGAGAGGTTCTCAGACAGCCGGTGAGGGCAGGCGGTGGGCGTGAAGACTGTCTGCCCCTCTCAGCTTCCTGGCAAAGTGTGACCTGGGGACACTGGCTTTCCCTGTTCTGGGCAGGGCTTCCCTCACCCATCTGGCCACCCTCATCAACCCTATGCCAATTCCCCTTGCATTGTAGGAGTCCACGATTGGAAAGAAACACAGGGCGAACGTCATGGGGTTCATCCCCAGTAAGACCAGGAGAAGGTCCGCTTTTCCTAATTTCCTCCTGGAGTGGAGCTGGGAGGTCCAGGAATTCCTGTTTGAGCCTAGGGATGCGTGGAGCCCATCCCAGAAGAAATGGAGCTGCTCGTAGGGAGTAGATGAAGGGGTGAGGGGGTGCCCATTAGAATTGTTAGCCATCAAACAACCTGTGTGCACCCATCGGCCAGCCTCATGCCTGAAGAAACTTTATTCCTCAAGAAGTTTCTTAGCCGGGTGCACAGGCCGAGGCCACGGGGGCAGGCAGCTGGCAGCTGCTCTCCAGCTGTGCCTCCTGGTGGGCCTGCAGCGGTGTGAGCGGCGACACTACCCCCTGCCCAGGCCCAAGGGGCAGGGTGGGAGGATTGTGCGTATCACATGTATCGGAAATCCCTAGTTTTATCTAAGGAAAAATTTTAAAGACTTGTAAAAAATAAAATGTTTCCACGACAGCAGCAGATGTAGGAACCCACCTGCACTCTAGGTGAGGGCAAAGAAACGTGCTTAGGAGGCGAGCCCTCTGCCGTGCCAGCACCTCTGTGGGCACATCATCTTTTGGAGACATAAACAGTGCTTTATGGGCCACCAGCCCTCTGCCTGGGGGCTTCTCAAGAGGCGCGGATCTCAGCTGGGCTTCTCTCTTCAAGCTCAGAAAGCTAATATTAGAAACAGTTGGCAAATGCTGCCTTTCTGTCCCCCACCCCAAGGTCCCATTTTCCCCTAATCGGATCTTAAGGCTCACTTTGGAACAGGCACACTCAGAGGGAGGCATCCATACTCTTCTAGTGCAGACTCCCCCCCCCCCCCCCCCATTAAACAGCATTTAGAAGGTTAGGGAACTAAGTATGGACATGCGTTTCCTGTATGAGCAAATCCGTCTTGTGCTCTGGGGAGGTGAACATTTATTCCCACTGTTCAGTGGTGCCTCTGCCTTTGTTCCTTTACTTAAGATCACGTCTCTTGCTCCTACCGGATGTCCCTAGCCATGCCACCTTCACTGCTTCTCACGACTTGAACTGGCTGCCTTTGATGATATGCAGTGAAGTCCCTGGTGAGATCGCCGGTGTTTGTCTGAGGCTCCTCCCCTTGGCTCATTTACTTTGTAACTTGCTCAGAAAATCTTGTCCTCAACTTGCAACTTGGGCCAAGAGCTCTGCTGGGCATCACAGGTATTCAGGAGACCCAGGGTCTCCAAAGGGCATGTGGAAATCCTGGTTTCCCTGTCCACACTCAAAGGCTGTTTGGTTTTGGAGATTTGCAGCTGGGCTCTGGTGTTAGTGTTGGAAAGAAACCATCATGAGCAACTTATCGATACCTAGACAAACTGGAGTGCTGCTATATAGTAGTATCCCAATTTGACATTGTCACCGAATGTGAATGCCTTATTTGGTTTTTTGCTCAGCCGTTTTTAAGGATCATAGGCCTTGAGTGAAATCACATCTTTATAAGGAGATAACATCCTAAAGGTCGTTCCTGCCACCACCTTCTAGCCTTTACTTTTGGACCATACCAGTCATTTGATGTCTTTGTAGATTGACTCACTGTTGACCCCCCGTCAGGGCTCTCCCGTCACACACATCTGTAGCCTGTCCGCTGAACTGGAGTCACCAGCCCGGCTGCAGCTGCCCTCCAGAGGCCTGCACGGCTCTGCTCCCACTGGCTGCTGCTTTTGCACAGCTGGCATGTAGTTACCAGCTGCTTGTGGCTTTGGCCTGTTATTTACAGTTCTGCTGCGAATTCTCACCCATTCCACTTGCCCAGCTGTTGGGGTGTCTTCTCTTGGGGTGCCTGCTGTAATTTACAATGTTTTGGTTTTCATTGTTGTTTCAGCTTTATTAGGATCTTTTCTTTCTTCTCCTTCCCCCCCTTGGCACCTGTGGGACCACATTTCATTTTTGCCTTGGCATGATCACTCCTGAGACTGTACTAAAATCATCATTCTATGATTTGATCCGGAACCCTGAGATGCACAAAGCAGAAACACTGTTGTATCTCTCAGATGCCTGGATTCCACATCCCCTTTATTTTGGTTTATACAAGGCTCTGCCTTCTAAGGAATGCCCCAGTATCCACCCTGCTGGGTACCTGGTGGGTACGCATTGCACATCTGTGTGTGAATGAACGTCTCCAACAAGAGGCAGGAGGGTGGGAACTGTTACAGCAAAGAGAGGGTGGGATCCTGAGTAGGCATTTGCTGTTATGGGGGTCGCTGCATTGGTGTGTGAAGATAGACTTCTTCAGACAGGGGAACACTTGTCAGTGAGCTCAAGTACAGATCTATAAGGTGGCAATAAAAACAGGAGTTTAAGTTCTCTTCTAGAGTGAGCTGGCATTAGTCAGTGTGCGAGTTAGTGATCTGCTGGCCACATTTTCTCTTAGGCTTTCCTCAATCCAGCGGTGAAGCTCTCTTCAGAGAGAAAGTTCCTGGCAGTTTGCAGGATTGGGAAAGGATAGCTCCTGGTTCATCACCACCACGGGAGAGGAGCCTATTCTAGTGGAATAAAGGAGTTAAACTTTGGTTCCACCAGCCATCTTAACAGACTTGAAACAGACGAACCCTTTGGTTTGAGACTAGGTCAAACATCGGACCCTTCCTGAGACGCCAGCAGACATGAAGCAGGAAGCGTGTCCCTCTCTCAGCACCTGCAGGGGCTTCCGGCGCAGCCCTGGAGCCCTGGGAAAGAGGGATTCCACTTTCTGAGCTAGAATTATAATAAAGTTGCTGTGAGGTGGCTGTTGGTTTCAAGGATAAGAACTGAAAAATACAACTTGAACATTTATTTTTTAAAAAAAAAAAAACTTCACAAAATTAAAAATTGATTTGTCCAAAACTACTGGCCTTCCCACGCTCCGCAACACTCAGACCCCACCCCTCACCAGAAGTTGCTGAGCTCAGTGAGTAATACACATAGTTGGCTAGATGCAGGGGTATGAAAAAAGGCAGCCCCTATAGCTCAGCTGCCACCTCATCTAACTGATCCCTGAAGTCCCATCTTTCTGAGCATTTTCAGTGTATGGGACTTAGGGAAGGGTGGGGACAGAGATGGGAGTGGGGCAGAAGAGCAATTTCTAGAAACGTTTGTGAAGACCCAAGCTGCCTGGAGACAGGCTGCCCCAGAAAGAGGGTTGGCCCAGGTGGGGGGGGGGGGTCAGACCAGTCCCTGGGAAGGAGAAAGAGAGAAATGACACATAAAATGATGAAGGATAGACGGGCCGGGTGGCAGAGAGGGGGAGCAAGAGAAGTGGGAGGAGAGACAGGAAACAGGTGGAATGAGAGGGAGATGCAGACAGCAAGTGCGAAGAGAGGTGAGGGGGCGAAGAGCAGGAGATAAATGAAAGCACCTCGCTTCCATGACTTGTCTCTTCCCCTTTTCCTCTGACGAAGGGAGAAAGCAAGTGATCCAGGGAACAGCGTGGTTTCTGTGCTCTTGGAGCCTCATTGAAGCTGTCAAGCTCAACCCTTCATGGCAGCTCATTCTATTTTTACATTTTGCACTTAAACAAATGACCCTGTGACGGCGTTTTCATGAAGATTTTATCCAGCACACCCACTCAGCCAGTGCTGGGGTGGCTGAGCAGTTAGTATAATATTCCACTCAATCAAATGAAGGCATCCTCCGGAGGGGCCTGGGCTTGGGTAGCCTGGGAGGAGCTGTTTCGGTGAGGGCGAAGGGAGCCAGAAAGGAACCTCATTCTCTTCCTTCATGGCTCTTGTTAGCAGGAAGGATCCCAGTCAGCTGAATCCTGGAGGCCTCAGAGTTCCTTTTCTTCTTTTTTCTCTTTTCTTTCTGCAATGGGTTTGATTCCAGCCTTTGTGGGACTTCTTGGTCCAATTCTCCTTGGAGATGACACTGATGCAAAAACAAAACAAAACAAAAAACGTTTTCTTCGGCAGAACGTGCCCTGAGTGAAAGCCCTGCTCATAGTGGGGGCTCTCGCAGCATTCGTTGGCCTGGTCAGGAAGTTCCCGTGCTCTCTGCTGGTGCAACAGTGCTCAGGGAGCAAGAGTAACAAGGCCGCACATTTCACACTTGGTTAGAACCCAGGGCACAGACTTACAGTCGTTGGCTCAGGCATAGACATACGAAATGCACGCCCCTTTGCACATAACCATTCTTTTGGAGAAAACAATGATAAGAGTGCATGTTGAGGGGACCAATTAATAAGACAGGTTTGTTTGGGTGGGTGTGAAAATGGAAGAATATTCAGAGGCCTGTCGCTCCCATGCAGGTGTTTGTGTTTAACAGGCTATTTATGGACTCTTTGCTATCCATATTGAAAGTTTATATGTTCCCCTAGCTATTAACCTCTAAAATGCTGTTTTGACAAGCCTAGTATCTGAACTGGAGAGCAATAAAGACTCTGTTGAGTCAGTTCTGGCTTCAAAAGGAGCAGTGGATCAGACAGCGGGCCTCTGAGAGGAGCTCTTTTCCTCCTGGGTGGCCTTGCAGGGGCTGCTTTTTCATCCGGAATGAAATAGGCACACAAGTCAGAGAACATTCCCTGTGGCGACTGTAGAAAGGTATCTTCATCTCTGCTGCAGAGAACGATGGACAGCATCGACATGAGCCATGTGGGTGTGTGTTCAGAGACTGAGGGAGTGAAGAACTGACAGTCCGTTAGGAGGAAAGCAGAAACCAGTGCCCTTCCCTCCCTTCAGCCAGGCACCCAAGTGTGTTTTCTCTCAGCGTCCTTTCTTCTTGGCTCTCTGCTTCAGGAGGTTCATCTTGGCATGGCTTTGAAGCCAAGGAGACTTCTTATGCATCTTGGGGGAAAAGGGCAACAAGATAAATGTAGTGAGGACTTCTGTACTACCCTCAAGTTCACAGTATGGCCTCCTTGGTGTAGAGTAGAGCCTCCGCCCGTCACTCAGGCCTGTCAGCTCTGCAGTGCTCAGAGTGAAGCGTGATCCCCAGTGCCCGTTCCTCAGCCGCTGGAGCCGAGCATGACTGTGCCCATCATTGCTTTGTCATATGTATTCCCCAGACTTCTATACGTGGACCCTGAGCCTCTTCATGTTCAAGTCTTTATTTAAATGTGTCCCCAGAATGAGTTCCTCAACGTGTTGGAAAGTAGAGGTTATGCAAAGTCCTGATCTGAAAGTTCCCTTTCCTGGTGGGGAGACTAGTTAGCTGTCTCCTGGGTATGGACAGGAGACAAAGCACCTGGAGCTCTTCATCATTATGATGTTATTTTACTAAAACATCATTCACATTATGTGCCATTGCTCATAGATCTCTTTTGTTATTTGTCAATACCTTATGCAAAATAAATTATTATTATCCACATTTTTTAGTTGCAGAAATTGGGGCATAGGGACATGAAGCCCAAGATCACATAGGCAATAAGTGGTACAGCCAGTTCTTAAACCAGCACTCTAGTCTTAAATATTATATACCATTCTTTCTCCTGTGGATTCGACCTTAAGTTTTCAGTGCCATTTTTTCTCTCATAGCCTTTTTCATCATCTGTCATTAGTTCGCTACCTCTGTAGATAAGAATTTACAAGCACCTACTTCTAGTTGATACACCAAGGGATTCCTTAAAACGTGGATACCCATGCAAACCCAATTAAAGGAACTGAGAATAGAGAGGTAGACCATATTATTTTCATTGGGACCTACAGAATTTCTTTTGGGTTTTGGTATTTTAATCACTGCCAAATTGTCTTGACATTTAAGTCAAAGAAAATGCTGAATGAAGGTTGGCATTATACCTACTCCTAGAACTATGATGTCCTTCCTTTTTGGTAGATTATTCTAAAGGAACAGCCCTGCCCCGTAGCCTGCTCCACCTGAAACAACAGCTAAATGCATTTCTCTAAGACCAAGAAATTATGAGAATTTGAGGGAAGCTATCACTTCCAAAAGAGAGCTGAGGAAAGTCCTTTGAGATTCAAATCTATAAATCAGCCTTTTGAGACCTTTCTTTACCTTGGCAGGCCGCTCCCTCTATTTGAAGTCAGTATGCAGCAATCAATAGAGCAATGCTAACTTCTGGTTCTGGCTGGTCTTTTGCATGCATGAGCTCCCTGCTGTTTGTTTAAGAAAGTGCAAACCAAGGTAAAGAAGGCTGTGCTGATGGCTTGATTCATCAGATAGACCAATCCAAGCTGAATGATATATTTTGGCTTGTCAAGAAGCAAGAACAAAGCCCTGGCTGACTAGCTCAGTTGGAAGAGAAGTAAAGTGAGAAAAGGACTGGGTCTAGAGAGGGGCTGGCCCAGCTTCCTCAGGCAGCAGGTGCGGAGTGAGAAGGGATCTCTCCAGCCTGTGGGGGGGGCGGGATTCCCCTCACGGGACCAAGGCTGCCTTTCCCAGTCCAGGGCACCAGAGCTGAGAACAGCGGCCCATGTAACATGCAGCTGTGAATGTCAACGTGAATGCCAGGGAGACGGGACCTGGTCTGAGATAAAGCCACTGTTTTTGTTTGTTTGTTTTGTTTGTTTTTAAAACCAGAGAACAGGATTTTCATTAGCAGCTACTCACCCCAGGCTTCAGTGGAGGGAGGATGGTCCAGACTGGAGTTGGCTGAGGAGAGGCTGGGTGGGAAGCATTGCGGGGAGACGTAGAAAAGGGTGGCTGGGCGACTTGCAATCTGTTCCCCCTCCCATACTGAAGCAGCCATTTTTCCTGAGAGGTGAAGGCCCCTCCCAGCAGCCACAACTCAGGAAAAGGCAAGTACCCCACCCTAGGGGGTGTAGCTCACCCCACCATCAGGAATCCCACCTGCCACACCCTGCATCTCAACCCCTGCAGAGAAGACAGCTGCAGAGGCCAAGCCTACGGGTTTGAACAGTCTCGGGGTGTCAGTGACTGGCTTAGGGGTGGGGCTGTCCAACCCACTGTCCTGGGAACCTGACTGGTGCTTCCTCAGCATGGGAGGGCTGATAGAAAACTCCCGGTTTCCAGCAGACCCCACCAGACTGCATATAAGGATCTCTGCCCAGCCAAGGGCAGGGAAATATTCTGGGACACTCTCAGGAGAAAAGCTCTGGGATGGGGAAACACACCCACCATTCTCCCTGAAATCTGAACGGCACCTCCCCCTCACAGGAGACCAGGGGTCTAGACTCCCAATTCTACCTAAAGCCCTTTCAGAAACAGCCTTTTCAGTGATTAGGACTGACAGCTGGCCTGCAGATGAAGGCAGGTGGAGGCAGAGCCTGGGGAACCTGGGGCCCCCTGCTGCTAACAAACCAGCCCTAGCGTGAAGCGTGGGCCCTCCCACACACAGCCAGGTCCTATGGAGACAGACACAAACTTGGGTCTCTTGAAGCTTCAAACGGGTTTCCAAGAGCCAGACGTGGACAGCTTCTAACAGTGTGCCCAGAGCACCTCCCGGGAGGCCCAGAAACGCAAACAGTCGGCCTCGGTCAACAGAAGAGCAGGACCCAGAGGACATCCCAGCAGGCACTAAACTCTGCCAAGGGCAACGCCACTTAGCTTTTTTTTTTTGCATTGTCTGCTTAATCTTTTCTTATTTCTTGCTTTGTTATTATTTTTGTCTTTTATTTTTTTCTTTCCCTTTCTTACTCTATTTTTTCTGCTTTCTCCTCCTTTTTCCGTTCAAGATTTTTCCTTCCTTTCTCCTTTTGTACCGTTTTCACTTTTCTATTATTTATTATTTCTTTCCCTTCTGCCCTTTCATGTTCCTTTTTCTTCCCTTTCATTTCTTATCATATTCTTTTCTTTTATTATTCTTGTTCTCTTTTCTCTTTCCTAACTCTTTTCTTTTGTGGTTGTTTTTGTTGTTGTTGGGGTTTTTGTATTGTGGGGTTTTTTGTTGTGTCAGCATCCGCACAACAGCTCACACGACGTGGTTGGGGTGAGCTTCACAACCAGCTGTTTGAGAGGAGGTCCCACCCACGCATGGGACAACAACAGTCAGAACTCAGTTACAAGAGGAGAGCCCAAATAACCCACACAAGGGACATTCCTAGAGCATCCACCTCAGGAGATCAAAGAGAATGCACCATTGGGACCCACAGAACACTTACTACTTAAGGGCACCCCATGAACACTAGGAGGCATAGCAGTTTGATGTAATACATAGAAACAAATACAAAGGGACAACAAAATTGGGGAGACAAAGAAACAACCTCCAAATAAAAGGAGAGAACTCCAGAAAAAGAGCTAAATGAAATGGAGGTGAGCAATTTATCAGATAAAGACTTCAAAGTAATGGTTATAAGGATGCTCAAGGAACTTAGTGAGAATTACAAGAAACTTACTGTGAACTACATCATGAAGTAAAAAGTAGAAACCATAAACAGGAACCAGTTGGAAATGAACAACAACATATTGGACATCAAAAATACACTGGAAGGAATCAAAGGTAGATTGAGCCCTAGCTGGTTTGGCTCAGTGGTTAGAGTGTCAGCCTTGACTGAAGGGTCCCAGGTTTGATTCCAGCCAAAGGCACATACTCTCGTTGCAGGCTCAATCCCAGTGTGTGTGGAAGGCAACCAGTTAATGTGTCTCTCTCACATTGATGTTTCTCTCTCTCTGTCTCCATCCATTATACTCTTTCTGAAAAAGCAATGGAAAATATATCCTTAGGTGAGGATTAAAAAAAAAAAAGTAGATTGAAAGAGGCAGAAGATCGAATCAGTGATTTGGAAGACAAGCTGGAAAAAACCCCCACCAAATTAGAGCAGCAACAAGAAAAAAGAATTAAACATCAGGAGTATCGTTTAAGGAAACTTTGAGACAACATGAAATATAACAACATCTGCATCATAGGGTTGACAAAAGAAGAAGAAAGTGAGCAAAAGGAATAGAGAACCTGTTTAAAGAAACAATGATGGAAAACTTTCACAATCTGGTGGAGAAAAAATCACACAAGTTCAGGAAGTACAGAGAGTTCTAACCAAGGTGAACCCAAAGACACTCACACCAAGACACATCATAATTAAAATGACGTTAAAGACAAAGAAAGAATCTTAAAGACATCAGGAGAGAGAAAGTTACCTCTAAGGGAGTACCAATTAGAATGTCAGTTGATTTTTCAACAGAAACACTTCATACCAGAAGGAATTGGCATGAAGTATTCAAAGTAATGGAAAGCAAGGACCTGAGCCCAAGACTGCTCTATCCAGCAAGGCTTGAAGGCAAAATAAAGAGCTTCACAGAGAAAAAAAGGCTAAAGGAGCACATCACCACCAAACCAGCACTGTGAGAAATGTTAAGGGGCCTGCGGTAAGAAGAAGAAGAAATCGAGAGAGAAATGAACATAGGTATAAAGAATAAAAAATGACAAAAAATAAGTACCTGTCAATAATAATCTTAAATGTAAATGAACTAAATGCTCTAATCAAAAGACAGGGTAGCTGAATGGATAAGAAAACATGATCCAGCCAGCCGGTGTGGCTCAGTGGTTGAGCATCGACCTATGACCCAAGAGATCATGGTTCATGTCCTGGTCAGGGCACGTGCTTGGTCCCCAGTGGGGGGCGTGCAGGAGGCAGCCGATCAATGATTCTCTCATCATTGATGTTTCTCTCTCTCTCTTCCTCACCCTTCCTTTCTTTGAAATCAATAAAGATACATTTTAAAAAAATTAAAAAGCAACAACAGAAATGCTCCATATATATGCTGTCTACAACAGACCCACCTCAGAACAAAAGATTCACAAGATTGAAAATGAAGGGATGGAAAAAAATATTCCATGCAAATGGAAATTATAAAAAAACAAGGGTAGCAATACTCATATCTGACAAAATAGACTTGAAAACAACATCCACAAAAGAGACAAAGAAGGATACTACATAATACTAAAGGGATCAGTCCAACAAGAGAATTTAAGCCTTGCCCTAACCTGTGTGGGTCAGTGGTAAGAGAGTGCCTGCACGCCAAAGGGTCATGGGGTTGCTGTCCAGACAAGGGCACATACCTGGGTTGCAGGGTAGGTTCCTGCCCCAGTCAGGAGGCAACCAATTGATGTGTCTCTCTCACATCGATGTTTCTCTCTCTCTCTCTCTCTCTTGCTTTCTCTCTTTCTCTCCCTCCCTCTTCCCTTCCTCCCTCTCTAAAATATCAGTGGAAAAAATATCCTTGGGAGAGGATTAACAAAACAAAAAGAGAAAGAAAAGAAAACGTAACCCTTTTAAAGGTATAGGCACCCAACATAGGGGCACCTAAATATATTTTAAAAACTCTTGGAAGGCTTTAGGGGAGAGATCAACAGCAATACAGTCATTTAGGAGACTTGTAACACTTGACTTACATCACTGGATAGATCTTCCAGACATAAATCAACACGGAAACAGCAACCTTAAATGACACACTAGGTCAGATGGGTTTAATAGATATTTACAGAACATTTTATCCCAGAGTGGCAGAAGATACATTTTTCTCAAGTGTACATGGAACATTCTTAAAGATAGACCACATGTCTTAAATTCAAGAAGATTGAAATCACATTAATTATTTTCTCGGACCACGATGGTATGAAACTAGAAATCAACTACAATAAAAAAAACCAAAACCCTCAAAAACATTCAAATGCATTGAGACTAAATAGCTTATTATTAAACAATGAATGGATTACCAATGGGATCACGGCAGGAGTAAAAAACTTCCTGGAAACAAATGAAAATGAGCACACAACCACCCAAATCTTTGGGACACAGTGAAAGCAGTCCCCAAAGGGAAGTTCATAGCACTACAGGCCTACTTCAGAAAACAAGAAAAAGCTCAAGTAAACAATCTAACCCTACAGCTAAAAGAATTGAGAACAACTAGAGAACAACAAGAAAAGCCCCGAGGAAGTAGAAGGAAGAAAATAGTAAAGATCAGAGCAGAAATAAATGACATAGAGACTTAAAAAACAATACAAAAGATCAATGAAACTAAGAGCTGGTTCTTTGAAAAGATAAACAAGATTGATGAACCTTTAGCCAGACTCACCAGAAAAACAGAGAGGCCCCAAATAAATAAAATAAAAAATAAAAGAGATGAAGTAACAACTGACATCACAGAAATACAAAAGATTGTAAGAAAATACTTTGAACAACCATACACCAACAAACTGGGAAAAATGAACAAATTCCTGGAAACATACAATCTACCAAAACTCAGGAAGAAACAGAAAATCTGAATAGGTCAATAACACATAATGAAATTGAAAAGTAGTAAGGAAAACTCCCAGAAAACAAAAGCCCTGGACTGGATGGCTTCACAGGTGAGTTTTACCAAACATTCAAAGAAGAATTAACATTCATCCTTCTCTTCAAACTATTCCAAAAAATTCAAGAGGGTCAAAGACTATTTAAGCTCTTTTACAATGTCAGCATTACCCTAATTCCAAAACCAAATAAAGACACTACAAAGAAAGAAATTTACAGGCCAATATTCCTGATGAACAAAGATGCTAAAATCCTCAACAAAACCGGATCCAGCAATATATTAAAAAGTTCATACACCATGACCATGTGGGACTTATTCTGGGGATTCGGGATGGTTCATTATTCACATATCAATAAACCTGATACATCACAAAACCAAATGAAGGACAAAAATCATGTGACTATATCAACAGATAGAAAAAGCATTAGACAAAATCCAGCACCTATTTATGATAAAAATTCTCAGCACAGTGGGAATAGAGGGATCATACCTCAACATAATAAAAGCCATTTGTGACAAACCTGCAGCCAACATTATACTCAAGTAGAAGCATATACTATGTTCAGGGACTGGAAGAATTAAAATCATTAAAGTGTCCATACTACCAAAAGCAACCTACAGATTCAATGCAATTTCCATTAAAATACTAATGGCGTATTCCACAGAACAAATATTTCAAAAATTTATATGGAACCAAAAAAGACCCCGAATAACCACAGCAATCTTGAGAAAGAACAAAGTTTGAGGGATCACAATACCAGACATCAAGTTATACTACAGAGTCACTGTGATCAAAACAGCCTGGTACTGGCACAAGAACAGGCCTATAGACCAATAGAACAGAACAGAGACCCCAGAAAGCTACCCCTGCCAGTATGGTGACAGTGTTTGACAAAGGAGGTAAGAGCATACAGTGGAGAAAAGACAGTGTCTTCAATAAACATTGTAGGGAAAATTGGACAGGAACATGAAAAAAAATGAAACTCGACCACCGACTTACACCACAGACAAGAATAAACTCAAAATGAATAGAAGACTTAAATGTAATTCATGAAATCATAAAAATCCTAGAAGAAAACACAGGCAGTAAAGTCTCAGACATCTCATGTAGCAGTATTTTCACCAACACATCTCCTAGGGCAAGAGAAAGAAAAGAAAAAAATAACAAATGGGACGATATCAAACTAAAAAGCGTCTGCATGGCCAAAGAAACCGTCAACAAAATGAAAAGGGGACCCACTGTGAGGGAGAACATATTTGTCAGTGACACATCTCATAAGGGGTTAATTTCCAAAATATATAAAGAACTCATACAACTCAACACCAGGAAGACAAACAATCCAGTTTAAAAATGGGCAAAGGACTTGAATAAACACAAAGAGGACATACAGATGGCCAAGAGACATATGAAAAATTGTTCAATGCCACCAGTCATCAGGGAGATGCAAATTAAAACCACAATGAGTATCACCTCACACCTGTCAGAATGGCTCTATCAACAAATCAACAAACATGTGCTGGCGAGGGTGTGGGGAAAGGGAGCCCTGTGCACTGCTGATGGGAATGCAGACTGGTGCAGCCACTATGGAAAACAGTGTGGAGGTTCCTCAAAAAATTAAAGATGGAGCTGCCATTTGACCCAGCAATTCCAGTTCTAAGAATATATCCTAAGAATCCTGACACACCCATCAGAAAGAATATACGCACCCCTATGTTCATAGCAGCATTATTTACAATAGCTAAGATCTGGAAACAGCCCAAGTGCCCATCAGATAATGAGTGGATAGAAAAGCTGTGGGACATTTACACCATGGAATACTACGCAGCTGTGAAAAAAGGGAGGATCTCGTACCCTTTGGGACAGTATGGAGGGACCTGGAGGGTATTATGTTAAGTGAAATAAGCCAGGCAGAGAAAGACAAATATCTCATGATCTCACTTATAAGTGGAATCTAATGAACAAAATAAACTGACGAACAAAATAGGACCAGAGATATGAATGCATGGAACAGACTGACATCTCAGTGGGAGGGGAACAGGAGGAGATTAACTAAAGAACATATATGCATAACCCACAGACAATAGTATTAGGAGGGCTTGGGATGGGGCAGGGTTGGGCAGAGGGGGCAGAAGGGAGAAAATGAGAAACATAAGAATGGAGTTAGAATTACTGAATGTAGGGATTTTGAACCTCAGGTCGCTGTAGCTTTCGTAATTGCTTATGTTATTGGTTTAGATGCTAGCACTGCATGTGCTGTGCATATTCTTTTTTCATTAAAATAAGTTGAACTGAAAAACAAAACAAAAAAAAGAACTGAAGAGTTAACTATATATAGTACTAAATTAAATACATAATATATGTTTATATATTAAATTTATATATTTATATAATATAATTATATACAATTAAATTTGTAGCAGGAAGAATGAATGGGAACCAGTGTCTATGGCCTGCCCAGCGTTGTGCTTGGTATCTTACATTCGTTGTTTTAATTCCCATTTAAACCCTGTATAGGGAGCAAATGAAAGCCCCTTTCTTGGAGAAAGTAGGAAAATAGCAAAAGACGAGTGCTCCTTTTTGAAGTGTAAATGTGAAGAGCCATTTGAAGCCACTTCAAGAGATAACTGCAAAAGGGAATTTAATCAATAATTTCTATTTCCTCCATGACGAGAAGGGGAAGTCACCTTCTGGGAGTGAAGTAGGAATGGCGTAGGGAGTTCCGGCCTGGAAAAGCTTTAAAGGGTCACAGGTACGGACTGTGGGCAGGCAAAAAGATTTCCACACAGTGCTGGTGGCTCGGAAGCTGGAAAGCATCCTCGGCGTGGCGCTGTGGACGCAGCTCCGCCACGGCCACGGGCTGGGCAGAAAGAGCAGCTGGTTGGATCTCAGCTGAGCAGGAGACGAATCGGGAAGGTTTTGCAAAACCACAAGGCATTGACAGTGCCGGTGAGGCTACTGCTGGGGCGCGTGAAGCGGAGATGACTGATGATCGGCAAGAACGGTGAGGTTAGGAGAGGAGACTTGAGGGAGGGATAGACGGAGAGCTGTCAAAGGATTAGAGGTCGAGATGCTGACAGATCTCAGAGGTACCGTGAGGTTCTAGGGTCGACATTGAGGTAAAAGCTTGTTTCCGCAGGATGCGTGCGTGACCACCTACCTTAAATTATCATTGTCGTTCGGTATGATCCAAGGTGGAGCTCTTTATTGTTAAATGGGTGACCAGGAAAGGCTGTGGGAGGCAGCATAGGAAGTCCCCGTCCGCCTGGGGTAAGTTAAGTGTGGGCCTCCCTGGGAAGAGAGTGCTGTGCTAGATGACGTCTCAGGTCTGCCTGCCGCCAGGTCTTACGATTACGTGCAGGTGCAGAGCCCAATTAACAGGTATCTAGAAGAGTTTCTAAAATGTGCTTCGAAATGTAAGCTTTTCCTCTCTGGGACTTTTGAAACTTCAAGCCACAGCATTATTTTTCAAATGGGCCTTATTGTTTTATTTTATTTCATCAATACCTTAAAATAATTTTGTCTCTTCCAGAGAACAGTTCTTATCTCTTGCTTCATGAAATTTTAGGTTCATGAAGTGAATTTTCTAGGCCATTTCCCACACCTCCACTCCAGGCAAACAGCATAATGGTTTCCATTTTCATTTAGTCCAGCATGTTCTGTGGAGTTGATTTGCTGCTGAGCCACATGCTTTCACAAGTGTTGTCATCAGAAGCCAAGCAAATGTGGGGCCTGCTGAGGCAGACAAAGGAGCTTTCTGTCACTCGGGGAACAGCACCTGCGGGTGGTGAGCCCGGCTTGTCTGGCCCTTCCTGAGTTCTTCTATTAGACGTCTCCGCAGTTTGTGTGTCCTGACTCCGTCCCCCTCACACCCACCCTCAGCCTCAGGCTGCCCGTCTGGGTGTTGTTTGCTGCACTTGCTTGTCTTGTTCTACACACAAACACCGAGAGAACACAAGCCTCCAGGTATCCGTGAACACTTGGTGTCATCCAAAGAGAGCTTTAGAAATCAGAAGAATACGTGTCTCAGCTATGTTTTATCTCTCTGCCTGTTTGTTCACCTCGATTACAGAGCACTGAAGCAAGGCTTTGAAACGTCCTTTCTTGTCTCTGTCAGTCTGCTATCCTTTCTGACGGGCAGTTCTGGTTCCTTCCACGGCTGCTACAGTGGGAGACTGAATGCAAGGCTTCAGTGTAGGTGTCCAATACAGTTAGCAGGGCGCAGTCTGCGAGAGCGCCCTTCCAGTGAATCAGTCGTTACTTAGTTTTATGATAAATTCTGGATAAGAAATACTAAAAATTAGGGTCTCGGTTGCCTTCCATGGCTTCACTTTTCTATGTTCCTGTCCATTTAGAAGCCTGACTATTTAGAATCATCTGACTTAACCTTCTACACATGAGGAAAATGCAGCCCAGAGAAGGGAAGTCAGTCACCCAAGCCTGTAACCCTGGTTGGCGGCAGGCCTGGGACTAGCACCCTATCTCCTAACACAGGGTTTCATGCCAGCAACTAAGTGTGCAGTTGCAGGTGAAGGATATTTTGAGGTGCGGGAGAATGATGTTCCCATTTAGGCGACTGCTTGTGGGGCGACATGCCGAGTGTTCTCATGCTCTGCTCGCCCTGTGTGCAGGTCACCTTGCGAAGCGTTCGTGCTGCGCCCGCCGAAAGTAGCTTCTCCTCCATCGTTGTCTTTGTGTGTGTGCTTGAGGGAGGGTAATCTGAGCAGGTAAATTTGTTTCACCACCACACATTTAAAAACCATAAGCAAGTCAGCAAATAAAAGCGAGTCTTCTGATTATTATAACGTCTCCCTCTGTTAACAAGCGGAGAGTTATGTGGATACTTGAAAGCTGACCCTTTCTCCATTGTTGGTCTCATATGGCAGAGAGGCCGGAACCGTGGATAGCAGCAGCCAACTCACCAGGTCTCAGAGCGGAAGGCCTGTGGGTTTAGGTGACATTTCTATAACATGAGCACAGATTTCCCTGACTGCCAGTCGCCGACGAGCTTGCTCTGCCTGCTGAGGTGTGGCGCAGACTGTGTGACCACCCCGGTGAGGAATCTGAGCCAGTGCTTCTTTCAGAAATGGAAATTCTCCCACGTTACTGTCTTGTCGGGCAGTTTGCTGGATTAGATGCTTAAGGCTGCAGAAACCAGTACTAAGCTGATGTCCCTACCTCTGAGATTTTTGTCACCCCCCACAGGAAAGGCATGCTAGAAAAGGGTAAGACATGCTTAGGAAGAAGGCCATCTCCAAGTTTTATCTCTTCCATACATAGGTGGGAAAAGGTCATAGACACGAAAATGTATGGGAACCAGTTATACTGCTCCTAAGAAAATGATGGACGTCTTCTGAGGAAGTTTCCTGGTCTCCCACCTCTGTCTTCCTAGAACACAAGTGAGTAAGTTATATTGTGAAGCCCTCAAAGAAATCACCCAGGCTCTTTGGCCAGAGCTTGGGGCCTCTAAGAGTTTAGCTGCCCAGAACTCATGGTCATTTCGGAGAATTATTTCCTACTTGCTAATTATTTCACTCTCTGGTTTTGCTTTCCCTGGGGAGAATCCCATCTGGACAAAATATCAGTGAACAGCCAGTAGCCATCCATGCTAATAGCTTTACTGAGTGTTCGCTCAGGCACGCGAGCCGTGAAGAGCAGTGTGAGGCGTGGCAGGTTTCAATATATTCATGGTCTCTATGCTTTACTGTTTTCCTGGCCTGTACAAATGCTGTTAACTGCTTCCAAAAATGTTATAAATTATGTGTTTATTGTCTAGACTGTTCCTGTGTTATCTGTGTCATTGTTTCCATCTGTTCTTAAATTACTCGTTCAATAATTTTGTGTTTGTCTGTCCAATTCTCCCCTTTCCCAGTGAAACTGAACCTAGTTTTCCAAGGTAGACCATTTTGCTATTGAGTCTCTGAGACAGAAAATGGAAATATAAAGCACCATTACTTCTTATAGCCCCCTTCCTCTCATAAGAAACCACCGTCTCTGTTGAACTTTAACTGAAACCACAGCCCAGCGTTCCAAGGAGCCATCTAGCAAACATGAGTATCATTAAGGTCCAGAGATTTCTAACCACAGTCTTACTTACTATCTTTGGAATAAAAGCTAGATAGCAGCCTAGCTCACGTCTAATGCAGGAAGGGCAAGTTAAGTACAGTCTTGGCATTCTTCAGATCCTGACCCTACAGACATTACAGCCTGCAAGCTTTGCTTTGGTAATAGTCTCCTGGTGCACTTGTCTACCATTTGTTTAAATTACTGCAAAGCAACAGACAGCGCCCCTCTGCTTTTGTTTCTAGATCACCCAGTGTTCAGCTAACGGGCTCTCACTCTCTGCTGAGGGCTTGGGTCATGAGGCGGCAGATGTGGGAGAAGAAATACTAGGAACGAGCTGTATTAAAACATGATTTACAGCTCTGTTGCTCAGTTGCCACAGCTTCGGTGGGGCACGATGGCATCTGTCTTCCCCGTTGTCACATAGAGCATGAGAGTGCTCTTCCGTGAGCGAGCCTCCCGCGGAGTAGTCAGGGTTTCAGTAGATGTTGTTTGATGCTGGCGTTGATCCTGGTCTAATCTATATTAAAGGATGACCATCCTACTCATCATTGTCATCAACAGCTTTTATCGCAACTTTTACCATGTTCCAAACACTTTGCATAGCGCAGGACATTCACGACCTCACTTAGCTCACGCTCCACTGTGGTCAGTGCTGTGACTTTCCCAGCTTTGCAGAGGAGGAAGCCAAGACTGGAGAGACTTAATGATGTCCTCAGGTTATTTCACTAGTGTTCTGAGCTGGGCTTCAAATTCAGGTCTAATTTCAGAGCCCGAGGTTCCGACACAACTGTTCTATGAAACGAAGCCATTGGAAATGGCTTACCAGGCATCTCCTCCGTGGAAGGTGCTAATTATGTTTATGGGGCTCGGGGTACAGAAAGGCATAAGACTCCTCCCATCCCCACATGGCTTCAGATATTCTTAGGCAAGAAGTCATTTCAAAAATAATGAAAAATACACTAAATGCCCAATATGGGGAACATACTAAGTATCATTTTAATAAGGAGGAGGTCTTGGAGAAGGTGAAATTCACACTGGGACACGAAGAATGGGCGGAGCTACGTAGATGGAAAATAAATAGGAAGGCGACGTGAACAAACCTAAGGATGAGCAAGTAAGTCCAAGGCGCGTTGCTTGCTGAAGGGGTTCACGATGAGTTATCCAGGAATGAGGTCTTTTTCCACTGGCCTGTTTGGTCAGCATACATTTACTGAATGCCTACTCGACGGAGGTGTTTTGTAGGGAAAGAAAGAGAGATAACTGAAAATGTAGGGGAAGCCTTGGCCTGGGTCACCCTCATCCACACGGGCTGGATCAGCCTTGTCACCTCTCCTGCGCTGCGTGCCCGGGCACTGCCCAACCCCCTCGCTGGGGCCCGAGCCACACCACGCCCTCCCTGCCCCCAGGCCCAGGCCCCAGGCCCCCTGCTGCCGCGGCCCGAGCCCCAGCAGTGACTCTGGCTGTGCCCCTTTGGGCTTCTCAGCTTGTGCAACGGGGTCTGCACGGGGCCAGCCTCCTGCGGCTGCGTTGGTGGCGGTGGCCTCGCGCTGCACACCTGAGGGGACAGAGCTTTTTGTTGAATTCCTGAGTGATGAAATTAAGGAGGAAAAGAAGGGACAGACACGTAAGTCTCTCCCCACCACCACTGTTGCATGAAACAAAGCCATCAGACTGTCTGGAGGTTGGGAGCTGGAAGTGAATGGGACAGAAGCCAAATTAGGGCGGAATTCTGCTGGCGGAAAGGTCACCGTGACTTTCACATTAACAGCAGTAACGTCTGATGGGGAGGAGGAGCCCTCCCGAGGGCAGAAGGTTGAAGAACAGGAGCCTGAATTGACACCCACTCCCGACGTCCAGGCGGACGTGATGACAGACGGTGGCGAGAAGGCCCTTTGCTGGACGGTCACTGTCCAGAACCTGAGGATGGACAGGAAGAGGAGGACCAGAGGGACATTGTCTCCGTCAGGGAAGTGAGCTTTCAGCCCGCTGGCGAATACCAACGGAAGGGCACGATTACACGCCGCACACGGGTTCCCCGGCCTGGGCCTCGTGTGACTCCCGGTGGGTTTCCTTGCAGAGCGAGGGGCGGTCAGCGCAACTGCAGATGAGCCGGTGGAGCTCAGCACAGCCCCGCAGCCAGACGTGCTTTCGTCCAATACCATGGGAAATAATTCAGATTTAAATAACTTCTGTTGTCCTGTTATTTACCATTTATTTATTTCTTCTTTACAAATCTGTTATTCCTAGATTTTTGTATAAGATAATGATGGGCAATAAATTTGGGTGATCGCCTCTAAAAAATGTAGGTTAGAGCCTCACTGATACCAAGTGCAGGAGCTGGGCTTCATCTTGTGGGTCCAGAGTGCACAGTCCGTAGGGGGGCGGTGTAGACGGGTGTGAGACCTTCTCTGGCAGGTTTCCAAGCTGGTTGCCTTGGCCACGTCCCCCTTCCCTAGGTTTCCCTGGGCTTCACATTGGGGGCGGCATTCGTTCCTCTGACAGAACCACCCATTAATTTGCGTGGAGAACACCCACGTTTCGGCAGTGGGGAGGGGAAGACCTGTTAAAGAGAGGGCAGAGCAGGGCAGGTGGGGGATCCGGCTGCTCTCAGGTGGCCAAAGCTCAGGAGGAGCCTGAAGGGGGCGCGGAGGGAGGGGGTCACGCCCTGTTCCTGTGGCGCAGTGAGGGCAGCCGCCCTGTTGCAGGGGATTCATAAGGAGAAGGAGAGGTGATGGCCACAGTAGAACAGGCTGTCCGTTTTAGAGGTTCAGTGGCCAAGGAGAAGAAAATGAAGATGGTGGCTGGGGCACAGAATTGATCGAAGATTTTTTTTCCCCTCAAAATGGGCAAAACCAGTACATAGTTGAAGACAGAGGATACAGACAGAAGAAGAAATTAAAGAAGAAACAAAAGATGTATCAGAGGGAACGCTTCCTGTCCACTGGGATTTCATGGCTCTTGTTCTAATCCCTGGATGAGCAGGACAGGAGCGGGGAGGAGGGGCCGATAGGGGGAAAAGGGACAGCGGGAATGCTTTCAACAACAAAGATAATGAAAATTTAAAAACACTGGATTCATTGGTGCAGTTATTACCTCCTTCCCACACCACCCGCCTCCCCACGCAGTTCTCGGCCCTTCCACGGTCAGTTCACACTGTCCCTAGCCCCGCCTGCGCTGGTGATGGCTGTGCCGCAGTGGCTGCCATTTAAGTTAGAGCTGTCTTGTTTCTCAGGCAGGTGAGTTTACAACATGTGGAGTGTATTTACAACATTTTAAGGAATTTTCTCTCTATTTGGTGGTTTTTCTTCAGTTTCTATCTTTTTGACAGCACTTTTGGGTTATTGGAGCTTTGCCCTTTTATAAAAATGAATGAATGAATGAATGAATGAATGAATGAAGAATGACTGTTTGACACAAAGATTCATGCACCCAGGAACACACTATGTGTGTGTGTATATGTTGTGTACACTCATCTGAAACACAGTGGCTTTCAACAGTTACCTACTGAGCAACTACTTTGCACCAGAGATTGTGTTAAGTGTTGGAGTTGCAAAGAGTAAAGTTGTAACTTTAAAGTTAGGCCTTGCTGTCAGAGAAATTTACTCTTTAGGAAACAAGTCAGGCTTGCAAACAGACACTTTATCTCTAACACGATGAGGGCAGAGATGGAAGTATGTCCCTTACGGAAAACAGTTTCCTGGATAAGGTGGTGTTAAGCATTTATATTTTGAAGGGTAAGTGACAGCAGGCAAAGGAAGATGAGAAGAGCATCGTAAGCAGAGAAAACATAAGCGAAGTCACAGGGGCCAAAGAAAGTGTGGCTTTTATAGAAAACATTGTTATTTGGAACAACTAGATGTACAGTCAGAGGGATGGCTTGAAGGATGTGTGGTATGTGTGGATAGGTGCACTAGGCAGGGTTATCAGGGACCTTATAGACTATTCTACAAACAGTGGAGAGCTTTCGAAGAATTTAAGCAGGGTATTGTGATAATCATATTTATGTGCGGATCTAGTCTGACTGCAAGTGATTGATTCAAGAGAATGATTCAGTTAGGAAGGTCTTTGGCTTTAATTTATCGAAAACTCAACTGATAGCGGCTTAAATAAATATGTGGTGATATTTTTCATGCGATAAGAAGCCCAGAGAAAGGAGGCTTCTGGCATTGGTCTAGACAATGCATTTGAGGACTCGGGCTCATTTCCACCATGCCATCCTCACCATGTTTGCTTCTGACCCTCGCGCTACTGCTCTGTGGTCGTAAGAAGCTGTTGCTGCTCAGGTATCATGTTCAGGCACAAGGTGGAAAGAAGAGGAACGTGGTGGTGCTGGCGTTGCCTGTTCCTTTTCAGGTAAGCACAGGGTTTCTCAGAAGTTGCTCTGGTTCATCCCCAGGTTGGTTCTTGAAAACTGACAAATTCAGGTTTCTGCCATGGAGCCGACTCCTCTTCTACCTCTTTGAATGCCTCGCGGGCCTTAATCAGGGCTTATTCCAAGGCTGGGATTGTGTGGAAGTTGTTGGGGGGTCTGCGGGAGAGAGTTCAGGAGGCGACAGATGGGGATAAGGGCAGGGCTGTTCTTCAGGTAGCTCATGTTTTCTCCGTGGAACTATTTAAAAGCTGGGTAAGAGAAGCTGGGAGCAAACGCTCCTGCTTTGTACAGACACTCGGTGCCGGTAGCAAGGCCTGGGCCAAGAGTCTCCTACAGATTGGGTTTTAGTGACTCCAGGTCAGATGCCAGCACTGTACCTTTCTCAGTACCCCTGCGAGGAGCTGCCTGGCTGGTCTGCCTCCCGCGAACGTGGGGAGTCAGCGTCTGGGCAGAAGCCCCCCTTGCCTTCAGAGGTGCACCCTTGCTGATGCATGCCCGTCTCCAGGCCCTCGCCCCTGGCCAGTATCTCAGGAGGAAAGGGAACAGCTCTGGCACATCCATTTTATTGACTTTTCCTAAATTTGAAAAATATCAAAGCACTATGGCAGTGTTACAGCAATATTTTTAAAAACAGGCAATCATCCATATCCTACCTCTCTGATAAACCAGGGTGTAATCTCCTGTAGTTTTTACCACAGAAATAATGCTTTTTAGCGTGCCTGTCGTCAGAGAGTATGCACGATTTTGCACCCTGCTTTATTTACAGTCAGAGCTCATAAGCTGTGTTGAGTACGTGAATGTTGACACTGACGGGCAGGGGCGAGATCCAGATCACTGACACCATTCATCCCTAAGATCATTTAAACGCAAAGAAAATCTCTCTCATTTGTGACTGTGGTGTGATTCTCTCTTTTTGTTTTTATTTGCCCACATCTTGTCCTTTTGTCTGGCAGCTATTCAAGGAGCAAGAACTTTCTTTAAGGGAAGTGGCGGAGCTTGGACCAGGTCCTTGGAACCTGAATTCTGTCCTTCCGCAGGGACTGTCTGGGTGGCTCTTCCTGCGCACTCTGAGATTCGAGTAGTTGCTGTTTTAGACCTGCCATGGGGTTTTGGAAACTCAGTAACTGCTAGTTAACTAATGTAACACACACACAACTGCAATTCACAATTCCTATAGTTCTGCAAGTCTGTAACCCACAACATTTACATGGAGTTCCACCTGAATTAATGGGCATTGTCCTTTCCACCCTTCCAGCCGTTCTTAAATCACGCCCGAGAACCGCTCTACAAGAACACAAGTGTCTACTTTGACAAACAAACCACATGCACCTTCCACCACTTCTCCTCTCAGCTTCTAAATTTCTCTGACAGTCTAATAAATAAGTCCAATAAGAGAAGATTATTGCATTAATTTCCTCTAGACTGATTTATCCTGGGAAGCACCTCTTCAGTCTTGTCTGTACACCTCGCACCGTGATGAAAGCTGTTATAAAAATCAAAGATAAATGCTTCAAAACATCAGCAGCCAAATTAATTCCAGAATTTATCTCACTGGTGCAAACGCAGTGCTCAGCCTCCAGTTTGATGCAAAGTTATGGGCAGGCAAAGTGTTGATGTTAAGAGGGCAGATGTGTGCTGGGTGCAGGAGAAAGGGAAGTTCCCTTGGAGGACCTGAGTCAGGGGGTCTCCAGAGTGTAACCTGTCCGTAGTAACACCGTCAAAAAAGGGGAGAAGTTGGCATATCACCAAGGAGGCTGGAGCTGGGTCTGTGAGCAGCAAGGATGCCGGTGAGGAGGCCAGGAGCGAGCTGTGAGCTGTAAGGGGCAGGGCAAGTCCTCATTGTGCCCTTTTTATCCGTCCTGGCTTTAATTACGCTCCCACGGTGGCCAGTCTCTGAACTGGGCGTGCTCCCTGCCCTCTGCCCTCAAGTACCAGCTGGAAGAAAATATACACCTAGAAGTTCCAGTGGCTTTCTGTCATTCTGTACATGGAAGGCCCTAAAGTAGGAACCTGACAAAGAAAAGACGCATGAGAGATACTAAACGTGATTGAAATGGGCCGCCTTCCACGGCTCAGGCCCCCAACTGGAGGAGGGCGCCTGTGAGTGCATGTGCTGCTGTGTGTTTAGACTGAGCCTGGGAGAGTGCTGAGCACTCGGCAGGCTCTCGGTGCCTGTTTGTTCCTGCCCTTCCCCCTCAGCATGGACACATGTCTTTCCCTCAGGCGCAAAGCCCAGGGCCCGTGTCTGCGATGGACAGAGCTCTAGACTTGGTAATAGTTATCAAGGTACTTACTGAGCGTACGCTCTGGGCCAGCAAAATAGTTGAAGGTATTATCTTTCCCATACACCTCTGAAGACAGTCTGATTTGCCAAAGATCCTGGAATTAGTTAGAGGAAGACTTGGCATTGGAACCCAGTTGCACCTGATTCTAAAACCTGTGAGTATGTACTCCCAGGACATTTTAGTCCGATGACATTGTTTCTCCAAGAGACCTGATGAACCAGTTGTGATTCCAGCTCTGCTACTTCCTAGCTGAATCTCTTGCTGCTCAGCATATTCATCTGTTAGGTGGAGGGTTGTGCTAGGTGTTGTCTGACATCCCTACTTGCTCTAAGTTCTGTGCATTGTCTGATGCTTATTTTTAAGCAGAATTTTCATCAGCATGATCTTAATCAGTTTGGAATATATGGGGGAAGGATAAGAGACATTCTTAATTCATTTAATTACTGCCTAGTGTTCCTCCCTGGGGATACAGCAGGGACCAGGTTGTCATGGTCTGGCCTTTGGAACTTACCAGTAGAGCAGGGAAAACAGGCACTGAATGTGCTACAAGCCCTGAGTGTTATGCAGAAAGATTACAGCAGATGCAGACGTTTCTGAGGCTAGATCATGTGAACCGAGATCAGACAGTTCTGTGAACGTCTGCGTGTGTCCCAGGCGAGCCAGCAGTGGGGACCCGACATCAGAGCGTAGCCCACACAATGTGCCACCTCGGTGCAGCCTTCTTCCCCACTCTCCTTCTCTTTCCCTTTTTTCTGCTACTCTTTTTTCTCACGTAACCCAGTTTCAGCGGGGCTGTGGAAAGAGCACGAAGCTTGGAACTGTGTCCCCCTAAAGAGAAACACGGGAGGGCGGTGGCAAGGGAGGGAGGAGGGAGGCCGGAGAGCAGAGCGAGGGGCGGGAAGGGGAGAGCCCTGGGTCACAGCTGGGCATCGTCCAGACACCCTGCAGCAGAGCAAGAGGTGGCCAGAAGCAGATTCAGAGCATCTCTGATTTGAACGGGACGCAGTGAGACATGAGCTCCAGCCTCCTCTAATTATTTAAATTCGCTCTGTAGCATCCCAGTAGAGTTTTCTCTGGGCTGTTCTCATGGAAGGGCAGCTGTCTGCCTCGCCAGGCCGGCCCTGTGACTGCGCCAGCTCGGGCTGGGGGCCTCATTGTGCTGGGCTCACTCTTTAAAAAGTACCTTCTATTGTCTGGCTTAACTCTGCCCTTCTGGGTTACATTGAATTGAATCAGTTGGTGGTTGTTTTTTATCCTTCAAATAATTAAAAGGAACCACGATGCTGCTCAGTTGGTTGGAGTGTCATCCTGTCCATGCACCGAAAGGTTGTGGGCTCAATTCCCAGTCGGCATGTACGCAGGTTATGGGTTCGATTCTTGGTCGGGGTGTGTACTGGAAGGCAACAGATTGATGTTTCTCTCTCGCATTGATATTTCTCCCTCTCTCTCCCCCTTTCCCTTTCCCTCTCTCTAAAAATCAAAGAGCAAGTCCTTGGGTGAGGATTTGAAAAGTAAAAGTCAGCCACCATGTTTTCCTGTGTCTTCACTACTGTACACTAAATTCTTGACCTCGATTTTCCCATAAAGCAATGTTTTGTAATCTTTCGATTCTCTGCTCCAGCCATGTTGTCATCCTCTGTGAGCACTCCTGTTGGTTAGTGCTCCCTGAAAAGCGGGGCCCCCAGAACTGAGCACGGTACTCCTGGAGGGTCAACTGGAGGCAGAGCCGGCCTCTTTCCAGACGTTTGGACTTGGACGGAGCCCAAGGTCCAGTTAGAGTTTTTTGCAGCTGCTCTGCTCTGTCCTATATTGAGCTTATAGTAAACAAATTTGTGTACCCTCATTAAATAGCAACAGCTCTTCAAAATATACAATCATTTTGCCTGTATTTTTTATCCTGTTGGCAGTGACGTGAAGATACTGTTGGAGGCATTACTAAAACCTCGGTGTTCACTGTGTTTCACAACTCCCTGACCTGTCACTGTAGTCCGATAACTGTCCGAAAGGGCAGTGAGGTCCACCTGACGTTCCTTGGTTTTAGTGACCATTTGCTTTCCGAATGTTCTTAAAACCATCCTGTAAATCCTTTGGGATTCTGCTGGAGACTCATTTCATGCTTACTGGTCTGTAATTTGTAGTCTCTGCTTTCTTTTCTTCTCACTTTCAGTTTTACATAATCTTCTTTATTCTTCATAATTGTGTGGGCGCACGCATACACGCGCACACACATACACAGGCACATGGAGAAAGTGTGTGCAGGAGCAGCAGAGCTACACCAGGAAGCCAGCAACTCAGGGGCATTAGGAGCAGGAGATGGGAACATGGGAGGGAGGGAGCCTCCAGCAGATCCCTGGGAATCAGGGAAGGCTCCTTGAAATATAGTGTCTTTGCTGCCACACCCACTTCAGGGCCGCAACAGGGGGATGCATGGGAAGCACTTTCCTCAGGCACAAGAGTCTAAGTAGGTGACGGAAAACTCAGTAATCAAGACAAATATTAATGCAGTATATTTTTGAAATAATAGTAATGCAAAAAATCCATTATGAACACAATATTGAAACTTTAAATAAAGGCAGGGTTCGTATGTTATGGTTTTTCATGCTCTATTTTTCTCAACACCTTTATTGAGCTCTAACTCACAGACCACACAGTTAACCCACTTAAAGTGGCAAATCCAATGGTTTTTAGTATTTTCATTGACTTGCACAACCATCGTCACAATTTTAGAACATTTCATCACCTCAAAAAGAAGTCCTGTACCAAATAACTGTCACTCCCTAATTACCCCCAATCTCCACAACCTTAGGCAACTACTAATTTATTTTCTGTCCCTATGGATTTGCTTATTCTGGGCACTTCTTACAAATGGAAATCATACAATATCTAGTCTTGTGACTGGCTTCTTTCACTTTGCTTAATGTTTTCAAGATTCATCCATGCTGTGGCATGTATCAGTACTCCGTTTCTTTTTATCAGTGAATAATATTTCATTGTATGGTTATACCACGTTTTATTTATCCAATCATCTTTTGATGAACATTTGGGTGGTTTCTACTTTATGGCTGTTAATAATGTAGCTGCGAATACAAGTTTTTGTATTTCTCTTGGGTATACACCCAGCACTGGAGTTGCTGGATCATATGCTAACTATGGAAAATCTCTTGAGGGATTGCTGGACTGCTTTCCTAAGTGGCCTCACCATTTTCTGTTCCCACCAGCAATGGATAAGTGTTCTAATTTCCCCACATCCTTACCAGCACTTGTTATTTCTGTCTTTTTTATTATAGCCATCCTAGTGGGTGTGAAGTTGTATGTCATTGTGGCTTTGATTTGTATTTCCCTGATGGAAGGTGATGTTGAGTATTTTTTTATGTACTTATTGGCCACTTGTTTATCTTCTTTGGAGAAATGTCTATTCAGATCCTTTGCCCATTTAAAAATTGATTCTTTTTTGTCTTTTTGTTATTGAGCTGTAAGAGTTCTTTATATATAGCAGGTCCTCAAATAAGATTTCATTCACTGTCGTTTTGTTATGATGTTGATGAGATGTTGATGATGATGTAGGAACTTAACTATTGTTTATACAATTAGCCTGTGGTAAAATTGGTTTCCTTATATGTTGTTTCACTTAAAGTCACGGAACCTGTCGACCATGCTAAGTGAGGACTCACTGTATTCTAGATGCAAGTCCCTTATCAGATATATGATTTACAAAATGTTCTCCAATTCTTGGAGTTGTCTTTTCACTTTCTTAGTGGTGTCCTTTGAAGCAAAAAAGTTTTAAATTTTAATTATGTCCAATGCATTTGTCTTTTATTGCTTCTGCTTTTGATGTCATATGTAAGAACCCAAGGTCACAAAGATTTATGCTTATGTTTTCTTCTGAGAGTTTATAGATTCAGCTCTTACATTTAGTTTTTTTAAAAGGCAAATTGCATGACATTTAAGACTCAGATACTCCTTTCTCACTCAAACTTCATCTGACATCAAGATTGGGAGAAAAGGAGTTTAGCAGAAGCCTTTCTTACAGGTGATCCAGAGTGTTGCTGTTTGTAAGACAGAGATTTACTAGACACCGCAGAGGTTCTGTTATTATCGTGAGGCTTGATTTTGCAGTGTTCACACGCAGAAATGTGGGTGACAGACGAGTATGGGAGGCTCCTGCCTGTTCCCCTGAGCGCCCCCTGCCTGCCGTCCTTCCTTCTCCGCAGAGAACCTTTGGCCCGAGACCCTTTCCGGAGTTGACCCTTGGTCCCCCCGCCCTCGCAGTTACTTACACACGCTGGCGCGCCTCCACGTCAAGCCCCAGTGCCTCACGCCTACCTGTGCGCCCCACCTCCCTCCGATCCTGGGGCCGAAGGCAGCTTGGCTTCCACGCGGCCTTTTCAGGACGTGTCAGGATAGTGACCAGCCCCGTTTCCTCCCACGTGAGCCCCCACTTCCTCCTCCTCCTGCCTGCCCTGGAGCTAATTTATACATATCTCAGGATGATGTCTCTTTTTAATTTTTTCTCTTGCTATAGATAGAACTTAGGAGGTTTCCATGGAAACTCCTGGCCAGAGGTAGGGAACTTTGGAACAAGGGTGAGACGATCAAGCTTTACTCATTCCTGTGGGGCTCTGGGGGTGTCTCCCCCATTCTTCTCCCTACTCGCTCCCCGCCCTTCTTTGAGCAGCTCTTGGATCTGATTTTGTATGACAGTCTAGGAGCCCCAGAGCCTTGTTCAGCCTTAGAACTGAACAAATGGTGGTGACAGTGGCCCTGAGAGTTGTAGTTCTGGGAGGAGGCTCCTGCTGGGTGGTTGTCTGGCAGTTTTAGAAAAACTGTGTTTCACAGGAAAAGGGCAGGATTTTTTTGGCAATGCAGGTTCCCTCTATTGTGTCATGAGGCAAGTCCTGGCTAGAAGAGTTGGGTTCCAAATCACTACCATTGTGTTCATGGTATTGGACGAAATGGAGGCCATCCCGTGCCTCTCGATGACACTGCATTTAAACTAACACTCAGGCTAACTCATCCAGGTGCCTTTCTCTGTGTTGGGCAAAGCTGGTTTCAAAATCCTAAGAAAGATTTTGGGTTTGGGGGATGACACCTTGGTTGATCACATCTGGGTCAATCGTACCTTAAAAATCTAGTCCCGTACAACAAGGTTGTTTTTTTGGAAATGTGGTATTTTGAGTGCGAAACATTTAGGTAGATCCTCTGTACACACTAACTTCCCAGAGATCTAGGGCAAATTGGAGGTGTACTTGTGAACTGCAGCCTGTAGTGGGGCCTCTTCCTTGATATTAGATACCCTTTCTTAGGGGCTGTCTACAGTGTTCTCCCTAAAATCTCTGACTGCCTCGGGAATTCAAATCTAAGCTTTGGTTAGGTCTGAGGTCCAAAGTGAGGGAAACCTGACCCCTGATTCTTGAGTAGATTAGGTCTAACTCTAAACAGGAACTTATCCTCCTGACATTTCAGGCTATTCCTTGTCGTGCTTGGAGCCAACCCCCGCGTGAAAAGATACTGAGATTCTCACATGCCAGGTCTTAGGCACTCACATAAAAAACCAACATGCTGGAACTGGAAGGGATTTTGGAGTCCAGAAGTTCTAACATGTGGCTAACATGTATGAAACATGTATTAAAGGTTCCCTGGGGCCTCTGGAGTTACTGCAGAGACTCCAAGGAGCCACGCATGCTTTGAGGACTACCTGTGTACCAGACACATAAACAAAGCCACTGTCTCTTGGGACTGTGCGATTTTTCTTATGATAAAAAGCAACTCCCATGCTTGAAAAAAATTGCAAACTACTGATTTATTGTAAACCTGTTATCTTACAAATAAAGTAAACAGGGGCCCAGAGGGCAAAAGAGTGAGGTGGTAACTGGCAAGAAGTCCCAGCTAGGCCTGGAGGCTTTGAATGGGGTACATGGGGTACATGTCAGCACCCCCCGCTGTGCTTACCACATCTCCAGCACAAAAGAGGCCTCTGACCAGCACCTAGCAGTGCTAGCTCAGAGCCTGGGAAAGAAACTACACAGTAAAAATAAAACTTAGGTGGTTTCACCTTCCCAGAATAAGCAAATGACAGCAATGGAAAAACTGTGGGGTTTTGGGGGGAGGATGGGGCATGGGGGGGGGCAGGGGACAGCAGTTCTGAGAGTATGCTTTTTTAAATTACCCTTTTGAAAAGCCAATTAATATTTTAAATTAAGTTTTTATCATAGAGTGTGAATCATAACAGAAAGATTGGCTAGCCTCACTTTCAAGACCTGGACTGGGAAGAGCTTTGAGCCTAACTGTAGCTTCAGGCCTGGTGCATTTCTCTCTACTTCTGAGCCTGGTCAGTCAAATCCAGGATCTAGTTCTGTGGGGGATTTTTAAAGGAGCTGAGAATACCAGGGCCCATGATTAAGCGTCATGGCTTCTTAAGTTATTTTGAATGTGAGGTTTAACTGATGTTGATCTCCAAGGTTCAGCTGAATAATCTCTTATTCTGTGAAAAGTGTCTCAGTGTTTCCATTATGAAGACCTCGCAGTTGGCTGAGGTGCACATATGAATGTGGTATTTAAGTGTGTGGGATTAGGGATGCATGTGGGGGTGACTATTATGCATCGTGAAAGAGCACCCAGGAACATATGTGACCGTGCGGCTTGCCGGGGCTTGGCAGGGCACAGACACCTCACTAAAGGTAACGGGGGAAGTTTAACAAAGGGACTCTTTGCAGAGGTGTGGGTGGAGTTCAGGGAAATCAGGGGAGGAAAATGAAGCACCTGGAGGCTGGCAACAGCTGCAGGAGGGGCTGCCTGGCAGGAGCTGTAGCATTTAGTACCAGGATGCAGTCAGCGCGCTGACATGGCGAGGAGGGAGCGGGGTCCAACCCATGTCCCCATCCTCTCCAGCCATTACCTCCCTTGGCCAGATCCTACCAGAAGGTGAGGGAGCCAGCTATGTTGTTCATAAGGGTCAGCCTCCTGGTCACAGCAGGATGGAGGGACAAAGGGAGTAGATTGGAGGGCAAATGGGAACTACCTGCACTTGGCCAGAGTCTAATGTGTAATTGCAGACAGTTTTCTGAGGACACCTGGGCTCACCTGGACTTGCGCCTAAGTGTTTCTACCTCAGAATCTCTCTTTTTTTTTTTCACCCATTCTGTTTCTTTCCTCCTGTGGCAGGAAGAATCTTATTTACAGTGTGGCATTTTGGTTAAGTGAAAAGTACATGGACTCTGGAGCTAAATAATATTCGCCTGACATCCCAGCTCGACTGCTTATTAAATGTGGGCCTTGGGCAGCTGGTAAAAGGTAGGGAATATTAAACTTACAGGGTTGGTCTGAGAATCAAACACAGCTTTTCTCTGTATAATATCTATTGCTCCCAGTACAGAGGTTGGCTCCTGCTAAGTGTCCACTAAATGCTGGCTATTCTCATAAATCCTCTCCATGAATTATTTCCTCTTTCCTAAATTGTCCATATCTTGCTCTCTAGTGGTTCTTTCCTCTTTATAAACACACTCACATCCTCCTGACATTAAAAAAGAAGCCTCTCTCTCAACCTTAACACCCAGCTCCTCCATAGCTTGGCTGTTATCCTTTGCTTCTATTGTTCTGATTGTCTTTAAAACTTAGCATATACACGTATTTCCCCAAACTGTTCACTGCCTCTTGACTCATTAACTTCTTCAGACTGGGTTGTTCCCACCACAGTGCCAAAAATCCTCTCAGAAGTCTAACTGCCCAACGCCAAATCCAGTGGCCTTTTTCCAGGCCTCGCCCTGGTCTACAGCGTTTGACGCCCCCAGTCTAGTCTTTCATCTTCAAATAGCCTTCATCTTTGGTTTCTGTGCTGGTGGATTTTCTTGGTTTCCTGCCGGCCTATCTCAGTATTCCTGTCCAGGATTCCTGCCCCCCCCCCCATTCACTTCTCTTTTCTTTCTCACCCACAACATATAGATATTGCTAGTAATTAATTATTATCTGATTGTTTCCTCCTGTTGCTTCTACAGTAAAGGTCAGAGGGGCGGGGACCTTGCCTGTCTTGTTCATGGTGTTAATCCTACCACTTGACCTAGCATCCCAGTGCTTGATACGGAGCAAGTGTTCAACACATGCTGAATAGAGAATGGACTCTAATATTCCTCTGATGTTTCTTTCTTTACTTCACTATGTGCTCTCCAAGTGAACATTTCTGACCTCTTTTTTGGACTCTAGATCAGGAGTCAGCAAACTTTTTTTAAAGGGCTTGATAGTAAATGCAGTATTTCAGGCTTTCAGGCCATATATACAGCTTCTGTCACGACTACTCAGCTGTGGTGCTTAGAACAAAAGCTGCTGCAGCCAATATGCTGATGAGTATGCATGTCCCAATAAAACTTTATTTGCAAAAACATGCTGCCTCCAGGCCATAATTTGCAGACCTCTTCACTAGCTCATGCTTCCAATCAGTGGATATTGTCACGTGACTGACTTAATGCCTCCTAGAAGGCAATTCAGCTGACCTGAAATGATCTCTTCCTTCATTCTCCAAAGCCTTTCCACCAGCTGTGGTATTTAACTCAGTTTCTATTATGTCTATTTTAGTTACCCAGGAGGAACCTGAGTTAGCTCGTCTTTACCCTTCCCTTCTCCCTACCCAATCGATGACCAAATTCTGAACAATTCATTTCTGCAACTTTTGCCACACAATCACTGCTATAGCTTGAGCTCTCATGAACTTTATCATTTTTTACTTTAAATAATTATTTTTCAATTACAGTTGACATACAATATTATAATTAGTTTCAGGTGTACAATCCAGGGATTAGACATTCTATAACTTACTAAGTGATGACCCCCATTAATCTAATTCCCATCTGACACCATGCATCGTTATTACAATACTATTGACTGTATTCCCTATGTTGTGACTATACTGTAACTACCAAGTTGTACTTCTTAATCCCTTCAACTTTTTCGTCCCCCCAACTCTCCTCCCATCTGGCCACTGTCAAAATGTTCTCTGTATCTATGAATTTGTTCCTGTTCTACTTGTTAGTTTGTTTTTTTTAGATTCTACATGTAAGTGAAATCAGATGCCATTTGTCTTCCTCTGTCTGACTTATTTCACTTAGCACAGTACCCTCCAGGTCCATCCATGTTGTTGCAGATGCAAGATTTCATTCCTTTTTATGGCTGAGTCTATTCCATTGCATATATGCGCCACTTCTTTATCCAGTTATCTATTAATGGACACTTAGACTGCTCCCATATCTTGGCTATGGTAAATAATGCTGCAGTGAACATAGGGATGTACAGTGTATGCCTTTTCAATTTAGTATTTTGGGTTTCTTCAGAAAAATACCCAGAAGTGGAATTGCTGGATCCTTCCTTGTCTCTTGTTATGTAGTCTTTCAAAGTTGATTTTTGTCCGGTATAAGTATTGCTACCCCAGTTTTATTTGTTTATTTGTTTCCAATTTTGTGAAATATATTTTTTTTATCCCTTACTTTCAGCCTGTGTCTTTTCATCCAAAGTGAGTCTTGATTAGACAGCGTATGTAAGGGTCTTGTTTTGTTATTCATTTAGCCTCCATGTGTTTTGACTGGAGTATTTAATCCATTTGCATTTAAAGCAGTTGATAGAGATATATTTAAAGCCAATTTATTCATATTTTTAACCTTTTTTTTCTTCTTCTTAAAGAAGACCCTTTGACATTTCATGTAGTACTGGTTTGGTGATGATGAACTCCTTTAGCTTTTTCTTATCTGTGAAGGTCTTTATCTGACCTTCGATTCCAAATGATAGCTTTGCTGGGTAGTCATCTTTGTTGTAGGTCCTTGCTTTTCATCACTTTGAATATTTCTTGTCACTTCTTCTGGCCTGCAAAGTTTCTGTCAAGAAATCAGCTGACAGTCTTATGGGAGCTCCCTTGTAGGTAACTAACTGGTTTTCTCTTGTTGCTTTTAAGATTCTCTCTTTGTCTTTAACCTTTGGCACTTTAATTATGATGTGTCTTGGTGTGGGCCTCTTTGGGTTCCTCTTGTTTGGGACTCTGTGCTTCCTGTTCTTGTATGTCTGTTTCCTTCACCAGGTTAGGGAAGTTTTCCATCATTATTTTTTCACATAGGTTTTCAATTCTTTTTTTTTTCCTCTCTCTCTCTTCTTCTTCTGGAGCTCCCATGGAATGCTTGAAGTTGTCCCAGAGGCTCCTTATACTATCCTTATTGTCTTGGCTTCTTTTTACTGTTCTGATTGGGTGTTTTCTGCTTCTTTACCTTCTAAATCTCTGATCTGATCCTCTGCTTCATCTACTGTTGAGTCCCTTTAATATATTCTTCTTTTAGTTAGTGTATTTTTCATTTATGACTGGCCCTTTTTTATGTTTTCTGTCTCCATTTTTATGTTTCCTACCTCTTGTTGAACTTCTCACTAAGTTCATCTACTCTTCCCCTAAGTTCATTGAGCATCCTTATAACCAGTGTTTTGAACTCTGCATCTAGTAGATTGCTTGTCTTCATTTTGTTTAGTGGTTTTTCTGGAGTTTTGTTCTGTTCTTTCATTCAGGGCATGTTTCTTTATGCCTTCATTTTTGGGTCCCTCCCTGTGTTTGTCCCTATGTATTAAATAGGGCTGCTCTGTCTCCTGGGCGTGGTAGAATAGACTAATGTAGTAGGTGTCCTATAGGGTCCAGTGGCACAGCCTCCCTGTTCACCTGAGCTGAGTATTCCAGGTGCATTCCCTGTGTGGGCTGTGTGCATCCATCTTCCTAGTGTAGTTGTAAGCCTTGATTGCTATTGAGATCTCAATGGGAGGGCTTAATCTCCCGGCCAATCTGCTGGGAGGACTGGCTACAACCATGTGGAGAGTCAGCTGTGCAGGGGCCAATCCCACAGAGAAGGACTTACTTCAGCAGGGCCCCGGTGCCCACTGAGTCCACTCCTTGGTTGTATCTCTTGTGCTGGTGGTTGGGTGCTGCTTCAACATGGTCTGAAATTGTCCACTGGCTGTGCTGGTGCCAGGGCCTCGCAGGATGTGCAGGCCAAGTTCAGCCACCACCTGTGCCCTGCCCAGAACCACCCATCATGAGCTACAAAGTGATCTGCACATGGCTGATACTTTTGCTGGGGTTAGAGGTGACCAGGAGAGGCCAAGCTGTGCACCAAGGCCTGCTGTTGCTAGTGCCAGGCCTAGCGCCACTTAGTGAGAGATACGAGGCACACCAAGGCCAGATGCTGCTTGTTTGAGAGATTTTAAGAAAGTCTGACACATTAGCCAAGACAGGCTGTTTGTATGGAACAGCCACTGGAAATGGCTTGAGTGGGCCCACAAGTTGGCTTGGGTGGGGCCTCAGGGAATCACCAGGCTGGTTGAACAGTTTTAGCCAAGTTGATGGAGACTCAGATATGGTGCCCACCTGCTCAACAAAGGAACAATGGCTTCTGCCAGCACTTCTGTCTGGGAGAAAGCTGCCCCCATCAGCTCTTGCCCTGATGCTTGATGATTTAGTTCATCCTCATGTGTCCCTGTTGCATTTCAAGCTGCTGTCCCCACACGAGCTCAGAGGGAGTGATTTTGAGTAAGTCCATGTGGGCCCTTTAAGAGGAATGCCTGGAACTCCAGAAGTTTCTGTCTCACTCAACAATAATTCTGCTGGTTTTCACAGCCAGAAGCTATGGGGACTTCTCTTTCTGGCAGTGAAACCCTCGGCTTCGGGGCCTGGTGTGGGGCTGGGACCACTGACTCTTCAGGGAGCCCCTCTAAAGCTGAGAGATCTTTTCAATTTTTATCTGCCGCACGTGGTTGTGGGACCACCTGTTCCAAGTCTCTGCACCTCCTACCAGTCTCAATGTAGCTTCTTTTTTATATCCTTAATTGTAGGACTTCTGTTCAGTTAGGTTTCAGGTGGTTCTGAATGATGATTGTTCTGTAGTTTAGTTGTCATTTTGATATGGTTGTGGGAGGATGCAAGTACTGCATTTACCTACCCACCATCTTGACCAGAACCTCTCATGAACTTTATCTTGATGACGGCATTCTCCTCCTAATCTTTAACTCCTATTGTTCTTGAGCAGGTCTGACTGAGCCATTCTACTCACCCCCTCACACCTTTCTTAGTTTTCTGTTGCCTACGAAATGCAGTTCAAATTCTTTAACATTGTTTTCAGCCTTTTCACCCTCTTCTTGGCTTCCACTCATTCTTTCATGCCTTTGTTCTTTCTTTCCCTTCATCCTGGAATGTCCTTCCTGTCCCCACTGCCCACGAAAATCTTTATACTTCAGGACCTAGATACAATGCTACTTACCTGGAGGCCCACTTACCTTCCCAGCCCTGAGTGATTTCCGTGTCTGCTGCACTCCCATTCTGCCTTGCAGTGTGGTTGGTTGCTTACATCTCCCTCCCTCCTCAGTGTTGAGAGCTTCTTGAGAACAGAGGCCATGGCATATTCATCCTCATAGATTCAAACTTAATTTAAAGCCTTAGCACACTGAGGTACTGCTTGTTGAATTGAAGTGCACGTTTAGCCAAAAAACTCTTTACTGGGGGGTCGTGGGATGAGTTCTATTGGTTGGTGGATGTCCTAGGCCCTTGACTACATTGCTGTGTGTGTATGTGTATGTCCAGTTGCAATCTTTCTACATCGGCCTCTATTGTTTCCTTCCTGTCTTTGCAATTATGTTTTGAAGAGTGTCCAAAGTAGGTCTGGGAAAATACTATCTCAGTTTCTTTGTCCACCTCTGTCAAGCAGACATACTGGAATATCAGAAAACTATATAGGCTTTGAAATTTGACAGACCTGAGTTGGAATTCTAAGTTTTGACCTAGTTTTGGAATTCTAGTTTTTGACCTAGCTAACTTTGAGCAGGTTGTTAAACGTCTCTATATTTCCATTTGTTAATGGGGTCCTGATACCAACTTTATAGGGTTGTTATGAGGATCAAATTAAGAATATACATATTCTTAATAATAAAGAAAATATGGCAGAGGGAAGGCAGATAGAGAAGGGAAATGCCCTCTCTCTGTCATATTTTCTGTTATTTCTAAAAAGTGTTGGACTTGCTTGTAGGGGTGACTTCCAGATTCTATCATCTCTCTGTGTTTCAAGGCTCTCAGTCTCCTCCAACCTCAGATTCTTAGAATTTCACTTTGAATTGACTCACTTTGAATGTACTTCTGTCTTAAGCAACAGAAAGCTGCACAGTGTCTCCTCGCTGCCATGAGTGGCAAGTAGCGCAGCAACGAGAGCAGTTTACCAGTGAATACCTTACTGGCTGTGCGATGCTGAGCAGATCCTCCACCCACCCTCCTTCCTCGGCTCATCTGTGAGTGGGGGTGGCGACATCCGTTCCTGTTCTGGTATTCGTGAGGGAGACAGGAAATATGCTTGTCCATTTTGTGTACATTGAGCCAGTACATCACGTTTGTTGCATACCTGTTGGACCAAGATTGTCACCATTTGTTAAGTGCTTGGAGGGCCTTTTGGTAGAGGTGTTTTGTGTTTGTGCTCCTTTCAAAGAAGCAGGTGAGATGAGAAAGGTTGAAGTGGCCAGAGGCAGTCTCTGAGCCTCCCAAAAGAATTACCATCACTTCAGTTGAGGGGTGCCAAGCTGTTGGATACCAGGATGTTGGCATTTTAAGAAGCATCATCTGGCTTCATGAGTAATGGCTCTAAATGTGAAGTATCCCCAGGAAGATTTTTCAAAAGAGGACTAATTTGGCAAGGTCCCCATGCGGAGTACGTCTCACAGTGGATTGCCATACACTTCAGAAACAGTGTTTGCTGACACACAGGCCTACACACATGTGCATGAGGCCCAGTGTTTGTCATCACACAGACTGTATTTAGGAGGAAATGAGGAACAAAAACTCCCCAAAGTCACTGTATTAGTATTCTTGGTGTGGCAGATAAAAGATGGTCATTCTAGGGAGTGTGGGCTTTTGTGCCACGGTGGAAGGGACAGAGCACCCGCCCCAGCCTCAGCTCCCCACTTACAGTTCCACAAAGCAAGGATGGAACGAATTCCTTGATTTCTTGAATTCAGACTCTAATGTCCCCAGAGGTCTCAAAGTTTTGTTTTTTGGCCCTCTGTGTGCACAAAAATAAGCACCAGCCTGCTAATGCCACCAAGGTACCCTGCTTGACCTAGTGTCATACACTGAATATTTGTGTCCCACCCAAATGCATATGTGGATACCTAATCCCCAATGTGATAGTATTAAGAGGTGGGACCTTTGGGAGGTGATTAGGTCATGAAGGTGAAGTTCTAATGAATGGGATTAGTGCCCTTATAGAAGAGACTGAGAGAGCTCCCCCATCCCTCTGCACACAGGGAGAAGATGGCCATTTACGAACCAGGAAGCAGGCCTTCACCAGACACTGAGTCTGCTGGCACCGTGACTTTAGATTTCTCAGCCTTTAGACTGTGAGAATAAATTTCTGTTGTTTATAAGCCATCTGGTCTATGCTGTGTCTGTTAGTAGTCTGAAAGCACTGAGACAGAAATTGGTACTGGGAATGGGGTGTGTTGAGATATCCCTTCTAAGGTGAAGGACAGGCTGTTCATCCGACTCCTCCTACAACCAATGCAGAAGCAGAATGCCTAGTAGGTCTCTTTGGATTTTGGAGACAACATGTGTCCTAATTTGGATGCATTACCCCAGCCTATTTACTGAGTGACCCGAAAAGCCAAAACATGCTGAGTGGGGCTCAGAATAAGAGAAGGCTCCGCAACAGGTCCAGGCTGCTGTGCTAGCTGCTCTGCCACTTGGGCCATATGAGCCAGCAGACGCCATGGTGCATGAAGCGGCAGTGGCAGATGGCTGTCACCTGGAGCCTTTGGCAGAAGCCTATAGGCGAATCACAGCACAGGCCTCCAGGATGTTGGAGGAAGGCCCTCTTACCACCATCAGCAAATAACCACTCCCTTTTGAGAAATACCTCTTGGCCTGCTGCTGGGCTTACACAGAGACTGAACACTGACCATGGGACACCAAGTTACCGTGTGACCTGAGCTACTTGTCGTCAGCTGGTTGTCATCTGACTACCAAACCATAAAGTTTGGCATGCACAGCCATCATCACATGGAAGTAGTATATATGTGATTAGGTCCCAGCAGGCCCCGAAAGCACAAGTTACATGAAGAAGTGGCCCAAATGGCTGTGGTCCCCACTCCTGCCACATTGCTTTCTCTCTCCCAGCCCACATCCACGGACTCATCAATTGGCAAAGGAAGAAAAGACTGAGGCCTGGTTTACAGATGGTTCTGATATTTATAAGCTAGAGAACCAGGAAAGCTGGTGGTGTAATTCAGTCCTAGTCTGAAGGCATGAGAATCGAGGGAGCCAATGGTTATAAGGCCCAGTTCAAGTCGAGAGGCCTGAGAATCAGGAGCACCGATGTGCAAGGGCAGTTGAAGATGGATGTCCCAGCTCAGCAGAGGGCAGTTTTGCCCTTCCTCTGCCTTCCTGTTCTACTCAGGTTATCAACCTATTGGATGATGCCACCCGCGTTGGTGAGGGTGGTCTTTATTCAGTCTGACTCCAGTGCTAATCGTTTCCAGAAGCACTGTCACGGACATGCCCAGAAATGTTTTACCACTTACCTGGGAATCTCTTAGCCAATCAAGTTAACACATAAAATTGACAATCACAACGTGCAACAGTTTTTCTTTAAAATTACCAGACCCACAAATGTAGATTATACATGACAATAAAAAAAATAGCTATGGTTAGTATGAAAAGGAGGAACATAGTAACTTTACAGTGGAGAAACTTGACAAATACTACCTCAGCCAGGTGAGCAAGGTCAAAATTAACAATAATGTCATGTTGATAGTGTGTACTCTCTGGATATGATGTGTTGAGCATGACAGTTTACCTCTGTGGTGTTCTTCCCAAAACCCATAAGCCCAGTATAATCATGAGAAAAAGATCAGAAAAAGATCCCAATTGAGGGACATTCTATAAGATACCTGACTCAGCACTCCTCAAAACTGTGACGGTCATCAAAATAAGGAAGTTTAAGAAACTGTCAGTCAGCTTGGCTGGGCGTGGCTCAGCGGTTGAGCATCGACCTAGGATCCAGGTGATGGGTTCGATTCCCGGTCAGGGCACAGGCCCCGGTTGCGGGCTGGATCCCCGGTTGGGGGTGTGCAGGAGGCAGCCGATCAATGACTCTCTATCATTGATGTTTCTATCTCTCTCCCTCTCCTTTCCTCTCTCTGAAATCGATAAATATATATTAAAAAAAAGAAAAAAAAAAAAGAAACTGTCAGTCAAGAGGAGCCTAAAAAGACATGATGAAGAAATGTAATGGGATACCCCAAATGGAATCCTGGAGTGAAAAAAAGGACATTAGGTAAAAATTAAGGAAACCTGAATGATGTATGGACTTTATCAATAATCATGTCTCAATATTTGCTCAATAATTATGACAAATGTACCATGTGGATGTAAAATGTTAGTGATAGGGGAAAGTTGGTATGGAGTATATATGAACTCTATGTACTGTCTTCACAACTTTTTTGTAAGTCTAAAACTATTCTAAAATTTAAAAGTTTATTTAAAAATAGCTACATTCAAATCAACTCATTAAAAAAAAAGGGAGGCCCTCTGGCTTGGAAGGAACCTTAAAAACCATCTAGTCCAAGTATTTTTAAATATTTATTTCTTTACACAAAAGCACTTTATTTATTTTAAAAACCCACTTTATTTAAACAAAATATTGAGCGGATGTCCAGCTCTTTGTACATAAATGTCGATTTGCTCTGGCTGGTGGCTGGAGCAGAAGGCGCCCCTGCGCTCACTTGCTTGGTCCCTTCGTCCCCGCCTGCTGCCTCTGAAGCAGCCCTGAGGAGCATCCTCTGGGCACCCCGCCCTCTGCTGGGATCCTGCTCTCCCGTAACACCCCAGTCTATCCTTAAACGCCTCTACAGTGGGTACCCCTCCAGGAAACCAGCTGTTTATATTTTTATGACTTTTTATGACGGTTGTTGTTCCTTGACTTTTTTAAACATTAGGTCAAATCTGTTTACAATTTATCTATTGGCTTTAGTCTCATGCAGAATAAATGTCAGATAGAGTTTTATTCATGGTCATGTTTTATTTTTAGAAGACAGATACTTTTTCCTCTCCCCATCCTCATGGCTCATTTCTTCCTGTCCCTTCAGCTGCTTGTTAGTGACAGGGTGGCATGGCATTATTCTTTGTCCCTGTGCAGGCCAGTCTCTTGACTGCTCCACACGACCCCATCTATAAACTCCACCTTGACTTTACTTTCTTCCCCAGCCCACCTCTGGCCCCATTTTATCTCAGCTGATAAACCCTCAAGACTACTTTAAAAACAAAATAGAAGTTATGATATAAGGAATCCTCCAACTTATTAACTCTATACCTAGGGGCTGACCTGAAGCTCTACTCTTCTTTTCCCCCTCCCCTCTCAGCTCCCATCTCCTATCTCAGGCTAATTTTACCATCAGTGTTTCAGATCTTATCACCTCCTGCTTTCTCAGACCTTGTTTAGTCCATTGTCGCTCGTATAGCTGTTTCCTCACTGAAATTGCTCTTGTCAAGATTACCAAAGTCCTGGTTGGCATCATGATTTTACTTAATTCATTCTTTTATCAAATATTTACAAAGCACCTGCAGTGCACCAGACACTGTACTATGCAGTGTGGATCTGCCAGTGAAAGAGGCAGGTGGAATCGGTATTGGTGTGCGGGGCTGGGGGGTTTGGGGAGGAGATAGTAAATAAAGGAGCAAGTAAATGTATAAATGTCAGGGGATGAGTGATAAATGCAGAGATGAGAAATGAATCAGGGTAAGATGGAGGGTTATCATGTTAGCTAGGGTGATCAGAGAAGTCCTCGCTGAGAAGGTGGCATCTGAAGTGAGATCTGAATGAACAAAGGACTGGACCATTCTTGGATCTGGGGCAGAGCATGACCACCAGTGAGAACAGCAAAAACAATGACCCTGAGTTTGGAGTGAGGAGGTATATTTGAAAAATGACCAGAGGACCAGAGTGAGCAAGTTAGAAGCGTAGAAGGGATTGGAAGAGGCGCCAGGTCACATACCTTTGACCTTTGAAACATTTTTGGTTTGGCTTCCAGGCTGTTCTCCTGCTATTCCTACTCAGCCTCTCTTCTCTGCCTGTCCTTTACGTATTGATATTTGGCAAGGTGCTATGCTAAGCCACCCTCTCTTCTCTCTGGACATGCTGCTCCAGACAGGACACAGAGCAGCCACTTAGTAAAGGTTATTTGATTCTGATTACCTTGCATTCCGTACCCATTCTGTTAACTCTTCTCAGACCAAAACTCTGGTTTGTCTTTAGAGCAGTTGAATTGTGGCCCGATATTCACATATGATCTGACCAAGCAAGGATGAAACTGGGATTCTCTCCATTATGTTTAGATCCTATAATTCTTACAATGTCATCTAAATCTGTGTCTTAGTTATTGCTATAGCCCTAGTGCCTGGTACAGTGCCTGGCTGATTGCTGAATGAATTTATGAATCCAGTGAAGAAAAGCAGAATTCCTTTATTGGCACCCAGTTCATGGAATTGATTAGTAATGAATATTATGCTTTCTTACCACACTCTTATGCTCCTAGAGATAAATTTCCAGACCTTCACAGGCTGTCTGTGTCTGTGTTACATTTCATCTTGTTATATTTGGCACATATTCCAGGATTTCAAGATTTTTAGGCGTTTTGCTTCAACCACTGTGATCACTTTTCCTCTAATTTTGACAAGAATACCTTTTATATCTTCAATTTAGTTGTTGATAATACTGATGAACAGATGAGGCCAGAGACACCGAGAGCCCTCCAGTCAATGTGATAATTTTTAAACCCTGCTCTATGACTAATAAGTGTCTCTTAAAATAATGGAATAATTTAATTTGGATGCTAAACAGAACATTGACTGTCGTTCATCAGGCCTATGTATTTTGCAGATGAGGAAACCAAGACTCTTATATATTAAGTAATTTCAGCAATGTCACACAGTTAATTAAGGAAGGATCTGGGAGAAGGAACCAAATGCCAGTTACTCTAAGTTTTCATGTGCAATTCATTTTTTAAAAAATATGTTTTTATTGATTTCAGAGAGAGGAAGGGAGAGAGAGAGAAACGTCTATGAGAGAGAAACATCATCAGTCGGCTGCCTCCTACGTGCCCCCTACTGGGGATCCAGAATCGAACCAGGACCTCCCAGTTCATGGGCTGACGCTCTACCACTGAGCCACGCCAGCTGGGCTGCAATTCATTTTTATTCTTTCCTTTTTATTTCTGTGGTCTACTATTTGTTGCTGTGTAACAAATTACCCCAAACCTAGCAGCTTAAAACAGTAATAAAGATTTTTATTGCACACAGTTTCTTTGAGTTGGGAATTCAGAAGCTTGGCAGCATGGTTCTGGCTTAGGACCTCACATGAGATTGTGCCTGGATGCAGCTGCAGGCACCTGAAGCGGTGCTGGGCTGGCGGGCTCCGCTACAAGGTGGCTCACTCACAGGGCTCACCGGTTTGTGCTGGCGATGACAGGTCTAAGTTACTCACCACACGCACCTTCTAATGGGGCAGTTTGAGGGTCCCTACAACATACCAGCTGGCTTCTCCCAGGCCAAGAGGTCCAAGAAAGAGAGAGCAAGGAGGAAGCCAGTGTCTTTCATGAGCTAGCCCCAGAGGCCGCCCTCTGTCGTTTCTGCAGCATCCGACTGGTTCCGCAGGGCAGCACTGTTCAGGGTGGGAGGGGGTCCCACGGTGAGTAGCACCAGGTGGGGGTCACTGGGGCAGCTCACAGGCTGCCTACTGCATTTGGCCAGCCCCTCAGTGGAGGCTCTTTATTTTTGTCCGGAGTAAAGCCAGAACTTCCGAATGATCTTCCCTTCTCTAATTTCTTTTTCTTTTGAGTGCAAATCCCATGGAACTTCCTGATGAGTCTTGGTAAAATACAACTCTGGTAATATTCTAACTCTACTCCTTTGTCCTCTGTTGTTGTTTTTTAAAGAGTTGAAGGGCTTCTTGTTGCTATGGTATATATAATTTATTGTCCAAACCATAGGACTTTTGAGGGTGAAACAGGGTGCTCTTAGCAATTATGCAGGAACCAGAGATGTGAATTAATACTGTCTTGACAAAACCAGGACTCATGGTCATCTGTTGCTACCAATTAAAAATGAGAACAGTATTCTCTCCATTTTTTATAGTGACAACAGGTTTCTCTTTCATCACCACTGTCAGTGGTGACATTTCTCCTTCTCTAGGCAATGATACTATTTGTGTTTCCCAAACATAGTCAGACTTCAACACGTTCTTCCTGCCTTTGCATCACCTTTGCTTGCACATGGAATTACCTCTCCACTTCCACATGTCACGACTCCAGCCTCTTCTAAAGGCAGTGAGTGCACCCCTGGGACACACTGTGACCTTTCATCTTGAGGCCTCTGGCATGTTTTGCAATCTTCCATCCTCCCCTTCTTTCTTCCTACCTCTCTTTCTTTCTCTTTTTCTTTTCAGTCTCCTTTTCCCATAAAATTACTGTGTGTCTTCTGTGTACCGAGCACTAAGTATCTATGCACTTAGCATACATTTTTCCTTGTAGTTGCTTGTGTATCTATTCTGTCTGCCCTTCAAGTTTTTTAATATTTTTCTATTTTTTAATTACAGTTGACACACATTATTATATTAGTTTCATGGGTACAACCCAGTAATTAGATATTATATAACTTATGAAGTAATCAGTCTGATAAATCCAATACCCACCTGGCACCTTACATAATTATTACAATATTATTGACTATATTTCCTTGGCTGTACTTTACATCCCCATGACTATTTGGTAACAACCAATTTGTGCTTCCCAATCCCTTCACCTTTTTCACCCATCCCCCAACCTCCCTCTCATCTGGCAATTGTCAAAATATTTACTGTATCTATAATTCTGTTTCTATCCTGCTTGATCATTTATTTTGTTTTTTAGATTTCATATATAAGTCCATATAAATCATATGGGCTTTGTCTTTCTCTGCCTGATTTATTTGACTCAGCACAGTTCCTTCTAGGTCCATCCATGTTGTTGCAGATGCAAGATTTAATTTTTTATGGCTGAGTCATAGTCCATTGCATATATGCACCACTCCTTTATCCACTCATCTATGAGGGACACTTAGGTTGCTTCCATATCTTGGCTCTTGTAAATAAAGCTGCAGTGAACATAGGGATGCATATATAATTTTGATTTAATGTTTTGAGTTTCTTTGGATAAATACCCAGAAGAGAAATTGCTGGTCCTCCTTTGTCTCTTGTTTGTTATACCCTTTATTTTAAAGTTTATTTTGACTGGTATAAGTTTTGCTAACCCAGCTTTTTGTTTGTTTCCATTTTAATGAAATATGCTTTTTCATTCCTTTACTTTCCGTCTGTGTGTGTCTTTCTATTTGAAGCGAGTCTCTTACGGACAGCGTATGTAAGGGTTTTGTTTTGTTATCTGTTCAGTCACTGTATGTATTTTGATTGGGGCATTTAACATATTTGCATTTAAAGTGATCGTTGATAGATATATAGTTATTACCATCTTATTATTCATATTTTTTACTTTTTTCCTTTTTTTTTCTTAAAGAAGACCCTTTAGCATTTGGTTTGGTGGTGATAAACTCCGTTAGCTTTTTCTTGTCTGGGAAGCTCTTTGTATGTCCTTCGGTTCTGTGATAGCTTTGCTGGGTAGAGTCATCTTGGTTGTGGGTCCTTGCTTTTCATCACTTTGAATATTTCTTGTCAGTCCCTTCTGGCCTGCAAAGTTTCTGTCAAGAAATCAGCTGACAGTCGTATGGGTGCTCCCTTGTAGGTAACTAATTGCTTTTCTCTTGCTTCTTTTAAGATTCCCTTTGTCTTTAACCTTCGGCACTTTAATTATGATGTGTCTTGGTGTGGGCCTCTTTGGGTTCCTCTTGTTTGGGAGTCTCTGTACTTCCTGGACTTGTAAGTCTATTTCCTTTACCAGGTTAGGGAAGTTTTCAGTCATTATTTTTACACATAGGTTTTCAATTCCTTCCTCTCTCTTCTTCTTCTGGGGCCCCCATGGAATGCTTGAGGTTGTCCCAGAAGCTCCTCATTGTCTCGGCTTCATTTTCGTTTTGCTGTTCTGATTGGATGTTTTCTGCTTCCTTACCTTCTAAATCTCTGATCTCATCCTCTGCTTCATCTATTCCACTGTTGCTTCCATGGAAATGTATTCTTCATTTCAGTTCATGTATTTTTCATTTCTGACTGGCTCTTTTTTTATGTTTTCTGTCTCCATTTTTATGTTTCCTACCTCTTTGTTGAAGTCCTCACTAAGTTCATCTACTCTTCCCCTAAGTTCATTGAGCACCCTTATAACCAGTGTTTTGAACTCTGCATCTGGTAGATTCTTGTCTCCATTTTGTTTAGTGGTTTTTCTGGAGTTTTGTTCTGTTCTTTCATTTGGGACATGTTTCTTTGTACCCTCATTTTGGCTGCCTCTCTGTGTTTGTTTCTATGTATTAGGTGGAGCTGCTATGTCTCCTGGGGTTGGTAGAGTAGCCTTATGTAGTAGGTGTCCTGTAGGGTCCAGTGGCGCAGCCTCCCCTTTCACCTTAGCTGGGTGCTCCAGGTCCACCCCAACTCTGTGCTGTGTGCACCCTCCTGTTGTAGTTGAGACTTGTTGCCTTTGGCATGTCAATGGGAGGGGTTACCCCCAGGCTGATTGGCTTCAAGGACTGGCAAGACCACAGTCAAGGATCAGCTGTGTAAGTGCTTACCCCATGGAGCAGGAGTAGCTTCATTGAGGCTCTGGTGCCTGCCATGTGTGCCACATGAAAGTTTTGCTCGTGGAGGTGGTTGGGTGGTGCTCCAGCATGGTCTGAAGCTGACCACTGAGTGTACTGTTCTGGGGCCTCCCAGGAGATGCAGGGTAATGCCAGCCACTGCCTGTGTCCTGCCTGGGGCCACCCAGCATGAGCTACAAAATGATCTGCAGATGGTTGTGGCTTGTGCTGGGCTTGGAGTTTCCCAGGAGAGACCAAGCTGTGAACCAAGGCTGGCTGCCACTAGTGCTGGGCTTAGGGCCACTTAGCAAGAGGTATGGGTCACACTGAAGTCAGATGCTGCTTGTTTGGGGTTTGTGGACCTTTGAGAGATTTTAGAAAAGTTAGCAGCATAAGCCAAGACAGGCTGTTTGTATGGAAAAGCCACTGGAAACAGCTGGGTGGGCCCTCAAGTTGGGTGGGGCGGGGCCTCAGGGAATCACCAGGGCTGGTCGAACAGTGTGAGCCAAGTTGATGGAGATAGATTTGTCACCCATCTGCTGGCTCTGTTTGAGGAGAGCTCATCAAAGGAATAACGGCCTCTGCCAGCACTTTTGTCCCTCCAGCCCTCGCTGGACAATTTAGTTCCTCTCTGTATGTCCCTGGTGCCTTTGAGCGGCTGCCCCAGTGCTGGAGCTGAGGGAGAGTATCCAAGTAAATCTGTGGTGAGCCCTTTAAGAGGAACGCCTGGGACTTCGGCAGTCCTTCCTCTCACTGAAACACAATCCCTGCTGGTTTTTACAGCAGAAGTTATGGGGATTTCTCTTCTTGGCTCTGGAAACCTGGGCTGGGGGGCCTGGTGTGGGGCCAGGACCCTCGCTCCTCGGGGGGGACCTATGCAGCCAAGATACCCCCCCCAATTTTTAACCTCCACACGTGGGTGTGGGACCTGTCCGCGCTGTGCTTCCACCCCTCCTACCTGTCTCGCCTCGTCTTCTTCTGCATATCCTTAGTTATAGGGCTTCTGTTCAGTAAGATTTCAGGTGTTTCTCAATAATGGCTGTTCTGTGGTTTAGCTGTAATTTTGAAGTGGTTGTGGGAGGAGGTGCACACAGCGTTTCCCTGCCTGAAATCTTGTGCCCCACAGACTTATGATCCCTTGAGTATGGGACCATATCACACCTATCTAGCAAAATCCCAATGAATGTTGAATAAACCATTAAACATTGTAGAGCCTTACTACACTTTAGTTTAATGAAATCAAACAGGTTCTGGAAAAGAAATCTTCTGGAAGAAGATCTTGATCTTTATACTAAGAAAGGGCTTTTCCATTCAGAGTGGTTTTCTTTCTCGACTGTAACACAAATATAATTAAATTGTAAAATTCTGGAAATGTATGGAGGGAAACAGTGGGCTTCCTTTGAAGTCTTCAGATACATCCGCCCTAAATGATGTCTGGACTCATTTATCAAGGAAGGAGTTAATTTTCACACTGTTTCTTTCCCGTTTGCCTGCCTAGCCCAAAGCACAAAGGAAACATTAGCTTCCCTCAGTGGAATGTGGGTTTTACTTATTACCCAAGGAGTCAAATATGTTCAAGTAGTGATTTTCAACCTTGGCTGCACATTAGAGTCAACTGAGGATTGGTTAGCAATCTGACGTCTCAGCTGCACCTCAGGCTGAAGAAATCAGGGGCTCTGTGGGTGAGACCCAGGCGTTATTATTTTTTTTAGAGAATAGATTTTTTAAAATCCTCACCCAATAATATTTTATTAACTTGAGAGAGAGAGAGAGATCAGTCGCCTCCTGTACGCACCCTGACTGGGGATTGAACCACACATTTTTGGTGTATAGGGCGATGCTCAACCAATTGAGCCACCTGGCGAGGCCCAGGCACTATACTTTTTAAAGCTTCTCAGGTGATTCCAATGAAGAACCAACGGTGAGAAGCCCTGTGCTCAACCCAATGGCCCTGGTTGGGTGGTAAAGGACTTAAGTTGTCCATGACCTTGAGTAAGTGTCTTTGTGTCTTCTGCCTACAGTCCCTCTGTGAGATAGTTTCCCATTCAAGTTTTTTCCTTCCTGCTCTCCTGTTGAGAGATGAAGTATCAGGGAAAAGGCACCTAAAAGTAAAGACCCCGAGAATTCTGTTACCCCAGCAGCTCTAGCTGCTGTTTCTCAGTAGCAGTGGCTTTGTCATTCTTCGGAACAGTGAGATGGGTTGATGAACGTGCCTCCCCGTGGTAGAGATAAAAGCTTCCCGCCTTCTCTTTGCCACTCCCTTCACACTCCTCCCCCTTAGTCACCCCCGTTCCGTGGGAGAGTCCACTTGCCCTTTATGTATCTCAATTTTCTGTGGCTTAGAAGAGCTGCACCATGGTCCTACTGCTCTAGTGCCCCCCAAGACATGATGGACCCTGAGAGGCTGCCTGTCCTTGCCAGTAGAAGCTCCGCTTCACATTCTGCAAGAATATCTCGTTCCTGGAGACAAGGACTTTACTTCAGGGGATGTCTACTCAGTATCCTCTTGGAGCATTTTGTGGATTTTGCTCTCCTTTGGACAGAGAGGAAAAATAAAACTTTGCTTATTTTTTGGCAATAATAGCTAATATTTATTAAATATTATGCGTGAGCCAGGATCTTGCATAACCCTATTTCATAGTGACACCAATCCAGCAAGCGGGGCTCCATCATTCCCCCCATTTTATAGACGGGTAAGCAGAGATGCAGAGGGGCAACACACCTTCTCCAGGGTTGCTGAACCATTCAGGGAAGGAACAAGTACTTGACCCAAGAAAGTCTGAAAGCAGAGCTTTTTAAAAAGGCAGTGCACCAGGCTTTGTTGAAAACAATTTGTGTTTTGTAACTCATTTAGCCTCTGACTGCAGTATGAAGCAGATTGTCTTATCTTCATGTTATAGATGAAGAAATGAGGACCCAGTGAGGTTAAGTGACACGCCCACGGTCACGCAGATAAGGTGACATGGTTGGAATAATACTGTGAAGGAAGACTGACTAAGCTGCAGCTCCAAGTGGGATTTCTTACTTCCCTTGCCCTCCCAAGAAGTTAAAGTAAGAACAGCAGTAGACAGCTGGCCATTCGGCCAGAGGCATCATAGTGACTCGTGACAAGGGTGTGATGCTTCCCAGGTGTCCACTCAGAGCCCCATCCTTACAGCAACCCCAGGAGGCAAGTGTGGGCCCTCAGTCCTGTACAGAATCATGCTCTTAACCCCTGGCTCTCCTGCCTCCCTGGGCATTACTCATCCTAGTGGCTTCCTCACACCAAGTAGCTCCACGGCCAGTGCACAAGCTAGTGGTGCCCTAAGGTTTCAGTCACCTGGAGACCACAGAACCGAGGACAGACAGACCACCAGACTAATTTGATGAGCAGAGATTTTTATGAGAATGGCTTAGGGAGGAAGTGATGAGAATGGCTTTGGGTGGAAGTCTGGTTTAGTGCTTAATGGGGAGGGAGAGGGGGAATCGAGAAGGCAGGAGTCCACGGGCGTCCCACTGGGAGAGCTGGCTGGAAGGCTTGAGAAGCTACACTTTCTATAGCCGCCCCGGTCTCTAGTGTCCCAAAGGGGGCATGTTCTTGTATCCCTTTTTGAAAGAAGAAACCTGCCTTCTGGTTTACTTCTGTCCACATTCGGAGCATCCTAATAACCAGATAGGTGATAATAATAATTATTAATCAACTTGTATTGAGTACTTACTGTGTGCCAGATACTACACTAACCTCTGATGGGTCATCTAATTGTCAGAATGATAAGGCAGGGACTATCACCTCCACTTAGTGGGTGAGGAAAATGGGATGAGAGAGGTTAGCCGAGGGTGGCAGCCGAGAGGTGGCAGTCGGGACTCGGCCCCCAGCCTCCTGCTGAATAGTGCCCTTAGGACCAGCGCCCTCCCTCCCTACAACCCCGGTAGCTTTCTGGAATTAGCATCCCGGAACGCAGTGCTCTAGGTCTGTGGGAATTCAGGGTGGTTTTTCTACTGTCTCATAAAAACAAACAAACCACACACAAGCAGTAAAACTCCGCTGCCATTTCAGAATGGACGCCCCTCGCCCCCCAAATCACCCTCCTGACTCTCGTTTCCTTCTTTTCTCAGCCAACTGCAAACTCTTGACACTCTAGTGTCGTCTTTTCCGTTAAAGCGAATCAGCATGTCTGATAGGTCTCTGCTATTCTCCAGGCTCGCTTCTCCTTAAACTTTATTTTTTGGGCGCTCGGGCGCCCGACCTGTGGAGTTTCTCGCGGCTGGACGGGGCTGCTGCACAGCCACTGCACGGTCCTCGGCTTCTCTGTGCTCTTCCTCTTCTGCAAATCGGTCTCTGGACCCAGACGTGTGACCTGAGTAGGTCTTTTTGCGAGACAGTGGGTGGTATTGGTTTCTCCTCAGGAAGCACAGAATGTCTGGCTGTCTGTCCTTTGTGACCCGTTGGTGCTCAATGTCTGGTTCATCAGCTCGCTGGATGTTGCAAGATGGTGGTTTTCCATCATTGCTCTTTCATTTATTTGTTGGAATACTTTTAAAAAGAGGTGCTAACTCGTAACAACTATTTGTTTATCTAGTGTTGTGGTTGGCATAGGGGAGGGAGGATAACGCTTGGCTCTTTCCCTTTATTTGCCAGTTTTCAACATAATGAATTAATTCCTTGAACTTTTGAAGGGATCATTGAAGGTGACCAATTAATTTTGTTTTTTTAAATCTAATCTCTCATTTTAAAAATGAGGTGACTGAGAGCCTGAGTGGTTAAATAATGGACTTACCATCACAGAGCACGCTGGGTCAGAGCGACAGGGAGACGAGCGCCCTGCTGCCTCGGTCACTTTCATCTTCCCTCTCAGGAACACAGCCCAGGCCCCGAACCCTGGGCTCCAACCTGTCTCTGAGGGCACCTGAAATGCCAGGCAGCGCTGGAGGCACCGCCGGCTGCCCTCGGTGCTCTGCCTTCGCTCCCGCGCCGGCGGCCAGGCTGAGACTCCTCGCTAAGGGCCGGGAGGGCCTGCAGCCTGTGAGCGGCCCTGGGAGGGGGAGCCGCCAACCCTGGAGGTTCCGCCTGGGATCCGGGAGCCGGGAATGTGCCCAGGTTGCTCTGGGAGGTCCTCAGCCCTGGCTGCCGCAACGCACCCCACTGCCAAGTCCTGTCTTGCTGGTTCTCAGCAGGAAAGTGGAAGTTGGAGTAGAAGGGCCAACCTGTCAGTTGGAAGAGAAAGGGCGGAGGAACCGCCTCCCACCTTGTTAACTATCTTAGCTCGAGGGTGGGGGGAGATTGTTTGGTAGGAAAGGTTTGGGGAACAGATGGAGGGGAAATGATCAAACGGGGTTAGGAGAAGGGAGGGTGGGTGTAACCTGTGTGTATGAGAGAGAGAGAGAGAGAGAGGCTGCCTGCCTCCCGAAACTGTGGAGCAGTCCATCTGTTCACACCTACTTCTGCAGCTGATGACCTCAGACCCACTGACTGTCCTCTCCCCTTCCCAGCTCTGCTTTCTGCCACCCCAACCCCCCTTCCTAGCCGCTAGCCTGGGGAGCAGTGCAGCAGAGAGGCTAGTGAGAGATAAGAGCTCTTTACGTAAGGTGCAGATTTCTGCTAACGTGGGTTAGAGAGCCAGCCAAGGACACGGGGAAGGCCGCCGCCTTGGCCTGGTGTGCGTGCCGGGGCGCGCTGCTGCGGTTCCCGGATGGAGGGGGTTGCTTGGGCTGCACTCTTGGAAGTGAAATGAAACTTAGCAGTGGGATCTTTGGGCCACGGGGTGCCGAGTTGGCCACTAGTTTTCCTTCGCAGAAGAGCCTGGAGGACTTCAGCCTCTACGAGAGGAGAGGTGCAGTGGGCGAGATGCTGTAGTGGAATGCCTTTAAAATTTCAAGTTGTGAACTTAATTTAGTGAGTTGTGATCAGAATATTACAAAAAAATGAAATAAATAGACAATAGACCAGTATGCACTCCATGAAACCCTTTTTAGTGTTCTGTGCGGGGGTGGGTGGGTGGGTGTGTACCATGTCATAGTGTATTTTTTACTGTGAGTCACAGCCAAAAACTTTGAGCATCGTTGCTATTTTAGAGTATCAAGACTTGGATTCACTGTAGACTCTGCCATGAAATTGCTGTGTGACCTGTGGTCCGTTGTTTAACCTCTCTGATGTTCATCTTCCTCATCTGTGAAGTGAATGAATAAAAGAAACCAAAGGGTGGGGTCAGACTGATGATTTCTAAGGTTCCTTCCAGCCATCAAATTCTATCATTTTTAAGACAAATGAGAATTCCGCCTGTTTTTAAAGGTTCTCAGGAAGGAGATGACATCCTCTTCAATATGCCCCAATTTCCCGTCGCAAGAACTTCTTTTCCTTTAGGGTTAGTTCACTCTTTAGTTCACCAAATATGAGCTGTTGTGTCAGATATTGTTCAAGGGACTAGAACCAACAGTGGACACACAACCCCTGCACATGTGGTGCTCACCGTAGGATCTATGACGCAGTTCATTTTTTCATTTACCCCACGTTGAAAACAAAAATAAAAACAAAACTGTAAACCTTCTGTAGACTTGAGAGGATAGTTATTATTTTGCAACAACTGGTTTGGGTTCTTAGTTTCTCCTTCTGTGAAGTGGGAATGTCATCACAGAAGGCTAGCAATATAGTGAGTCCTCACTTAACAGGCCTGTTACTTTCAGGGAATCAACATGCAGGGAACCAGTTTTACCCTAGTCTTATTGATATGAACAAGCGTTAAGTTCCTAGGGCATCTCATTAACTTTATGACCAAACAACTTGAACGAAATGTCATTCGAGGGCGTGCTGGAGAAAGTTTGAAATGGCTTCTGAAGGTCTTTTACTCAGAAGGGTAACCTGACCTGATAACCCCAAATAGATGGAAATCTGAACGCTCCAGACTGGAAAAAGAAACCACAGACCACTCACTGAAAGGCGGTTCACTTTAAAAGGTTTAATTTCTGCTTTTTGACAGTCATCTGCTCTAAACACGGAGGTAAGAAGCCTCCTTCCCGGACTCTTTCTGGCCCATAGGCCAATGGCTCCCTTGTTTGAGGGAAGTGTTGGGTGAAATGAAACCTGCAGACCCTTGGCTACTAGGATGCTTAAATGCAAAGCCTTAGGAGTGCTCTGGTGGCTTTGGGTCTGAAATTGCCCTGGCCACTAGAGGGCGTAAGAAGTTGTTCCACACCACCCAGAGATTTGCCATTTCTATGTAGTTACAGCCTGGCAGCTTTAAATAGGGCTGGTAACATGACCTTTTCAAAGTGAGTTGGGCCAGGTCAGAGCCCCTGAATGCCAATGCTATGAGCAAATTGGTAGGCTGACACTTGTCCCTCTCGTCTTCCAAAATTAAACATGCAGGTCCATTCACTCATTCAACAGGTATCTATTGAGTGCTGTTTACATGCCAAGCACTGAGCTAGACTCTGTGAACCCAACTTTTATCAAGGCAAAGCCTCTGCTCTCCAAGAGCTCATGGTCTAGGTTTGTCCACAGACAAGAAAATGGCTTGTTGCCAAGATGGTTCCAAATGACCCTGAATCCAGGGTTGTGAAGCTGTTTTCTATAGTGAGCTTTAGATTCTAGGCATTAGGATCACAAACTTGGCAATTTCAAGTGAGAGCATGCAGATCTCTGCAAATGGGATTTAAGACAGTGGATTTTTGACTCTGGCCCACCAGTTGGAGCTGATGCAGAGCCTCACTGCGAGTCCTAAGCCAGGAATCACTGTTTTGCTGTGTAAACCTGCAGCAGTCATCGGCCCTGCTGGACCCAAGCCTTCTCAGCCGCTCTCAGAAAAAGCCAGGGCCCTGACGGAAAACTAAGTGGCAGGAAGAGAACGATGTTATGAGACATGGCCCGGGGGACGGGGGGGGGGGCAGCTGGGGTCTTGCCAGCCTCTTTGTTTGTCTGTATAGCTAGCTGTTTGTTTGCATGGCTCTCCCTGCCAGCTCCCTTATTTTGTGTAGACACAGGGTCTGGGTTATGTTAAAACTGGTATTGTAACCCAATAGGCAATAATTGTCCAACCAAGGGATCAGATTTTATTGTATTTTTCAAAATAATGTGGCTGAGTGAGTATGAAAATGGATGCCATGTTACAGCTCACTGCTTTCTAAGGAAATAGGATGTGGTGGGGGAGGCATGGTGGGACCGCCTCTCCCATTCCAGACCTCTGAGCCAGGGTTGTCCATACAGCAGACTGAAAAAAGTCAGCAGGGCCACCTACCTGCTGAGGCACTGACGGGCAGTGAACGTTTATAGCCAGCGGAGTGGCTGGGATACACAGGGAATCTGCTGGGACGGTTTGGGCTGTCTCTAAGTTGTTGAGCACGAATTCATGCGGGACAGCCCTGCCTCCTAACACTGACGCCATGCAGCCGGTCCATTTTCAGGTTCCTGTCCTTTCCCAGGCCGACCTCTGGAGAACAGGGTCCTCTCTAGAGGGCAATGCAGCCTCTAGAACATCCAGACGCAGCGCAGCACTCAGTGTTCCAGAGGCGAGAGGCAAGATGCCCAGGCTGTCCTCTTTTGAATTTTTTTCTTTTATTTGCTCAGAGGTGGCACGGATTAGAGTAATCCGTATCCAGAGCTGGAGGAAAAAGAAGTCTGATGAGATGGTTTGGTAACCTAGGCATCTTTAGGTGGTAAAAAGGCCAGGGTTCCTACACGGTCATTGTCTTACCGCGCAGCTGCTAGGCAGGCGCTTTCAGTAGACAGCGGTGGTCACTGGCCAAGGGCACACCGGCTGCGATCCTCCCTTCGCCTCTTACTGTGCTCCGCCGGGGGCATCTCTGGTTCTAGAAAGTTCAGGAGACCGGCAGGCAGGCTAAGGTGGGGGCCGTGGTTATGAGACCAGGGGCCAGGCGTTCAGGATTCAAACCTTTGGGGACGACAAAAGGGAGTCAATAGAAGTGGAAGAAGATGTGGGACAGACAGGACAGAGGGATATCCCACTGAGAAAGGAGAGAAGAGCGAGAGGGCGGGAGAGTGAGGGGTCAGGATGGGGTGGAAGGGGGAGCGGGGGCTCTAAGGCGCAGGCTTCTTTGCTCCAAACTCCTACTGAGACGGAGCAGGGACAGATATTTTAGAGCAAAACCAGCTGTGCCTAGACGTCCCTTGGATGTCCGTGGGTGGCTCTAAGATCTCCAGGGACTCAAGACTCCGTAGTCCCCAGTTCTCCACCAACACAAGAGCCCAGGTGCCGCTAGGCCCTGTTCCAGCCGTCGGGGCAGCGGTGCCGCGTTTCCTCTTCTTGAGATCTGGAACGTCACGTGCCTACTCAGGGTTGGAGGAAGGACGGGGAGACCTAGAAAGATGCTGGCAAAGAGAACCTCCAGGTCACCATGTGGGGGGAGGCTGTGACGAATGATGAGAGTGGAGAATGTGTCCTTAGAGGGCAAGGGATTAGGCTCCCTGGTTCTGCCACTTAATTGCTGAGGGGCTTCCAGGCATTGTTCAACTTTTTACCTCTGAAACCTATGCCCGTCTTCATGCCTACCTATGGTTTATTGAGGTAACTGGTGCAAACCCTAAAGTGCCTTGTGTATCTCTTTTGGCACTCCCCGCTGCCTCCGTTTAAGCATCTGAGTAGCTTATCTTCTGCAGTAGGTATGTGCTCATGGAGGGCAAGATACTTACAGATTCATTACCTGGCGTGGTACCTAGATTATAGCAGGAGTAGCAAATATCTGCAACACATATCTAATAATTAAATAAACAAGGAGGGTGATGGTTTTCTTTTAGCAAAGCTGCAGGTAGCTCTCTGGAAATCCTAATGTTAGTTCTGGAGCTGATCTGCTACTGTTTTGGCTTGATGTGGCGAGTGCGGGCCTGGTGTTGCTGGCTTAAGTTATATTTCCCCAGAGACTGAGAAATGCCTTGGGACTATTTGCACATCCCTAATTTTTTCCATTTTAAATTAAGGAATGAATTCAATTTTAACATTTTTTAGATTAAACATATTTTGTTATCTTAAGACAGATGAAAAAATGAAATGAGCAAGTGAAATCTATAATGATACCACTGTCAGGGAAGGAAAATCTCTCCTCTGTCCTTCTAGGTTCTTCTGGCTGGTTTAAGAATTAAATTGACATGAGACAAATTAACTGGAGAAAATAAAATTTAATTTCATACATATGGAGGTTCCAAAAGAATATGGGGACCCAAAGAAGGTCAGGAAATTGGGGCTCATATAGTATTCTGAACTAAGAAGAGGTAGGAGTCTGGGACTTCAGAAAGGAGGAAAGCAATTCACATGGAGATAGAAAAACAAATGTTTGGTAAGCAAATGTTTGCTGGGCGATGCAGAGACAATGGGACAAGGAGAGGACTTGGTCACATGAGCCCTTGCTAGGTCCCTCCCTTCTATTACACCGAATTCATATTATACTATTGTTATCTATGGTGATAGGTCCCTTCTTGGAACAGGTCCTCTAAATTCTTTTAGGCAGTTAGGGGGAAGGTCAAAATTTCTTCTTGAATCTTTTGTTTGCTAAATATAATCAGCCTCAGATGATCCTTATGCCAAAGAGACATATTTTGGAGTGGCAAAATTCCGCTCCTTGATAACACTTAATATTACAGAAAATTACACACACACAGTGTAATTTTAGCGTATGTGCAGTACCATTCCACTTGCAGCAAATGGATACAAATGGATACAAAAATAACCATAAACAATTTAAATATATAGCAGATGTAAGTTTATATATTTAAAGTCACGTTTCTTCTTTGGGTGAAAATACCATGATTTTCTAGTCATTCTGCTGTTTGATATTTTAGTTGTTGCCAACTTTTCACTGTTAAATAAACATTCTCTCTTGCATAAGAAATAATTATTATTACCGTTTTAAAAAATCTAAAGCCATTTGTTGATTACTTTGCATGCCAGGCACTTTACTTATAGTGTATCGCTACAGTTTTACAGCCCATGAAGTATTATTCTTCCCCCTTTTGCACAGAAAAAAGCTGAAACCCGGAGAAGTAAGGAGCTTGACTAAGTCACACAGGGTGAATAGGGAGCCGGGGTTGGTACTCAGATCGGCCTAACTCCCAAACCCTCTTCCTCCAAACCACAAATCTCTTAGGAGCAAATCTCTGGAAGGTCAAAAGGTTTTACCAGCTTATGGCTCTAACCACATTTTTCCATGTTGCTTTCCAAAAGCTTTGTGCTGTTATATAAAGGCCCACTCCTTGAGTAGACTATTTTCCCCATAATTTTGTCCGACTTTGTGTTTTAAGCTAAGAAATTCAAAGACCCACACCCACTCTTTTCATTACCTCATAGTAATGCTTTTAGCCTGAATCTATCCTGAGCTGGAGTATTACCTGCTTGGAACCGAGCATCAGTTATATCACAGTCTGCCTTGAGCTCACCTGTTCCTGGGTTTTCACCCTAACTCAAAAGTGAGGCACTTGTGGTCTCCTACCCTCCAAACCAGCGATGGAGAGAAATCACGCTTCCTTTTTTGTTTATTACCATCCTCTTTTTATTCCCGTCATCACTCTGAGGAATGCAGCACCGCATGTTCTGTGAAAATGGGAGACCAGGACACTCTTCTTCGATCTTTCCTGTGTTTCCCTTCTTGCATTAATGGCAGTGCTGGGGTAATGTGTCTTGCATGAAGAAGTGATCAGCAATCATCAGGGAATGTAATTATGGGAGAGGGGGCAGTGGAAACTTCCACAGAAGCCAGGGACCATCATTGACCCCTTCCACTTTTTCCTTTTGAAATTTAGGGATGAATTTAATGTTCTATTAAGCGCATGGGAAGGGATCAGAGAGAAAGCATGGGGTTCCCTTCTACTGGTTCCTCTCTGAAGGGCCACAGAACATGCATGATGAGCGAGATTTCTTTAGTTACTGACTTCTGCCATTATGCTCCGTTGGTCAAACAGTGACTTTGAAGCTTGCTCTTAGTGTTTGCTATTAAAATAGTCTCACTTTTTGGCCCCATGATGCCCCCGAGGGTTCTACATATGCACACATACAATGGCCTTTGTGCAAAACCCACATAGCTGCCATTGCTGTCACTCAGCCAAGGGTTAAATTGGTATCTTATTATTAAGGTTTGTTTGAGGTTTTTTCTCTTGCACAAGGCTCTTGTAAGCTTTTGAAATAAATGAAAATGGTTTATCTCTGGTTCAAAGAGGATTTGCCCTGCAGCTGATTTTACTATAATATATAGCTTAATATAAGACCTCTCATTCTGAATGCAGTTAGTCTCCAAAGTGGATTAGGGCTGTTGTGCTTTGGGCATTTCCAAGGCATTAGTTACAGCACATTGCATTGGCTTTACCAGTTGCTTCTTCTGTTATGAAAGAGATATAAAGATAGAAAGATCACCTGTTTGAACAGAAAACCCAAATGCCATCTTTTAACCTCTGTGGAGTGTGATGGAGATGATGATTGAATTATGGAGTGTGATGGAGATGATGGTTGAGTGTCTGGAGTGTGATGGAGATGATAATTGAGTGCCTGGAATGTGATGGAGATGATGATTGAATTATGGAGTGTGATGGAGATGATAATTGAGTGTCTGGAATGTGATGGAGATGATGATTGAATTATGGAGTGTGATGGAGATGATTGAATTATGGAGTGTGATGGAGATGATGATTGAATTATGGAGTGTGATGGAGATGATGATTGAGTGTCTGGAGTGTGATGGAGATGATAATTGAGTGTCTGGAGTGTGATGGAGATGATGATTGAGTGTCTGGAGTGTGATGGAGATGATGATTGAATTATGGAGTGTGATGGAGATGATTGAATTATGGAGTGTGATGGAGATGATGATTGAATTATGGAGTGTGATGGAGATGATGATTGAGTGTCTGGAGTGTGATGGAGATGATAATTGAGTGTCTGGAATGTGATGGAGATGATGATTGAATTATGGAGTGTGATGGAGATGATGATTGAGTGTCTGGAGTGTGATGGAGATGATAATTGAATTTATGGAGTGTGATGGAGATGGTAATTGAGTGTCTGGAGTGTGATGGAGATGATGATTGAATTATGGAGTGTGATGGAGATGATGATTGAATTATGGAGTGTGATGGAGATGATGATTGAATGGCAAAACCACTGTCATTGTAAGAAAGCAAGGAAGCACTCTCTTGTTGCCTCCTTACTGAAGTCGGAGATGCTGGAAGCCCAAAGTTCTATTCACACTGGTAATAATAATAACAATAATGGTCATACTTGCACCAGTTGTTACCATTTTCTACCCACCTCCCCTTTCTCCACAGGCCTTAAGAAAAATAAACCTGTATTTTAAGCTAGAAAGCTGACCTCAGTCTTTACCCATCTCTTCTTTGTGAGTGGGGAGCTACTGAAATGATCAGTGGGTTTCATGCCTGCAGCCTGGGCGACACTGGGTGCGTGGGTTTTTACAGTGCTCTGTGGTGTGTGCACGAGGTGTCTGCCGCCAGACATCCCTGCTGCCCAATGTCCATTATTACATCAGTGATGTGTATGTGACATAAAATAATAAAACCGTGAACATTTCCTAGCGTTTAGTATATCCTAGGGGCTATGCTGAGTGCTTTATGTGTATTATCTCGTCTATTTCTCACAGGCCTATGAGATGAGCACTATGGTTATCAATATGATTTTTCATGTGGCTTAACTGAGCCACTGAGAGATTAACTTGTTAATACCTGGTGGATCCAGGATTTTAACCCAGACATTTTAATTCCAGAACGCTGCACTTAACTGCTAGTCCTACTATCTCCCTTGAGGAAATAAATGAATATTGTAAGCTTCATATAACTGGAAATGTGCTGTAAATCTCAAGGATATGCACATATATTTGCCAAGCTTTGGGAACATTATGTCCAGGATACGTATGGGCATGTTCACATTGATCTCAAGTAGGCCGGTGGTGGATGTTAGGAATTCGTATGGTGTTTTGTACAAGGCACATGCAGTAATAATGCAGTGTGGGTGTGTGAATGAGCGAGCTATCAACTCTGGACCAAGACCATTCGTCGTGAGCGGAGAGACAGGCGAGGCGTGGGAAGGCATACCCCCGGCACCAGGCTGCTTGGTTTACTCCCGGCGCATGCCTTCGATGCTCTTCCCGAGCCTCACTTCCCCTCATTTGAAAGTGGGGATAACAGAGAACTCATTGGATTGATTGGAAGATTAATTGAGATCATGCCTGATTCATAGTAAGTGTGCAGTAAATGTTAGCTAGTTTTATCATGATTATATTTGGACAGTGGTCTAATTTAAATAAAATTTTCTTCCCACCTTCAGCATAGAACCTGTGTACAAAAGCTGTCCTTTGTAACATTTCCCCTCAGAAAACAAACAGATTGTTCCTGAACCTGGGTCAAACACTTACCCATAACAGGTACTTAGTGCCAATAAAATGGAAAACGAGTTATTCTGACTCTGTGCTGTAGTCCTGAGGTAGAACATAAGAGGACAGTTAGTAAAACAGTAACAGGATGAAGTAGGTTAGTGTTTAGAAGTATGCATTAACTTATGTAACTCTAAAACTGTTCTTTTTTAAAGTTATTTTTCAATTACAGTTGACATACAATATATTAGTTTCAGGTGTGCAATGTAGTAATAGGACTGTTCTTAAAATGAAGTTTATTTTTTAAAAAGTGCGTGATAATGTGTTTCTGGACTCAGCTCTCCCATAATTAATGGATTAACTTCCTCTTGGTAGCACAGCAAACAGGCTAACAACGGTAGCCGCAAAGGAGGCACTTCTGGAGCCTAGTTTCTTATCTGTAAAATGTGGGGTTGGCTTCCTCTAAGGTGTTTTTCCATTTTGAAACTCAAGTGGAATGAATAGATATTTAATGAACAGGGAACTAAATTATGGCTTAATGTTGGCCTTCTAATCCGGATTGGCAGACACCCTGTGGACAGGAGACTGTGGAAGAGGTGGCTCTTTTCTGGGGTGCAGGGAGCACTAGAACTGAAGCGGGCCTGGGTTTCCCTGAGGGGAAGTTGGGAGTTTGCGTTTCTGGAGATCTCTGAAATATTTCACTTCTGAAATCCCTTCTCTAAAGAAGGGTTAACCTGAGGCCCTCCCCAATAAGGGAAAGAGGGTTGATGAAACTGTTTTCTTTAGGGTTGATAGCTAAGCAGCTGTTTCCAAATGCATTCTTGTTCCTTCTTTAATTGCTCCCCAAAGACCCACAGTCCAAACAGCGGTCCCTAAGAAACTTGAGCTTTGGGTAATCAGGAATGCGTGTCCCGGGCAAAGAGCCCTGCAGTCCCAGGCGGCTTCTGCTGGGACCTCCTGGGTGATGCAGGCCGAGTGTGACATGATAATCCAGAGGAAAGTGTGGCCACAGCCCAAGCTGTCCCGGGGGCCGCAGGGCTCGGACAGGTGCGCTCTTTAGCCTCCGCCTCCCCGGAGGGCACTGCAGCGCAGGCGAGGCCTCCGAGGGCCGAGGCGGACACTGGCTGCCCTGGGTGGCTTCAGACCCACGTGTCCTCCAGCTTACCGCTCCCGCCACCACTTCAGGCACAGGTGCACCGGGGGCGAGGGTCAGTGAGCTCGGTAATGGGGCGGCAGTGACGAATGGGACACAAATCTTACTTCGATGGCATCTGTAGTGTGAGGGGAGGTAGAAATTGCACGTGACGGTTAGGATACAGGTGGAAAGTGAGGTGTTGAAAAGCCGTGTGGGCGAGCTGCTCCAAGACGGCCTTTCTACCGGTAAGGATCCATCTCAGTGAGCGCGGAGGACAGTCCCCAAGGAGGAAGGGAAGCGGCGTCATAGAGGGACATGTAGACAAGCAGGAGTAGGTGCGACTTGTCACAGAACCGGGGAGCCTGTGGGAGCTGTGGAGCGTTAGACCTGGGAGTGTCCTCCGGAGTCATGTGCTCTCAACATCCATGTGGGAACGTCCCCGCAGGCTCAGTCTCTGCCTGAGTGTCTCTGCTGATGGGGACTCGCCGTTTGTTTCTGGGTTAATAGTGTCTGGTCACTGAAGGAAGTGGGTAGCTCCAAGGATGTCGTGTGTGAGAGAGGGAGGGGAGAGAGGAGAGGGAGAGGGGAGAGGGGGAGGGAGGGAGGGGAGAGAGGAGAGGGGAGAGGGGGAGGGAGGGGGACAGGAGAAGGGAGAGAGGGGGAGGGGGAAGGGGGGAGGGGAGAGGGGGAGGGAGGGGGACAGGAGAGAGGAGAGGGAGAGGGGACAGGAGAGGGGAGAGAGGAGAGGGAGAGGGGAGAGGGGGGAGAGGAGGGGAGAGGAGGGGAGGGGAGAGAGGAGAGAGGAAAGGGGGAGGGGGAGGGGGAGAGGAGGGGGAGAAAGAGGCAGGTCAATTTTCAACTTAATTAAGACTGTGATTTTCAGTGTCCTAGTGGGGCTCTGCCTGAAGGACAGTGGGACGAATGTGTGCTGACTGGTTGGTCTTAACTGACTGGTTGAGTTAATCTGGGGAGATTTAATTTTGGTCAGGGTGGATCCTACTGTCCTGGTTCCAAGGTCCAAGGATTCAAGGGGAAACTTGCACAGAACGAGGGCATGTGAGCTTGCCTTCAAGAACAGAGACTTTGCTCTGTCCAGCAAGAGTTAAGCCATTGCCTTACAACATCCTGGAAACAAGTTAGAGCTACCTGGGGAGCTAAATTAGAACCTGAAGGCCATGGAGAAGCTGCTTTGAAAGGTCTTTTAGTGTTTGCTAAGCTACTCTTTCAGCAGGGGTGGCGAGCTCACTTTAAGCAAACTAACCTTGCCTGAGCTGCCCCACCTGCAAGGGGCCAGCGGTTCCTCCTTTGTGTGCTTGAGGGGCCCACTTGGATACTGTGGGGACAACCTGAATAACAGGAGCCTCCTCCAGGCACCAGCACCTGCAGGGCCCTTCTGACTCCCGCAGATCTACAGGTGGGCTTCTTAACAGGTAAGAGGTATCAGAAACACTTGGGTACAAATTAGGAATTAGGACTACACTGACATTATTTGTTGCAAATGAGAAACTGCTTAGGTGGACCGAATGTGCCATAAAAAATAGGTCTTGCAGGTATTTCTAGCAAGCGAGTTCTGCTAAATGATTGGGATGGCATTTCTTTTTAAAATATTTAGAATTCAGTAGGAACTCCCAAGAGTGTTGGTATTAACTTTATGGCATGTTTTAATTAAGGAACAAATGAAAACTGACTGAATTAAACAGGGAACAAAGTGCATCCGTTTGCAGAATCATAATCCCAAATATTAATTTATTTACCAAATTGCATATCAAATAAAAGTCTTCACAAAAAGTGACAGAGAGAACCAGTTTGAATGTGATTGAAATGATGTCTTACAGGAAATTGAAACAGAGTAATACAGTGGAGTGGAGAAAACATTGGTTAGGGATTCAGAATACCTGGTGTCAACGTGAGAAACGCTCAAACCTGTAGAGAATGTTTGTGAATTTATTTGAGCCAAACTGTCGACAATTGCGAGGGAGCAAAATCTCAACGGGTTGAGATAATGCTCCAGAGAATGGCAGTTTTACACTTTATTTTATGCATTACAGTCAAAAGAGGAGACATAAGTGGGTTACATGAAATCCACTGGCGACAGATTAGGGAGGTGGGAGAAAGCAAAGCGGGGAAACCTCTGGGATCGATGAAAAGTAAAATGATAGACACATGCTCCTTTTACTTAGGTGGGTGCAGGATAGTTAACAGTCAACAATCAAGTTGATAATAATGAGGGTATTTGTGGTCTCCGCAGAGCAGTGCCCGTGCTTTGAAGGGTCTGAGAAAAAGAAATTACTTTGACATCCCAAGGATATGTTATTGTAGATGCAAAAAGGCAAAAGACAGGCTTAATTAAGGTGAAAATTGACCTTTGTCAGGGAAGGTGCTGGCCTAGGACATGACTACCCGCCATAATCTACTTTCAGTTAGGGAGTTTTAATTTCAGATCATCTTATGTGGTTACTTTCTGTCCCTGAATTTGTAAGGCTGCCAGGCAGGCCTCCCCTGAGCTTGTCAGGTTTAGTGTGTGGCCCCTTTACATCCATATGGGTTTGAATCACATCTTGATGCCTAAAGTTCTTAATCAATCTGGGCCTCAGTTTCCTCATCTCTAAAATGGGAAAAATGACCCTTACCTTATAGGATTTTTATAAGGCTTAAATGAGAAAATGCAGTGTGTGGCTCAAGAAATTTTAGGTGAATCTGAAAATGTTTAGGACAATGGGACATTTCTAATCTATGCCCAACCAAAGCAGATTTTCACGTGGTTCAAGTCCTCGTTGCTCTCTGTCTGCTTTGAACTGAAAGGGTAGGAGCTTGGAAGTTGATTATTGATAGATCTACTCTATTGAGTAGTGATGGTGTTGCAAAGGTGTGTATAAATCAGGTAACACTTAAAATGCACTAGGGAAATTTCCCACATAAAGGAATTCTATTTGGGTAAAGCAAAAAGGCCTTTCCAAAAGCAAATAGCCATTCTGAAAGGTTAAGTCAGTGCTGCGCAGGCAGCTAACGAGCCATCCCAACGGTGCATAAAGAAAAATGGAATTTATTTAAGGAGAAGGGGCTGGGGGCTGGGGATATCCAAAGGGAAGGGCTACACAGTACTGAGTCAAAGGGTGCTGGGTCCATGATGGCAGCTAAAATGTACTTAGGAGAGTGAGACAAGGAGGAGCCTAGAGGAAGGGTAACGGTGGAACCTAGGCAGGCTGCTTTGGCTCACTGAGAAGTCAGAGGAAAGGGGCTGTGGAGACAGGTTCAGGGGGTTTGCCTGGGAGGAGCTGCCACTACCCATTGCTGCCCTGGTTGCAAGCCTTATGGGCTCCCTTCGGAGGGAAGAAGGGGGTAAGGAATGGCACTGGCATCCTCTCCTGGCGGGGAGCGTGCACTGGGTCCTTTGTCCTGAGCGTTTTTTATCTCCCTCTTGCAGGTGGAAATCTTAGGGTTTTAATCCATCTTAGGGATATTCTAATCCATCAGCTCTCCAGGTGCTCTTTCAGGGTCCTGGTCTCCACTGATGAGTCGGTGCCAGGGCAGGATGTCATCAGTCAGTGTAGCTGGTCCTGAGGAAGCCATAGGGCCACTTGTCTGGTTTTGCTGCTTTTCTGAGTCTGGAGCTGAAATACAACTGAGGCCTAGATGTTATCTTCAGGGAGGAAACGCTCAGCAGGTCTCTACCACATGACCAGCAATATGCTAGGGGAGGAATGGTTACCCTGGGGACAGGGTCCTTGTTTTCCCAGTTCTGCCCCTTGCTAGGCATCCGGGGCTTTTAGCCCTGGTGAGTTTCTGTACCTGGCCTATCGTCCTTGCTCCGCTCATGTCTGTCTAACACATTCTGCTCTATCTTTTGTGCAAATCTAAATGTTCACATGTCGGGATTAGTTCTAGTGAGGTGTTTGTGTTTGGTTAGCTTCTTGCTCTGTGTGGGCTTATGAGGGAATTAGATGCATAAAGAATGTGTTCAGACAAAAGCAAAATGAGCGTTTGGACTTTTAGGTGTCATTTGTTTTTTAATTATTCTCTGAGGTCGAAATGAGGCAGGATAGCAAGAAGTAAGGGAAAAGTCCGACAAGTGGAATGAGGAAGTAGGAGCCCACAGCCTTCACCAGAGGCCCCCGGGCACCACGGAGGGAAGCAGTTAATGGCAGGAACCCCCTGCGGTGGTCAGTGGGCGTGGTCGGTGGGCCTTGGCCTTGGAAGTCACAACCGCAAGGCCCTCTCCCAACCAGAAGGTGCAGTCAGAATTTGGCACCACGGAGCTTGGAGACAACACCTCCTCCCCACCTCGGAAACACATAAAAGCCCCAGAACTAATTCCCATCTCTAGCAATTCCCTCTCGAGTGGTCCCACGTCCACTCAGACGCTTACTTTTCGCTTCTCGACAGTGTCACCTGCACCCAGGCCTCTTTCTTTCTCTACCTGAATAACACTTATTTCATTCTCCCATCCGACCGTATAATCTTTCCAGGCGAGTCAAGGGCCTGGATTCCCTGACACAGAAAGTTCCCGGACCTGCCGAGGCAGGGCCAGCCTGGGCGCTGGAGCTGCCCACTAGCAGAAACACTACTCCCAAAATAACACTGAAAAAAATTAAGGGAGAACTTGACTAAAAGATGTTTGATTTACAGAAAGCAGTTTGAGCTCCAGCCTTATGACCTTGGTCCAAGGCCTGTGCCTCAGTTTCTCGTCTGTGAACACGAGTGGGACAGGGGAAGGGGGGAAGCATGGGAGTTGTACTGAGAATCTAATGTTTCTTTCAGGCCTATAATCCTGTCACCTAAGGCAGGGCTATTACTCATAAAACTTTCCAGCTCTCAGATAGGGTTAATTCTCCTTCCAAAAGTACCTGCTTACTTCAGAGGAGGGTTGAAGGTATGGGAAATTTTTTTCCTGAAAATACAGAGAAGCAAGGTCACTCCATGGTTAGTGATGTTTCATGTTTATTGGGACACCCCAAGTTATTCAACATGTGTCTTCCCCATAGAATGTGACTTGTTAAAGTTAGTTAATTGAATAAAAATGTTCATACGTGTAAAGGAACAATCTATTTCAACGAATCCTTTTTGTAAAACAAATGGTTTGTATTATATGATCATTCCAACTCATACATTTAAAAATAATCTGCATTTTCATACCCAAGGATTGCTTAAAGCAAATTGCTTAAACCTTTCCAGTTCATAGACTCAGAGTTACAGTGGAGACTTTAGGGTTCACTCAGCATAACCAATCCCCAAATCCCAACTTCAGGGTATTAAAATGCCCTGTGGTCAGTGGATTGTCTCAGCTCCTAGAGGAGGGATGGGGGATGCGGGCACTGGCCCTTGCAAATAAGGCCAGCTCGGAGTACAGCCAGGGAGGCAAAGGGACTCTTCTTGAAAAACTGGAGCATCGACAGTGTGACCTTCATCAACGTAAGAGCCAAGGCCAGATGCTGAATTTTACAGGAATGAATTATTTTTTACAGTAACTCCCTCCAGATGCTTTCCTCGAAGAAAGATAAACCACTTAGGTGCAGAGGGAATGGTTATCCAGAGCTGGATTACAGGGGCCGCTACTGGGAATCCTCCACCGAGTCCAGCCTTCTTCAGCTCCTTTCTGTGTCATAACAAAACAACTCCCATTTTCTGTTTGAAATGTAAAAACTAATATCCCCCCTGGTGCTTGGCAAACATGCTGTTTTATCTCATCAGAACAAACTGGGCACTTTTTAGAGTTTCAGCATTATACCCAGGGTAAGTTATCACCGTTCTGCTCAGCTTGGGAGCAGTTAGAAGCAGGCTGTGCACAGCATCTTGGCCTCTCTGGATCCCGGTTTGCTTGCCTGGGAAAGTCAGCTACTTTTCTGATTTAAGGGAGGCGGTTCCGGGCAGAAACAAAAGGCTCGGGTGGGGGGTGGCTTCAGCACCTGAAAGGAATCATTTCCCAGAGCTCTCCATGAGCGAGTTACGCTTCAGCTTCCCACTCTTTGAGTCTTGGTGTATGTGGTCTTAGTAAATATCAGTTTAAAAAAAAAGCCCCTGTGTCTCCATTTTCTAATTTCCAAAACAGAACGAACAGTAGAGATAAAGTGATGATTAGACCAGCTCTTTGGAATCTCTGTTCCGTCATTCTGGAGTTCTGTGATCTCCAGGATGGAAATTCCTCCAGGGCACAGACTTGCTTTGTGTACCGGTTTCCCAGCACCTGGAACATAGCCTGCTCGATAAATGTGCTGAATGGGTGAATGAAAGAAGATTTATAGTAGATATTATCTCTTGCTCTCATTTCTTACCCAGCTGAACATTATGATCCAGTCAAACTGTTCTTTCTGTAATTCCAGGAATACACGTGCTGTCTCTGACTCGTGGGTGCCCTTGCCTTTGTATTATTGGTGGGGAGCGCTCCTTGTCCCCACCAGTTGCTGGTGGGAATGGGCTTCTTGTGACATCCCAAGAAAAGAATTTTCTGAGACTTCCATGGGAGGCTGAGATATTGTAGAAAGTTTTATTTCTGTGGCATTAAATTCCTGAGTTTCTAAGGACCCATTTCCCGTCATCCTGCCAGGAAAGAAGTCCAGCTGTGCCTGCAGTAGGGCTAGAATTAAAGTGGTTGCCCAGAGTTTCTGTTCCATGTTGGAGCAGCGTCCAGTCCAGCATCAGGCTGGCTTAGTGTGTGTTCCCCACTGCAGTCCATCAGTCCATTGTGTGTGAGGTCCGCAGCGTCCCACGGCTATGGAAGGAACACAGGCAGGAGCAAAGCCAAAGGAACCAGGGAGCCAAGAGCCACAAGAACCAAGAGCCAAGAGGGTGAACTTCTTTGTTTGGGGCAATATGTATCCCTCAATTTTCTGGACTTGGGGTGGCCCTGCTCCCTCTAGTTGATCTCTGTTGCCAGGTTTGACTGACAGGCATCTTCCCTACATCACCCCAACCTTACTGTGCATGCGCCCATCTCCCCTTTGTTGGACCCCTCCCCCATGGTTCGCAGGGAATGGGCCAGTGGTTTCCTGGGGAATGTGAAGTTGCAGCTTCCTGGTGGTGCTGCCCAAATGACCTGCCTATAATGTCTGGCCTCCCTTTTGCTCCTTTCCTATTATTAATAACTAACTAATTACAATGGTATCATTTGCACATGTGGTCCCTCTGCCTGGAAACATGCCCCCTGCGGTCTACACGGAAAACTCTGCTAACCTTGGATAGGCACTGCCTTCTCTGTGAAGTTCTCTCCGGATCAAGATGTCTCTCCTCTGGGCTCACACTGCATTTGGTACAGGCTTCTACTGAAGTGGAGTTTCTTACCAAATTGTAGTTCTTGGATTGGCTTTCTGCTTCTCCCTCCCCCAGATTTGAAGCAACGAAGGCTAGGGTCATCTTTGACAGGCACTTGAAAATTATTTTTTGAAATAAATGAATAGTTTTACAGAAACTTTCAGAAATCCTTTACAGTACCCAGCATTATAGTGCGTTTAGAGTTTGGGCATGTTAAATACTTCTTGATTGATTTGCTAGATTACCAGGTACTATCAGGCTTCAATTTTCTTAGCAGATGCAGGCAGAATTTCAGTGTAAGTGGCATAATCACACAGGCACATTTTGTTCCTTTGAAACACAAATCTATCAACAATAAAAGGCGCGCGCTCACACACACACATGCACACACATGCGTTACTTTTCACATTCCAACTCCAGGTCCTAGGATGGTGCTTAACACCGACTGTTGGACAGAAAATAGACGGCTCTCATTCATTTTACTACCTCCGCTTGCTCATCCCCTCCTTACCCTTTAACGTGCAGCAGCTGCGTCCCTCTTGGAGGTCATCAGGGACCGAATTACAAAGTCTACCAGAATTATGTGAGTCTTCCCCCTGCCTGGCTTCATCACGGCATTTGGCATCAAATATCTTTTTGAAATGCGGTATGATTGAGAAGCATGAGTTTTAAAGACCGAGTTTAAATCTGAGCTCCCCTTCCCCTTACTACCTGTGTGAACTTTGGACAAGTCGCCTTTTAAAATCTGTCTCCCTCCAGCGGTGTTTCCGTATCCATTTGGGTGGCTGGGAGGTCACATAGGATTTTGTGTGAAGCACGGAGCCAGTGCCTGGCTTGCAGTCACCATTCGATAAATGGCGCCTCCTTTCCTCCCTTGGCTTCCGAACCATCCTCATTCTCGGTTTTCTTCCAATTCACAGCTCTGAGTAAATCTCCACAGGGCTTTTCTTTGCCTTGCCCGCCTCTCAGCCCGCATTTCTCTCCTGCCCTGTTTCAGGTGTTCCCCGTCTCTTCCCGGAACTGTTTGCACGCAGCCGACAGTCCACAGACATGGACTGGCTGAGTCATAGTCTCTGCACTGGCCCCTGTGAGTCCTGCCTTTTGCTTCTCCCGTACCTTTCCACGCTGTCACCAGAACTGATGTTCTTCAAATACAGGACGATCATGGCACTGCCCCCACCCCCAAAAAACTTGAAAAGCATCCCATTGTCTAAAGAATAAAATCTAAACTTTCAACACTCCCTGCACTCAGACCCTCCTGCCCAGCCTCATCTCTTGTGCCCTCCCATATGCCCAACTTCTCTCCCTATTTTCAGAAACTCTCCCTGAGGTTTTACTCCTCAGCGCCTTTACTCAGACTGTTCCCTTATTTTCCAGAATGCCTGTTCTTTTCCACTGAAATTCATACTAATTCTTAAATACCAATTCCTCCATACAGCCGGCCTAGGCCGCCTCTTTCCCTCTGTTTAAAATGTATCTACCTTTCCACATACACCTTGTTTGCACTTATATTTTCTCTTAATTAATTAACTGCTTTGCTGGGCTGTGTGCGCAATGCACACACTGTGTCTCGCTGTATCCCCAGCACTCACTCACTAAGGAGGCGCACACAGTGCCCCAGCTTAACAATTCCTATGGTGTTAGACTGAATTGAAAATCAAGGATGAATAGTCCTGTTTCCCAGCACGGGTATTATAAAGAAGACTTAATTAGAAGTAACAAAGACTGACATTCCTAGCACATCCTGTGTGCTAACTCTGTTCTCAGTGCACCGCACTGTTCTAATGCTCACAGCAGCCCGAGGAGGGAGACTTTACAGATGAGGGAACCGAAACACAGGTAGGTTAAATAACTTATCCCCAAGTCAAACAGCTAATAAATGGAGGAAGGCGTCTAAAGCTCCCACAGCACACCTTTGGGCCTGTGCACTGAATCACTAGTGGGTGGTGCAGATAGTATGTGGGGAACCTTCCAAGGACAGAAGCGGACACCCAGGGCATGCCACCCGCCCTCCTAGGGGTGGTAGCAGGGAGATGGATGGAGCAACCTCAGGACGTCTTTTCCAGCCCTGGTTTGCATACTGTCCTTGTAAGATTTAGAGGACAGAACATGATGTTGGCCTGTGCCTTGGTATCCTGGTGTCAGGAACAGGGGCAGCCAAGTGTTGTGCAAACATTCTTCTTAGGCTCCTAAGCTTTTTGATGAGCAAAACCCAGGGAGGCTTATCTATGACAGTCCTCCCGAGGCAACGTCATTGCTCACCCTGGCCCCTGCCGAAGGCTGCAGGAAGCGCTCGGCCAACCTTGTGCGTCCCCCACGGCTGGGAGGTTTCATCGGCCCTCTGTCCGCAGGAACTGAGATGCCATCAAGTCTTGCAGCATTTTCTGCCTTTTCCTCAGAAGGAGAAGCTGGACACTGCGGCCAGTCAACTGTGTTCTATGTAAATTCTGTTTCTAGCACCCTCCACCCTCCTCTAGCCACACGAATTCAGTGTGCTTTCCTCTGGCTTCTTCAGCAGCTAGCCACTCCATGGGGAGATGAGGTAGGGATCTGTGAAAGTAACAGAAACAAGAGACTCCCCATGCCCAGCTCCTTGCCTCATCACTTACTCTTTGATCCCTGTATTTCTCTCTCATTATGCAAGATATTAAAATGCTTGTGGGATTCAGGGAGGTGCTTAGTATCCAATAATCAAAACACCTGGGCCAGAAATATGTCGATTCAAATGAACTTTGTTTTAGCATAAGTGAATTGCTTTTTTTTTTTTTTTTTTTTTAGAGAGAAAATCTGGACCTTACAGACCCACAGTGATAGGGTGGGGACTGGGCCTTTAAGAGAAAAATCTCCCGTTACTGCCTCTAACTAGGCTCCAGTTACCTTTACAGATGTGCAGAGGAGGCCACTCTTTGACCATCCGTGGCCATGCGTTCCAGTCCTTAACTGGCTTTACTCTCAGTAAATGTTCCTCATCTAGGGTGAATCTCCACACTGAGCTCCCCACAAACTCAGTCCCTCCTGCTTAGTAACAGGAGAGCTAGAGAACAGTACCTGGCCATGCTTCCTTTCGTATCTGCAGACAGTTAATGACACTGCTCTGCAGCACCAACTTCTGTCACTATTGCCAGTGTCCCCAACAGCAACAAGTTCCACTTCCTGTCTGCCCAGCACCAGCTTCGTTCTCTTGTGCAGGGCCCAGTCCTTGGGTTTGGCCGTTCACGATGTGCTGTGGGGCAAAGACGGTGCTGGGAGAGTCTCTGTCCTCTGCACCCATGTTGGAGGGGTATCCTTTCTGTGCTCACAGGGATCGCCCGCCCTTGGCATCCCTGGGCAGGCAGGATGGTGGGTTGGTGGGGACCTGCCCCTCCATCTCACTCGCAGCCGCATGTGCACCAGGAGAAATCAAGCTTTACAGCTGACGTTTTCACCTCTGGTCCCTCCTGGAAGTTTTGGCTGAATAATGGCTGTGTAACTTGTGGGTCTCCAGAAGTATCAGACAGGTGTTGGGTGTCTTGTGTCTGTAGAAAAAGGAGCCTGAACAGCTGAGAATAAACAATTGCTTGGTAATATGAACTCGCACCTAACGTCAGAGGCCTGGCAGCCGGTGGGGGCAGGGGAGGCCAGGTTGTGCTGGCCACCACCTGTCTGGGAGGCCAGTTTCCCAGGGAACCAGGAGTCTGCTGAGAGCCAAACTGGAGAGAAGTGGGAGGGGCGCTTGGAGAGGAAAGCAGTGGCTGAGATTCCGAAACAGGTCCTGGAAACTCTGGTCCTGACCCCTTGACACCAGCTGCTTTGGGAAATAGCTTTTCAAAACTTTGCACTTCCATTTTTGCAATAAAATAACTGACATGTTATTTCCTGATATATCCAACTAAAATCAGGGCTGGAAAAATGCTGGGCTACAGGGGACCTGCTTCCCAGGGCTCGTGCATTTGTTGAGATTTTGGGGGGCTTCTAACTGGCTTCAGAAGACCCAGTTCAAGCTCTGACTTTGTCATTGAGGATTGTTATTGTTATTTATCTCTATCCTTGGGTAAAGTTCTACCTCACTCCAAGGTTGCTGGGAAGATAAAATGTTTCATAAGGAAGACATTTACAGAAGTGTAAAGGTTACTATACAAACAAAACATCCAGGGCTCTGGAGTGAATCAGAGGAAGCGGAAACTTGCTTCCTCCCTCAAGCTGCTTATAGTCTAAACAGCAGTGATAGCTCACAGTTGTAGGGTATTTCATTTTTCCAAGTGTCCCTTTATCACCTGACTTTCTAGTGCCATAGTAAAAGTAAACAGAACCAGCTGGGGTGGGGGCAGAGGATGTGTTTTGAATAGGTTTTAATGAAAAAATTACGGCTTGAAGCAAAGAAGGGAGCACAGGTGGAAGTGAGCAAGGACAGTGTGAAATGCTCGAGGAACCCTGGGCATCTGCTTCCCAGCCAACTGAAACCATCTCAGATTTAGTTTGGAGGAGATTTTTCCTCAGGTCAGGTGAAATGTAAATGATCATCCTCAAGGACTGCTTAAATTAAATCTCATAGGATTTTAGATTTTAGGTCGAGTCTATCGTGGGTGGAAAAAGTGGCTGAAGTGTGTGGGAAGGAGCTGGTGACTGTCCTTCCTTTTAAGAGGCTTGCATTGAAATTCAGGGTGCTCACTGTAAACTTCAAAGGGGCCTGCTCCCCTGTGAACCTCCCTTTCCCCAGAATACCCAATGAATCTTTTGGCCCCTCTATTGTGGACTCCCCTCTTTTGTTTGTTTGTTTGTCTGTCTGTCTTTGGCTTCCTATTGAATGCTGGTATCCCAGCTTCCCTTCTCTCCTGAACCGCTGGAGACCCCAGTCTCAATAGGCAGGTTCCTTGAACTGGGAGGTTATCAGATCCCCTGCAGAGCGGTCCTTGGCGGAAATCCCAGGCACTGAGCAAATCCTCATGGTGCCTGGGTTTAGCTCCGGGTCCTGAAGTTTGCAGTTACAGCTCAGCCTCCTTGTCATCCCCAGAGCCGGAGCCAGAGCCAGAGCCAGAGCCGGAAGAAGTGTCCTGCTTCTTGCCAGGCCTGACACCTGACGGGAAGGGGTTTCTCCTTTCTGTGCCACATCCGGGAGTTAAAACAGAGTGACTAAACCACCCTTGAGAGAGCCAATGGCCGGATGTGGAGACTCAGGAATAAGAGGGAACTGATGTTCTGGGGAGTCACTTATGGGTGGGCCTGGCCTTTACTTTTTGGCCACAGTATCTCTCTCCCCTGGGCAGAAAGTACTCCCATTTTCCTCTGCCTCTTGGAGGTTGTGCAATGTCAGGATGCCTTTAACTCCCCCCACCCCTCCCATGTGTCATTGCAGGGCACCAGGGGTCCATGGCCAGCTGTCACACTTGATGTCTTGCTGGACTGTAGGGACATATTTTCTTGCAGTAAGTTCTTGTGACCTTTAGGGATGGGATTTTCCCTCAGCTTTGGGACACTTGTGAAATGTTCCCATGAACTTCATCCTGGCAGAGAAGCTGGGCACCAGCTCCCAACCAGAAATTAGACTCACACAGGAACAGAGAAGAGTAGGTGAATCAGAGTGTGGACCTGATGGTGCATCCTTTTGTGTTCGCCTGGTCTGTTTGAAAGCTAGTCTCTACTTGGGTTCTCATTTGCAGGACTTTCTGATGAGGGAAATGTGCTGTGCTGGGAGGGAGGAGAATGGGCCATAGAGTCTCTGCTCTAAAAACTGAGCTGTTTTGCCTGGCCGGCATGGCTCAGCAGTTGAGCATCGACCTATGACCCAGGAGACTGAGGTTCGATTCCCAGTCCGGCCACATGCCCAGTTGCGGGCTCCATCCCTAGTCTGGGGGCATGCAGGAGGCAGCTGATCAATGACTCTCTCATCATTGATGTTTCTATATCTCTCTCCCTCTCCCTTTTTCTCTGAAATAAAAAAATATATATTTTAAATAAATAAATAAAAAATAAAACCTGGGCTGTTTTGCCCTGGCTGGTGTGGCACAGTTGGTTGGTTGTTGTCCCATGCACCAAGAGGCCCCCCCTAGGATTCCCAGCCAGACTCATGCCTGGGGTTTCAAGTTCCACTCCCAGTAGGGGGCGTGCAGGAGGCAGCTGGTGTTTCTCTCTCCCTCTCCCTCCTCTAAAAATCAATAAAAACATATTTTTTAAAAACTGGGCTGTTTTAGACTCAGTCTTTACAGAGTGCTCAATAGGATGGATCATGTCTAGAGCCAATCTCTCAGGTTGGTACCTGGGTCTAGGGAGTGAGTGGTTCGGAACAGCTTGGGACACTACAGGCCTGACCCAAACTTTCTAGGGTCCATGACTGGAGACATATTAGACTTTTTTTGTGACCCAGTCCATTTCCCCTTGCAGGTTAATGCAGAATTAAATCACACCCCAGGGGTGCAGAGGGAGCACCCTCAGCTCCCTTGGGCACCCTGGGGCTCTGCTGGATGCTGTGCCCCTGGGTGCTCGCCCTGTGATTTGATTCTTTGCTTGGCGTGGGCTATGGAATTGACAGCGTAGCTCAAGATGTACAGGGGCCAGTCCTTTTCCTTTCTGGTCCTGTGTGTCCTGTGTCTTTCAGACCCTGTCTGTCGTTCCTTGGTATGTCATGTCTGCTGTCTCAGTTTACTCCACAGGTCTGTCCTCTCTTCTCAGCTTGTCGTTTGGGAAGCAGCCTCCAGGAAACTTGCTCTCCCTCCCCTTGACTACGCCCAGGCCCCCGTGCCCCCCTGCCCCCCTTAGGAGAAGAGAGCCAGGGGAAAGCGCCCCCCTCCCCCCGTGTCGGGGGCGGCCTTGGGGAGCGAGCCCTGAATTCCTTGACCCCTCCCCCCTCGCCCGCCCTCCCCCTTAAAGCCGGGGAGAGAGATGGGGCGCTGCGCGGCCCGGTGTCGCTTTGGGGAAGTTGGGCTGTGCGTGCGGGCAGGCCGGTGGCACAGCCCGTCCTGGGGTCGGCCCGGGCGTCCGCGCAGTTTCCCGGCCGCGGCGCCGGCCCCGGACGGACGGCGGCGACCTGCCTCCCGCCCCGCCCTCCCCTCCCCTCTTGTTTCGCGCAGCGCCCGCTTCCTCTCCGCCCGCCTCCCGCGGCGCCCGCCTCCCGCAGCGCCCGCCCGGCCGCCCGCACCCGCCGAGAGTTTGCCGAGCCCGCGGAGGCGCCGGGGCGCAGGGACGGCGGCGGGACAGTCGGCGCGGGCGGCGCCCGGGGAGCCCGGTGCCCGCAGCCCGCGCCGCCGGCGCCGCCCAGCGTGAGCGCGGCGGGTCCATGCCGGCGGCCGAGCCGATGGAGAGCCCGCAGCCGCCCGCCCTGCAGGTGCCCGCGCGGCGGGGCGCCCCGGGCTGGTCCCCCGCGTCCACCCCCACGCTCCGCCGCCGGCGCTGCAGGATGCGCCGCTCCAGGAACGTGCAGGAGCAGAGCCCCGAGGCCGGGCTGGCGCGCGACCTGCCCGGGGTCCTGGCTCCCGGCAAGGAGCTCCTGCAGCTGCCGGCCATCGAGATCACGCCCTCCAGCGACGAGGACACTCCGTGGTCCAACTGCTCCACACCCAGCGCGTCCCCGCGCCGAAAGCGCTTCCTCCTCCGCAAGTGGCTGAGGGTGAGGGAGCGGAAGGAGCGCAGCGACAGCAGGTAGGTCCGCGCCGGCCCCTTCCCCCCTCCCTGCCCGCCGCGGGCCGCGCCGCGGAAACTTAGGCGGAAACTTGGGGAGGAGTGCGGAGCCCCCACCCCAGGGCGTCCGCGGGGCGCCGGCGCCGGGTCCTGGCATCTCGGCGCCCGCTCTCGTCCCGGCTGCGGCCCGGGGCCGGGGCCCTGACTTTGACGAGTGTCTAACGTCTGCGAGGGCTTCAGGCTGCTCCACCCTCTGAGCCTCGCAGCGCCACCAATGCTGAGCGCCCGAGCGGCGCGTACCGACTGCGCCCCGTCCTGTGCCGGCCTCGGGCGAGCACTTCCCCGCCCGCCTCTGAACTGAACCCGCGCGGAAACGCTCTGAGGCAGGCTGCAGACTGGGGGCAGCGGACGGGAGAGACCTCAAGGCTTCCCCGCTTGCACTTGTATTTCTGAACGCTCCATTTCAGTCTCTGTTATTTTTGGCAGCAACAGGTTGCCTTTCTTGAGCCGTTAGACCTCCAGGCCCAGTCTGTGCTCGAGGTGGCGGGGGTGGGGGGTGGGGTGGGGGGGTGGGTGCCAGCAGCTGTTTTGCCCGCGTGAATGTGGCATCTGAGTAGTGGGGGAAGCTCACTTTCCCTATGCAGAGAATCGATATGGAGTACCGTAGGACCGTGTCTCTGAACTGGACGGAGTCACGGACAACATGGGATAACGTTTCCTCTAGGAGAATACAAGCCTTAATAAACAATCTTATTAAGAAAGAAAACAAACCATAGGGCTGCTCTATAGAGCCTTGGCCAGGAGTCGTGTTTGAGCCCAGCCCTCGGCCTTGTGAGGACCTCATCCATTTACTTTCAGACTCTAGGGCCCTATCTCTCAGCAGTGGTTTGTGCCCTTGTGTGGAGTATCGGCAATTGGCCACCTCCCCTGGGACTCCTCCCAATCGGATCAATTTCATTCATTTCAACTCAACAAGTACTTATTGAATGCTCTTGCCAGCCCTGTCTGGTATCAGCTCATGGTGATGTGCTCCAGGAGGGAGTTGGGGGGAGGGCTGGGTAGAATGAGGGGGTGTGGAAGTTGAGAAGCTGGATGGGAAGTTGAGAAGCTGGATGGGAAAAGACTTGGATAAGAAATTAAGACATGTGAGTTTCACTTCTATTGAAGAAATGGAACCGTTGGATGACATACTCTGTGTCCCACATGGTGCTGATTGTATAAGAAAAGAGAGGAGGGAGACTTCTGGAAGGAAGAGACTCAAACCAGGACAAATACAGATAGGCAGTAGAAAATGGTAGGGGATTTTGGGGTTGGGGCCTGTCATCAGGAAAGGGAGACAGTCTGGACAAAGGTGTAAGCACAGGGTGAGCCAAAAAAAGACCAAAAATATGAACAGTAAAATGGCAATAAATACACATCTATCGGCAAATGAATCTGGAAAACAAAATAAACAAGCAGAACAGAAATACTCATTTTGACAATTGCCAGATGGAAGCGGGGTTGGGAGGATGGGTGAGAAAGGTGAAGGGAATGAGAAGTACAAATTGATTGTTGCAGACTTGTTATGGGATGTAAAGTACAGCACAGGGAATATAGTCAATAATATTTTAATAATTATGGATGGTGTCAGGTGGGTACAAGATTTGTGGAGATGATCACTTAGCAAGTTATATAATGTCTAATCACTGGGTTGTACATCTGAAACTAATATAATATTGTATGTGAGCTGTAATTGAAAAATAAAAAATGATTTAAATAAATAAAATAATACTACAAAAAAGAAGGGAACAGGGTGAGCCCTGTGTCTCTGAGGCGCCGTTGTGGAGTCAGCAGGGTCACACAGAGAATGAGTCTTCTAGGCTGCCCAGGGCCTCTCTTTTCCTGGGTGCAGTGACTAGATGTGGGTATCCCAGCAGATGCACGTGGAGAGCTTTGTTCTGGGGCTTTTTGTGGACCCAGGGATAACAATTCTTTTTTTCACAGCGTAGAGGGAAATGGGGAACTCTTGGTGGGAGCTAATCTTGAACTAAAATAGTTCATTATGGTTTGTCAGTTTTCTTTTCAAATGTGAGAGACCCTAAAGGAGACCCGGTTTTGATCTTGAGATTGCTGAGAACAAAATATGGAGAAAGAGTCCTGCATTGCTGGCCAGGGTGGGGAGGGAGTAGATGTGGTTAGATTGAAGGAAAGCTTCTCTGTTTTTGAGAATTGTCTAAAGATTCAGTGGAATCTTCATTTTTGTTGGAGTAGAGAACACAGTCTTAAAATCAGGCAGGATTTAAGACAGTTCTTTTAAATGGTGGCTTGTTGCAGTAGAAGAATATATGCATTTTGTATAAAAAGGCAGACTCTGGATTCAAACCAAATTTATCCAACTCAAATCTCTACTCTTAACCACTGTTATACTGCCTCCTGTTGGATTCTGTCTGGATTGTGGTTAAAACAAAACACCATCATTTTTAAAATTTATTTTTTCTTGATTTTAGAGAGAGAGGAAGAGAAAGAGAGGGAGGGAGGGAGGTTGGTTGCCTTCTGTATGTGCCCCAACCAGGGATCAAACCCACAGCCTAAGTACGCTCCCTGACTGGGAATCAAACCCACAACCTTTTTGGTGTATGGAATGATGCTCCAACCAAGTGAGCCACCAGCTGGGGCAAACCCCCATCATTTTTAGTCCTTGGAAATGGAGGGCTTCTTGGAAAGAAAAGCAATCAAGTGTGGGTGCCCAACAAGATTCTCTGGGAAGGAGATGGCATTTAGGGGCAATAGGATACAAACAATATTGGTCTTAAAGTTGAGAGACTTAGGGTTACATTTAAGTTTGTCATTTATTAGCTGTCTTTATTGATTTCAGAGAGAGGAAGGAAGAGAGAGAGAAACATCAATGATGAGAGAGAGTCATTGATCGGCTGCCTCCTTCCCCCCACTGGGGATGGAGCCCACAACCCGAGCATGTGCCCTGACCGGGAATCCAGCCTCCATCTCCTGGATCCTAGGTTGATGCTCAACCGCTGAGCCACACCGGCCGGGCAGCTGTGGAGTCTTGAACACCTCCCTTGAAGGTTTCACCTGCCCCATCTGGGGAAGGATATCTGTGGGTTAATGGGAAGTCTTAAGAGTAATACACGTGAAAGTGTTTTGTAAGCTTCCCAGTGCTGCGCAGGGTGAAGGAGGACTGCCAGGCTGGGTGTCTCACATGGCGTGGTGTGTGCTGAGAGTGGGAGGTTATGTACTCACCTGGCCTGGAGCCACACCTGGGACTCCTCATGTTACAGGATTGGGAAGAGGACTCTGCTGTGGCTTGGATTAGGGGGATTAAGCATACCAGCCTCAGCCTGGCCTCTTTCCTCCTCATGTGTCCACCCCACACCTCCCTCTCCACATGCAGAGAAAAGCACCGTGAGGTCCGCTGCGGCGTCCTCACTGATCTGGTAGGAGGCCAGGGGCCAAGGCCACAGCTTGTGGGTTTTCACTGCTAAACTGAATTTACAAAGAGGATCAGGAGACTGCTCTCTATCCCTCACCCTGGGGAGAAGGAAGTGGAGGAAGTGGCAATGTTAGCATGGTGTGGGGGCCCAGGGCCCAGGAGTTTAGCACTGAAGTGCTCCCAGGCCATCCTGTGCAGTTCGGCTTTGCACTGGCGCTGTCTGGCGCTGTACTGGGCTGTTCATGTGGTTGGAGATGTTTGCCGATGAACACAATAGTAACGAGCGAATGACTGATTCCCCTTTACTCATGAGTCAGGGAAAATCTCCTTGTGGAGATGGGTCCAGAGCTGAGATTTTTTTCTTATATTGAGATATAATTTACATACCCTGAAATCCACTCATTTTTATAGTACACAATTCAATGTTTTTAGTATACACGCATATATGTGCAGCTATCACTACGGTGAACTTTAGAACATTTTCGTTACCTTACAAACAAACTGTACCCTTTAGATATTCCCCTTGGTCCCCATATTGCTCCCCCCTCCTTTCCCTAGGCAACCTGGGATCTGCTTCCTGTGGGGGCTGAGTTTTGATTGGGAACCAAACGCCTGTTGGGAAAGAATTTGGGCATTTTGGCTTCAAGATGGGGATAGATGCCCATGTGTGGTCTTGCTGAGGGATGTGGGAGAATGAGGGTGGGGAGGTGATGGGCTGACAGACTATGATTTCTGTGGGAGAGTTTGGATATTAGTTAGCCAGCCAGCCAGCCAGCCAGCCAGCCAGCCATGAGATTCTGTGGATGGTGCTCTATACACACAGGATTCAGCTCAATGGGGAACCACTGTAGGTCCCGGAACCTGGGAGAGACATCATCTGAGTGGCATTTGAAGCAACTAAATCTTGCTCTTCTGTATGAATGGGGTGGTGAGGTAGAGGCCAGAGCCATGTGCTGTTCTTCCAAGGGTCTGGCTGGGAACTGGGCTGCCACCATTTAGCATTAGGTGGCTCTGGTTTTTTGCTGGCCTCTGAGCTCTCTGCAGGTTGCAGCCTGAGGTTGATGAGGCGAGCTCTGAGAATGAGCACTGTGTGTCTCCCGCAGTCCCATGCCGTGCAGGCTTCTCTCTGACCTGCTGGACAGTGGCGAAGTCGGAAGCCAGACGGAGCCACATGCTCCAGGAGGGCATCCTGTTATCCTTCGGACGGGCAGGGCAAGCTGACAAGCTTGTAGCATGTAGGCTTGGGTGGCTAATGTGGGCCCATAGAGACTTCTCTGCTTCTCTCTCCCCAGGCCATCCTTTTAGGACACCTTCTCCCTTCATGGTTCTGTCCCCTCTTCTGTCTAACACACTTGCCTGTCGTGACTGCTCACATTCTGGTAGGCCGGCAGCTAGAGAGTCTGTCACCTGGAGCCTCGGGGTTTTAGCTGAGCTACACTCCTGACCTCAGGTGGCGACTCGCAGTGGTTCTGCCCAGTCTGCCAGGCCGGGTCACCTTGCTGGTGCCAGCCTTGCTGGAGTGTGGGTTTGCAGGTGGGGACTGTGCATCGTTGGTACGTTTATCTTGACTCTCACCCCTTTCCTCTTAACCTTCAGAGCATGTCTGGCTTCCGGTTTCAAGTCAGTTCCAGGGGTGGGGTGACCCAGTGCTCTGCCCCACAGCTCTGTGCCTACCCTGCCATGTAGGAGAAGCACAGGGAATGTGGGAGAGAAAAAAACTCAACACAGCATCAAACAAATGCAGAGGAAACCTGTGATATGTCAGCAGGTTAAGTAAATAGTCAGGGCCGGATAAAGTTAAACTAGCAAAAATCTCTACCAGGCCCTTAATTCCTTGAGGGCGGGGACTGTGTCTCACTTTTTGCCAAGCTTTCTGCTAAGCACCTTAAATACACAATCACATTTAATCCTCACCCTCCCCCCCCGCCACCCCCAGGTGAGTTTTAGGGCCCAGTTTTAGTTCCGAGGGTAACTTGTTCCTGGCTGAACTAACAGAAGCAAGAGTGAGATTTGAACCAGACATGTTACCATTTCCCAGGGCCTGGAAGCAGTCAGCCGTGTGTGTGACCATGGATGACCATGCAGGTGGAGCAGGAGATGAAGGAAGGCCGAGCGAGGTCAGAGGACAGGGAGGCCACTGAGGAGAATGTGGAGGGTCGTGGCCAGCTTGGCCTGTGTGAGGCTGGTGCCACTGGCCTCATGAACAGGCCCATGGGAAGCAGCTAACCTTTGCCTGTAGGTGTGGCTCCCAGATTCAGATGCTTTGTGGATACAGAAGGCAGAGAGGGGGCCTGTGGGCTGATTGGCACTGGCAAGGTTTCTCTCTGGCAGTTGGTACTGTGAGTGTTGCCATGGTGGTGATGCACTCAGGGGGTGCCAATTGCATGTCAGGCAAGAGCCTGGGCGATCCTGGGGCGCATTCATAGGTGATAATTCTGCCCTGCTTGGTTACTTCCTCCCAGGTGTTATCTGTGCGCCAGTTGCTATGATGGTCACTGATAATTGCTTCTAGGGCAGCTCTGAAGTTTCCATTGAGGCGTCTGAATGGCTAAGCTGCCAGAGGGGATTTCCTTCCTGACCCAGTGGTGAGCCGCAGGGCCCTGGCCTGCCCAAGGGCCCGGGTGGTTGCTGGGTGTACAGAGCGTCACGGAGTCTGAGGGCTTTTCCCGGAGCCTTTGCCCCTTTGCGGTTGTTTTTTCATAGCCCAGATCAGCGTGGTGACTTGCCAAGGGGCTGTTGTACCTGGTGTGAAGGAAGACACAGCTTTAAGCATTTTGGGGGGTGGGAGGGTGCTCTTGCCTTGTGACTTCAGAGCCTGAGGAGTCTCTCTTAGGGGAGATGGGAAAGCTTCCGTCGGGGTGCACAGCCAAAACCAAATGTGGGCTTCAGATGGCAGGAGGGAGGCAGGACGGAGGTGCTCTGAGCTGGTGAGGAAAGATGTCAGGCAGTGGCCTGCCGCCCCATCTGCCACTGTGGGTGGCCGTGTGCCACCTCCTAAAGATAGCCCTGCTGTCAGATATTCTGCTCTGTTTTCAGACCATGTGTCTGGATTTTCGATTCGGGCTGTGCTGCAGCCACGACCACTGGTAGGAGGGGAGAAGGAGGGAAGCCCACAGCTTTTCACTGGGCCCTGTGAGGACGCGCGGCCTCTCTGCTGCATCCGTGTCATGTTCTGACCGGGTTGAGACTGGGTGGTCAGTCCTGATGGGGAGGCGAGATAAAGAAAACGATCAGCCTTGTCATGGTGGCACGTCTGGGCTGTGGCCTGGGACTCGGGCCTCTCATCTGCAGCCTGGGCCCGTTTCTAACCCGCACGTCTCCGGAGCATCTTGGTTCCTCTGAGGGCGTCCTCACGTCAGCACAGCGTGGTGCTCCGCCGTTCCCGCCGGGTGCCTCCTACCTCCACGCCTGACCACAGAGGGTTTCAGTCTTGCTTCTGGTTAGTAAGGTCAGTCAGGAAACGAGGGGGCTGAGTAAAGAGACCAAAAAAACAACAACAACCCACTTGTTTTTCCCCCCTTTCTTTTGCAAGTATGAAAACGGCATTTGCCTGGGGCCCTGGTTTGGGGTGAGTGGGGTAACCCTTGCAAAATGTGCCCCAGCAATTAGGAAAATACTGAAAGACAGCGGAGTAAGTTTAGGTTAGCAACACATTTTTTTACTTTCTCCAAGGGTCTCCCAGCTCGCTGTCTTAAAGTAAATTGCTGTGTTATAAAAGTCAGTGAGTACTGTGTGTGTAATAAAATAGCGAGTTAATATAAACATTTTGGAAAGCAGGGAAGAGGGAGGCCGGTGGTCATTTTAGCCTGCTGACCCATCAGTAGCATGTTCGGTGCTGGCGTCTCCCTGTATTTGTTCCCACTCATTTTCTTTCCCACTGAAGGCCTTCTGTTCTTTTTCATCACCTCTTCTCTACCTGGTGCCTGCAGAGGGTAAGGGAGAGCCTGGGTCCCTAGGTTGAGGGCTGGTAAGTCTGTGAAGTGAGGGAAAAATGACTTTCTGAAGCACTGCTCGTGGAGGGAGCAGCCATCAGATTGATACGGCTCAAAGCAGGAGCCCTCTCTTCAAGAAGCTGCCGCCCAGCCTTGTCCCCGTGTCCTCCGTAAGCCCAGCTTGCCCTGTGTCCCTGCCGGCCTCGCTTCCGGAGCACCCTGCCTCCCCCCGACACCCCACCATTTTCTAGCTGGGTCAGTACACTCGGAGGCCCTTCTGACCTTGCTGACCCTCAGGGCTGGGTGGCACGGCAGTCACAGAGGCTGCTCTGGACAGGGTGGCGCTTCTGCAGGGAGCGGGTCCCCTCGGCTGGGTGATAACGTGTGTTCTCTGTCTCCGTCCACGATGAGCCCCATCTTCTGGACATTTAAAAAAACAAAACCAACCAAACAACTCCTAGGACAGAGGATTGTGCCACCCGTTGTAGTTACTACTTTTGTCTTCAAACTGTACTATCGAGAAAGTTCTACCTAGGATCTAACTGGAATCCCGACCCCCCGGGTACAGTTCAGACTCGTTTCCTTTTGTTTGTCCTCAGTGCAGGTGAGGGAGTATTTGGTCACTGCCCTTTGGGACTATTACTGTCAGCACCTTGGGCGGCTCCTTCCAGGTTCCGAGGGGAGCCCCGGCCTCGTGCTGCCTCGGTGGAGCTCACGGGTTCTCCGGTGGGGGCTGCGCGGCCCTGTGGGCTTCTTGGAGGAATTGGCAGTCACACGTTAGAGGACAGAGCCCATCTTAGAGGTGAGCAGCATAGGAGGTGGCCTGCCGTTCAGAAGGTTCTCAGGAGTGACGTCTCCATGCTCGGATTGCTGCCCAAATGCCTGTATTAGCCCACATGCCTTTTGTTTAGCATCTGGAGAGATTAGGCTGATGATGTTAACTCAGGAGACGTAATTTTCAGTGTGCAACAGCATCGATTGGGCCCTTGCAGGGAGTCAGGTGTGTGCTAGGGTCTGGGATATGAAGGTGCAGGACCTCACAGCCTGTGGGGCAGATCAGTGTGTAGAAGATAATTTCAGTAGAATGTGGAATTCAGACTAAAGCCAGAAAAAAAAATAGCCTGAGGAAAAGATCTGCTGGGAGGGAGGGGAGAAGAGGGTCCCCGGCCCCGACCTCATCTCACACTCAGCTGCTACTTGTCAGGACCTGCAGTTCCGGTTCTGCGTCTCAGAGAATCTGCTCTGCATGGTGGATGGGCTTTGTGTGGCTACTTCATCGTTGAGCAAACAGAGAAGTCCAGGACCAGGAAGCTGGTCAGGGGCAGAAAAGGCTCTAGATGCAGGTCTCCCACAACCCAGCTGCGCGTTCAGCCTACCCCAGGTCCTGGGAGCTCCTCTTTGCCCAGGATGGAGCCATGTCTTCATCAGGGAAGCCGGAAAACTCGGGCAGGCCTCACTGTCTGAGGGCAGGCAGGGTAATGGCTTTTCCTAGGACAATTGCCCTAGCACTGTTCCCCGGGGTCATCTGAGGCAGCATGGGCAGGGGCAGTGGGTCTGCTCACTGTTTCTCTGTGTGGTCCTGGGCAGGTTACTTAACCTCTCTGGGCCTCGGTACCTTTCTCATTTCTTAAATGGAGAGTATACATTCCTTCTTCATCTTGAAAGACAGAATTAAGTAGATGTGTTTGAAGAATTGTGTTAATAAAGTGAGGCTTTTTGGTGGTCTGTGAGGCCTCTGTGAGCTGGAATAGTGATTTGTTGTGTCTTTGCTTATTTATGAGATGTCACTTTTCCACTCTAATCATGGGCGCTGAAGACAAGGTTTTATAATTTATGGGCTGCTCCTGTCCGTCTTTTCAGTATTCATGTTACGTTCCAACGCCAGGCATTTGATTTCTCCCGCTCCTGCTCCCCACGCCCTCTCTCCTGAATGCACACGCTCTCCCCAGGCTGTTCTCTCCTCTCTCTGCTCCAGTTATTTCTATATGATGATGACTCTCACATGTGTATCTCAGACCTCATCTCTTTTCTGAGCCCTAGGCTCATACATCCAGCTGGCGAATGGGCATTTCCATGGGGATGTTCTCCCTAATTGAACCCCTCACCTTTCCCTCCAAACCAGCTCCCTGCATTTGGTTTGGTACCCTTCAGTTTCACAGGGCTTCCCTTCCTCGGAGACAGTGTCCCTCATCTGTCTCATCACCACTGTTGCACCTGTCTAGGCCTTTAACATCTCTGGGGTGTCACTCAAGCACCCTCCTGTCTGTCTCTTGACTGTCTTTCAGCTCCACCCCTTTAATTCTGCAGCCTGAGTGCTCTTGGTGACCTTACTTCTGCTCCCCCTCCTGTGTCATTTACAGCTGCTCCCAGGACTCTGCCTCGAGCCAGTGACCTCTCAGTGCCTTCTTCTGTTTCCAGTCTTCACAGACATTGTTCCTTGGGATAGAATTCCTCTCCTGTGACACTGACCTCGTTTGCCACCCTGAGTCCCCCTCTTTGGATCTTAGCTTAGCTGTCCTTTCCCCAGGACATGTGTCTGACTCAGGTGTGTGTTATATTTGCCTTCCTAAGTTGTGATTGCTTGGTTATGGCGCATCCTTTACTGGATTGTAGAGGTGAGGGCAGAGTCGTTTGATTCAGTGTTTGTTTTATTTAGTGCCTGCCAAGCTCTTTGTATGGAACATAGTAGGAGCTCAGTAAATATGTATTTAGGGAATGGACAAATAATCAAATGAATAAAGGACTATAAGGAAATTTGATTTTCATGAAATTCTGTTATAAATCACTTTGCAAAGCAAGAAGTCCTGTTGAAGCTGAATAATTACCACCTCATTGAATGTCATTTGTGTAAACCTGGATTTTTTGTATTGGTTTGTTTGCCTGTTTTAAGCCTGTTGGTTTCTTTCATGTATTTTCTTTATGCGGTCTGTGTCTTCCATCAGGTTGAAAATGCATAGAGATCAGAGACCGCTGTTCTTCTAAGGGTGGTCTCTATTTGAGTCAGATTTAGCATAGTTAGAGGGAGAGTGGCTGATCTGACCCTAAACACGGCCTCAGACTGCGGGCCACATTGGGAGCAATACTGTGGCTGATGGTCAACTTGGGGCCCAGGTACAATCTGCATGCAATGCTTAGCCTTAGCCTTTTCCCACCTTTGAAAAACTTATGCCCAGTTACTTGGGCATAACGCTGAAAGAGAATTGGTTTATTTTCTAAAATTTGGAAATTGGGAGTTGTAAAAGTAATGTCTTACACCTGATTTGAAGAAGATATGAGTGAAGGAGGAGCTGGGACTGACCGGGCCGCTGATTCCTCTCCCCTTGAGGGTAGGACTTCATTTAATTAGTGTGGGCGTTTGGAATGCAGCTGCATTTGCTGCTCCAACATCCTCCAAGACCCTGGTATTAACTGGATCTCTCTCTGCAGCTGTCAGATGCCAGAGCAACTGTTCTGGTGTTTGGCTTCTTTCCTTCCCTTAGTTCTAGTGGGAGCCAAGAGCCAAAGGGTCCCCAAAAGGAATAGCCCTTCCATATGCAGTGTGTGGCAGCCTGTTGAGACAGGCCACTAATGCCACTTATTAAGCCACCATGGACTGTGGAGCCTTGAACTGGGAGCCCAGGGAGGAGGTACAGAGGAAAGAGGGGACATTGACACTTGTCACTGGGACTTACAGCAGGCAGAGAATGGTGTCCACATGGACACGAACGAAAGCAGTGTTGGCAAGAGCAGTTTATCTTGGTCTCTTCATCTGACTAGCACTCGAGCCTTTCAAAGTGATTTACCAGGCCACGGGCTCCAGAAAGGCTGGCGCAGAGTGTAACTATTCTTTGTATTGCCCAGCACTTACCACAATTCCTGGCACACACCGAGCCTCCCAGTAACATGCCTGCGGCATGGCCATCCATTGCTTCATCTGTTCCTGCATCCTGGGGGGCAGAGGTAATGAGCATGCCACGTGGCACTTAAGGAAATTGAAACTGGAGCACGCCCACATTCATATAGCTAAGTAATGACTCTGTGTTGTGTCACTTTTAATTCAGGCCTTTTTCTGAATTGTACAAAATATTCATATATCTGACATTACCCTGAGGTTTCTGTACATGTGCTGACAATGTGGGTTATGCAAATCCACAGGGAATGGAAAATAAAGACCAAACATCATAAGCAGCTATTTCAGCATGCCTCACTCTTCCAGAGCAGCAGCCTGTGGAAAGCTTTGCCTGGGTTTTACCTCCCCTTGGTTTCCTTTCCAGTGGAGGGACACATTAAATATTCAGTCTGCGCAGGGAGGAGAGTCCAGAGTCCACATGTACGCACAGCTTACTGGCCATGTGCTGGCCCCTGAGCTTGACTGGCTTCTGCTCCTGAAGGATTTAATTCAGTTTATTGATTGTCCATTCATTCATTTGCTCAACAGCAGAGTTGTTTTTATTATGCATCTATGAGGCAGTCAATGCAAGTCATACAAATATGTGTAAAATTTTATAATGTGGCATGTGCGAGCACGGCAGGGACTATCCGTTTGGTAGTCCTGGTGGCTGGCAGAGCTTGTTGGGAAGCACATCCTCTCCTGTGGACGGCCTTTCTCAGTAGTGCAGCTGGATGGACATTTTGTCTTAGGAGAGCAGAAGCAATGTGCTCTCGACATAGGGCCTCGTCCGTTTGTTTCGCAGAACAGGCGGAGATGGCCTGTGCTGTGCGGGCTGGGCAGTCCGGCCCTGGCAGGGCAGCACCAGGCCTCTTCTCTCCTTTCTTTCTATTAGTCAAAGGACCAGGAGAGGATGGGCAGTGGAAATAGAAGTTGTTTTTTATCAGCACTATTGATGCTAAGCATTCAAAATTTAGGCACTTTTGGGTTATTATCTGTGTGTATTCCTAACTCTTATTTTTCACAGCCACGGAGAAGCTAGAGCTCTGGAGCTTCTGCCCCCAGTTGCCTACTAGGTTAAGGCCCCTTTGGGTGATTGGAAATCATTTACTTACTGTCTTACTCAGCTCAGTAGTATCCTTAGAGGGTGAGTAAGAAACAGTTGGCACCATGCAGATAACTCCAAACACACTCGTTCTGTTTAAGTGGAGAGGTGCCTGTGAATGAATGAATGAATGGGTTGTTTAAAATAGATGTATGTTTTATATATATTTAATATATATAGATATTACACGTGTGTGTGTGTGTGTGTATTTTTAACCCTAGGGCAGCTGAGGTGCTCTTTGCCCATGGGATTGGTGACTCACCCGTTATCAGCAAGAAGTTTTCATTTGCCTATTGAATATAATACTTGTCTTGATGTCAACAGTTGGGTTAGATCCATCTACCCCAGGGAGACGTAGAGACTTGGTCTGCCCTGTTCTAGGTGAGGACAAGATAAGCCCAGCTGGGGCTGAGGGACGGAGTGTCCAAAGACACAAGTGGCTCCTGATTGTGAATTTGAGAATAATTCAGGACAGCTGAGAAAGCGAATGTGTTTCTCTCTCTTCCAAGGTTGTTTATCTTTGAAAAATACCGTTGAGAACAGTCTAGGCCGACACTTTTCGTCACTGGTGTAGGTGGCTTCCCAGTGGCTGCAGATGACTTTTATCCCAATAGCAACTTCCAGTCTGCTGTCCTAGAGTAAATTCCAGCCTGGAGCGTGTTTTCTGCCCGCAGCCCGCTTTGCATCATGTCTCCTAGTAAATGGGGCGCATGACAACACCTACCTTGTGGGCTGGCTTGAGGATGAAATGATAAAGGTAAGGCACCTCGCAGAGGGCCTGATTCACGGTAGGTACTCACTATTGGATTACTTCCTCTTATTTCCCTTTCTTTTAAATTTAGGGGAAAGAGGTATTTTCATATTGGTCATTTTGGGCCCACCTCATCAGGTGTGAAGGGCAGGAGCTGGGGCTTGTGGTTGGTTGTTTGTCATTGTGGTACCTTTGCTGAGTCATTTGGGGTTGGCACGCCAGGGAAAAATAGTGGTCCAGAGGGTGGTCAGGGCTGTGTGTGATCAGCTAGGGCAGCCTGTACTGTCTCTTAGGATTTCCTGGTGGGTCTCTGGAACCTGATCCCCCTTCTTGTGGGTAAGGGAGGGGGACAGGTAACCAGGGTGTTGTGCGCATCTGAATTTCCTGTGATCTGGCTTCATGAATCTTTGATTTCAGCTTAATCAGTAGTGCCCATCAGGCTCTGTGGAGGGATCTAAATGAAGGGAGGACAGGACCTTCTGCCAAGTTTGAGATGAGGGACATTCTGTGGTGTCAGGTGTAATTAGGAGAGAAGATGCAGAGTGAGAACTTATAGAAAAATGAGAAGAACTTGTAAAAAAGAGCCAAAGTAAGACTTAAAGATGGTCTTTAAGAGAGATTGTGAGATTAGGATTGGTTTTGTGTGCACTCTGCAATGCTCGCTCCATCTTTAGTTGAGACTGTTTGTGGAACTAGGTTCATGTAATTCTCATATTTTGAGAACTACTTGAACTTGTTATATCTGAATATTTTGTGAGCACTTAGTCTTGTATTGGAGTATTGTGATCTGTTTCATCCCCACCGACATCAACAGTAAATATTGTTTGAATATATAATGTGTAAGAGCTGTGTTTAATATTTAGGAAAGTAGGAAAGCAAGTATTTAAGTTCATTTTGGTCTTAGCACATAGAGACATAAGATGAGAGAAAAACACATATGTTTGATTAAACTATAAACTATGTTTCCCGTTTGACTGCCTGAGATTCAGTAAGATGAACTGAACCAAACAGAATTCGCTGGAATCTCCTTCTGAATTCCCTTTCAAATTAAAAATACACAAGACCCTTCCTTCAGATTGTATGCATTCACGTTATTCCATAGCCTTTGTTATGCAGGCTGCAGTGCTAATCACTTCCTGCAGCCCAGCCCCTAAATTTGTGAGCTCCGGAGGGATCTGCATGGATTCAGGTCCAGGCTCTGTCTCTTATCCATGTGACCTTAACATATTTTTTAGCTTTTTTGAGACTCATTCTCCAATGTTATTGTCTTCATAATACTTTCTACTTTGGAAAGTATTGTATTCTCTTGTCTTTGCTGATGATATGCCTCACATGTGTACCCCTACTGGTAAGCAAGAATTGGAGATCTTTAAGCTCAGGGCTTGTCCACTACTCTTTGTGGTTAGAGCAGAGCTGGTACCCAGAACACACTCAGCAGCAAGTGACGCACACCCGTTGTGGACAAGCAGCGGCTAGCAGTCATCTTTGCTACGAGTGACAGCACCAGAGGGCTAAGAAGAAAAATGTAAGCCATCCTCTACTCGGGAGCTGATATTTTTGCACCCAGAGGGCAGCGGGATGTTGTGGGCAGGACTCTGCCCTGAGAGTTACACTCTTTGCAGTGCCATTCAACCCCTCTGTGGCTTTACACGGGTCTCCTAAGGTCTCCGGCCTTCGCTTTCCTCTTCTGAAAAGCGGGAGACTTTTAGCCCCTTCCTGCTGTGAGGGTTGGACGGTGATTTTATTACAGCAATGACAGACTATGAGAAAATGATAAACTGGACACAGAATAGCAATGAAAGGAAGCAGGGAACAAAAAGAGTTCACACTTCTGTGCGCCTGTGCCTGTGCTGTGCCTGCGCCTGTGCCTGTGCTGTGCCTGCGCCTGTGCTGTGCCTGCGCCTGTGCTGTGCCTGCGCCTGTGCCTGCGCCTGTGCTGTGCCTGCGCCTGTGCTGTGCCTGTGCTGCGCCTGCGCCTGTGCTGTGCCTGTGCCGTGCCTGTGCCGTGCCTGTGCTGCGCCTGCGCCTGTGCTGCGCCTGCGCCTGTGCTGTGCCTGTGCCGTGCCTGCGCCTGTGCTGCGCCTGCGCTGTGCCGCGCCTGTGCCTGTGCCGTGCCTGTGCCGCGCCTGCGCCTGTGCCGTGCCTGTGCCTCTGCCTGTGCTGTGCCTGTGCCTGTGCTGTGCCTGTGCCGTGCCTGTGCCGTGCCTGTGCTGCGCCTGCGCCTGTGCTGCGCCTGCGCCTGTGCTGCGCCTGCGCCTGTGCTGTGCTGCGCCTGTGCTGCGCCTGTGCTGTGCTGCGCCTGTGCCGTGCCTGCGCCTGTGCTGTGCTGCGCCTGTGCCGTGCCTGCGCCTGTGCTGCGCCTGCGCCTGTGCCGTGCCTGTGCCGCGCCTGCGCCTGTGTCTGCGCCTGTGCCGTGCCTGCGCCTGTGCTGTGCCTGTGCTGCGCCTGCGCCGTGCCTGTGCTGCGCCTGCGCCTGTGTCTGCGCCTGTGCCTCTGCCTGTGCCTGTGCTGTGCCTGTGCCTGTGCCTGTGCTGTGCCTCTGCCTGTGCCTGTGCCGTGCCTGCGCCTGTGCTGTGCCTGTGCTGTGCCTGCGCCTGTGCCTGTGCCTGTGCTGTGCCTGCGCCTGTGCCTGTGCTGTGCCTGCGCCTGTGCCTGTGCCTGTGCTGTGCCTGCGCCTGTGCCTGTGCTGTGCCTGTGCCTGTGCCTGTGCTGTGCCTCTGCCTGTGCCTGTGCCGTGCCTGCGCCTGTGCTGTGCCTGTGCTGTGCCTGCGCCTGTGCCTGTGCCTGTGCTGTGCCTGTGCCGTGCCTGCGCCTGTGCCTGTGCCTGTCCCTGTGCTGTGCCTGTGCTGTGCCTGTGCCTGTGCTGTGCCTGCGCCTGTGCCTGTGCCTGCGCCTGTGCCTGTGCCGCGCCTGTGCTGTGCCTGCGCCTGTGCCTGTGCTGTGCCTCTGCCTGTGCCTGTGCTGTGCCTGTGCTGTGCCTGCGCCTGTGCCTGTGCCTGCGCCTCTGCCTGTGCCTGTGCCTGTGCCTGCGCCTCTGCCTGTGCCTGTGCCTGTGCCTGTGCCGCGCCTGTGCTGTGCCTGCGCCTGTGCCTGTGCCTGTGCTGTGCCTCTGCCTGTGCCTGTGCTGTGCCTGCGCCTGTGCCTGTGCCTGCGCCTGTGCCTGTGCCGCGCCTGTGCTGTGCCTGCGCCTGTGCCTGTGCCTGTGCTGTGCCTCTGCCTGTGCCTGTGCTGTGCCTGTGCTGTGCCTGTGCTGTGCCTGCGCCTGTGCCTGTGCCTGCGCCTCTGCCTGTGCCTGTGCCTGTGCCTGTGCCGCGCCTGTGCTGTGCCTGCGCCTGTGCCTGTGCCTGTGCTGTGCCTCTGCCTGTGCCTGTGCTGTGCCTGCGCCTGTGCTGTGCCTGTGCCTGCGGCTGTGCCTGCGCCTGTGCCTGTGCCTGTGCCTGTGCTGTGCCTGCGCCTGTGCCTGCGCCTGTGCCTGTGCTGTGCCTGCGCCTGCGCCTGTGCCTGTGCTGTGCCTGCGCCTGCGCCTGTGCTGCGCCTGTGCTGTGCCTGCGCCTGTGCCTGCGCCTGTGCCTGTGCTGTGCCTGTGCCTGCGCCTGTGCTGTGCCTGCGCCTGCGCCTGTGCTGCGCCTGTGCTGTGCTGCGCCTGTGCCTGCGCCTGTGCCTGTGCTGTGCCTGCGCCTGCGCCTGTGCTGCGCCTGTGCTGTGCCTGCGCCTGTGCCTGTGCCTGTGCTGTGCCTGTGCCTGTGCTGTGCCTGCGCCTGCGCCTGTCCTGCGCCTATGAATTGCCTTCCGGGCGTTTAAACTGGGGTCGTTTTCAGGTTGCTGCTCCTGGTGCCTTTCTCCTCTCTCCGGGGTCAGGCCAGGGCTGCCCTGCGCTCCTCCGGAGGCTCAAAGCCCCCTTCTCCGCCAGTCACTTAGCTTGCAGACTGGTTTTCCGGGAAGACCCCCTACCCAGTTAGGCCTTACTTAGCCTCACTGCACTGTTAAGGCCCCACAGGCCTCCGTGACGGTCTTTTACACGCTCACTTCACAGGGGAGCAGTCCGGCTTCAGAATGGGGGCGTGTGTTTCATTAGCACTCTCAAGCCAAATAAATGATCTGAGCGTTACTCAGCTCGTTTGTTGTGTTGCTGTTCAGAAGTAGCCAGGGCCTCTGGCCTTTTGGCTGATGAAGGGTGACAGTGCAGGCCCCGAGGGGCTCTCCGGGAGTTGACAATTACCAAAATACTTGGGTAGGGCTGTTTTTATTTCTTCTAATTGGAAAAAAAATAAGATACAGTTTTACCTTAAACCAGATTTTTCCTGGGGCTGAGGGCAAATGAAGTTGGGTGGGGGTGGGGGTAGGTCTAAGGTAGGACTAAGGTGGGGAAGGGGAGGCAGGGAATTGGAAAGGACTCTTTCTGGGAAACAGCACGGCTTGCAGCCTGTCCTTGAGGTCATGGTGCCTCCATGTACCCGGCAATTTGTCCGATAAGGCTTCTGTGTAAATACACTCCCCCACGCGTCCTTGGTGCTTTAGGACTCAAGAACTCATCCTTCTTTCCAGATGCGTCAGCCTCTCCTGCCCATGGGTGCTTCTCTCCTTGGCTCTGGGGCACAATGCCAGGCTTTCTGCATCTTCCCCTCCTTTTACCTTCAGGACTCCTACACTTTGTGTTGAAGGGGTTTGGTTTCTGTTAATGGCAGGGGAACAGACAGGTGGTGACAAAATTAAATATCAGTTGGGAAACCATAGTCATAAAACATCTATATTTATTCTTGAGTTTGATCTTCAATCAGATGTAAAACAGACTCTTGCGACTTTTTCCTGGGCTTTAAAATGTTCTTATAGGAATTTGCTAGTGGTTTCTGGTGACTCAGTCTACTCCAGGCTGGCTCCTAAATGAAGTTGCTTCACTGTGGCTGGCAGAGCATCTAGTTGACGCAGCCACTGGGAGGGTTTCTTAAACCCGCTTCTTCGAAGAAGCCCTCAGGCACCAGCATTTCTGCTCTGCGGCTGGCCTTCCCTCCTGAGTCCCTCTCGTGCCTAAATGGGATGGTACTGGTCACTTCAGTCACCAAAGACTCCCCCTTGGGCTTCAGGCCAGCTCGTCACTGGCCTCCTAGAAGTCTCTCTGGGCCCAGCTCCAGCTCTGGGAAGCCCTGCCCTCTCCCCGGCTTGCTGCTCTCTCAGTCGGCCTGCCTCTGGCTCTTCACCAGCTGGTTGTTGGGACAGCTCTACTCTTAGGCATAAGTTATTTTTTCTTAAGAATGGTCAGACACTTGTTTATTTCTATGGTTTCACTTGTGGCCTTGTGACCTCATAGCAAGTGCCATTATTTGCAAACCGTTTCATCTCACATTAGTGTCCGTTGACTGGTCAGGGCATACTCTTGTCCCTTTTTGTTCTGAGATTTTTGCTGCTCTGGACTTTCCAGATAATCTTGCTTCTGGCTGAGAGCGGCCTCTTGCAGCGCAGAGAGGAGTGATAGTTTCAGCAGAATGAGCATTCAGGCTCTTCCCAGCCCCTTCCTCTAACCCAGACCTCCCCTAGTCTTATCACCGAGGTCATTCCTGCCACCCCCCTTCCCAGCTCCAAGTGCATGCTATGGGCCAGTGTCATCAAAGTGAAAGCACAAAGAATTCAGGCAGAAAACCTGAATTAGAATCCTCATTCTTTGACTTACCAACAATTCCCTCTTAGACATGTCATGTACCCCCTTGAACCCTTACTTTCATCTTCTTTGCAGTGGGGATCAGAATATATACATGCATGTGTGTGGATAAGTGTATGTATATGTATAATCCACTTTATGAATGGAAAGATCAGGCAGAAGACAGTTCGTGGAGACTTTGTAGACAGGAAAGCACAGTTTAAGTGTGAAGGGTCACCGTTAGTATTAAATATAACATGTTAGTATGCAATGTCTCAAATACACTGAAAAAAGCAGGCAGTGTTTGCACTAAGGGAGGTTTTCTCTGATGTAGCCGGTATATTGTGAAGGCTTGGGCAGAGTCACCATTGTCACTGGTGACACTTGCTCAGGTTTGGGTTTGTCATAGCTCAGAGTGAGCAGAGCTCTGGGCAGGTGGAAAAAAAGAAAATCACTGATTTAGGTCATGAATACATCAGAGGGAAGGGACAGCTGGGCTTCTGTGTGACATGGGGCTCACTTGGCCTGAGTGGAAGATGCTATCATGGAGGGGGTCTGTGGGGTCATACAGAAGAAACGTTTGAAGCAGAGAGGACAATATGAGCACAGTGGGGAGGAACACGTGCTCATGGTGCATTTGGGGAGCTCAGGTGTCCCAGTGTAAACAGAACACTGGGGCTGAAACCAGACTTTCCGTAGAGAAGTTGAGAAGTTGGGAGGAAGTTGGTTTCATGTCACAAGGCCTTGCGTGTGAGGCAGAGGTCTTTGGATTGTGATTTGTGAGGAAACCGTCAAAGAATTTTCACCCAGGAGGAGCATGGTTGGAGCTGTTTTAGAAGATACCCAGGTGGCGTAGGCCCGTCTGTGGGCTGGGCCGCTGGCCTTGGCCATGTGCCCAGCACTTCCCAGCTGTGGCTTCAGCCACATCATGTTGGCAGCTTGAAATCGACCACAGTGGGGGCACTTACATCATGGAATTCAGCGAGCAATGGCAGTCAGCCCCCTCTCTCCCCAGGCTGGTAGTTAAAAATTCATCAGCACAGTTAAGGGGCCATTTTATTAGAGCTGGACTACAGTTGTGTGTTAAAAACCCTTCAGCAAGACTGGGTTGTGTGTTAACCCCTCAGGCCCCATCCCAGACCCCCTGCATCAGAATCTAGGGCAAGTGAGGGGGTAGGATACTATTTATAAGAAAGTTCCCAGGCGATTCTTTTTTTTCTTTTTTCTTCTTAAATATGTCTTTATTGATTTCAGAAAGAGGAAGGGAGAAGGAGAGAGAGAAACATCAATGATGAGAGAGTCATTGGTCGGCTGCCTCCCGCGTGCCCACCACCGGGGATTGAGCCCGCAACCCGGGCATGTGCCCTGACCGGGAATCGAACCGTGACCTCCTGGATCCTAGGTCAGTGCTCAGCCGCTGAGCCACGCCCGGCCAGGCTTTCAGGCGATTCTTATGCATCCAGTCTGGTCCTGGTCATTGGACCAGCACAGGGACAGCGGGGCGATAGAGACAAAGAGATGAGTATAAAACATGTTTCAGAGAAGAGCAACCAAAGTTAGGGACAGGATGGAGGTGGGAGCGCGGGGAGGGGACAGCGGAGCTCTCTGAGTTTCCCCGTTTGCACAGCTGAGCGGTGGTTGATGATGCAGGCAGCTGAACTGAGGAGGACGGAGGTAGTCAGGGAAGAGGGGAGGTGAGAGTGGGGGAGGGGGAGGGGAGGTTTTGACCCTGAGGAGCCCGGGGAGGCAGAGTTTTGGCGATTCCTGCAAACAGCTGGATTCAGGAAACTGTGCTTGTTGGAACAGCCAGAGCTGGTGGTAGAGGTTTGGGCGTCAATGTGGGTTGTTGAAGCCACAGATTTGGGTGAGATTGGGGACAGTGTGTTGAGAGAGAAGGGGACTGTGGTCAAAGCTCTAGGAACAACTTTTCAGAGGTTGGTAGAAGAAGAAAAGCCAAGAAGAGATAAATCAAATGGCAGTTTGAATATATTTAGTGACGTTAGTGGTTTCTTGGAAGGAGGGTTCCTTCAGGGGCTCCTGGAATTTCCAGAAGCCTAGCGGAAACCACACCTGTAACCACGTTCCTGTCATAAGACAACCTGCAGCACTGGGTTCGTTTGGCTTGACTCCTGTCATCCCAGTGTGGGGAGGGTGTTCCAGCCATTGTGAGCGGTAGCTGCGTGCCTTTGATTAAAAACACGCGCACGCTGACTAGGAGACAGACTGTGTTGCATCAGTTACCTCTTTCAGAACGTGGCAGGTGGGAATGTGGTTTAAGGGTCATTGCTGCAGAGGAAGTAGGGGTGTCACTGTGTTCTGGGGGTCCCCTGTCTTGCCCTATGAGAGGGAATCAGTGGGAAAGGAACTTTAACTCCTCATTTTGAGCAGTTTGGATAAGGAACCAGGAGCGCGATGATTGTCCAAAATAAGATTTTGGGGTTATCTTGGACAAAATGGCTTGTGGCGCTCGCGTGGCATTTGAGAACTCCGCAGCTGCTGGCACTGCCCCCTCTCCACTGCCCAGGCTCTGGACTGGAGAGCAGGGTTCCTAGGGGCAGGAGGGGCGCAGGGAGCTGGGGCGGGGGAAGGGGAAGGCTGGCCTCTGAGACCCCGCTGTCCCGAGATTCTCGGACACTTCACGTCCCGGGAAGCACCTTGGGGGCTCACATCACGGGCTGAGTGAAGGTTTACCACTAAGTGACCTGGTCAGTTTGTATTCTCTTAAGAGGGCCTGAGATTTCACTGTGGAGCTAAGTAGTGATGGAAATTAGAAAATGTGGGGAACTAGAGAAATGTGGTGGGTTCCTTTAGCTAAGAGCAAACGAGAGAGTTTAAGCTGACAAGTTCTCCTTCCCCTTCCTTCAGACCCATCTGAGGATGTAATGGGGCTAAATATAATTCTTTTAGCTGTGTGTGGTGAGAGGTCTAGAATTTTATTTTGCGTAAGGGATCCTTTACCCTTTGTGAAAAAAACCCCTCAGAACAGAGCATTAGAGAGAATCATCATTTTCCCCAAATCATAGCTTGGCAAGGATTGGCACAGAAATTCATAACTCACAGACATTTCAGAAACAAACAGACAAACAAGCAAACAAACAGAAAGCTGTAGCCTTGGGATTCAAAACATTTCCTACTAACTTTGGCCAGTAGCATGTAATCTTAGAGCCACTCTCTCCTCTCCCTCCCTCCACCCTCTCCTCTCTCATAGTCCACCCTCTCCTCTCTCATAGTCCACCCTCTCCTCTCTCATAGTCCACCCTCTCCTCTCTCATAGTCCACCCTCTCCCCTCCCTCCCTCCACCCCCTCCTCTCCCTCTCTCCACCCTCTCCTCTCCCACACTCCACGCTCCATGGGAGGCTCTGTCACTCAGGAGATGCAGCTTCCTCACTTTGGGTATTGAGAGCTGGACCACAGCTCTGCCGGGGGGGCGCGAAGGAGGGCAGTGCCAGCCTCGTGGGTGTTTGGACAGCGGCTGCCTTACCTGGATGGCTCACATACGTCTCACTCAAGTTGGTGTCTCTAGAGACCAGTGCCAGAAACGGAATCTGTTGGAAATGTGGACGAATAAATTTGTATAAAATGGTGGGCTTCTTGAGGCCGTGCCCCTGCCTGACACATCCAGTAGGGCCTAGCAGGATGCTTTCAGCACCGGAGATCAGAAATTGTTGGCCATTGGGAGGCACGTTGTTTCCTGGAGGGAGAGTGACCGGTGCATGTTTGCGAGCACTCAGCAGGTGTCTCCCTGGACTGGCCGGCGAGTTTTCAGTGGACGTGGAGACCGGGGAGAGGACAAGGCTGGAGATCCGTGCACACCTAGGATGTGCTGGGCACTGGGGAAAGACAGAGTGACAAAATGGGACCTTTGCTCTCACGTGACGTACCATGTGGCAGAGGCCGAGTCCCTCATTGCTGCGTCCCAGGGAGAGCGACGAGTGTTATGATAAAGGGAGTACAGGGTGGCGTCGACCGGCAAGGAAGGTTTCCCTGAGCAGGGACCGCTTTCCAAGGACAGTAGTTATAGGGCTGAGACCTTGCTCAATGCTGGATCTTTCTGAGTGTTCGCGGCTATTAATTTGTTTCATTTTTACAGCCCTAGCGAGGAAGATACTTTATTCCCCCCACTTTATAGAGGCCGAGGTTGAGGAAAGCAGGTGTGCAGAGTGAAGACTTGGGTGCACCACCGGAGCCTAAGGCTTAGTCACACGGCTGGAAGGAGTGAAGCATCGAGGGGAGGGGAGCAGAGGGGATCCCGGCCAGGAGGCCTGGACTGGAGAGCGAAATTCTCGAGTGGGCGTGAGAGAGGTGGGAGGCAGCTCACCAGGCTTCTATTACTAAGCTACAGAGGCTGAATTTTGTTCTCAAATTATGGAAAGCTTGACGGATTTTAGCCAGGACTAATGGACTAATCTGGATTGGGGGGGGGGTGCCCGTTAAAGCCAAAAGTCTGTCATATACTAAAGTAGGTTTTCCAAATGCGTATGTTAAAAAATGGACAAATCAGTTAGTTTTCCTGTTTTTACTTATGTAGACACATTTGTATAATTAAAATTAAGTATATATGAAAAGTTTGATTTCACAGAAAAGTTTTCTATGTGTGTTACTGTAACTTTAAATTTATAGTGAGTAGGGCTAGTAAACGTGCATTCACCAGTCGCTGAGAGTAAACAGATGCACAGGCTGGGGTGGGGCTTAGCGTACATGGTGACATCACCAGCAGTCAGTAAAACCGCTGCAGAAAGTCACTCTGCAGGACAGCAAGCCCGTTACCACACACAGTGGGGTGCGGGCATGAGCTCATCATTCCTGAACTGTTTACGAGCCGTGACTCTTGCATTTAAATCTGTAGACTGTAGTTGTAGATAGTGTAATATTTATTTATGTCGGCAAAATTACTACAATTTTTTTCCAACATACGGCCTATTGCTAAAATGTCTTAAAAATAACATTGAAGCCCGGTGTGGCTCAGCGGTTGAGCATTGGCCTAGGATCCAGGAGATCGCAGTTCAGTTCCCGGTCAGGGCACATGCCAGGGCTGCGGGCTCGATCACCAGCAGGGCCCGTGTGGGAGGCAGCTGATCAGTGACTCTTTCATCATCGATGTTTCTCTCTCTCCCTCCCTCTCCCTTCCTCTCTCTGAAATCAGTAAAGACATATTTAAAAAAAACCCACACAGTGAATTGCCCGGGCTGGTTTGGCTCAGTGGTTAGAGCTTCAGCCCAGGCATCAAAGGACCTCGGGTTTGATTCCCAGCAAAGGGCACGTACCTCTGTTGCAGGTTTGATCCCCGGCCCCGGTTCGGGGCATGAATGAGAGGCAACCAATCGGTGTGTCTCTCGCACATCGATGTTTCTCTCTCTCTCCCTCTCTCTTTCTCTCTCCCCCCTCCCTTCCTTACACTCTCTCTAAAAATACAGTGGTAAAAACATCCTTGGATGAGGGGAAAAAAATTAATAAGTGACAGTAAATTAATAACAAAAAAACCCTGTTAATTAAATTATAAGCAAATCTTGGTTAAAAGCATTTTCAAATTAACAGGGTGTTAATTTTCACATATGACATACGGACTGGAAATTTTGTCAGTTAAATCTGAAGTCTTTTAAATCAAGGCCCACGAAATCGAGGGTTTACTGTGTAATATTACACAGTATTTTCATAAGATTTTCAGGGGTCCATGAAACTTAGGTTCCCTTGGTGACCTAAGAGCTGGAAGAGGAAGGAACTCAGTGGAATATAAACTCCTTGAGAGTGGAGATCTCACCTGCTCTGTTTACTGCCCTATACTTAGTATCTAGATTCTAGTACAGTGCCTGGTACATAGTTGGTGTTTGATAATTTATTAAATGAGTGGCTGAATGAGTCCTGGGAAACATTGCAGGACCAAGCCTAAGAGTTCATGAAATTCCCAAAAAAGAAGAGAAAAACGAAAGTTGGATAAAATCCAAGAACTAGGAGAGCATGATGCGGGAGAAGGCAAGAAAGCTGGGGCGTGAAGAGTGGGAAGGATCGTCAGTGTCACACCTGCTGCTGGTCAAATGAGAGCAGAAGGTCACAGTTGCCGTTGGCTTAGGCAGTGGCAGGGTCCCAGTAGATAAAAGCAAGGGGGGTGGAGATACGGGCCGGACTGCCATGGGCTAATTCAGGAACCAGCGGTTAGGAAGCAGAGGCAGCGAAGGGCGATGTCCAGTGGGTCTCGGTCCTGGTTGCCCACCAGAATCTCTGAGAAGCTTTAAGAAATACACATTTCTGGGCAGGTTCGGACTCTGACTTGGTAAGTTTGGGGGGGGTCCAAGGATTCTGCACAGTAAAGCTCCCAGCTTATTCTGATACAGTTTTGATGGTTTGGCAAGAGTGTATTCTTCCAATAAAATACGGCCCTGAGGGAAAGGAAGGAGAAATAAAGGACTTGAGGGAGAGAACTTTCTTCTTTCTTTTTTTAAAAATATATGTTTTTATTGCTTTTTAGAGAGAGAGGAAGAGAAAGGCAGGGAGAGAGAGAGAGAGGGAAACATTGATCCGTTGCCTCCCATAAGCACCCTAACCTGGGGACTGAACCTGAAACCCGGGCCTGTGCCCTGACCAGGAATTGAACTGGCGACCTTTTGGTTCGCTGGACGGTGCTCAGCCAACTGAGCCACACTGGCCAGGGCTCGCTCTTTCATTTCTTTCCCCCTTCCTTCCTCCCTCCCTCCCTCTCTCCCACATCAGAGACATGGACATGTGTACAGGTAAAAGAACTATTAAGTAGAGAAATGCTAGTGAGTTGAAAGATACTTAACTGGAATCTGAATCCCTGAGTCTCTGACCAGCTATGCACCTTGCAGGTTCCCATGGGAGCCATTAAGCAGAAAGTCCTGCCGACTGTAGACAGATGATCCGTTTTCACCCAGAGCGTGCTGCTTTCTAAGTGGCTTTAGAAAATACTCAGGTGTGTTGTATAAGAAGCTGGCAGTCACTGGCAGTGCCCCAGATCACCTGTTGACTTATTTTCTATTATTAGCCTTTCCCATACTCGCCAGATGACAAACAAGCTGGTCTTTTATTGCTGCGTTGCTCTCTGTTCTCCCCCACACCCCTTCCCTACTTCAGCCGAGCAGGCCAGCGTCACTCAGGTGCATGTGACTCAGCCCGCGGACCAGCTTTCCCTTCTGCCGTGACGGTTGACTGATCCTACGTTTCAGGTCAGAGGCTCTCAGCACTTCAGCATGAGGGGCTCTTCTGTTACCTTCCTCCCAAGCATTCGGTGTTTTAAAATACTTCCGTGCCAAACTAACTGTGAATGCTACGTATAGTTGATGCCCACCACCTGTGGTGTACCTGCCCGGGCCCAGACACTTTCCGTTAGATGGTTTCTACCGTTTCTAATCCCTACTGCAACCATTTAAGGCTGGCGGTAGACCAGCATTGGACACTGAGGGAAGTTACATATTTTGCCCATTGCCACCCAAAGTGGCAGAGTGGGGACTAGAACTTGTGTCTTCCTGACTCCAAATTCTGAACTCGTGTGATGGGATTACTCACCGCTCCATCCTCAGGACGGTGGTATTTCATTGTCCCATCCCTCGGGGACAGGCTAAGAGAGGATGAGTGACTCGCCAAAGTTACAGGGCCAGTTGGAACCAAAGCCGGAGGTTAACCTAGGTGTGTCTGTCTCCATGCTCTTTCTGTCACATCCACTGCCTAATCAGAGTCATATCAATCAAAGCAACTCTGAGCCTTTTCAAAGCTTCCAATTAGCATGAGATAATTGGTGCTAACATTCAACATTGCTCCGATTCAGCCAACAGCAAAGAAACGTGATGAATTAGTCTGCACAGCCTTAGTGTGGATAAATGTAGTTTCCCTTTGACTGGAAATACTAAATCATAGCTCGCACATCCCCATAGCTGCTTGGAATCCCCGGACTCTCTCGAAACCCCTCTGGGCTTGGGAGGCCACGGCCCCTTTGGTGTCTGTGAGAGAAAGAGCTCTTTGTACTTAGGAAGCCCCAGCTTAGAAAAGGGGCCAAGCTCAGCCTCCCTAGCAGTGACACTGTACTTTCCACAGGGTGAAAGGACACCTTCCTGCACTTGTGGTGAGTGTCCTGGGCTGGGGGAGGCAAGTGGGGGAACCATGGGCACTGCCCAGCCTGGGCTGCCGAGCTTCCTGGGAGAGCCTGTGACTTTCCTCTCTGAATTTCCCCTAAGTGTGCTTCACCTGAGATGCCAGCTTTCCCAGCTCCTCCCTCCCAGCGTTACTACTAGTTTAATGCGACCTGGGAAAAGCTCCGAGCACTAGCTTGCTGAGGAACAGAGCCGGGATCCAGATTCGCTTTCATCCAGTCCTTTCCCTCGGGAATACTCTGGAATTTAAAGAAGAGCTTCCCGCCTGTGGAGCACAGTCCAGTGTCCCAGAACTTGAACTATACAGAGATTTGTACCTGAAGCTTGAATTTGCAGCAGGAGGGATTTGAGTCCCCCCGAGGTCTCTGCTGTCTTGGGGAGTGGCCGCGGTTGCTTACGCAAGTCCTGGCAGTGTTAAGCCAGTGTTCAGTCATATGCCGCCCAGGTGAAGTCATTCCAAATCCTTGTTTAGACTTTTTCAGGCTTCCAAACAAACATTTTCATCTGTTAGTACACTCAGCTGGACTTCCAACAAGTTCTCCTCAACTTCCACAAGGGGTAGAGCCAGACTGGACACCTCATCTCACCAGGGCCCTGACTGAAGTGCAGGGGTGGGGATGTGGCCCTGACCGGTGGCATCCATTCTACCTACAGACATCCGGTGCGCTGGTGGCCTTGTCATGACCCAGAGGACTTGCTGATTCATTCAGGGAGTGTGATGAGCTGCCTGGGTATCCAGGTGGCCTGTTACCCGAAAGGCGCACATAAGAGTTTATGTGAGAGGGCGAGGCAATGTCTGAGTCTCTGGAAATGCTGCTGAACAATATTATTTCATGGGAGTGAGTGGAGGAGTGGCTGGCATCCACCTCACTGTTGAAAAACATATTCCACAAATGGGAAGAGAGAGGACCAGGAGCCTCCTGGGGCTGTAGAGGGGAAGGATCCTGTGCACCCCACAGCAATTGCCACCACGGATTTATCTGCAGTCCCTGCTGGTCAGTGTTCACCTCTCTCGGCAGCGTGTTCCCTGACGACGCCCCAACAGGAGTGGCTGCCATCGGCACCTTGTCGGTCGGTTGTCTTTCGTGTCGCTGTGTCGCAGTGCACCGGGAATAATTGTGCCTCCTAGACCAGGAGCCCTTCAGGCCCGTCTCCTAGTGCAGTGCCTGCTATGTGATGAATGCGTGGTAAATGGAGCTGGCCTGGCACACCTTTTCTCCTCACTTCTGCTTGTCCTGCTCCAGTGTCAGCCCAGAAAACCAAACCAGTTGTAGAGACAATCTTATCTGCCCCAGAGGGAAGTGATCTGCCTCTGTCCTGTGTTTCTGTAGCAGTTAATATTTATTCCTAAGAGCTATCGTTTTCTCCGTTTAAATGTAGTTACTGATTTTGATTCTGACTTTCCAGATTGTAAACACCTTGAGAGCAGGGTCCTCTCTGATTCATATTTTTGTTTTCCATGACTCACAAAACAATGCCTTGCACATAGTAGTCCTAGCACTCATACATTAGTGCGTGCAAGGCACTGTTCTTCATACTTCACATGTTCATTCTTTAATCCTCACAGTGGCTTAACAGGTAACAACTGTGATGAGTACCTTTCTCCATTTCATAGGTAAGAGAAATGACGTTAAATAATTCGCTCAAGGTCTTATAATAGGAAGTGGAGGAGCTTGGATTCCATCCCAGGAGCACACTTCAGGGTCTAGACTTAACCGCTGCCTTGATGTTGCCCCTGGTTGGCATGGGCACGTAGAGGGCGTTGCATAAATACTGTTGAGTGCGTGCAGGTGGATATTTCTTAGTTACTTTGAACCAATCAGCAGTTGAAGGCGATGCATTGTTGCTTTCATCTCTACCGTCTGAGCTGCTTTCTAAGCACTGGGAAGGCCAGAAGGGGGTGCCAGAGGCTGGTTCTCCTTTCGCTTCCAGACATCTGGATGGGTTGGCCTCCTGAAGGTTCGCGTTTGGAAGTCAACAGTGCCACCTTGTGGGACAGTTTGCTAATGTCAGCTCAGAATTCTTTTTCTGAACCCCTGGTAAATTGTCCTTGAGTTCTGGGATCCCCTGTATTAGCTTACCTTTACGTTGTGATTGCCAGAGAGAGGGGAGGGCAAGAAGGAAGAACCAGCCCGTTGTAGTTTATGTGAAGTCAGGTTTGGTCTCCCTCGTGACGAGGCTGTAACCTGGTCATTTGGGTTGGTTAAGCCCCGTGGGCTGGCTCCAGGCGCCCTCCCGTCTACTTCTCCCAGGTGCTGCTGTTGTAGGTGGTAGGAATGGCACTGGGTGTTAGTCCGGTGGGGTCACACTGGACCTGGGTTCAGCAACCTCTGTACTTAAGTCCTGGCTAGAAAAGAATTCAGAGCCAAGACCCGAACTATGAGAGAACACTTATTTGGTAAATCACAGAAGTAGAAGAAGTAATTCCTGGAAGAAATGGGCTTAGGAAACAAGCTATAGAGGCAAAGGAAGGGCCCTTGGAGCTTGGGAGTGAGGAAGCTAACGGTAAGGTGCCTGGGGGGGTGGGAGGGAAAGGGAAAGGCAAGGGCATGCTCCCGGGAGGGAGGGCGCTGGGTCCTCCATCCTAATGTTTCTAAGGGAGGAGATTTTAGGGGAGGTCCCAGGGGAAGATCCCAATAGAACATTCAGCAGCTTTCCAGGTGGGTCCTTTCAGGGTTGTGGTCTCCACTGATTGATCGGACTGATTGGTGGCACGGGGTGGGCGCATCGTTCAGTGCAGCTGGTCCTGAGGTCAGCCGTGGCTGGTTTTGCTTCTTTTCTGGGTCTGGAGCTGAAATACATTCAAGGCCTGGATGTTATCTCTAGGGACAAAAGGTCGGGTCCAAACCTCAGGACCAGGGATATGCTAGGGGAGGAGAGGCCACCCTGGGGGCGAGGTCTCACCCTGTGATTGTCCTTTGTTGCGCACCCAGGGCTTTGCATCCTGCTGACCTTCTGTACCTGGCCCATGGTCCTTGCCCTGCTCGTGTCTGTCTAACTGCCCATCACGCAGCGGCCGTCTAGACTGCTGTCCCTCTCCCCACGCTCGCCTCGAGCTGTACCTGCCGTGGAACTTGGTTCCATCTTCTTTGGGTTGCCTTCTGTAGTATAACACGTACGGCACGTTACATGGAAGAGGGGCCTCGAGGCGCGTAGCAGGTCACTCCCACTGTAAGAGGTCCCGTGGGTCAGCAACACAGCAGGGTAACTTTGTCACAGGGAGTTTGTGAAGGTCTGTGGGACCCGGCAGAGGGGGAATCACGAGCAGCCACTTCATAGTGAGCAAGGGGCGAACTGCTTCGTGTTAGCAAGTGAGGAGGAGGGGACTGTGCACACGCTTAGTTCCTGCCAAGCAGCCGAGGCTCTGTGTGTGGTCTGTTCTGGTTTCTGTGTTTGAAAATTTGATATAAACTGCTTCTAAGTTCATTTACTTCTTGCTAGAAGGACAGAACATAGTGTGTGGTTATAACTGTGGCCCCAGAAAATCGTGTGTTTCTTTGATTGGGAGGAAGGCGCTGGAGCAGGCGCCCGCCCTGTGGGGCCCTTCAGGCTGCAGTCTGCTGGGAGTGGGTCCGAGGACTAGACTCGAGCTCAGTGCATCCCGCTGTGGACAGTTCGGTCAGAACAAGGTGGCGGCTTTGCTGTTATGGAGCCTGGGTTATGGTGACACTTATGGTAATAGGAATTTATTATTAAGATCTTTGCGAGGCGGGGGTTTGCTAGCTTTTTCTGTAAGAGGAGAGGTGCTGAACATTCTGGGCTCCGTGGGCCTAAGGGGTCCACTGCTTACTCTGCCCTGAGAACGAAAGAGCAGCCGGGGCGGTCTGTGGACGGGTGGGCTCACGGCTCGGCCAGCACGGTTCGGCTCTGCAGTTGAATTTCATGTAATTTTCAGGAAACTTTTTTTTCTGTTTCCTTCCCAACCGTTTTAAAAGGCAAACACTTCCAAAGAACTAAGAAGGAGACAAAAAAACACCCAAAAGAGGCAAACACCATTCTTAGCTCCATGGGCTGCACAGAACAGGCTGCTCCACATCTGGCCTGGGGCCTGTAGGTTGGGGACCTCTGGTGAGATGCTTAGAGTAGATAATAACTAGCAATTAATAAAGGTATTTGTCCGTAAGCTGCATGTTTGGTTAGTGTCCTGAGGTGTGTGGACAGACAGCTTTTCTTTGTCTTGAGTAAGATGAAGGACAGCTGAATCCCAGTAACTTTAATGTAAGCATCTTGAAAACTCTGAACTGAGCTCGGTAACCATCTTGCCTCCAGGGCTCTAAGGGGTGGACGGACTCCACCCGCCAACCCTTCCTTTCCCCTCAGCCTCCCAGCCTTCCCTGGAGGCAGAGAAGCGGGTCCCCTCCGCCCTTCTGGAATTCCCCCCCCATACCTCTTCTGTGTGCCGTCTCCCCCACCGCCTACGCCAGGTCCTCCAGAGTCCGGTGAGGGGGAAGAAGGGCTTAGGGTCCTGTCCTAGGGATTAAGAGGCCCGTGCGGAGAATGCGGGAGGCAGTCGCTCGCTCAGATCACAGCCAGGGCGGAAGGAGGTTAGGACCTGCCTCTTCAGCTCCAGGTGTGTTGAGTGGGGTTGTCACCAAGTTTGTGTCATTTCTCAGGTCCACTGATGTCAGCACACTCTCTGGGCAAACTTACACGGGGAACTTGTATTTCTAAAATGTTGTAACCCCCGTTTCTTTGTCAAGCTGAAGCTTAAACGACCTCCCGCAGGGTTGAGAAAGAAGCTGTCCCTTAACGGCCCTTTCCTGTGTCTCCGCAGCAGCCAGCAGAGCAGCCAGCAGAGCAGCCACGAGGATGATTCTGGCCGGTTCCTGAGTCCTCGGGTGCAGGACGGAAGGTGAGCCCAGGAAGAGGGAGAGGGCGCAGGGAGATGTGCCGGGGGACCGTGAGGAGACCGTGGCCCTGGTCTTCTTGAGGGAAAGCTTTCGATTAAGTGACAGAGTGTAGAAAAGAAAGCAAGGATTTATTGGCTGCGGCAAAACTGTACTTGGGACGGCGAAACAGGGCAGGGCACAGAAGCAGCAGGAGAGCCCGGGCCGGGCTGCTCTGGCTCACGGAGAAGTCGGGGAGATAGATGGGGCAGGTCCAGGGGTGATCCCGGGACGAGCTGCCGCTGCCCATTGCTACCCTGGTTTCAAGTCTCGTGGGGTCCCCGCACAGGGGAGGAGATGTCGCTGACATGCTCCCCTGGGGGCCCGGGGGGAGAGAGTGCCCTGGGATGTTCATTTTCAGGGGTTTTAAAGGCTGGGTGTTTAGGGGAGTCTCAGGGGGGGATCAGTAGAATATTCATTGGTTTTATGCTGATGTGTCCAAATGAGATTTATTCCCCTAACTCCACCTGTCCTTGGGTGTGGTTGACAAATGGTGCTAATTGGATTTCTGCTGTCTCCCTGAGGAGGGTGATTTAAGCTATCTACCCTCTGGCTGGGGAGGAGAAATGCAAACCATTTACCTTTAGTGTCCTTGGCTTAGGGGAGATGGGACTTATTAGACGGCTGTAAACTGCTGTTGAACTGTCTGCCCTAGTTTCCCTGTCCTGGAATTTTCCCAGCTTCATACTGTACTATAACAAAGAGATTGTAGGGATGGGGCGAAATGGAGTAAGATTGCGCTTCCACCATGAGCGAGAGCTGTGGGTAACTGAAGTAGGAGACGCCAGACCTCTGTACTCAGGGATGGCTGGACAGACGGGCTCACCCAGAGGCGAGGGAACACCGGGAAGGGGCTGGGCCCAGGCTTCTGGGCTCCCTGGGGGAGAAGTCATCCAGACGTGTGGGAGGCCGTCAGAGGGAGCTGGGACTTGAGGCACACTCTGAAGGTTGGGTCAGTGTGCTGGGAGTGGAAGGTGTCTTGTGGATTGTGGGTGTCAGAGGTTGATGGAGAGTGGGCTGGGGGTGCGGGGTGCAGTGGGAAGAGGTTCCGAAGCGCTCAGCTGAAGATGTGAGGTGATTCGCTAAAGCTCAGGCTGAGGGCCAGCCAGCCCCTGCCCAGGTGGTGCCCGTGGGCCACAGGGGAGGGCTGTGTCCGAGTGGAACTGTGCCCACTTGGACACAGTTGATGTTACATGAAAAGAGGCCTCCGCTGGCATTCCGCAGGGCTCTGCCTCTGGTCCAGCTCCGATGACCATGTTTATCAACAAGCTGGAGGAAAAAGTAGAAGGTACTTTTACTTCATTTGTCAAACTTACGGCAGACACACAGCTGCGAGGGAACAGAAACACCCAGATTACAGAATCAAGATTTAGTATTATTTCAAATAGAACTATGGGTAGAAACACGGAGACTTTTCTGTTTAAAGTAAATGTGTTATTATATATTTATATTTATATGGCACGTTTATGAATTTATATTAGAATAAATAGTTTATTAAATGTAGGATTATCACAGGGAGCCAACATAGTAGCCAGCAGTTTTGACAGGATTCTGTGTGGAACAGAATTTGTGGGGTTTTTTACCAGACAAATGTGAGCCAATAATAGACACAAGTACCAAATGATCGTTGAAAGTCTGGATTTGTTGATGGAAGCGTGGAGGCAGGGATTAAAAAGAAAAGTTTCACTGTGGTCTCCTAGTGTGACCATGTCTGTTATATCCATTTGAAAACAGATACTGATAAATTAGAGCCCAGGAAAAAGTAATGCAGGTGATAACTATATCTTATAAGTGTCGGTTGAAGGAAAGGAGTTTAGGAAACGAGAAGGTTTAGGGCACCTGTAACAGCACTTATTAAGTATCTGGAAGCCTAAGGAATGTAACCAGAGGGGAGAAGCTACAGCAGGATATCAGCTCAGGAAGAACTCTCCTGGGTTAGCGGAGACCTGCCCGCAGCGGAACAGGCCTTGCAGGGGAGTGAGCCTCCCCTTCACGCAGTGTTCGAGCAGAAGCTACATGGTGTGTCTTGGAAATGATTCGTCCTGGGCCAGCGGTGGGACCTCTGTAACCCTGATCTCTTCAGATTATAATGTTTTGTGAGTTCTGCCCTAGTTCTCAGTTGTTTTATGTTCATTATTAACTGAAATTAACAGTTCAGCTCATCAATTTAGGCAGACGGTATATGGAGGCGCGGGGCCCCCGAGGAGCAAGGGCTGCCATTCCTGTTAAGACACTTAATCAGTTGTGATCCTGTGGCAGTCCCCTCAGCCTCTAGAAAGGCCTACGTTCTCTTTTTTTTTTTTTTAATTTTATTTTTGTTTAAAATATTACAGATGTCCCTTTTTCCCCCCAATGACCCGTTCCACCCTGTTCCTTCCCCCTCCCCAGTCCCTCTTTTGAAAGTTTTATGGGTTTCGGCAGCCATGCTCCCCAAATCGGAAGGGGCCGTAGAGTTCCCCAGCGCCGCCCCCTTCCCTGTGTTTGTCTCCTACGGGTACCCTCCATTTCCAGTCGGGACGTCTTCAGCTGCTCCTGTCAGCTCTTTGGTTGACCAAGGCAACTGCGTGTATTTTCTCTCTGCTGCTTGATGCATTCCTGGGAGAGTAAGTGCTGACTTGCGCCTTTCCCAAGGCACTTGACCTGACTCAGGACGCTCGCTGCCAGCACATTAGAGAGCCCTGCCTTTGGTTCCCTATTTGGGATTATGTGGTCATATAAATTCTGTTCTGGCTCCTTCTCTGCCCACTCCTCTAACCAATTCAGCTGTTACAGAGGGTCTCCCATCTAAAACCTCTGCCAAGGAAAATCTCTAGGTGTTTCCTTGCCCTTTCTTCCCGTGCCTGGCTCACTGAGAGCTCCCTACCCTCTTTCTGGGGGACAGTGGATGTGGCTTTGTTCCCCTTGGCAGTATGGGAAACAGGGCTGTGAGCGGAAGTATGCTCCCCATGGCGGTCCCTGCGGACCCCTCTCAGAGACTCAGGAGGGTATGTGTGCACCTTGGCCTTTCTGAGTGAAGCCTTTTTCCCTTCTCAGCCCATGGGTTCTCTCAGAGAGAGCAAGTCCCCGGAGCACCAATTAATCGCCCAGCTTCAGCTCAGAGCAAACCGTACACCCTGCCCCTAATCTTTTCTCTAACATGTTTCCACCCAATTAAGAGACTCTCTGGGACAGCTCAGACGTTGGTCTGTGACGCCCTGGCCTGGGCAGGTGTGAGACGGGAGATTTCTGCAGTGATGGGGTCTGGCTCAGGCCCCTTGCTCCGGGTCTCTGGGCACTGTGGGCACTGTGCCATGCTGGTTTCAGTGGCGTTTCCTACATCTCATGTACCCTTTGCCACTCCCCTGGGAGGCAGGTAGGGCAGGTGTTATTGTCACGGATTGAAAATGGTCAAGTATGAGGCAGGTAATAGGGTCCCTTTTCAGTGGCTGCTCCTAATTCTGCAAACCATGTGGTAAGTTATAAGAAGAAGGATAGTTTCATAGATCAGGCCAAAGAAAAGTAAAATTTATTTTTTTTCTCTTTTAAAAATCAGAATTTTAATCTTTCAGTGTGAGATGTACTTTAACACTGATTTTTCTTTTTCCTGTACAAGGGTCAGAATGGATATAATGTTTAGAGACAATCGCTACCCTACCGTAGTCTAAGAATGTCCGCATTACAGCAAAGGGGAGCAGGCTCCGCGTGGTGTCCACACCTAGGGCGCCTGAGAACCTGTCCCGCACTCACATCAGTTTCTGTCCTGAAGGGAAAAGCCTTTGGAGCCCAGGGGGGGCAGAGGGTGGGTGTGAGGGAGGGAGTTGCTTCCTGAGCCGGTGTGCGTCAGGGGGAAGGGTTGATTTCAGGAAATAATGAATTTGTGGGATTTGGGGGATTGTCTCAGAGTTAGAAATACCCCTCCCCCCCAGGTTTTAAGTAGAAAACAAAACGGATCTAACTTCCTAAGGTATGTGTATGTGTGTGTAATGGAATATGGGACATTAATCCATTTTTATATTTCTAGGTAAAGTCAGGGGTACATGTAAAAAACACCTGTTCCCAGATTCAGCCCAAACTGGACCAATCGTTAGGGTTTCTCGGGTTGCCAGATTTTTATTTAGTATATTCACCCAGTGGCAGAAACTTTTGAACAAAGCTGGACTGTAGGAAAAGGAGCTGTTTTATCGGGACATTTATGTAGCGGTGTTCGTTTCACAGGCCACGGGCGCCATGAGTCGGGAAGCCTGTTAGGCACAGGAAAGTGAGGCGCGGGGTGCGGGTGCAGGCGGGGCCATTCCCGCGTTCACCCCACAGCCTGTGTGCCGCACCGGGAGCCTGCTGGGGCCTGGGCTGCAGGAGGGCAGAGGCTCACTGCCCTGCGGCTCTGTGGTGGATTGGAAAGAGCAAAAGAGAGCCTTCGAGTCAGACCAACTTAGCTTTGACTACCTTCTTTCTTACTGCGCGTTTTAAAAGGCAACTTACTCGGCCTTCCTCAACTATATAGGTCCCTCGTTTGTTGGAACCTTTTATTGTAAATAAATGAGACAACATGTGTGCCTGGCAGCTGCTAGTCCTCTGGTGGTTTTGGTGTCATGAGATTTACTCTGTTTCTTAGCAGATCTGTACTCTCTTGTCCTTGAAGACAGCAGAGACGGAAAGAACGTATAGAATACCAAGACCTGCGAAATGCCTCATATAGATACTAAGGATAAAGAGGTTAAGGCATGGTGTTTCTCCTCAAAGCCCTGCTTCCTTATGGTGAGGCATCCCTGTAAGCAAGCAAGTGAAATGCAGTGTAATAATTGACATGTGGAATTAATACAACTGAGAAATTGGTTTACTAATGTACTTAATAGGCCTATTCAATGAATCTTGCACACTTTTTTTTAAATGCTCACCCGAGGATATGGTTTTTTATTGATTTTTTAGAGAGAGAGAGGAAGGGAGAGAGAGAAAGAAACATCCATATGAAAGAGAAGCGTTGATCGATTGCCTCGCATATGCACCCTGACCAGGGATTGAACCTGCAGCCAGGGTACATGCCCTGACCAGGAAGCAAACCCGAGACCTCTTGGGGTGATTGCCTCGCATATGCACCCTGACCAGGGACTGAACCTGCAGCCAGGGTACATGCCCTGACCAGGAAGCAAACCCGAGACCTCTTGGGGTGATTGCCTCGCATATGCACCCTGACCAGGGACTGAACCTGCAACCAGGGTACATGCCCTGACCAGGAAGCAAACCCGAGACCTCTTGGGGTGTGGGACGACATTCCAACCAACAGCCACCCTGCCAGGGCTTGCATACATTTTTAAATTAAATATAATCCTCTCAGCAACCCTATCAAATAGATGCTATTATTATCTTCATGTTAGAGTTTAGGAAGCTGCGGCTCAGTGGAGTTAAGAAATTTGCCCAACTTTTTTGTGTGTGTGTTTGGGAAGTTTGCATAATATGGGGAATTCCCTGATTCTTGAATATTTAATAGAGTTTTTTTAGTAAACCTTTAGGATAGGAAGTATCTTCCTAGATGTAAGGCAGAAAGCAGAAAAATAATAAAGTGATCGATATATCAGGAGAAACTAGTTTTATTAAATTTTTTTATATACTCCTTGCTTATTTGTCAGAATAGTGTATATTATGTTATTAATGAGAAAAATTTAATAATCAACTTGATTATAATAAATAAAAAGAAATTTGCCCAAGAGAAACAGAAGTACTCTGCTTGGGGTGAGGGTGGGGAGGGGAGGAGGTGAGGGGGTATCTAGAAAGATTCCGTGGAGGGGGTTGTGCCTCAGTTGGAGCTGCAAGGTGAGCAGGAGCCTGTCAGGTGAGCAGTGTTGCCAGGCAGGGGAGCGAGCGGAGGGAAGCCTGGCAGCTGAGAGAGCAAGGCGTGATCAGGAACTGGGGACACTTCAGTATTGCCGCAGATCGTGTCCCAGGAGGGGGTAGCCTGCAAGTAGCTAAAAGTCAGGTGCCTGATCACGTCACATCCTGTCTTAATAGACTAGACTGGGCTTCCTTTATAGACGAGGGGAACCTGGGAGGGATTTTGAGGAAGGGGTGCCCAGGTCACTCCCAGATTCTCTTGTGAGAAAAATCGCTTTGGCCCTAATGTGGAAGATGAACTTCAGGGGCAAACACTAGAAGCAGATAGATGAGGAATTGTTGACCTGCTCGTTGGTTCCAATATTTAACGAGCATTTATTGAGTGTGCCCTCTTGCAGGCATTGGTGCAGCTATGAACAGGATTAACCATGGTCTCTCCTTTCATGGTGCCTACTTTATAGAGAGAGGAGATAGATAGTAAACAAATAAACAAAAAATCAAGTAATAATAAGTGCTGTAAAGACAGTGAAAAAGGATGGTGCCATGGAGCAAAGCTTTTTGAGACTACTGTAAGTTGGCTGGGAAGGGATGGCTAGATGTTTTCAGCTGAGACCCGATGGGCACATGTCTTAATTGTGGTAGTAAGGACAAAAGGCGGAACCAGTGGAAGAAATTTAGTAAATAGGTTTAAAAGACTTGCATCTGGGTTGAGGAAGGGTAACCTACGGTTTCTGGTTTGGGCAGCAAATGAAAGGCAGCATAGTCTAGACGTTAAGTGCCTGTCTGGGTTGGGACTGTGCTTCCACTGCATGCGCTGTGATCTTGGACAGATCACCTCACCTTTGTGCCTCACTGTCCTCGTCTGTAAAGTGGATATAAATGTAGTTCATACCTCATGGAGTTGTTGAGAATTGAGTCTGTATATGATGATTAGAATAGGACTAGTACGTGGAATATGACTAGTATTATATATGTGCTCCCTATTATTATGATGTTAATATTATTACTTATTACTAAAATATTGGATTTAAAAGGGGGAAGAATGAGAAGAACAGGAATGCTGGTGAGTTTAATTTAGACATGTGGCGTCTAAACTACCCATAGAGCATATACGTAGGGAGATAACACTAATGTGAGGGCTAAAACAAAATTAATACATTTTCCTCCCACCTTCTAACTTCTTGCTGGGCTAATAAATTAACAGACAGATTAAGAGGAGAAAATAAAATTTTAATATATGCACATGAGGAATTCACATATGCATGAAAATTCCAAAGGCAGTGAGGCAACACTGGGTATATATGACATTTTGGACAAAGGAGGAAAGGGAGGAACAAGGTGTTAGATTTCAGAAGTGAGAGTGGGCGATTTACAGGTAAGCTGAGGTAGAGCAGGAACACACATGGCAGGCAAATTCTTGCTAGGCAACTCAGAAACAATGGGACATGGGGTATCTAGCTAACAGGCCCTGCATGAAGTTCTCCTTTTTAGCATACTTAATTCAAATTAGGCTAAGGGGAACATCCTATGGTTTCCTTTCTGAAGTGGGTATTTTTATCTTAATATCTTGGGCAGAAAGGGGGGAGGGTCAAAGGTTCTTTATGGATCTTTTATTTCTTAATAACTAGCTTAAAGTAAATATCTCAAAAGGCAACTTCAAGGTGGCTGAACTTTGGTTCCTTGCACTAAGCAGTTGGCTATACCTGTTGAAGCTCAGTAAAAAAACTACTTATTTGGACATTAGACTGTAGTTAAGACAATAGTCTTAGTATTAGCAAAGTTCAAGCAGAGGCAAAGGAAGGAGGAATTTACAATAGTTTGAAGCCAAGAAAACTAGGAGACCAAAATATCATAGAGGTTAAGAAAAGAGTCAGAAAGAGGGTAGAGATAGGTAAGATGGGAACTAAAAAGGATCTTCTGCAGTGGCAATTAGGAGTTCAGTGGTGACTGTAGAGCAGTTTTAGAAGAGTTTATGAGAGGAGGGAGAAGAGACTGAACATGGAGAATTTAATTCGTTCTAGGAGTTTGCCTGGGAAGAAGAGAAATAGAGATGATACCTAGAGGAGAAGTCCGAGGTGACTGGGGAGAGTTTACGCAAGCATTTTTTAAATCTCTGAAGTAGAAATCTGTAGGTCAAGGATGACAATTTCATAGAGGACATTATTCATTTATTCACTCAACAAACTTGATTATGTACTATGTACTCATTGAGTTTTCAGTCTGTTGAGGTGACAGTATTAACAAAATTGAGTGTATGACAGAGAAAATACAAACTTGGATATATGCATTAAAGGAAGGGAACATGGTTCCATGAGAGAGTATATCAAAGAAATTGGACCAGGTATGAAGGGAGCAGGGTGAGGTTGTAATGGTTGAGATAAGACCAAAGGATGAGTCTTAGGTGAGAAGGAAGCAGTGAGATGCAGTGAAATGAGATAGATGGGCAGGAGCTTGGTTGGCCATGACAAGGACTTGAGTCTTTAAACTAAGAGCATCAAGAAGCTATTGTAAGTCTTTAAGAGGGGAGGTGACAGTGTCACCTGAAAGGAACAGGGCCCCAGTGGGTCAGGCTGGCCAGTAGTATATGGTTTCTTGACTTCGTGCAGGAAAGATTTCATGACATGAGTCCACATGATTTTGAGAGTATGTTTATTAAAGCTGGGGACAGTGAAACAAAGGGAGGGCTTAGGATAGAAGAAGCAACAGGAGAGCCTCGGCGGTACTCTGCTTTGGATCTCTAGAAACTATAAAATTATAGGAAAGAAGTGAGCCATGCTGGGCTGTGTGGACTCACTGAAGTAAAAGTCACAGTGACAGAAGTGAGCCAAGGCTGGGCTGCTGTTAGCTCACTGGAGAGTCAGAGAAAAGGGGGCCTTGGGGACAGATTTGGGGGGTTAGACCAGGATGAGCTGCTGCTGCTCCCCTGGTTGCAAGTCTCGCTGGGACTCTTAGAGCTTAGGAGAAAGAGCAGAGATACAAGCCTGAAAAGGGGGAAGAAAGGCATGGACGTTCTCCAGAGGGAGTCCTGCTGACTCGCTTTATCTTGAGGGGTTTTATCTGTTTTCTAAAGGCAGGGAATTTCAGGGGAGGATCTCAATAGAATATTCATCAGCTTTCCAGGTGTGTCTTTTTAGGGTTGTAGTTTCCACTTATTGATTGGCTCTAGGGGAGGGGGTCACTGGTCATTGCATCTGGTCTGATGTCAGCCGTGGTGTCGTCGCCCCTTTGGGTTTTGCTGATTTTCTGGACCTGGAGCTGAAACACAGCTGAGGTCTAAATATCATCTCTAGTTCGACCAAACTCTGACTCCCTGGTCAACAGACCCCAGGCTTTGTTCCTAAGATTATTTGATGCTGGTCAGAACTTCATTGTATTGAGGACCCAATGCTTAAGGGAGTGGCCATGCAAGGGCAAGTATGGGCGTCCTATGAGGCTGTTCTCTGCCCCCTTGTTTTTCCTCTCAGGGGGTCTACAACCATATGACTAGTGATATGCCAGGGGAGGAAAGGTCAGGGGAGGGTCCAAACCTCATGACCAGTGATATGAAAGCTGGGAGAGGGTCCGAACTGCAGGACCAGCAATATGAAAGGTCAGGGGGTCTAAACCTCATGAGCAGCGATATGCTAGGGGAGGAAAGGTCACTCTGGAGTGAGGTCTTTATTTTCCCAGTTCTGTCCGTTGCTAGGCACCCAGGGCTTTCTGCCCTGGTGACCTCCTGTACCTGGCCCATCGTTCTTGCTCTGCTCACATCTGTCTAACTGCCTACCACAACAGGATCAGATTTTTATTCTGAAAAGATTGCAATGTATGGAAAGGATAGAGGCAGCCCTGTTGGATGCAGAGACCGGCTTGGGCAGTTAGGAGGCTATTGCAGTAGTACAGGCAAAGGATGTTGGTACTGTGGACTTGGCTGGTGGTCATTATAAAAGAAAAGCAGGTAAATTCAAGACATGTTTAGGGGATAAAATAACGAGAAATTGGTGATGGATTGGACCTAGGGAGAGGAGAGAAGGGAGGCCTTCAGAGTCAGTACTGAGATCCCAACGTGCTCAGCTGGGTGGTACCATCTGTTGAAAGATGAGGAAGCAAGGTTTCTGGTTGAGGCAAGAAAAGGCAGATATAGATCACAGCGGAAAGGATTACCTTTGAAGGACTACCTCTGAATAGGAGATAATAGTGGGTACGGATGCAGGTGAGTTCATAGGTGTGTGGTAGGAAGGTGAGGTTCATAGCAGGATCTATTTTCTCTGTGTGGTAGGAAATATCATCCTCTTAGATCAAGGAAGGGGGAATGGGAGAACTGTAAGGTTTGGGTATATTTAACTGGGGACTTTCTTGTATTGCCTTTTCTCTGACTAGCTAAACATGTTTTACCGGAACTCACACTCATTTCTTCTGGTTGGGACAGGGAAGGCGGGCTGCGTCCTGCCTAGGTGACAGGTGTAGTGGTCAGCTGTGCCGGGCAGGGAGGGTGAGCTGTGTCCTGCCTAGGTGACAGGTGTAGTGGTCAGCTGTGCTGGGCAGGGAGGGCGGGCTGTGTCCTGCCTGGGTGACAGGTGTAGTGGTCAGCTGTGCCGGGCAGGGAGGGTGAGCTGTGTCCTGCCTGGGTGACAGGTGTAGGGGTCGGCTGTGCCGGGCAGGGAGGGTGAGCTGTGTCCTGCCTGAGTGACAGGTGTAGTGGTCAGCTGTGCCGGGCAGGGAGGGTGAGCTGTGTCCTGCCTGGGTGACAGGTGTAGGGGTCGGCTGTGGTTAATCCTGCCCAGCACTTGCTCCGTGGTGTGCACTCTTTGGTTTACTTATCTGCCTCCCCACCAGCCCGGGAGACCCTGGAGGGTAGAAACTGTATCTGCTTTGTTTGGCACAAAGTGCTTAGCCGATGCTTGTGGAATTCATGAATGAACAAATGGAGAAACCAAGGTAATGGACTTCGAGGTCAAAGGACAGGCCTCTGGAGTTGAAGCAAGGGCAGAATGCAGGCTCACCACTTCTGACATAGGTCCAGCCACCCTCTTCCAATTAATGGAAAGATGTTTCAATTCTGCTTATTCTAGCCCAGAAATGGTCCCAAAATAGCATATTTCCAGAGCCCTCTAGCTCCATCTGCCTGCTTGGCCCCTGAATTCCCCGTGGTCCCAGGACACTCAGGTGATCTCCCAGTCAGCTCCCTCACCACGAGGAAGGAGCCCAGTAAAACCGTTGGGGAGCAGTGCCCGCCAGCCTCCCCCTCCTTCCTGCGCCAGCGGCCGACGCACCTGCAGGTGCAGCTCTGTCCTGAGGACAAAGGAGAGGAAACTCACCAAGGGCTCGAGTGCTGCCAGATGTTCCAAATGGAGGAGGGCTCTGTTTGGAGCTGAGGCCTGGGCTGAAGGCAGAGGGGATCCTGGTAACACAGAGCCTCGGCCCCCCCACCTCTCAGGCCTCCACCTGCCTGTGTTTTGTATTGAACATCAGGGGGAGCTCATGTGCAGGACCACGGTGGACAGTGAAGGAGCTGCAGAGGTCCAGGCAGCTCCAGAGCAGTCCCCCGCCATCGAGGCCCTGGCTGCCATGTCGCGGGCCCTGCCCTGAGCCCAGCATGGTGCACAGCCTGCACTCCGGGACCATCTCCTGCAGCTCAGCTGTGAGGCAGGCCTGTCTCTACCATGTCTCTTCCCTGAGGAGGAAGCTGTTCTTTCTGCGAGCCAAGTAGGTGGCGGGGCCCCTGGCGATTACAGCATGAGGAGCTGGCTCTTGGCTGGTTGGGATTACCTGGGACTCTTGACAGAGACGGGAGTGCTTTTGGGGTTGGCTCCCATGTTTGGGGATACTCTTGCCAAGTGACAGGCTCCCAAGAGGGAGACAGTCAGTGATTTGTTGCAAGAGGCTGACGGGACAGATGTCCTGTGGCCTTTGTGAGGATGGAATGTTGGACTGGGCTCACTGTGTATCTTCCAAGGAGGTTACTAGGCTGTTTGGGTTCTTCATAATCAGCCGGGATCATTATTTCCCTCTTTCATAGTAAATTAGTTGGTAGAGAACTTGGAGGTCCCAAGAGAAAGGTGCTATAGAGAATGGTGTATTCTACCTGATTTAGGGTGCCTTGGGGTCTCCGGGGGTGCTGATCCTTCCCTTCCAGGGATAGGGACCTATCAGGGAGGCATTTGGGGCTATTAATTCTGTGTTCAGTCTTACACCCATTCCTCAGGGACTTCGCTCTGAGTACGGAGCTTGCCGAGCAGGCTGTGGGAGACCTGAGCGTGCACCAAGCAGGTGTGGTGTGCCTCTTCCACACGGGCCCTGTTCCCGGCACGGTGGTGGTGCAGTGGCTATGGGCAGATTGTGTTGTTTATTTGTTTATTGATTTAGTGAGTGAAATAGAAATAAAAAAGGAAAGATGGGGCAAATGGAGTGAGGAGAGACAAGAAGAAGAATGATAGTGAGAGAGTCTAAATGGATTTTAGAGGTAGGAGGTGACTTGATCTTGATTCTCTCTCACACACACACAGTGTGCATACAGGCACAGATGCCCATGAGGGTCTGGCCATCTATTAACAAGAGTTTTGTCCCTAGGGGTGCTCTCATGGCAGAAGTTTTGCAGGTGGGGACAGAGACCGAGTCCTTACTCTGACGAGGTGGCTTCTTCAGGTCCTGACCACCAGGCTGTGCCGTGCACACAGCAGACGGCTGACAGACAGTGGCAGAGTCGGAGGTTCTCTGGTCCCATGGTTAGTGCTGGTGGCAGAGGCAGATTCTGTCTGCCGTTGTTATGTGGAACTTAGGAAGCTGAGAAGACCCAATGACCTCAGTTTAGATTCTGGCTCTGCCACTTCCTGGCTGTGGTCCTTTCGCTAATCATTGTATCCTCTCTAAATCTGCTTCCTCCCCTAAAAATGGAGATAATAGTACCTACTTTGTGGTGATTGTGGCGATCAAAATGCGATAAAATGGGAAAAGCTCTGGGCACTGTGTCTGACACTCAGTAAATGCAGCTCCTGTTCCTGTTGCTGTCAGCACACCGAAGGCGTGGGCTGAGCCTGCGAGGGAGAGGAAGGTGAGTTCTAAGGCGCTAGAGGATTGCAGGTTGGAGAACTGGTTTGGATGAGCCATGAATGAGTCCATGAGAGGGATGCTTGATGGCTCCTTAACCTTTAAAAGACGGCATTTAAAAGACAGCATCATACAAACTCCATATATTTTCCAGGATCAACTGTACAAATAATGGTTTCTTTCCTTTTGCCTGTAAAAAAGAACGTGTATGCTTAGGTTTCTGAGTGTTTAATTGTCCGGGGGAGCCAGTCACGTCAACTCCGGTCCTCCCTTTCCCAGCTCACTTTCCATCTCAGCACTGATCGTGTTGTAAGTGTATCTGTGTGTTGACTTGGTTGTTGTCTGTGTTCCCCACTGGTCCCTAAACTCCTCAAGAGCAGGTGACATCTTTGCTTTTGTCACCGCTGGGAACCGACACTGGGTACGGGGCACACGGTAGGTGCTCAGTAAACGTTTGTTAAGTGAGCAGATGAACACTTGACTAGCTCCCTAGGGCTGTAGCTGTAGCTCTGACAGTGTACAGTCATGGGACTCTGCGGCCGTGCCCCCGATGGAGGGCACTGACTGGCCCTCCCACCTCTATTAATCTCCGACGTTCTCATGGTCCTGGAAGTGGTGTGATTTGTGACCGCCGCCGCCTTTCTCTGACTCACATACTGCTCTGCTTAGGGCAGCAATTTTCAACCCATGTGCTACAAAAAGTTTTAAAACATGCAGTACCCGACTATTTAGTCAGGGGCAATGACCTCTTTTCCCTTAGTCTGTCAAATAAAAAAAATGACAACAGCCAACACAACAACAGCCTTCCAGTGTGAATGAATCAAAATTATACCAATTCTTTTTTTTCGGTCTGATTAGCAAAAAAATGCATATTTTTTTGGAGTGCCACAGAATTTTAGTAATTAGTTTATGCATGCCATGAGATGAAAAGGTTGAAAATTGCTTGGTCTTGTGGAAGACAGCACATAGGGTGTTCAGAGAGGAGAACCTTATTTTAGGTGTAGGCCAAGCTCTGACTTTGGGGGCAGGCCAGAGAGGCAAGCGGGCGCTCCTGCTCCCTCCCCCACCCCCCATCCTCACTGTGCAGCTCCTCTCCGCAGTCCGGCTGCTTCCCTTGCTGTCAGCAGAACAGCCTGCATGCAGGTAGAGCAGTCACCTGCTCTGTGTTACTCCTACGGCTGCATTTCTCCTCTGCCCGGTAAAGGGGCATTAATTATAGCTCAGCAAATGACTTTGTCTCTGCTGATGCGACAGCTGAGATTTGGACAACTAGCGGGATGGTTGGTACCTTTTATTTCCTAGCTCCTCTGCTTCCTGCCCTCCTGCCAGCCAGGGTCCAGGAGGCCCCTGGCGGGCGACATCCGAGAGGCTCAGCAGACTCCTGCAGGCCTGCCCGCTCGGCTGCGTTCTTTGCCACCCTCCTACTTCAGTGCGTTCTTTGCCGTCCTCCTACTTCAGCGCTGAGATGCAGTTGGAGGCCCAGCCCCGCGGGTTCCCTCTCAGGATCTTGCTGATCCTGAACCTAAGCTCAGTGCAGCTGTTGGCAGAGACCTCACTGCTTTTCCATCTGGGCAGGGAAGTCACTGCAAACCGCTGTGAGGAAAAAATGTGGAGCGTGTACTATCAATATAATGTAGAAGTGTATTTATAGCAATCATATATGTGTACTCCTGTACTAAATATTTTGTTTCTTGTATAATTAGGCAGAAAATTTAAAAGGATGAGAAGAAAAGGAAATACAAGTTCTGTATTTTCTTCCTGTACTCTTGTGCCCTTGATAATGAGCTGCCTGCTTGGAGACCGGTGTTCTAGGCAGAGGTCAGCACCTTTCCAGGGTTTCAGGGTCCCATGAGCTGGCTCCCTACGCAGCGTCCTGGGCCCTCTGTCCAGCTCCGAGAGAGGCGTGGGTAGGCCTAGGGATCTGCACGTGAGCATGAACCCCAGGTGATGCTGACTTAGGTGGTCTCAGACCACGCTTTGAGAAACTTCCCTGTGGCCCGAAGCCTGTTACCCCTGCTCTACCTAGTGTCAAGCACGCACTTAAGTAAGGATGGGACAGGGAGGGCCCAGTGTCCCATTCCTGCCTGTGACACCAGTTTTAGGGAGCCTCTGGCAGACCCTTGGTGGCTTTTACCCCTAGCCTGGGACACTGGGGTCAGGGCATAGTTTCTGTTTCCCCTTAATTATCTTCTTTGGAGCCCATGATTCGCCATCCTGAAGGAAGGAGGAAGGAGGGTGAGGTGGGATGTGTAACTCAGTTAATCGTTTCATCTTATCTGTCACCACCTATTTCGGTTGCTCAGTACTTCTTATCCTCAGCTTGTGAGGGACGAGCAGTTGACTGCTGGGCTCCCTCCCTTTCTTTTCCTTTCTCACTGTCTGAAGATGAAACTCTTGTAGTTGATCTGCAGAGAAGCCCACGGCAGCCCCGGCTCAGGTGGATCAGGGCTGGGAGAGGGCTGTGGAGTGGAGAGTGCCCGAGTGCCCCTCTCTCTCTAGTGCACAGACATGGAAGCTCCTGGGTCATGCTTTCTGAGAGCCTGACGAGTGAGTCAGTAGAATTCAGGGTTGGACTTTTGAAAACTCTTAGTTTATTAATTTAGCTGCACAGCAGACTTGCTTGGGGACCCACAAAGAGCAATTTCACCTGCTCCACACCTTCCCTCTAGAAGTGAAACAGAACTATTACCTGTGTCCTTCTGGGGGCCTCTTACAGGATGGGTAGAGTCTCATCTGGCTGAGCGATATATCATTATTCATACAAGTAAGGGTGTAGGACATAGATCTGGACCGTAGATTAAGGGGCCTTAAGAAGGGGTTCAGAGGGGTCAAATACTCTTTAATTCTTCCTAATTCATGAATTTCTTCTTCAAATCTACGTCGGGTTTTATCTGCCTGCCTATGAATAACTTCCATAATGGGAAACTTGCTGAGGGCATTACCTGGGGTATCGTTCAGTAAACAGACCTGTCATTACAACTGCGCATCTACAGAGGAGGAGAGCAAACCCCAGACAGCAGTGGGTGTGTACTTAGTTTGTGGGTACAATGTGAGTGCTGAGGTATTTATTAGTAGTAGAATAATAATAGCTGCTATTTTGAGGGCTTTGATGTGCTTAACACTTTTCTAGCTTATTGCACCATAATAGCTACCCTATAAAGGGAGTTACTCTTCTACCCATTTTCTAGGTAAGGAAACGGAGGCTAGCTTGTCCACCGTCACTCCTTGTAAAGGGCAGAGCTGAGGTTCTCTCCAGAGCTCGTTTTGATTCACAGCACTTTATGGCTCCCCTTGAGAAAGGACCCACGTGGCTGCTGGGGCTCGTGGAGCCCAGTGCAGAGCCTCGGCTCTTCCTTATGCCTCATGGGTCTTTACCAGCTTCCTCGAACCAAGCTCCCCAGTGGAGGCGAATGAATGCCCGTATGGATGAAGGTTATCTCTTGGAAAGCTTCAAAACCAGACAGAACAGGCAGCGAAGTGACCACCAGAGAAAAGACCCCAGTGATTCCAAACGATCCAGTTAAATAGCCCGAGGGCCAAGTCACTCCTTTAATCTTTTAAAAGTATGCTGGAATAAATGCCTCGTTGATTTTGAGAAGTGCCCTAGGATTTGAACTAACACGCTATATGTAGGAAAGTTCCCGTATATCATCTCTTTGACACTCTTTCTGGTGCGTTTTTTTGTTTGTTTGTTTCATGATTTCTAAACTGCAGAACCAAACTGTTACTCTTAACTCTGGGCAGGCACTACTGAAGCCCCTCTGGTGTTTGCTAGGCCTGCAGAAGTTCACCTCCCCTCTTTTTACACCGGACACAACAGCACCCCCAGCTGGCCGCGCTTCGTCAGGACTGGAGGGAGCGGCCACTGGCTCCCTCCTCAGGACTGAGATCTGTGTTGAGCCTGCAGGCCTGGGGCACAGGAGGGGCCTGGACTTGACTCCTCCCACTGTGGAGGGCTGGGTGGTCTGCCCGAGGACAGGATGGCTCTGGTCCCTTAGGAAGAGGGGACACCTGGAAAAGGGAACTGTCAGTGGAAGGAAGAGTTACTGGTTGGAGTTGCTGAGCCGATGGGTTTACATGTTCTTTTTAGGCCCTCTACTAAGATTCCTCTGGGGCCAATGAAGTCTTCCTTGGATGTTTAAACAGCATTTTCCTCGGTCCTTCTTTTCTTTCCCGTCCCACCCAGCTTCCATAGCCTCTTGTTTTCTGGCTATAAGCCGTAGACCACACGGCACCCAGCATCCTTTGGAGGAGAACCCAAGGACAGGCTGGAGAGGGTAGCAGGCCCGGGAAGCTTGCCCCTCCGTGTTTTCCTTTGTGTGTTGCTGGCCTTGCGTCTGCTCCCCAGCCCCTGCTCCGAGAATTGGTGGAGATGTGTAACTACGTCTCCCAGCCTGTCCCCAGAAGAAACCTGATTGCTGAAGTGCAGCGCTCCTGACACGGAGACTTCCTTCCTCTCAGTCCCTCTTCCCTTCCCGCTGGCCTCTCCTGGCAGCTACTGAGAAAAATGGGAGCAGGAAACCCTCTCCTTTATAGGAGCCCCTGAGGCTGCTGCTGCTCATGGGTCTGTCCAGGGATCTGTGCCCACGATCTGCCACCTTGTCTTGCTTTTCTCTCAGCTTCAGCACTGATCGCTAGACCCTCTCTCCAATGTCCTGCATCCAGTGATGTCCCAATGGCATTCGACAACCCCTACACCTTCCATCCTAACTCTCTTACCAGCACCAGCCTCTGCAGTCTGCAATGGAGACCTAGTTTACAATGGAAAGGTCAGGCGACGTAATTGGCCTTTCCCCACTCCTCTCCCCTCCCTGCTGACCCCCTGCTCAGTCAGTCCTGTGGCTTCCCATGTATTCACACCCTGCACCCTGTGCACAAGGCTCTGAAATCCTCTGCAGCCTGGTGGTCTTTTCTCCAGGGCAGGGAGGGGGCAAATGGTCTGCCTTAAGCGTGTATGACTTTCCATTATTGAAGCACTTGCACAAATTTGTCGTTTTAAATTACAGTACAGGGCCTGCTGGCTGGAGGTGGTGTGATTGGGTGTGGAGATGGTAAGTAAGGGAAGGAATTGTGATCAGACCAGTGCCAGCTTGGAATTGGCACCAAGGACATATTGGAGGTTTGGGGACTCATGGAGATCCGATTCTTCCTACCCCCTGAGCACCCTGCATAGTAATTGTAAGGACAACATTTTGGTTAAATGATGGAATGTGCCTGTCATGTGTCAATCACAGCACTCATCTAAATTTCACCATTTTTCTGTGAAATAGTATTACTATTACCTCCATTTTAGAGAGAGGAAAACTGAGGCTTAGAGAGGTTTCGTAACTTTTAGAAGACCTCGCAGCTGTAAATGGTGGGCTGGGATTTGAATCCAGGCCGTCTGACTAGATTTTAACCGCCTCCTACACGGCCACCCAGTTCTAGAAACCCACTTTGAGGTGGCACCATTGATATCCCTGTTACTTGAGAGGTCTCAGAAGTTGCCAGCTGCTAAGGGGAGGTGGGTCTCCCCTTTGCCTCCTATTTTTCTGTGAGGAACCCGATGTAAACTGCATTGATACCAGCGAAGATCCCAGGAGTCTCACATGAGGGGCGAGCGTCCCTGGGGAGCTGCTGTGGGAGCCCCCTTTGTCCAGCCAGCCAGGGCTCGCACTTTCTCCCCCTTCCTGCTGTCTCCCTCCCAGGTGGGGGGGCAGAACTAGGTGATGGTCCCTAGGGTGATTTCCTTTTCTCCTGGAACCTTAATTCTTCCCGCCCGTCTCACCACCTCGGGTCCTGACTGCTTCCGAAAGCCCGCCTGCCCGCCTTCCAAGGCACCGACTTCCCCGGGGAGCGCTCAGCTTTGCAGGCCCGTCAGACCCGGACGCGGATGGCAGCCTCAGCTGCCGGCTCTCTAGCTTCTGCCATCTCGTGCGAGGCAGTTCTGTCCATCCAGAGGCCCTTTCAGACGCCTGAGCGGGGCCTCCCGTGGAAATTTCCACTTTGAGTTTGTAACTGCTTGGTCTCCTTTCTCCTCCCACCTCCAACTTGATCACTCCCTGATTTCCTTTGTGAGTCTTCCTTTCCCTTCCTCATTTTCATTTTGGACTCCTTCATTGCTCTCTGGTGCCCTCTTCCCCCCAGATTTCCCTACACCCCCCCTTAAAGCCCGCTCCCGTTCAGCATTACCTGGGGGGCCTTCTGTTGCAGTACTTCTCATTCCTCTTCTGCCTTTTTTCTTACTCTAATGACTGTCTTGCTTCACCGTTTTAATGTCTTTATTCCCCTAAAAAAGCAGGTGGATCTGGCAGCTCTCTAGGGAGCCTGCCCTGGCCTTTCCCCACCCCCTTCCCCAGGCGTGTTTTTCGGGCCTTTCCTAAGCTCCAGTGCTGCCCCCCCCTCTCCCCTTTGGCCTCTGTAACTTGTTTCCTGAGCCCATTTCTTCTACCTCTGTGACTTTCTAAATAAACTTTTTCTTATGGTAGAGAAAAAAGAAAAAAGTAGGTTCGTTTTCTGTCCAGTCTATTTCCACACCATCACCAACTCTACAGGGTTCTTAAAATTTCATGGGGCTGGGATTTCCTTTGGGGGTGGAGTATATCATATACGTAGGGCAAGACAAGCGGTGAACCACTGAATTAAAAAACAAACCAACTACCTAACACTTAGATAGTTTTGTTATAATTGTGGCAGACACAATTCTCAGCCCCGCACACATGTTCTCATTTAATCTGCATAGCAGCCTCTGAGGTAAGGAATACTACCATCCCTGGCTTACGGATGAGGAAATGGGGGCACAGAGAGGCTCAGTAACTTGCCCAAGGCCACACAGATGGTGACTGGTTGAGTCAGAATTCAAACCTAAGTAAGCACAGTGGCCTGAGAGGCATGTTCTTCATGCTCACCTGCCTCTAAAGAGTTGATGGTTAATGAGCAGAAGAGATGGGACGTCACCTTCCAAACACTCAATCGGACACACACAGTCATGGGCGCACACACACACACACACACATTCTGCCCCTTTCTCCCCCTCTCTTTTTTTCCCTTCCTCTTTTCCTGTCTCTCCTGTCAAGAGAAGCTGCCATTTTCTGGGTACAGAGAGAGGAGACATCAGGTGGCCTCCCGAAGTCTGTCATATTCGTAGTCTGCTGTAGTTCCGTGGGTCTCTCCGTTTCACTGCCGTCTCTGTAGTTCACACTCAGCACTCAGACAGTAGAGAAAAGGCATTTCACCTTCTAGCAAAGGCACCTGGTCCTTATGTGTAGTCTCAGGACAGGCAGAGCCATCACGCGGCACATTGTACGAGCAGTGCAGACGTGGCTTGGCACTGCCCCAACCAGCGAACCACGACTCGCACGGTGCAGGGGCCGTTGGTCTGACCGGGGCTGAAGCTGTTGCATTTGGTTTGCTCGCAGCCCCTCCCACCACGGCGGCTGCCTCGAGGAGGCGTTTCCTAAAGGAGCGGGTGCATGTCCAGCCTCTGAGCTGGCCTCATGGAACTGGGTGCCTCTGTGCCCAGGCACCTTAACCGCCCCTGACACGTTCACTCTAGTCTCTCTTCCAGCATCCCCTCCCTTAACTTGGTACATAAGTACAGTGATTAAGAAGTTAGAATATAATACTAAAGTAATTAGTACAAGAAAATGATATTATAAAGTGGTCTAGTTACCTGTCTTTTCACTAAATATTAGGCAAAGTGGAATGAGATGAAATTGTAGAAGAGAGAGTTTCTGGTCTCTAGTTCAAAAAGCAAACGCATGGAATAGCGGAGTCATTTATCCTGTAAAGGATTATGTCGATTGATTCCTTCATGTACATGGCTGAGGTGCCCCCTCAATGGCTTCTTAATTGGAGACTCTGCCTCAGTTTACCTGTCCTCTTCCCCGTTCAGTGTCGTTCTCCTTTCTGTCTTCCTGGAATTATCTTTGGACCCTGGGACACATTCCTCCCCTCCTCTCATTAAAGCCTGGCGTGGTCCCCTGCCTCCCGCCCGCCCCATCTTCTAGGTGCTCTGCTCTGGAGCTAACAGCGCCCTTCCTGCTGCTTTGAGTCTAAGACGCATAATTGCTTTGTGATATAGACACAGATGCTTCTGGCTGGGCAGCTCCCCTAAGTGCTGTGTCCATCATCGGGGCTGTGGAATGCCTTTGAAACCTGGGCGGGTAAATGTGTTCGATCATTTGGGAGACTGGATGGAGTCTTGTTAACATGAGTCCGATTTCCGTGTGATTCTGATAAAACAGAACATCCTCATTCGTGGGTACGAGCCTTCTGCTCTCCATCTGTTTGTACATTTGACTGTCAGCCCGGGAACCGAGCGGTCTGTGGGCCACAGCAGTGGCCAGAAGGAGCATTTACAGGCCTCCGAGCAGAGAGGCCGTGTGGGACTGGCATGCCCCCACACCCGTGTTGGGGGGGCGGGGGGAGAGGAGGTGATGGGATACCTCTACTGTGGTACTAGCTAAGCCTCTTGCCCTTTTCAAATTGCGTCTGTGACCACAGTCCAGGCTCATGGGAACCAGGCAGCGAGTAAAAGAAGACCAATCCACTGGCCTAAATGATATTCTCTTACCTCACTCTGCCCTCTTTTATATGGTTTGTGGAACTTGGTGCCCCTTGGCTAACAGTGGCAGATGCACTAGGAAAGGAGAAATGATGTATTCTGCGTTTATGATGTCTACAAAAAATGTGCCTTTAGAACCAGGGGACACATCCTTTTTCCCCCTTTAATTTTAATCTTGATAGTTGGCCAATTGGTCAGGTGTCCTGTTCTACTTTTCTGCCTAAATAAAGTGAACATGAGTGAATCTTTGACTTTTTAAAAGCCATTTCCTTTGGACACAGATTTGTTAAATGTATGCGCTAATCTGTGGACAGGCCCAAGATTTTTTCCCTATATTTGAGCATGTATTTTCTTATAATTTTAATGATTGTTTTGCCATCTTTAAAAAAAGGGTGCCAAAGGGAAATATAAAGTTAATCGAGATTTTATAATCTCTATAATAATGGGAACAGGAGTTGGGGACAGATTGCACAGAAGTGAAGTGGTGGGATATTTGGTAGAATGATATTTAGTGGGCAGGGATTTGAACGCAGTGAGCACGGGTTTGAGTCCCACATCTGTGCTGCTCTGTGACCTTGGTCCAGTCACTTAAACCTTGGTGTAATTATCTTTGAAATGATAACACAGTACTGACCTCACAGGGTTCCTGTATTTTTCACATGAGGTAATAAGTTTGAACTGCATTGTGAAGTATGGAGCACTGTACAAATGGGAGTCTCGTTACTCTTTTCCTGCTATTAAGCAGAAGCTCAGACACTGGTAAAATGAGCTGGTGGAGTACTGGGGTGGTTCTTAGGGAAAGCTCTTTCCTAGCCTGTGGGCTCCCTGAATGTGTGCATTCCCGGTGAAGCCAGGTGTGAACTGAAGCAACTGAGCAGGAAAGAACCAGGGACATGTAGGTGGGGCTGGAGGAGTGAGCACACTTCTAGTCCGTATTTTAATGAACTTAACTGTTTGCTTGATGTTTTTTGCTCTAGGGGCTGGGTTGGGAGTTGGGGGTGGGGCAGAGGGAGGGGGAATGAGGGGCATCCTTTCTCATAGGAGCTCATACTTCTGAGGGGAGTTGTGTCGGGAACAGCACGGTCAGGCTGGCGCAGGAGGTGAGCTGGCAGAGCTGGAGTTGATGGGAAAGGCTGGGAAGGGGTATGCACTTGGGGAAGCCTGCTTTTCCCTAGTCTGTTGTCTCTGAGAGGGAGAAGTATCTCTAAAGACCGGACTGAGTTCACCTTTTCGGCAGGAAGAGAAGTGGTTCACCTCTTTGCTGATTGTTTGGAGGAGGGGGGTTGCTCTCCTGCATTTATGCTGGTGGCAGCTCTGGCAGGTGCTCACAGTGAGCTGAGCATACACTCTGTGTTTTAGGTAGAAATGTGAGCCGCCTGGTCCCCTCTTCCCCTTAGGGAAATACCTCCCTGGGGTATTCGGACCCCCGTCCCCAGGCTGCTTTGTCCACACAGCCTGTCCCAGGCTGCCTGAGTAAAATGGGCCAGAGAGGAGGCTGTCGTCACTGTGTGCAGAGCGAGCGAGCGGAGAGGCCTGTCCCTGCTGGGCAGGAAACCTAGAGTGATGAATGGGGCCGGATGAAGTCATCCTGCTCCTCCAATCAGGCTGCGCAGAGAGAGCCCGGGGCCTCTGCAGATCCAGCCAGTGCCGGCTGCTCTCATGTATCCTTAGACAGAGGCCCGGAGTCTCTGGGAGTGGAGTGGGGGTTGCGAGCCGCCCGCCGCTCCTGGCTCCTGTGTAGGCCTCAGTCAGTCTGAATGTTACTGCAAGGTGAGTGGCTTCACCGGGCGATTCCTCTCCACTTGCCGTGCGGGGCTCTGCTTTGTGGCTCCAGCACCGCCTTGCACAGCACCCCCTGCTTCCGTCTGAGTGCTGCACCTTCTAGAGGCTCTCACACCTGCCCCTCAGCAGCCCTCAGCCTTCTCCCTCCTGCCCTCAGCACTTGCTCAGTTGGCCTTTTCCACATGCTCCCCTCTTCCTGACCCAGGGGCCCATTGGCTGGGTGATGGGAGGGTAGGGCCTCCTCTGTGTAGGCTCTCTCCCAGCAGGGGGCGCCCTGTTGAGCCCCACATTTTACTCCTGGGAAGAAATACCAGGCAAGGGGAGATGCCCCCTGACTCAGCCTGATGTGGGCACCTGTGGGAACACCACAGGCCCCCCCAACCGTCTGGGGGCCCCAAGGCTCTTTCCTTCCCACAACAGAGGCGGTCCTGGGGGGCCAGAAAGTAGAAATAAGTCATTTTTTTCTCCCTGACCTTACGGAGGGGTGGTTTGTTCTTTCTGGTGGATGTTTGTGACTCTGCCTTTTCTCTCTGGACGGGGCCACTGCTCCTTAGGCCACGCAGAGATCATGGAGCCGGCCGATGTGGCGACGGCAAAGGTAGGATGGAAATGCTGCCGGCCGCACTGTGCGTAAGTGGCTTCGCTTGGCAACTCTGCCTCGTTCACTTTTCTCTCCCCCCTGCCCCTCAGCCACCACTCCTGAGCGTCAGGGCTGTGTCCGAGCGAAGGGAAGTGATGTGAGCTTGAGGAGCTCTGGCGAGGGGAGGCGGGGCTGGTCCTACCCGGCACACAGCCTGACGCGCCTGGGAGTTGGGGCAGGGGTGCGTGGGGTAACGGGGTGTGCGTGGGGTCGTTATAGCCTTGTCTGGGCAGAGTTACATGCCTGTGTTTCACTTTAGCTTTGCCTCGTTTTCCATTCCTCTTTATCGTATCGTTTTAGTCACCCCTCACCTCTGTTTCTCTCCTCTCTCTCCTTCCCCTGCCTTGTCCCTGCACCACGGTGCTTCTTAACCTAGATGTGCCTTCTCCACACTTTCCCTCGGCCTTCTGTGCGATCTCGATTCTCGTTTCCCTCTGCTGTGTAAGGAATGGGCGGGGTCGCTGTGGGCTGAACCCTCTTAAGAGCAGAGGCTGCCTAGGCTGCCTCTTGTCCAGCAGCAGGTGTTGACTGTGGGACTGGCGAGGAGTTGGTCTGGGCACCTCTTGGGAATGGTACTAGGGTGCCATGCTGTGTGGACCCCGCAGGCACGCTAGAGGTGTTCCTGAGATAGATGTCTAATGTCTCCTGAGTCCTGCTTGAAGTTTGCAATTTATTCTTCTGTGCATTTTTCCAAACAAGGAGCTTGAGCCACTGGGAGTGAGTGGGGGACCTGAGGGTGCTGTATGTGTAGGCCTCACCCCTGCCCCTGTATGAAGAGAGAGACCTGTAGTCCTTCCAGAATATCTCAGTCCTTGGTTTGGGGGCCTTCCTTTTTGGCTAGGTCCTGGGTCTGCTCCTCAGAGATGGAAGACTGGACGAGGCTCAGACTTTTGGAGCAGGTTGGGGATCCTGTGTGTGTATGGAAGAGAAGATGAAGTGGGAGGCTGAAGGAGCGCCTGTGCTACTATAACTATGTTACTGTGGTTAGGACATGTCTCTGGCAATCACAGAACTAGGTTCTTGGCTCCTTTCTCCTACTTCCACATGCTGTATGATCTGATCTAAGTTACTTAACATCTCTCGGCTTTCATCCCCTATTCTGCACACTGGTGGAAATTTTATGTATCCATTGTTTTAACTAGCTTAGATCTATCAAATTTGCAAAAGAGCTAGGGAGAGAAAAACCGAATGAGAACAGGCCTCCCTGGACTCCTAGATTCCCTGACTCACTCTCTCACTCCTGCTTTGTTCCCCTCTTCCCCTCTCTTTTCCTTGATTCAACAAACATTTGGGTACCTACTCTAAGAATGGCTAGTGCCAGGTGCTGTGCCGCCTTGGTGGGGGGAAGAGGCAGCCACGGGAGCAGTCATCTGGAACTGTTTGGATCCGGAACAGTTTGCTCCAGGTGCTCTCTGGCTGCAATGCTGCTATCTTTGATGTCGAGTGTCGCCTCTCACCAGGCTTACTTACCCTTACAGACCTGCTACTCAACTGGCATTGAAATTATAAGTGGTTTGGGATCAACCAGCTGGCTGTGCTGGGGAGGCAGCGGCGAGTGCTCTGGGAAAGCGGGGGCGGGCATCGAGTTGCTCTGTAGATAGTTTGGACATGTGTGTTTATGTTTGCATCTGCATATGGGGTAGAAACAGACAGCTTTATTTTCCTTCACCCTCGGTGCAGATGGCAGATGATCTAATTGGGCGTGGAATCACCTGGGAGCTGGACCATTCCGGAGGCCAGCATTTGCTTTCAGGACCTGGACCACAGAGCGAATCTTGTTGGTCACAGGAACAGACGCCATTTCACCTCAGCACTGCAATTCTTTTTCCTTGACCTTCTCTAGCCCCAACCCTTTGGAGGGAGTTTAGTCCAGGTGTTTTCAATCTGGACCCCGGATCCACTTGGGTCCTTGGCTGGACTTTAGGAAAGGGTCCACGAGCAGAGTTATATAGCTCTGCATTTTTCTGGGCAGTGTATCCATGGCTCTCATTAGATCCCCGTTAAGTGATCAAGATGCTCCCATGAAGAACGCGTTTGCGCCCGGCTGGCGTAGCTTGGCTGGGTGTTGCCCTGTGCACCAAAATATGGCCCGGGGTGCAGGTGGCAGCTTACTGATGTTCCGCACTCACATCGATGTTCCTCCTTCTCTCTCCCTCTCCCTTCCTCTCTCTCTAAAAATCAATACAAATATATATATTTTAAAAATCCTGCTTGCACTTTGCAGACCAGGTACAAAGAGAACCTGTGTGCTATGGCTGCTGGACTGAACCTCTGACAATGTGCAGGTGCAGTGGGGCCGCTGAGTGAAAGTCATACGGCGACTTACGGGAAGTCATGTATGTGTGATTTGGACGTGATTTTTAATGTCTGAGTACATGTAAATGCATCCCCCTTTCCTCAGCCTTTTCCCTCTTATCTCTGAGGCCCTGTTCCCATGATTTCTCTGAATCCCCAACGAGTTGAGTTCAGTTACCCAAGAATGAAACAGCTTAGGTTGGAGGCTGGCCACGGGGTGAGGACACCGCCTGTTCAGACTGTGCCCAGGTCCTGAGTAGGGCTGTGGGAGGCGTCACTTCACCTGGAGTCCCATGACAAGGCTCTGTTACTGCATCTCTGGCTCTACTTTTTTTTTTCATAAGGTTCAGTTTCAGACTCAGGTCCATCTGATGTCCTGACATGACATGACTGTGTTAAGATATGTAGATGATAAACTATGTCCTGAGGGTTTCTATTTCAACCTTGAGAAAGAGGTGGTTAGCATTCATTAATCCACTCACTCGGTGAATGTTCATTAAATACCAGCTATATGGCTGCAGAGTCCAATCTGGAGGTTTCCGACGGATAGCACGCCGTCCCTGAGAGCACTTGCTCACGGGGTCTTGGGGAGACCTGTGAGTAAACAGGTAATGATGGCACACGGTGCTAGGGGTGGTGGTAGAAGTTCAAGTCATCAGGGAAGTACTGAAGATCTGATGTCGTGGGGACAGGCTTGAGGGCTTTCTAAAGGAAGTGACATTTGGCAGGAGAACTGAAGCGTGGGTGGGAGTTTATGAGGTGGACTGAGGAGAGGTGATCTAGCTCTGATTTGGAGTTGAATATATCTGGGTTCAAATGTTGGCACAGCCGCTTTCTGGTGATGTGAACTTGCTTGAGTTATCTTGCCTTTTCTAGTCTCAGCTTCCTCACGTATAAATGAGGGTGAGACTTGACCCTGTGGGATTGTTGGGAGGATTAAATGAGATGACACCAGGGATGTTCTCTGAGCAGTAGCTGGGCAGGAGATGGGGCCAGAGATGTTCATGGAGCAGTAGCTGGGCAGGAGACGGGGCCAGAGATGTTCATGGAGCAGTAGCTGGGCAGGGGAAGGGGGCAGAGATGTTCATGGAGCAGTAGCTGGGCAGGGGAAGGGGGCAGAGATGTTCACGGAGCAGTAGCTGGGCAGGAGACGGGGGCAGCATTGGCCCAGGCCACTGAGAGGAGCTGGGCAGGATTTCCGAGTAGGCTGCGTGTGAAGACCGGAGGCAGGTGCTGTAACGGAAGACGCGAGCAGGAGGGGACACGCCATGGCAGCCTTGTACAGTGCTGAGGGGACGATGAAGGATTTTAGCCTGTCAGAGAGAGTACCTTGCAAAAAAGATGGAGTGGAGGTCTGTGGATTCTGGTGGGAGTGCTGTGGGAAAAGTACTCCCTGGCTACGAGGTAGGCAAATAATTGATAATTTTCTCATTTTGTGCCATCTTTGACACTTTATTTTTTTCCGTGTCTGTCTTTCCCCACTAGACTATAAGCTTTTTAAGGACAGGGGTTGTACGTTTTTGCTTTTTCAGCCCCCAAATTCGTAGCATCTAGTGTATTAGTTGGTATATAGTGGATGCTCAATAAATAGCTGGTGAATGAACAAATGGGAGAGGTAATTACACCTGCAAACCTAGAGGTCAGAATTGAAAGGCAGATAAAAACAAGCTCTGGCTATGTTTAGGGAGTTAGAATTGACATGACTTTCCACCCGATTAAACTGGAGGTGGGAGAGGAGTGTGGGGTGAACCCCAGGTGTCTGACTGGTGGCTTGGTAGTTGGTGTGCCGTTTACTGAGATGGGCACAGGAGTCGGAGTCGGGGGGGCAGGAGTGTCATGCAGTCATCTAGGTGAAGGTGTTCAGGAACAGGTGGAAATTTGAGTCTGAGGTCAAGGGAGTCTTGGTAATAGTGCATATACATTTGGGAAACACCAGGGTATCTCCCAGGTGTTGTTAAAGCATTCAAGACTAGATTAGGTCATCATAAGAAAAAAACCTGTAACCGTATATGGGGATGGATGTTAACCAGATTTATTGTAGTGACCATTTCGCAATATGACCCTTAAACAGCATGGGGATTTGCAGTGTCAACATAACCCCCACTCTACCTGCACCCTCACCCTGCACAGCTGAAAATCTGCATATAACTCTTTTCTCCTCCAAAACTTAACTTCTAAAAAGCCTAATATTGCCTGGCTAGTGTGGCTTAGTGGTTTAGCGTCAACCTATGAACCAGGAGGTCACATTTTCAATTCCTGCTCAGGGCACATGCCTGGGTTGTGGGCTCGATCCCCAGTAGGGGGCTTGCAGGAGGCAGCCGATCAATGACTGTCTCTCATCATTGATGTTTCTGTCTCTACCTCTCCCTTCCTTTCTCTGAAATCAATAAAAACATTAAAACAAAAAAGCCTAATGTTGGCCTGAAGGAAGCCTTACCAATATCATAAACAGTCAACACGTATGTGTGTGTGTATATATGCACATATATAGATATCTCGAATCACCATGCTGTGCACCTAAATTAATATGATGTTGTATATGTCAATTATATCTCAGTTGAAAAAAAAAAAACTGGGTCAGGAACCCCTGCGGCCCCGATGACCACCTAATGACCAGGGAGTGGAGCTGCAGAGCCTCCCAGCACCCAGAGGCCGTGGCTTCGCTCAGTGGAATGTGAGGCCAGTGGACTAAGGCCTTCTTTATAGCAGAGTCCCAACTCATGGATTTTGTAGAGAAAAATTGGTGGACTGAAGCTGAATTGCCAGATATTTATTTTACCTATAAAAGGTAACAAAAGTAAAATAAAATATAAAATTGCCACCACCGTTATTTAGATTTAAAGAATATTTTAACAGGAAAATAGAAAGGACATGTTATCAAAAATTAAAAATTCAGTACATTTAGCTTTTGAAACTTACCAGGTGACCCTTATTTGTCTTAACTGTTCACAGATGCACGTGAACCTTCCTCGTGGCACATGCACACCAGCACTTGGGTGCCCCTGAGTCATCGGGGGTGGCTGGTGGCTTCGTATGGAAGCCACAGGAGCATTTACTGAGTAGCTCTAGTCACTAGACAGATGGGACCTGAGCTTAGGTTTACTCACGATTATGCCAGTTTCATGATGTCGGTTGTGATATTAAGAGGCTACAGTAGGTGTAGGGGTCCGCGATATCTCTGAGCTTTTTTTTTTTCAACCTTAAGGCACTGATGAGAGAATGTCCTGATGGTCAACGTCAAAATCCCCCCGATTAGATGCATCTGCCCCGTCCACATCGTGCTCATTGGCAGCAGTGGTAACAGTATCCTGCTATTTGCGGACACCTCTGGTGCAAACAGGAAGTTGTCTCCATAAAGGATGTTCAATCTTGGATCCCTTTTCTGGGTAACTCTTTTGTGTTAAGACCAGAATAATCAAAAATAATGATCACAGACAGACTTAGTGTAGGTTAGCTGAGAATATTCACCATTACTCGTTAGGCTCATAATCACTATGCCAATTTTTCAATCAACTATGTTCATTTTGGAAAGCAGAGTACCCAGATATCTGTGCCTCTCTTGCAGAACTTATTGCTTTAAATTCTATGTTAGCGTTATTTAATCTAACCACTTAATGCCCGTATCTTATTGTTCTTACTAGATTATAAACTTCTAGAGACCAGGGAGGATATTGAATTTACTGTTGAAATATCATGATTTGCACGGGGCATGAACATATTGAGCACCCAAGGATAGTTATTGTTGGATAAATAGCAGAAATATCACCAAATAAAATTACAAAAATATCCCCAACAAAATAGGAGACATTAGAAACGTTATCCAGGTGCAGGAGAAAAAGCAGATCAGGACACATAGGAATGGAGCCTGTTGATTCGCAGTGGAGAGAGGAGGTCTGTGGGCACTGGCTGGGCATAATCATAATCATGGTCAAATGTGCTGGGCACACACTCGATGTTATGTCATGTGTTGTGCCATTAACTCCTTCTAACAATCTCATGATTTGTTGCCCGTGTCACCTTTTTATAGATGGAGCGGAGGATTAGAGAAATGAAGTGACTTGCTCAAGGTCACACAGCTGTTAAGTATGGATTTGAACTCAAGTCTAATTTCAGCATCCTTGTGCTAAACCGAGTACACACCTCTGGAATGGTGTCAGGCCCTTGTCAGCTAAGAATGCAGTATTTCTAGCCTTGCTGTATTAGCAGGCAGTTTCTCTGCCAAAGCAGATTCTTGTGTCCTTGGCCAGGAGACTTTTCACTGTTAAAATGCGTTAACACTCATTCATCTGCTTGTTAATGGTAATTTTTCTGTGTGACTTAGTTGAAAGGAGAATGTGCCACTTGGTGGGCAGAGAGTGAGAAGCAGCAGCTGGCTGCGGTGCTGCGGGGCTCCCTCCCTGAGAGAACCTGGGTCCCCGGCACCGCCAGTCGCCCTGGTTCCCCCTGAGAGTGAGCCAGGAGGAGCAGTTGGGGTACTTAGAAACCGCCTTGCCTCGGCTCTTCCATCTGGCAGGAGAGATGCTTCTTTTGCTCTGCTGTTCATTAGAACGAGTGAAATCAGGCCCTGTCCACTCTCCTGGTTGGTGGGTTTCTCTGAGGGGTATGTCCCCTCCCTGACCCTCTGTCTCGCAGCAGAAGGAGTTATGACCAGGGCAGCTGGTGAGGGAGACAGACAGGTGGGCCAGCACCGAGCAGGCCGGCCAGCGTTCAGGAAGCCGCAGTGATTTTGGAGGTGAAAGGGAAGGTAGGGTAGAGGGAGGGTGTCTTCTTTGAGATTTCCATTGGCAAACAGAGCAGAGCCAGGGAAACTCTAGTCTTCTTTTATCAAGCCTGGAAGTGTCCAGAGAGAGGGCTTGGCTGCCTCTGCACTGAGGTGAGCACGGGAGGCCGGTGTATCCTGGCCTGGCTAACAGGGACAGGTTCCCGGGCTGGAGTGAGCGGAGGGGCTCTGTGGGACCCAGGCGGAGGGCTTTAGCTTTTAGTTTTTCCTCTTTTCTCCAACTTGCACCTCATCTCGGGGCTAGGAGCAGTTCCTAGTAGTTGGGCCCCAGTTTCTTCCTGTGTTAAACGTGGTTTAGTGATACCCGGCTGGGTTGCTGTGAGAACCACACGGCACAGGGTATAGGTGACCGCTTTACGGCCTGGAGCGCGCAGATAGCATCTCAGGAAGCCCCTGGGCCCTCCATCTGTGCTAGTAAATCCCTGGGGGTGGGATGAAGCCTACTGGAGCTTGGCTTTGACCTTCCTCTCCTGTTGGCTGCCTGAAGGAACATTCTGGATTAGCAGATTGTGTAGGAGGGGCAGAGAAGGATGGGGGTGGTAGGTCTGTCCTTTCTTTTTTAACTCCAGCACCCTAAGTAAATCCCTGGGGTCATAGAGGCAGAAGGAAGCATTCTTGAAATGAACAGACTCCAGCCTGCTTTCCACACAAGCCTGTCACCTCCCCTCCCCTCCCCTCCCCTCCCCTCCCCTCCCCTCCCCTCCCCTCCCCTCCCCTCCCCTCCCCTCCCCTCCCCTCCCCCTCTCCCAACAGTGTACCTTGGGGCTGGAGGACAGGGGTGTGCAGGGGTCCCTAAGGTAGGGGTGGGCTGGGGAGGCTCCCAGCTGGGAGCTGACACAGATGAACAGACCAGAAGGCAAGGCTAGTGCTCGCAGCCCACACTGTCACCCCAGAGCCAGTGACTAATGGTGGCAGAGGGTGGAGAGATGCCGAGGGGGGCGGGGACAGGGAGGTGGTGGGGAGCACCTGGTCAGCAGCAGCTCTGGCCATCTGCCGGCCCATCACACAGCCTCTATTGACTGCAGTTGGGAATCTGGAAGGGGGCTCTGGCTGGAGCACCAAGAGGAGGCTTGTTGTTAAAATGAAGTGTTTGGGAGGCTGCTCCCTCCCCCGCTGCTCCTCTCTAGCTTCCTGACCTCCAAAATGCTCCTTAAATATAACACTCTCAGCGCCTGACGACTCCCCTGCCTGAGCCTGGAGCTTTGATTCCTCAGCGTGACTGCGACTGCAGCACTGCTCTGGCCCAGTTTGCAGCTCAGAGGCCTGCAGCTTTGCCATGGACTGTGCTCCGGGCTCCACCCCACTCAGGAGCAGGGGTCCAGGAACTCAGAAAGAGAGCCCAGGGATCCTGTAGTCTCTCTGTTTTCTGCTCCAGATATGTTCCCAGTGACTTCCCAAGGTCATGAGGAGGCTTGAGCTTCTGGTGGTAGAAAGAGCCACTGGTGGGGAGGTGGGATTCAGGGGGACTGGATGCTCCCAGGGGGTCACAGGTTTGGGGCTGCCCTTGGCCTGGCCTTGGGTGTCTGCTTAGGACCCACCAGCAGTTTGCTCTAGTTGAGACCTCACCATTCTAGTCCCTGCTTAAGAATGAGGCAGAATCGTGTTTTTGTTGGATTAGGAGAGGAATGGCACCAGGGTGGGTAAGACCTTAGGCTGGTAGGAGACCAAGAGAAGGTCAAAGCAGCTAAAATCTAAAGGGAACTTTTCCCAACTTTAATTCTGAACCCAGTGGAGTTTGGAAGAAACCATTGTAACAAGAAGCTTGGAGCCCTACAGACCAAGTGTAGGTCAATCAAACCTTGCAAACACAACATACTTCTGAATATCCAAGAGTCTGCAAAGGCCAATTTTTTGAGCTTGGATTTTTTAAAATGCAGATGATACAAAACATCATCGATCCATCGCATCACCTCCTGCCTTTCATCAGTGCTGCTCACAAAACCCAGAGAAGGTTGATGCCAGTGTTTCCCAGTTACCATGCTTATTTTAAAATGGTTTCTGCTAAATACAGAGTAGATACAAAGATTATTTATAAAATATTAAATACGTGTGAAGTATACTGAAAGATGAAATAACAAACATCTTGCCTGTGCTGCTGACCCTGTTATCTCCCCAACCTCCAAAGGCGGCCACCTTTCTGGATGTTATCTGTGGTTTCCTCGATTTTTCATTTTATGGATACAGAATACAGTCGTCCTCCCCTTGTCCACAGGGGATACATTCTAAGACCCCCGAGAATGCCCCAAACCTTCAGTGGTACTGAACCCTATGTATACTGTGTTTTTCCCTTTGAATACATCTCTCTTCATTTTAGGGCTTCTCTGTGGCATATCTGAATTGCCAGCATCGTTACTGTTGCCCTTTGGGGCCATTATTAGTAAAATAAGGGTGACTTGAACACAAGCACTACAATACTGTGACAGTCGATGTGATTCCCAGTGGCTGTTGGGTGGGTAGCATCGACAGTGTGGATATCCGGACAAAAGGATGACTCATGTCCCGGTGGGTTGGAGCGGGATGGTACGAGATTTCATCACTACTCAGCCTGGCGTGCAATTTAAACTCATGAATTGTTTATTTCTGGAATTTTCCATTTAATATTTTTGGGCCCTAGTTGACCAAGGGTAACTGAAACTGCAGAAAGCAAAACTGTGAAGAAGGGACTACTGTATCAAAATGGATATAACATTATCTGTCATTTTTTGTGTTTGTTCTATACATGGAATCATATTGTATGCATTCTTTATTGATTTGCAGTCAGTGGGGAAAACCCATTAGGTGTTAGGGGATGCAGCTTTTAAACATCACTACATAATACCAGATAGTTTTCTTAGGTAGTTGGACCAGTATACACTTCCACTAGCTCCTTTCCCACCTTGATGTCATAAGACTTTTTAATTTTTGACTCTTAGATGGGCATGAGATGGCATCTCACTGGAATTTAAATTTGCAGTTTCCTGAGTACTAGTGAGGTCAAGGACCGTTTTATATATTTATCGATCATTTTCTCTTCTGAAAGTGCTTATTAATCATTTGTCTATTTTTCTTTCTTATTGATTTTTAGAATTTTTAAATATATTTTGCGAACAATTTCTTTTTAGTTACATTCAGAGTGTCCCAAAAGAATGTATACACACTTTAACAGCTGATAGCTCAATTTTGAAAATGAAATGTATTTTAATAAACACTGCCTTTATAATTTCAAAGTGTGTGGATACATTTTTGGGGGGATACCCTATATGTTACAAATATTTTCTCCCAGAAAAGCCTTGTCTTTTGTCTCTATTTATGATCAATTATAATGACCAGATGGTCTTAATTTGTCAGTCTTCTCCTTCTGTACATTGTTTTTGGTGAATGTTGGGTAAATAAGCAGGCAGCTATCTGTGTGAGGTTAGTTTGTAATTACAACTTCTTGGTGGAGAACCCTTTATTCACTGCCAGGCTTGAGGACAGGCAGATTCCTCTTAAGCCCTCCACAGCATTTGTGAGTTTCTTTCAGGTTTACTCCTGGGGCGATGGTTTGGCCAGCATGGACCCGCTTTATCAGAGCTCCTCTTACACCTGTCACCTTAGTGGGCTCTTGGTGTTGTTTCTCGCCCCCTGTGTTCTGTGAGGCTGTGAGAACCAAAGCCCAGAGTCCCAGCTTCTGCAAGTGCCTTTTCTAGAAAACGCATCCACAAGGCTTTTCCTTAACTTTCTGAGCTTCTGTCCTCACTAAATTTGTGGCCTCTAAATATTTCTTATTTATATAATATTTTGATAGCTCATCAAGCATTTTAGAAGATTTTTTTCTTCCTAAATGTTTTGTTTTATCCAGCATTTCTAGTTGTAGGATGTCTAATCTGCCACATTGCCAGAAATGGAAGACTTCAGAATTTAGTTTATTTCTGAAAAGTCTTGCTCTTCCTGAAACATGACTGTCAAGGAGCAGCCAGGTTGCAGTCAGGCAGAAGCAGGAGAATTGACTGCACCTGCCTGAGCATTAATCTATATCCACCCCCAGAGTAATCTAGAATTATGTCAGTTCTGACGACTTCCCTGTTGGGAAACTTTGAAACCACACAAAACAGACTGTCCTCTATGAGAAAGAGAAAGAGGGACTGTTTCTTTATTTTCTTGGTCTTACTCTTTAATTTACTTTGGGGAAGAACAGTGTCCCATGCCCCTTAAAGCCATGTTTTGGGCTCTATTCTGAGTTTTTCTTTACCGACCACAAAAACAGAGCCAGGCTCTAGAGCTCAGTGGAAGCCCTGGATTCACGAACAAGAGCCAGGTGGGATTCTAGGTAGACGATTATTTCCCAGCCAGCTAGGCTCTTCTTTTTCCTTCCTGTTCATGTTTCCCTCTCTCCCTCTCTCCCTCTGGCTCTGTCTCTCTCTCTCTTAAGCCAGCTAACTCATCAGTAATGGAAGAAGCTGCCTTGATCTAGCCTCTTTTCTACCTCTTGCCTGGATTCTTTTTGTCCTGGGAGAATGAGAGGCCCTTTTTAATCTGCTTGTCTGGCAGAGATTTTTTGTAAGCATACGTAGCAATTAAAAGGTAGGGTTTTGGAGTTGGACATGCTTGTATTCAAGTCCTGAGCTTGCAGCTTGCTGGCTGTTTGGCATTAGGCAAATTAAGACACCACACTCTTGCCGTGGCTGGTCTGGCTCAGTTGGTAGAGCATCGTTCCTTGCGCCAAAGGGTCGCTGGTTTGATTCCTGGTCAGGGTTTCGGGTTCCATCCCCAGTCAGGGTGTATGCAGGAGGCAGCTGATTGATATTTCTCTCTCTCTCTCTCTCTCTCTCTCATTTTCTCCCATACACACATACAAATCAATAAAAACATATATATTTTTAAAAAGACACTACACTCTTTAGTTTTCAGCTGCATTATCTGGCAAACAGTGATAGTCACTACTTTATAATGTAAAGGTGTGGATTAAATGAAATAATGCATGTAAAATACTTAGTATGATGCCTGACATAATAAGCTTGCAACAAATTCTCACTAATAGTTGCAAAGGAGAGTTTTCTTTTTTTAAACAGGTAAAGAGTGAAAGCTAAAGAATGTTAACATTTACAATAGTGTGTTTCTAATGTAATGCTTGGAGAGCTTTGATTCAGGTTTTGCATGTTACCTGTGATCAGAGCAGTTGATGGGACAGGATGAGACTATTTCATCTACTTTTCATACCCTAAGTGACATTCCTTTAGGGGCTGGATCACATGACCTGGGAGGCCGGGTGGTGACATATGTAGGTTATCTATTGCATCTTTACAATACCTGGCTGAAAGTAGGGCCTGGATACAGGCTCAGAGAGCTGTAAACACATAACTACAGGTGTGTTTAGAAGTCTTGGAAGTATGTCAGTATATTCTGGCCTGGGGGCTTTGGGTGGAAGGAAAGTCCATAGCCTAGAGCTGCTTTAGGGTGCATCTCTAAAAGCTCAGGATTCCTTAAAGAGTATTTCTGCTGGGCCCTCTGAACACTGGTGAGAGAGACTGCGGTGTTTTAATTAGGTTTGAGTAAGTTCCTTCAGTTTAGCACTTGCTTGTAGTACCCCTGCCCTATGCAAGCCTTCCTGGTCTCGGGGAGATGGAGCCTCGAGAGCCACAGTTCCTGCCCTCCTGGAGCTTGCTGTCTAGAGGGGAAGGCAGACAATAAACAAGGAGTCACAGGGACAGTGAGTGTTACCAACTGGGATTTGCTCCAGTTTTTTTTAAGAGTATTACTTCCAAGGGTCCAGTGTAGATGCCTCACATACAGAACATATGCATGTCTGTGGACTGCTTTGGGGTGAGTTCCAGGCTAAAGCTTGGTATGGTTCGGTGGGCCGTTGCTATTTCATAATTAATCTCCCCTTTGTTCCTTCTCAGCCATCCGCATTACTGACCCAGATAGTCAGTAACCTAGGGGAGGACAGACCAAAGCGGTCAGCCAGGGAAGTCCTGGGGGCTGGAACTCCTTCCTGGGCCCAACCTGGAGGATTTGGGGGGTGACCTTTCCCACCGTGCCCATGAGTCGTATGTTTGAGTTGACTTTGAAAATCCAGCCCCGCCTCACTGCCGCTCCTCACCCACTCTGTGCCTGGTCTGCGTCTGCTGGAGCCCTGCACTGGTGATAAGCTGTTGTCTAATTCCTACACCAGGCCTTGGCGGCCACCTTAAAAGAATCCCTGGCCTCAGGTGACTGGGGAGGGGGCGCTGCTTTGCCTCAGTTAGTTGTCGCCTCACCACACCCCCTAGAAGTGGGCCAGGTAATTTCCCCGTGGGGCTGAGAGCTGTGTGCCGGGCTGTGAACCGCTCCCGGCAGGGCGCCCCGCCTTGCAGGAAAGGGTGTGGATTCTGTTTAAGGTGGTCTAGTGCAGCTCGCCGGCCTCCGCCACCACCCCCCAGACAGTGCCACCCAGCCTTCCCTGTCCCATCTGCTTCGGATCCCCCAGGTTTGCGAGGGCCTGGGCCAGCCCCCCAGGGTGGGGCGTTTCCCCTTGGGGATGCCCTGGAAGTGCCTGTCCTCAGGTCTCTCCTCCTCCTTCTCCAGAGCTGCACTGCTCACCTACCCTCTCCCCGACTTTCCGTCCCGTCCTGGGACAAATGTGTGCTGTGTCTTTAAGTGGGCGGCAGCGGCTGGCGCGCTTCTCGGGGCGCTGCATCGATTAGGAGATTACATGGAGCTGCGGGAGCTGCCGCCTGGGGGAAGAGAGGTGCAGCTTCCGCGAGGCTCCAGCTCTCCCCCGGGGCTCTCCTCGGATCCTCTGAGCTGGCCCGAGGTGAGGCTGGGTGGGTGGCGGGCCTGCCTGTTGGCAGCGACTCGGGGCCAGTTTGCAGCGCTGCCAGCGCTCCCCATCCTCGCGGGGCCGGCCCAGCGGCAGCCCGGCCGCCCGCCCGCCCGCCCGCGGGATCTGCAGAAGCTGCCGGTGGCCGCAGAGCCCGGCGCTCGCTGGGAAGCGGGAGGGGAGCAGCGGCGCCCATCTGCTCGCCGCGCTCTCCCTTCTCTTCTCTTTCCTCCTGTGTTCAAGTCACGTTACATGGGATTCTGTCCTTTGGGGACTTCGTCATCTTTTCAAATATGTCCTGGGACCTCCGGAGCTGTAACAGGGATGCTGAGGACACGGTCGGTGGCTTCTCGTGACTGTACTAATGAAAGGGTTCAAGCTCTCCTGGTAAGTAGAGGAGGGATCGGGCTCCTTCCTCCTCAGCCCCGTGTTCCTGCAGCACAGCAGCATCCTCCGATCGGGTTCTCCTTCAGACGGGTCGGGTCGTGTCCCCACATTGGCGTCGAGGGGTTAAGATGGGCACACACACTACAAAGTTGGGCTACCCTCTGGCTCACCCTGCGCCTGCCCGCTGCAGTATTCTCTGCCAGCACTGTCCTGGGCTTTCTGGAAGTAGGGGGGCTGTGGAGAGAACCAAACCAAGCTAAAAGCATCTCTAACTTTGAGAGGCGTGGGATGGTGCCCGCTGAGGAACCAGATAAAGAAAGATCGCTCTCAGGAGGTCCTGTGTCCCCACCAGGCTCGCGGTGCGGTGTAGGATCCCTAACCCCGCAGAGGGGCTTTCCTCACCCCGCCCCTTAGGGCACCTCACCCTGCGGGCAGTCCTGGTCCAGGTCCAGTGAGGTCTTCCTTTTGAGGAGAGTCCTGGAGGGCCAGGCTCCGACCTCTGGCAGCCTGGTGTCCTGAGGAGAGAGAAGCAGCCCCACCCGCACCCCCATCGCCCCCACACACCTTGGGGTTGTGCAGGAACCTCTTTCTGGGCTTGACTTTGGGATATTAGAGCCACCTCGTGCTTGAGATGTGGGGTGGCTATACTCTAGCCTCAGTAGTAGTTCGAATATATTTACCTTCCATTTTAAAAGTAAAACCTTCTCCCTCTTCTCCCTTGAATCAGAAGGAAAGTGAGTTGGCTTTTCTCTGCCTGCAGTGAGATTTTGCTTGGAAAACTTTGTCATATCTCCCTGTAGGGCAGCTTGTGCAGCTCAGGATTCAGGGTCCTGAGGCTGAGCATGGAGCCTTCTGTCCTTGAAGGCGGTGGAGGTGGGAGGGGGAGGGAGAGCGTGGAGAGCTTCCTGCAGGGATGCTCTGGTGGTGACAGGCTCATCTCTCCGAATTGGAGCTTGATTCTCAGTCGTAGGTACTGAGCAGTTGGCCCGTGGAGCCCCACCTGGCTCTGGCTGCACCTGGCTTCCCAGAGCCCTCCTCTGGCTGAAACCCTGACAGAGTTCGTGGAGCCCGCCACCTTCCCCCTCAGGCAGGAGTGTCCTTTAGTGAGTCTTGAAAAGGTACATTGCAGAAGGGAAAGGGAGGCGCTTAGTTCCTGCAAGCTTTGCTCTTGCTCTTAAAAACTCTGAGGTCCAGCCCTGGCAGGGTGCTCAGAGGGTTGAGCATCTTCCAGTACACCAGAAGGTCGCGGGTTTGGTCCCCATTTGGGGTGTGTGCGGGAGATGTTTCTCTCTCTCTAAAATCAATAAAAGCATATCCTTAGGTTTGGATTTTTAAAAAATGAATTTAAACAACAACTGTGAGTTTCTGAGTAGGGGTGAGCATGAGTGACTGCCGGCCTGTAGTTTCTTCTCATGATTTGCTCTCTCTCCCGCCGTGTTCAGCTCTCCTCTGAGTCTGAGAGTGGGGTGGAGGCCCCATCCTGTCGGCCCTCCTTGCTTTCTTGGGCCAGGTTCCCTGTTCCTGAGTTGGAAGTTGTCAGCAGAGTGTTGCCACTGGGCTTCCGGGCCCACTCAGAGTGTGAGCTGCCCCTTTGTCCCTCAGCAGGGCAGAGGTGGCCTGTGCTGTGGCCGAGGCCTCCCAGGAGGGCCCAGGTGCCGCTGGGAGAGAGGCTGGCCCACATCAGAGGCCCTCAGCATCCCTCTGAGCTCCCGCTGTGGGCACAGCCGGCCGGACTGAGGGCGCTTGAGCGCCCCTTCAGGATGAGCCGCCGCTGGGACACAGCACGTCTGCGCCTGGCCCAGCCGGTGCCCCAGAGCTGTGCAGAGGCCTCTGCTTTAAAAATCTGCCTGGAGTATCTGCATGCATTTCGGCTGGAAAGCAGTGCTGACCGGGAACTGTGATTGGCGTAACCTTATCCTTCTCAGCCAAATAAAATGTTGCAAGGCGGGGAGATTTTGCCGTTTGTGTCTGTGTGGACACTCTTAGGTCGTGTGGCCTGTCTTGTCGTATGTTGAGGACCTTTGGTCTGGGAATCCTGTGTCAGGGATCCTCTGCTGTCCCAACATGAGAGTTGCGGGAAACGAGATGAGCACATATCGGCTGCTTTGTTCTCCGTAACAGCACTGCCTGCGTCCGGAAGAGGGAGAGTGAAACTAACTTTCTACTGTTTGGATTATTTCTGGAAACATTGCTGGAATGCCTACTGTATGTCAGTGATATAAAGATGATAATACTGATAATAACAGCAGAATGGCAGCTAACTGTATGGAGGTTTGCCATGTGCCCAGGCTATCCTGAGCGCTTACCTGCATCCAGTCACATGGTGCCTACGGCACATGATTAAGATCCCATTTTACAGGGTGAGGAAACTGAGACCCAGAGGGGTTAAGTAACCTGTTTGGGGGCATACAGGTAGTAACTGGGCTTTGGATTTGCAGGTAATTTCCTCCCCCCCGTGATTCGCCCGTCTTTGGTTGCTCTTCTGTAGGGCACTTTCCTCTGTACGTAACGTCGTATTATAGATTGACTTTCCTTTGTGCTTTGCTGTCTCTTAGCCTTATATTTATTTGGTTGGTTATTTAGACTTTTAAAAGTGTATGGAAATGCATTGTCTCATTCTGTCCTTACTATAATCCCATGAATATGGGTGTCTGCATTTGAGAGGTACAGAAACTGAGGTATGGAGTGGTATACAAAGGGTTTTACATTAATTCATGCAACTAATTAGTGAGAAACCAGGGTGCAGACTCCTGTTCGGTGACCATTACCTCAGGTTTGTGACTACAACAGTGAGGAGTGTCTGTGTTGGACCTGTTTTCCCAGAGAGCAGGGTCAAGGCCTAAACATTTGTTATCTGTCCAAACCTTCATTCTACTCATGTTGAACATGTAATTATTATTTTCACAGCCCTGTGCCTAGGCATTGTGGGGGTTAAAAATTGGAAAGGACATTGCCTCTGACTTCTAGGGACTGGTGGCCTTGCAGATAGAATGAGGCCCAACTCCCCTCCACACTCACACGAAACCTGTAAAACAAGTCAGTAAATGCTAAGGGACGGATACATGCAATGGACAAGCGCTCTAGAGGCTCCGAGGAGACGAAAACTCCAGCCGGGGCAGCAGAGCAGCTTCTTGGAGTACCTTGAGTGGGGTTTGGAGGCTGGTGGAGTTCAGAAGTTACCATAGGGGATGCTGTGGGATGTGATTGAGGTGTGTGTCTGTGACTGACACGTGGCTGGATGGTGAGATGGAAATCCTCCCCCCAATCCAGTGTCTTCCTCGGTGGGGCAGGGGCTTCAGGCTCTGTGAAAGGTGGTGAGCAAGGGATGGTCAGCAGTGAAAGAGCCTGAGAGCGCAGGTGGCACATGCAGACAGGCAGGGCCAGGCCACGGCAGACACACAAAATTTGGAAGCCAAGTAACTTTTTAAAATAACAAAGCAAATATTCTCCTTAGCTGCTGCATGGTAAGTGGATTTGTATGGAGGAGTGATGTAAAGATACTCCAAATTCGTACGGAGCTTCAGAACCTCAGACTCCAAGAAGGGGTCCGGTTTTGTGGGGCTCCTCCCCATGCAGATCGTTTTGGCCCCAAAGGACTTGGCCGACTGCAGCGACCTTGGTCTTGATTCCCTGTCCTCGTGCTGGTCCTCACACCTGTGGGGGGGGTGCGGTCTCTGCAGCTGGAGGCTGAGGCAGACCTTCGGAGAGTCTGTGTGCTGGGAGAACTTGAGGCTGTGAGGCAATAAAGAGAGGCCAGTTCTTGCCACAGAGCAGGGCCACGGCCACAATGAGAGGATTTGGTTTCTCTTTTTGTGCAGGTGGGTGTGAGGGACAGTTGTGCTGGTTTACAGTGTTTATCAGGAGCGTGAGTGCTAGGCAAGGGAACCTGCTCCTTCATGCCCTTGCCAGGTACTGGAGCAGAAATTCACTTGGCGCTCCTGAATTTCTTGGACTTGAATGGTCAGCCTTGTTTTATTTAGTAGTGGAGGTCAGTTGTCCAGTGTACTTTTTTTCTTCAAACTTGTTAATGAATGGAGTGCTGTTCTTCAGCTCTGGTTTAGATCCGCGAAAGGAGAGGTGGGTTAGATTGCAGCAGGGAGAACTTAAAATTAGACATAAAAAGTTTGGAATTTCTGTCTCTACAGTGTAAAGATCAGGATGTAGATTTCTCTCTCGAGGCTCATTCTGTGAGAAGTTTGCTCTGGAGATGAGGCAGCCTGGATGTGGCTTCTGCACACGTCTTTTAGAGCCAGGCTTCCCACCTAGTCACATGGTGACCAGAGAGGGGGCTGCTGTGAAGGCTGGGCTCCTGCCATAGCCTGAGACCCTGGAGCCACCTCTGAGTCCGCGTCTGTAACCACGTTTCTCGCCACCTTTCTGTGTGGCCTTGTGGGTGACTTGTTTGCCTTGGGGGGCAGCTGTTTCAAAAGTGGGATTAAATAACAGTGCTCAGCTTCCTTTTTACTAATGGTTTAGAAAAAGGCCACAGTCCTGATAGCAGGTCACTTGTGCTGTGGACTGTTGGTGCTCTTTCTTAGCCAGCAGAAGACACTAAAATAAGCGTTTATTTGAAAATATTAAGTATTCATTCACAAATACCCCCAGCAGGCACAGCCTCCTGCTAGCAGTGTGAGATTTCTTCATTATTTGGTGGGATGAGAATGAGGAGTTTCCCACCCTCTGGGCACTGGGTGCTGGCCACCTAAGCATTTAAATTCTCCAAGTGATCCAGACACCTCTGGGCAAGGACTGAACCTTCTGACTGAGGGTTTCTTAAAAGGATAGGCCTTTCCCGTCTCTTACCCAGGTTTCTACTTTGGGAAACTGCCCCTGGCTTGAAAAAAGGAGCAGTAAACATCACTTGCCTTGTTTTCCGTTGTCATCATCATTTCTCTAAGAAGAGATTCACTCTGCTGGAATGCGAGCTTCCGATGGCAGGGACTGCATCCAGCAGAGATCATGAGAGCTGGGCTCTGTGCTGCTGGCCAGAACCCTTCCTCGCCACTGTACCCCTGTTGTTGAATCTTATAGCTGGAAGAGGTGCTTTAGGGCTTCTTGTGATAGAACTTGAAGGAGAGGAAAATGCTCTGATCTCTTGCTAATTTGTCCAGAAGGCTGGAGATTTGTTTCTTAGTCGAGGTGTTAAGGTAAAAGGATGTGATCCACTAAGTATCACCAGATGCATTTATGTGTACTTATCTCTAATGCTGTGCTTTGGCTCATGTTTGCAGAAAGATGTTGAATTAGACTGGATAGGATAGGCTATGCCATGAAAACAACCACCACCCTGTACCCACCCTCAAACTCAGTAGCTTAACTCAGCGTAAGTTAGTTCTTGACTACTCCGAGTCCCTCCCAGGCTCCGGGAGACGCTCCAGGGAAGTCACCCTCCACTGGGTAGCTCAGTGACCCAGGCTGTAGACTCCCCTGACACCTCCTCTACAGTCACTGCAGAGGGTGGAGAACATGGCTCTTCAGGGCTTCTCCTTGGGAGGGAACACAGGCTCACCACCCTCGCAGCATGTTGGCTGGATCAGCCCTGTGGCCCTGCCTGCCTTCAGGAAAGCTGGGGAGTGTGGGCTTCTGAGTGGCAGGAGGAGGGGGCCTGGAAATACTGCCGAGCCCGAGCTCTGCCCATCTCAGCTGCTTTAATGGAAGTGTAGGCAGGGGTCTCTCCCCTTCTCGAAACCCAACCATGTTTCTTTACTGCCTGTGGAACAAAGGCCTTGACTGGAGACATCCTCCTTGAAGACCTTGAGTGATCTTCGACCAGGGGCCAGCGTGCCTCAGCTGCCCGCGGGCCACACGCAGCTCGCTGCCTGTTTTCGTACAGCATGCAAGCTGAGAATGTTTTTATTATATTGTGAAGTGGTTGGAAAAAATCAAGAGAAGGCTGATATTTAATGACATGTAAGAACTGTATGGCATTCAGATTTTGGTGTCCGTGAAGTTTCATTGGTACACAGCCAAGTCCATCTGTTTGCCCATTACCTGGGACTGTTTCCATGCCACGGCGTCCGAGCTGAGCAGTCTGGCCCTTTACACAAAGCTTGCTGCCTCTCGAACGCAACAGAGCGATATGTTTTTACTGCTCCTTCCCAGCTAGCTATCTTGTTCTAGTCACCATAATGGTAACAGTGATGATAAGGCTATTACTAGTAATAGCTAATAATTAATAACTTACTATATGAAATAGTTTAAATGTTTTCTATGCATTAATTCAGCAGTTTTTTGAGCTGTGTACTATTGTTAGCCAGATTTTCTAAATCAGTAAACTAAGGCACAAGGAAGTTAAATAATCCATCCAAGGTCACACTGCCAAAAAGTTTTGGAGCTGGCCGTCCATCCATACTCTTAATTGGCACAGCGACAAAGCAATTGAGGGGCAGGTCTTTGTCCATGAGAAGAAAGAAGACTAATAATACCCGTGAAGTGTTAGAGAAATACCCTAAGGTAATTTATGAAGATTGTTAATGATATGAATTATAACTACGAAGGATGTGCAGAAACAGAGGGAAGGAGAGAGAAGTAATAGGCAAAGTAGACAGGGGAGGGCTGAGTGGAGGACCTGGGATGTGGGCTGGTCCCTGAAGGAGGGAGGTCCCTGAGATTTTAAGAGCTGAGAGGGTCTCTCAGGCTGGGGCGAAAGCAAGAACTGGGCCACAGGACCCAGAATGAGGGCCTGGTGGAAGGGAGAGGGCTGAGCAGCCGGGTCAGATCAGAGGGATGCGGGGTCACTGGAGTAGGGGTTTAAGTGTCGGGACAGGGCTCAGCTATAGATAGCTTCCAACATGAGTCAGAGCCCGTGGGCCTGCTGCACTCCCACGGGAGACCCCAGGCGCAGGGAGACCAGAGTGTGGAGATGCTGTTCCCAACACCCGTGGTTTGAGGGCATGCGTGAAGAATAGTGTTAGATGTTATAACAATGCTCCTCTGAGTGTTTTTTAAAGTCTCATACAACCCTACAGGAAAGGTGGTATTTATCCCATTTTACAGGTAAGAAAACTGAGTCTCAACGAGATTTAAGTGGCAGGCCCAAAATCGCAGGGTAAGTGGCAGACTGGGATGAACTGAAGATGTCTGGCTCTGAGGCCTGTGCTCTTAACCTCTGTACTCTTGTCCCTGAGTTAGTGAGAAAAGAGTGTTTATTTGGTAGAAATTGGGAGCTTTAAACTTAACAATTTAGAAAAGGTTTGCCAAGGAGGTGGGGAAATCTTTCTGGCTGGTGATGCTCTTTCTCAGTTGATCACACAGTAGAATGATTTTTCCAGCATACCCACCAGTGTGGCTCAGTGGTTGAGCGCCACACCATGCACCAAGAGGTCGCTGGTTTGATTCCCCGTCAGGGCACGTGCCCGGCTTGTGGGCCTGATTCCCAGTAGGGGGCGTGCAGGAGGCAGCCAGTCAGTGTTTCTATCTTGCTCTCCCTTCTCCCTCTCCCTTCCTCTCTCTCTAAAAAGAAATAAAAACATATATATATATATATATATTTTTTAATTCCTTCCTTGAAAAAAAAAGCAGCACAGTTGACCCTTGAACAACACCAGTTTGAACCTGGGGGCTTTCTTATACGTGGATCTTTCTCAATAAATACTGTAAATGTATTTTCTCTTCTTGATGATTTTCTTATTTCCTTCTCTAGCTTACTTTACTGCATGAATACAGTATATAATACATATAACATACAACATATGTGTTAATGAGCTGTATATGTTATCAGTAAGGCTACTAGTAGTTAAGTTTTAGAAGTCACATGTTGATTTCTGAGTGAGGGGAGGCCTGTGCCCCTAACCTCCATGCTGTTCAAGGGTCACCTGTAATTAAACAGTGTCTGCACCTTCTGGTTAAGCATAACATTAGCTAAACCTTTGGAAGCTGCCTAGTTTTTTTGTTTGTTTAATAAGATTTATGAAAATATTTAAAGGCTGAGAGGACAAGTCCCCAAAGTACAAATTTTGGGACCTGCACTGACTGGTTTCCTGAGTCCGGGTTGATCCTGTCGCCCGGGGGAGGGAGAGGGGCTGTGCTTCTCAACCAGTGCCTCTTTGTTCTAAGCCGACAGAATTGGCAGCTCCATGATGTCCCTGAGCTGTGGTGGACCCCAAGGGGCAGTGCAGGTGACTCTGCTGCTGTCTAGTGGGGTGACTCCAGGGAGGCTGCTCAGTGTCCCTGGTCCTTGATTTTCTCATCCATGAAATGGTGCTGATTACACTCACCTGTTGCAAGGCCTGGCGGGTCAGGTGAGGTGATTCCTGATGCACTTAGGAGCCTGGCACTCTGTAATGCCTTCTACGTGTTAAGTGCTATTACAGTCTTTATTATTTTATGTTTGGCATTGTTCAGAGAGAGCATGGTGCTTGCTTTCCATACACTTAAAGTCCACAGATGTTTCTCGTGCCCAAGATGGATACAGAGATCTCTCATCATTGTCTTTCTTAGAGGAGCCAGGAAATGTCGTCTCAGCCCCTACCAGCTCATCTTGCCTCTCCTTTCAAGTTACCAACCTTTCTGGTCCTGTGTTTTAGCCTGTCTTTTTGCTGGAACTCTGTCTTCTGTCCCACGTGGGTTTGGTCACTTGGTCACTTAACTGGAGGCTGGAACTTTTCCCACCACTCACGGAGTCACCAGCACTCTCATCTCTGAGATCACAGGTGAGACTAGAGCAGCAGGTATCTCTATGGATCCTCACTGGTTTCAGGCTCAGGATCTCCAAAGTACAAGACTCTTTAATGTTCTTCCCAGTTCCCACTGGATTCTCCCTACCCTCTCTTTAATTCATGTCTTCATTTGTTTATTTGATGGACATTCCTTGAGCACTCACTGGGCGAGGTGGTTGGGACACAAGGATGGGAGAGAACTGGTGCTGGCCCTGGAGGGGAGCCAGACCTGGACTCTTCCAGGAGGGGTCTCCACAGCGCTCATGTATTACAGGAGAATTCCACAGCCCTCAGATGCCTCTCCTGCTGCAGCGCAAATACATTCATCTTTCAGTTAAGCCCTTTTTTGGACCCTTTCTCCTGAGTGGGAGGCTCCTTGTATCATGATCGCTTCCCAATAGCAACCTCAACACTTTATCCCTGCAGAACGGTCAGAGATTATGTTGGTAGAGTTGTGACTCGACATGCAAGACCCCTTCGTTCCCAGAGGCTTAACTTTTCAAACCTCAGGATGCAAATTTGGGGAACTGTACCATTAGCTTCAGAAGGTGACCTGCTCTGCCGGTTGCACGTTACTTTGCTTAGCTATGTTTTGGTGTAAAATAAACCTTTTAAATATATTTATTATTCTGCATCTACTGACTCTGGCATGTTCAAATGATTTTTTTAACCCTCTGATTTCACGAAGCACTTTTAGTTCTTACCTTCTTTGATAAAGACAAGCAAAATAAGTTCTTACTGTTGTGAGTCCCATTAGTAATAGGAGCTAACCACTGCCGTTCAGCTCCTGAGCAGTGTGTGACAGCCCTTTTTCTGGTTAAATTCTAAGTATATTTCTATGCCAGCAATTTTCAATTCTTTTCATCTCATGGCACATAAACTAATTACTAAAATTCTGCACACCAAAAAATATATCTTTGCCGATCTGACAAAAAAATAGGTATAATTTTGATCCATCTGTACTGGATGGTTGTAATTTTTTTTTAGTTGACAGTCTAAGGAGAAAGAGGTCAGTGCCCCTGACTCAACAGTCAGGTACTGTGTGTTTTATAAGTTCCTGTGGCACCGTGGTCAAAAATCGCCAGCTGCTCTAGGCATACGTTAGGACCACTTTTGAACTGGAGCTGGTCAGTAGTGTTAAAAATAATTGACGGTTGTCATCACCAGTCACAAAATACCCTGTGCCACCATTGCCAGAAGGACTGTCAGCTCCAGATCAGTGCCTCCCTCTGTGCCCTCACTTCCTGGAGCGGGCCGGCTGCCCCTGAACCAACTGCTCATCGCTTCTGTCCAGCATCTCTGATTTGTCCTCGACTCGTGGCTGTTGCCATTGTGTTAACTCATAACCTTCAAATGTTTTGCTTGGCCTGTTGCAATAGCCACCTGGCTGATTCCTTCTCCTTTTAAACAGCTCTATTGAGATATAACTCACCTGCCATACAACTAACTCATTTAAAGAGTAAAATTTAATGGTCTCTAGTATATGCACAGGTACATACACCATCCGCACAGTCAGTTTTAGAATATTTTCATCACCTCAAAAGGAAGCCCTGAACCTTTCAGCTAGTAACCGCCCCAGCCCAGCCCAGGCAGCCACTGGCCTCCTCTGTGTCTCTGTTTACTCTCCTGTTCTGGACTTTCATGAATAGAGTCATGCATATATACAGGGGTGGGCAAAAGTAGGTTTGCAGTTGTAATACAAATAAGTAATGCAATAATTAATAAATAATAAGACAAGAATAATCTCTGTGTTTCCCGAAGTCACGACTGGGAATCTACTTTTGCCCCGCCCTGTATTGCAGACTTGTGACTGGCTCCTCTCACTTAAGTGTTGTGTTCAAGGTTCACCCAAGTCGTAGCCTGCGTCAGTACCTCATTCCTCTTTTATGACTGAATAACCGCTTCTCATAACTCTCAGGTCCACTTCCCATTCAGCTGTCACACGGGTCAGATTTCCAGCCCTTCTTTAAACACTGAATTTGGCTCTCTGTTGGGTACAAAACGCAGTTGACATCTTGGCATGTCATTCAAGGCCTCCTCCGGTCTGGCCCCATGCAGACTGCCCCGCATCCCGTCCATCCGACCTCTCGCTCTGTCCCACCCCCCCCACACTTTGCAGCGTATGTCAGATGCTTTTTGCATCGCCAGTCTTGGGGTTTGCTGCCTCTCCGCGTGTGTTTTCCTTTCTGTGCCTATGGAAATCTTCCTTATCCTTCAGCATTTCGTTTCACTGTCTCCTCCTTAGAGAAGCCATCCCGGATTTATCTTATCGCCAGATAGGAATTCGTTCCTTCCCACCCTCTGAGCACTTTGCCTGGGCTCCCAGATTAATTCATGGTCTTGAAATAGATGCCATTCTATCTCGCACAGCACGAAATCTTCTCTGAGAGCAGAGTTAGTCTGACTTCTGTCTTATGTGCTCATGGTACTCTCTACAAGGCTTTGCACACAGTTGGTGCTCAAAAAATATTTGGTGGGTAACTGACTACCCTCTTGAATTTGTTTAGTTCTTTTTGATTTTCAAAGTTTTTTACATATTTCTTCTCATTTGAAAATCAGAATTAAAGAATTTTGGAAGAAAAAGTATCAGTAGTTTTAACTTCTTTTTTTGCAACATATTGTGGGCATTATAGAAAAATTAGAAAATATAAAGTCAGAAGAAAAAGAAATTAGTCATAATACCACCCCCTGGAGACAGTCACTGCTAACATTATGTTTTATATTCTTTGAGCTATTTTTTCTGTTATACATAGAAATATGTAGATAAATAAAAGTTACAACTCATTCTATATGCTGTTTTGAAGTTTTTTAATTTAATATTTGATCTCTCTGTAATAATAAATATTTATTTTCGTAATTACTTTTGAGAGTAGCGTTGTAAATATGCAAGGATTTGCCCTTTCTCACGTTTCACATTTAGGTTATGTCATATTTTTTAAGATTAAACATAATGTCATACTAACATTCTTTGGGTAAAAACTTAGAAGCCAGATTTCTAGGTCCACGGCTTTTAACACACAGTGCCAGGCCACCTGGAGGGGGCCCGGGTTTGCACACCCAGCGGCAGGCTGCGAGGTGCTGCTCCATCCCCGCCCCGGCCTCACTGCCTCTGAGTTACCGTCCTCCGCAGCCTTGGCCGGCCCGATACCCCAGGCGCTCTCTCGGCGTTGCATTAGTTTGATCATTGGTGACGTGCTTTTAATTTCCTCATCACACATTGTTATTTCTTCCCTGAATTAGTGCCTTTTTCCCCTTTGCCCACCTTCCTGTTGAGATGTTTGTCTTCATTCCTCAGGAGCCTTAGTCATACATGTTATGAGTGTTTTCCCTGGAAGTTTTGACTTTTAACTTCGGGCTGAGTTTTGGCACATGGACGTCTGTTCCTTTGCTCGAGTGTGACCAAGTCCATCACCGTTTCCATGTATGGTTTCTGAGTCGGCATTCATAGGAGGTTCTTCCCAACCTTAAGAGCACACATAGCCACCTCTTCTTTGAGTGCTTCTGTGATTTTATTTTTAAAATTTAATACAGCGGTCCATTTTGATATAAAATTGTATCTACTTCTATAAAACCCAGGTGACTGAATTTTCAGTCCTGGGTTTAAAAGGAACTCTGATGGGTCGTGTCCATTTTTGTAGCATCAGAGCACCTGCACAGGTAGATGAGTGCCTGTTTTCCAGAGTATGACAGTCAGTCACTTCCCATCCATCATCTGTGTTTCATAACCCTTTCTGAAGTCACCTGTTACTGTGCGCATGTTATACATTAATAATACTTACCTCAGCAGACGGGTTCGAGGATTCATTGAATTTGCACAGTAGATACATGACGGTTTGAAGCACACTGCTTGGCACTTGAACGTTCCACGTATGTTGTATTGAGTGAATGAGTGAATGAATGAACGGTGGTGGGAACAGTGGTAGCAGGACACTGAGGATAGTGTAAAACAGCAGCAGCTCTTCCTCTAAAGCAGCACCTTGGCCAAGCAACTGTACAGGGAGAGCACTTGCAAGTTACAGCGTGCCGTGGGCAGTGTGGGAGGAGGAACAGTCATCATGTGGTTTTAAGAAGGTGACAGTCTGAGGGTAGAGACAGAGCCCATAGGCTCTCGTACACCATACGAAAGGTTCATGAGCAAGTGTGAGCCGTACTGGAGAACTGCGAGGTATGCTAGAACTTGAAATTGGGGGGAATTTATCAGGCAAGTAAGGTGCATTGGGAGCAGATCTTTGAAGAAAGGCTGGGGCTACACAGGGTGGATTTGTGACATGAGGTCATTTCGTGCAGAGAGAATAGTATAAGCAAGCAGTACTTTTTTAAAATTTGAAATTGTTTTTCTCTTTTCTTTTCACCTCCTTTGCTTTTGTTTTTGAATCCTCACCTGAGGATATGTTTATTGATTTTCAGAGAGACAGGGAGGGAGGGGGAGAGAGAGACATCGGTTGGTTGCCTCCAGTGCATGCCCCAACTGGGGATCGAACCTGCTACCTCGGCCTGCACCCTGGCGGGACTTGAACCCCCAACCCTTTTGGTGCGCAGCCCACGGGGCTGCCTCGCCTTTGCTTTTGGCCTTACTGCCTCTCGTTCTTAGCTTTCCTTTTCCTTCCTGCTTTTCGGGCCGTCGTGAGGCTGCCAGGAGAGAGGTTGCTAGTGCAGCTGAGGACGTTGTTTTTGAAGTGCGGGGGCACCCGGGTAGGAAGACACCAGGGAGCGGGAAGCAAATGGGACCCGAGAGGCCCCGCGAGGGACTCGGTCAGACCGCCCTCTCAGCTCCCCTCCAGGCGGAGTTTGAGGCAGCAGGTGCTCCCCACTTCAGCGAGGGGTGAATGAGTGCGAATGTGCCCGGTGTCCTGACAGGCCCGGCTGCTCAGCCTGCTGTTCCCTGGGAAGCCGGCGAGGGAGGGCCTTTTGCTCTGGGTGTGAGTGGGGAGGGCACCTGGCCTGCTCAGGGGGGAGCCCTTGTTGTGGGGGAGCTCCCAGCCTCAGGGAATAGAGGAAGCGCGGACCGGGCAGAGATGCTGGGGACCACGTGAAGGGGCCGTTGCAGTCGGCTGCATTAGCCCTAAATTCCCTGCTTAGAAGTCAAGTGATTGGGTAAAATACTCACAGTCCCACGGTCGAAGGGCAAGAAATAGGCTTGTGCCTCTGTGTCTTTTATTCCATCTCCCTAAGGGTTCACCATGACCTCTGCCGGTGCCACCCTTTATTCCGGGGGTCAGCAAGCCTCAGCATGCTGCCTGTTTTTGTAAATAAAGTTTTCCTGGGAACAGCCACATTCTTTCATTTACCTGTTGTCTGCAGGTGCTTTTACTCTGCGGCTGCAGAGTACAGTAGGGTGACAGACGATGGTGTGGTCTCCAAAGCCTGAAATGTGAACTGTCTGGCCCTTTACAGAAAACATTTGCCAACCCCTGCCTTATATCATGAAAGGTTGATTAATTTTGAGTTGTTTTCCCGGGAGAATTATGCTTTGCACCACCCGTGCAGTTTTCTAAATGAGCGCTGTATTTTTTCATGGCACATATTTGCAAGGTGACTTTGCTGGAACCAGTGGTATGGTCTGGGATTCAGGCTGAGAACACTGTGATCATTGAACTGCCCTATGAGACCCGTGGGGAGGTGCTAGGACCCTAATAAGAGACGTTATTTGTTTCTAATATTTATTTACTGCTCGATGTATGCCAGTATTACAGAGATACTGAGGCTCAGGGAAGCTAGGAAAGGTGTCCCAGGTGACGTAAAAGGGCAGGATTTGAGCCCAGTCTGTAGGAGAAAAAGCTCTTGCACCAAACACAGCCCTGTGTGTCCTGCCATGCCCTGCTCCCATGTCGTTGGGTTTCTGGATCAAGAACCCCCTAGCCTTCGCTCTTCTGGGTGAATATGTTTCCCTGGAGCATCCATTCCTCCTTTAGTTTTCTTTTTGACCCCACTCTTCTTGCAGTCATCGTCTGGCCTCCCCAACTCTCACTCCAAGCCCCACTTCCTTGGGGCTAACTCTCCCTGGGAGGATGTCGTGTGTGTGTGTGTGTGTGTGTGTAATTTTTTTTTTTAATCCTCACCTGAGGATATTTTTTTTCCATTGCTATTCAGAGAGAGAGAGAGAGAGAGAGAGAGAGAGAGGAACATCAATCTGAGAGAGACACTTTGATTGGTTGCCTCCCGCATGTGCCCTGACCAGGGCCAGGGATCAGGCCTGCAACCGAGGTATGTGCTCTTGGCCAGAATCGAACCTGGGAGCCTTTAGCCCATGGGCCAGCGCTCTAACCACTGAGACAAAAAGACCAGGGTGGGAGGGTAGTTATGAAAAGCAAATGCCGTCGTGGGTTCCCTCTGTCCACATCAGCAGTTCCTGCCCATCTCCTGGAGTGGCAGCAGGCACCCAGGTGCTCTGTCTTCTTGGGAAGTCAGCAAGAGCCTGGAAAAGTAGCTGGAAGAGTGAGCATGGCCCAGGGCCCTGGGGCACCAAAGTGGCAATAAGGCAGCTGCTGGGCAGGCTGAGCTGGCATTTCTGACCTTTGTGGAGAGAGGGCGTCCTTAAAGGGACAGTGAGCTCTTTTCTTTGCTGGTGGCCGACTGCCAGTTCAGATGCCAGGGATTTGAAGAGGCCATTGTTCTGGCGATGGGAGACAGGGGCCCAGACGCCCAGTCTTTTTTCCTTTCCCATTAGCAACCGCGTGTCCCTCTCTGATGTGCAGCTTGTCAAGTGTGGAGGGACGGTGAGCTCTCTTTAGTCTCCCACCCACTTCCCCTCCTCCTCCACTGTCTGAAGGCAGCCTTGTCACCGAGGCTAAAGGACAGAATAGCTCTCAGCGGTCCCCCAGCTCCCCTGCCCCAGGCACCACGCCACAGGAGCGTGGATGGTGTCTGAAGGCTGGGTGAGGTGTCCTGGTGAGTTGTTTACTTGTCCCAGGTGAGGGGGCGAGGCGATATGACTGGTTTTCCACAAGGGCCTTTGGTGAACAGCCTGCATGAGAGTCATCTTAGGTGCTTGTTAAAGCCACAGATTCTTGGTTCCAGTTCTAGAACTTCTGCAGTCTAGGAGTCTGATTATCAGCAAGCATACAGTAGCTTGAGAACCACTGACTTAATTAACAACCCCCGACCCGGCTGGTGTTCAGAATCATGTGGGGACACACGGAGTCGGAATATCTGTGCAGGGCCCACGGAGTCGAGCACGGCAGCTTCTCTTTCGTTGTTAAGAGCAGATACCCTGGAGCTGACCCACTGGGTTTGAGTCCTGGCTTCACCAGCTACTGTCTTTATGATCTTTGGTATGTTTCTCGACCTCTCTGTGCCTCAGTTTCTCTCCCCTGTAAAATACTCCTACTGTAGAGGCGGTGATGAGGGTTAGAGGAGTTTATATTTGTAGAGTTCTTACAACAGAACCAGCGTATCTGTGGTACTATGTAAGTTTTCAGGAAACTTTTTTTTTGTAGACACTCATCCAGGCTAGAGATCATGATTTGAATACTCTTTTAGTGGCAAGGCCCTCTGGTCCCCTGGAGAGGCTGGCCTTGGGCAGGAAAAAGCCTTTTATGCTTTAGCAGATGCCCGAGGTGCTCAGACGTGTCTGTGTGACTCGCTCTGAGGAGGTGGCCCTACCATTTTCCCTCCTTGCCTCCCCGCCTATGGAGCAAGGAGCAGATCCTGTCTGATTCCCACTCCAGGCGAGGTGATGCTGATGAGCACTGGACGCGGCCTCAGGAAGGCCAGAAGCCACATCTGTAAGGTTGGCTGGTCTCTAAAGAGGGAATTCAAAGAAGAGAAAACAAGCTCTGAGCCAGAAATAGCTAGACATAAATACAAGGTCTTATAATTACTACCCACACCCAGCTCCATCCCCTGAGTTACACTGAGCCTGCTGCACAGCCTCCTGACCTCAAGGAGGGAGAATGGACAGAAGTGTGTGTGGGGACTCTGGGGTGCAACCTAGGGTACGTGGGTGGCATTTCCCTAAGGAACTCTGTTGAGCCAAAATGGGCACCACGGTTTAGCATGCTTCCAAGTCGTTATTATAACTTTTTGGTTTTGCTCAACCATTACTTTTCTGAAAATGATCCTGTTGGACTAAATTTTTCCTTGTTTAGTGTCCAGCCCAAGGCTGCTGCTTCTTGCTGGGCTCTCTGGTCTCTCTCTCTGCCCTCACCCCTCTAGAGTCACACTGATTCAGCTGCTTACGGACCAGGCAGGAGGTTAGAGGTGGGAGGGCGCCAGCCTGGGAGGGCTGAGCTGTTCTGATGCCACCTGCCCCCCAGGGAAATAATCGAAGCTGGACAAAAGGTCGCATAGAGAATTTTAATGCCATACACCCAGGCAGTGGTATTTAATAGGTCCTAATACAAGGGCTTCTGGTGGGTCAAATGCTAGATTATTCAGAAGAAAACAAGCCAGTCCTCTAGGGCATATCTCGTGGGTATTTTCCATCTTGATTGTAAATGTCAGCACACAGGGAGCCCAGCAGTGGGCAGAGTCTTCCTAGCGCCCACTCACTCCCACTGTGCACATTTTACAAGATTTCCAGGAAGCTTCACAGCGGCGTTTCTGTTCTTGGTGGGGTTTTGATACCTTTGGTGGCTCGAGACCCACAGTGATGGTCAGGATCAGTACCTCGGCGGTTTGAGAGACGTTTCGCCAGCCTCTCTTGGAAGAGGGGTTTGGCCTCCTGCCCCATTCCTTAGGAATACTGATTCATTATTTTGGTTTCTTCTCCTCTTCGGAGAAGCTGCGGAGATCCCTGCTTTGGGTGGGAAATGGGGCTGAGTAGGATCCAGAGGCCTTTGTGCTTTGGAGATTCGTGGTCTGTGAATGTATTTCTGGCCCCTGACAGTAGAGGGAAGACAGATCTTACTGTTGGGCCTGGGGAGCAGGGTCCTAGCACAGAAGCAGGTGGAGAGGCCTAGTAGCATTTGGGACAAACAGCAGGAAGCCTGTGCTCAGTCCCACCTGAGCTGCTGGGCGTCGTCTGCTGCAGCCCTGCTCAGCCATGGACGGCGTCTCGGAGCTGGGAGGAGTGGGACGGTCGGACGGCGTCTCGGAGCTGGGAGGAGTGGGACGGTCGGACGGCGTCTCGGAGCTGGGAGGAGTGGGACGGTCGGACGGCGTCTCGGAGCTGGGAGGAGTGGGACGGTCGGACGGCGTCTCGGAGCTGGGAGGAGTGGGACGGTCGCCTGGATTCACCTGGAGATGAAGCTGTGCAACCGGCCTCTCGATGGGGAGCTCACACTCCACCCTCGTGCAGTGTGTGGCCGCTTCGACTCTTAGAATATTCCCTATTGTTTCAGACCCATTTTGCTATCTGATAACTCCCCTTTGGAGAAACAAAAACTTGGACTGTCCCCTCCCGTGGCTTTCTCTCTTCTCTTTCTCTCTTCAAATCTTGGCATCCTGTATACTTAAGTTATCTCTCGTTCAGTCTAAACACCCCTATTACTTTACAGTTTTGCGCAGGGCAGGGTTTCCAGGCCCACGCTGTCGTATTTATCTTATCTGAACAGCTGACCTCAGGTAGTGTGCTCCCACTGGTGGTTTTATTATCTCCTTCGCTTACTTCTGCTGATATATTTTAGTTCTTCTCATAGCCACGGTGTAGTTTTAGTCCACGCTGAGCGTTGTGGTCTTTGCCTGCACACTCCTGCAGGTGTTGTAGAAGAAAGGTCCTCGGTCAGGGGCTCCTTCTGCAGGACCCCTCATAGGTGAGCTCCACTGGCTGGGGCACTTGGCTGATGACCAGCAGCGTGCAGGTTGTGGAGAGGGAGTTTGATTGGAGGGCACGGTGATGCCAGGATGCCTTAGCCTGTGTCCGTGTGAGTCAGTGTCCCAGCTTCCACTCAGCTGCTTATCTTTTAGTCGTATCTCTTCTGTTCCCACCTGTTCCCTTCCAGCAGCCATTAGCTTTTGACTGGAATAGGCAGGCTATGCTAAACTTCTTTAACGAGGATTGGTTTAGAGTTTACAGAGAGAGAGATGCCCAGCTGCCCCAACACAGCCACCCTGATGGCTTTTTAGCTCGTGTTTTCTGGGCAGATAGGACATGCAGAGGTAGGAAGAGGGAGGCAGATAGTTCAAGGCAATGATGTGGTCAGAAGAGAGAAAGGGAAGAGAAAACAGGGCTCACGGCCCGGGTTCAGGCCCTGCCTGCTGTGGTCAACATTGCTTTTGTCCTGCCTCACTCTCTGTGGCCACAGGGCTCGTCTTTTTTGCTTATTAGCATGTGGAGATGTGTGAGGGGAAGAATGGTCATGGACCTTTAGAGCAGGAAATAACTGAGGGTCATCTAGACCAACCCCTTCTCATGACAAGTGGAGAAACTGAGGCCCAGGAAAAGGGTGGGATATGTCCAGGATCACTCCCCAGGGTCATCTAGGTGCTTTGCCCATGAAGGCAATGCTGTCTGAGAAGGCGAGTCCTGGCTTGTGCACGCTGGTGACTCCTCCATTAGGCTGGACTGTCTTCATCAAGAGTGAGGCATGTGTCATGTCCCTAACTAGGAGGAGGCCTGGCTTGGGAACAATGGGATGTGCAGCCCAGGTGCTGTCCTGGGGAAGGGACTGGGCAGGCTGCCACAACTGGACATGTGTGGAGAAAATGGATGCTGGGAAAACACTTCCACATTTATAAATAGTCTACATGTAGGTAAGCCCAACCAGGGTCTGGCAACCTCTGAAAGCAGCTTGGGCCCATCTGCAGGAGGCCAGACACTAGACAGCACTTCCAGGAGTCCCGGCCTCTGTGCTCCTACATGGAAGGAGAGGTGAAAGTTTGCCCAGGACCTGTGCAAGAGCTCTCCCCCCTACTGTCTGGAGAGTCTGAGTTGAATGAAAGAGGAGCTGGGTCAGGATGCTTGAAAATGAGCTCAGGTGCTTTGCTTTTTACCTGGGTTTTCTGTTCCGGTTGTCCCACTGACCAAACTCCTGAGACGTGGGTGTGAGGAACGGGGCCAGGAAGTGACAGCAGCCTCTCCAGCACAAACCAAGGACCCCCAACTGGGGCAGGGTCATTGCTTTACTAGGATTCCTCCCTGACTCATCATGACCCCTCTACACCCCCCCCCCCCACCCAACACAGCACTCTTCATCGCTTCCTCACCAGCTCCTAGGGCAGGAGACTGGCAGTGGGGTTTTCATGATGTGAGCCTTGTTAGCTGCCAGAGCTGGTTGGTTCTCTCAGTGATCAGGGAAGAATGGGTATGGGGTCGAGGGAGATGGAGGGGATGGTCATGTGCCCCAAGCCCCAGGCCAGTGGCCAGAGGGACTTAGGATCTGTTCTTAAGTACAACACGTCAACATTTTAACTGGGGCACCAGCAAGCAGGCTTCCCTCTTAAGACCTTAATCCAGGATTAAGGAGAGGTCAGTCACCTCTGCAACGAGGTGATTTGGAAAGGGGCTTAGTCTCTCCTAGTATCCTGAAGTGGACAGAGGTAGAAGCCATAGCATGTTCATCTGCCCATCCCAGAGGCCAGGACTGGCACTAACCCCTGAGCCTGAGATCTGGCCCTTTTCCTAAACTTCAGCAGCATGTCCTGTCACCTCCCTACTTACATTCCTTCAAGGTCGTTAGTGTATTTCACAGGTTGTATGGAGACCCTGGACAAGACCTGGAGACAGATTGGCCTGTAAGAGGTTTATGGAGGAGTGCTCTGGGGAACAAGCCTGTTATAAGTGAGAGTCAGGACTGGGCAGAAGGAAAGTTAAACTCTGATGGACACCACGAGGCCTTGGCCAATCCCATGACAAGCTCTGGTTCTGGCCCCGCAGGCTTATTCCAAACTGAGGCAGGTTTGGGTATTTGTAGTCTGTCCTCAGGAAGGGGACATACTGTTCAGCGATGTTCTCTTTGGTCAAGGGCAGTTCCCAAGAGGAACCAGCTATGACCAGCAGCAGCCTTGCTTCCTTGCTTGTGGCAGCCGGGGAGCGAGCGCCCCCTTCTGGAAGGGAGCCACACGCCAGGTCACCATTGTGCCTGCTGTTTCTACATATGTCTAGGACTGCAGGACGTTGTGCTTTGCCTTATATTGTTTCTTCCTCACAGTCATCCTCTTACGGAGCAGGTGTTGGCTCCCTTTGACAGGAAAAGTCACAGATGGAAGGTCGGAGGGCGGCAGAGGCAAATCATATCCAGAACTTGGTGACTCAGGGTGGTGGAAGGAACATTGGATTAAGTAGTTCGTGTTATTTCTCTTCCTTGTTAACTTATGTTAACCCTGGGATTCGGGACAAGTTAGACTACTTTGATTTGCATAATTAATTAGATTAGATCCGTACCCAAATTTTAAAGGTCCCTAGCCCCATTTGTAGCCACCCTCCCGGCAGATCCTGGGTTCAGGGCCTTCCTGCGTGGGGGCCATGATTGTCCAGAGAGAGCCAGCCCATCCATAACCAGTGTCACCCCAATATAATAGTAAAGTTTACACCATTCAGTGAGTTTATAATGGATCCAGGCTGCAAATCCAGCATGGATGGTTGGGACCATTTGGGCAGGAAGAAGGTGATGCCGGTTGTCATAAATCAGGGGACCGGGGGGATTGTCATGTTTGGTGAAATGGGCTTTGAGTAGTATGTACAATGCTCCCCACCCCAGCAAGTCTTCTGCCCAGTGGGCTATGGCTACGCAGTTTTATCCTACTGGGCTGATATGGGAAAGCTTGAGGGGAAGCTTTCGTGCCTGCTAAGGTTTGGCCAAAAGGGTAGACATTGGTTTGGTGGCAGTGTTGGCGTGCCCTGGAGCGAGAGTGGTGCTCGAGCCACTGACTCCGGCTCCCTCTCCGCATGCCTGGCCGTTTCTTGCTTCGGGCTTAGTTGCATGGACATCGCTGCTCCTCGTGTGCGAGATGCAGTATTAATGAGGGTCTTGGGTTACAGCTGGGTCAGAGCAGGTGGAGGCCCGCCCGGCTCCATGGGTGACAGTGCAGGCTGGGAAACAGGGCAGAGTGGGAATCTGCGGGCCGTCCGTTTTCTTGCACTGCTGCTTCATAAAACACAGATGGTTTCCTGAGCATCAGTTCTGGGAAGTTACCTGGCAGGGTCCCCTGAGTACCTGAGCAGGGCGCAGCGGCTTTCTTCAGGCTCCGGGGATTGACGTGGACGCCCTTTCATGGCCCCTTCTCGTTTAATTCTTTAGAAATACACGGACTTCTCTGACTCACAACTTCACTCCTCTCCTTCCAAACTTTGTGAGAGACCGCTGTGTCTAAGTGTCCCCGTGCGCCTCCCTGCCCCTGGTTCACCTGACTCGGCTGTGGCAGAGGCTGTCCTGCAGCGTGGGGGAGGCGGCCCGCAGCGTGGGGGGACCCTCCTGCAGCGTGGGAGAGACCCTCCCGCAGCGTGGGGGAGGCGGCCCGCAGCGTGGGGGGACCCTCCTGCAGCGTGGGGGAGGCCCTCCTACAGCGTGGGGGAGGCCCTCCTGCAGCGTGGGGGAGACCCTCCTGCAGCGTGGGGGAGACCCTCCTGCAGCGTGGGGGAGGCGGCCCGCAGCGTGGGGGAGGCGGCCTCGCAGCGTGGGGGAGGTGGCCCGCAGCGTGGGGGAGGCCCTCCTGCAGCGTGGGGGAGGCGGCCCGCAGCGTGGGGGAGGCGGCCTCGCAGCGTGGGGGAGGCGGCCTCGCAGCGTGGGGGAGGCGGCCCGCAGCGTGGGGGAGGCGGCCCGCAGCGTGGGGGAGGCCCTCCTGCAGCGTGGGGGAGGCCGTCCTGCAGCGTGGGGGAGGCCGTCCTGCAGCGTGGGGGAGGCGGCCCGCAGCGTGGGGGAGGCCCTCCTGCAGCGTGGGGGAGACCCTCCTGCAGCGTGGGGGAGGCGGCCCGCAGCGTGGGGGAGACCCTCCTGCAGCGTGGGGGAGGCGGCCCGCAGCGTGGGGGGACCCTCCTGCAGCGTGGGAGAGACCCTCCCGCAGCGTGGGGGAGGCGGCCCGCAGCGTGGGGGGACCCTCCTGCAGCGTGGGGGAGACCCTCCTACAGCGTGGGGGAGGCCCTCCTGCAGCGTGGGGGAGACCCTCCTGCAGCGTGGGGGAGGCGGCCCGCAGCGTGGGGGAGGCGGCCTCGCAGCGTGGGGGAGGCGGCCCGCAGCGTGGGGGAGGCGGCCCGCAGCGTGGGGGAGGCCGTCCTGCAGCGTGGGGGAGGCGGCCCGCAGCGTGGGGGAGGCGGCCCGCAGCGTGGGGGAGGCCGTCCCGCAGCGTGGGGGAGGCCCTCCCGCAGCGTGGGGGAGGCCGTCCCGCAGCGTGGGGGAGGCCGTCCCGCAGCGTGGGGGAGGCCCTCCCGCAGCGTGGGGGAGGCCGTCCCGCAGCGTGGGGGAGGCCGTCCTGCAGCGTGGGGGAGGCCCTCCCGCAGCGTGGGGGAGGCGGCCCGCAGCGTGGGGGAGGCGGCTTTGAGGCGGGTAGCGTGGCTGACCACAGACTGGGTCGGTGCTGGGGAGAAACCCTTGCTCTCGGCGCCGGATGGCGGACCGGCTAACCTCTGAGACATCAGCTCCCTCGCGTGTAAGGCGGGGCGCCGTGAGGACTCGATGAGGGATCGCACGGTGATGTGTGAAAACGGGGTGTGGCTCGGGGCGTTCCGAGTGCCTTCATCGTCTCATTCCCACTCGCGGAAGCAGGCCTGCTGCCTCCTCCGCCTGAGCTGCCCTGCTCGTCCCTGCGGCGCGCATCGGAAGCGGACACCACCCGACAGCTTGCACAGGGAACGTTAATGCAAGACTCTTGCCCAAGTGAGAGGGGACAGAGCGCCCTAAAGAAAGCAGGGTTACCCGCTGGGAGGAGCAGCACGGCCTCGGGTTGCCAGAGCCCCTGGGGCAGGAGCCGCCTTGTGGGGCTCCCCAGCCAGGCGAGCGCGGAGCTCAGGGGACCGGGTGTGGCTGCGGCCCAGGGGGACCGGGCGCTGCGGGCTGGGCAGGTAAACTGGAAGCTGCCCCTCAGGGTGTCGGTGAGACTTTCTGGGGGGCTGGTGAACGGCTGCAGGGGCTGGCTGAGGCGTCACCAGGAGGGCAGAGCAGCATGGATTCGGAGCTCAGAGGCAGTAAGTGGATGACTGGCCTAAGTGAGAACCTTGCAGGGCTATTTGGAGAATTAGATGCAATATTATGATTGTAACCAGTTATGAGTAAATGCAACAACCTCTGTTTGAAGTGCATGTTACTTAGTAGGTGTTTGTTTATGGAGGTAGCATGGATTTTAGAAATACCTGTGTGACCTTGGGTAAGGATAGACTTCTATATCCAGTTTCCTCATCTGTTTGATAATAAAAGTTTTATAAGTAAATATAACAGAGTATGTGCTTGGCACATGGTTGATTCTCAGTAAATGTCACATCTCTGTTCCTCTTCTCTCTTTGACTTATCCCCCACACCAGGAATCTCCCAGATGTTTATGATTTATAAAGCACCCGATTTTTGGATGATGATAGTAGTGGAGTCAGGCTCACTTTTGCCTGTCACCTCCCATAATTTAACAAATTCAGACTTGATCTGAATGTTTGAAGTCCCTACTATGCAAGAGTCTTTTGTTTTCGGTGGGATAGGAATAGATTCAAAGATATAAGACCTATGCCTTATCACCTCTATCTCCCCTTCTTGTCGACAGCAGTTACTAAGCCCTTGAGGTGAACAGCATAACTGCAGACATGGGCCTTCTGTTTACAGAGCATGGCTGGACCGGCCTGGGTGGAATGGACTGTCTGCTTCAGCTGGGTTCGCAGGTTTCCCTCCTCTCTCTTCCTGGATTCCTCCAGGGTGTGCTTTATTTTTATTTATTTACTTAATTTTAAATTTATCTTTATTGTTGAAAATATTTCAGATGCCCCACTCCCCCCGCCCCCCACCATTGATCCCCTCCATCCCGCATCCACGTCACCCCCAGGCCCTCCCCACACCAATGTCATTGTCCATGGGTTGTGCCTATAAACATATAAGTTCTTTGATTAATCTCTCCCCATCCCCTCCCCCCTCCCCACCTTCCCTCTGAGATCCCCCAGTCTGTTCTGTGCTTCTATGTCTCTGGATCTATTTTGTTCATCAGTCTATTTTGTTTATTACATTCCACATATGAGTGAGATCATGTGGTACTTCTCTGACTGGCTTATTTCGCTAAGCATAATACTCTCCAATTCCCTCCATGCTGTCCCAAAAGATAAGAGAGCCTTCTTTTTTACAGCTGCATAGTATTCCATGGTGTAAATGTCCCACAGCTTTTTTATCCACTCATCTACTGATGGGCACTTGAGAAGAATGTATATTCTGGAGCTTTGGGGTAGAATGTTCTGTAAATGTCATTTATATCCATCTACTCTAGTGTGTCATTTAGGGTTGCTGTTTTCTTGTTGGTTTTTTGTCTGGAAGACTATCCAGTGAAGTCAGGGGGGTGTTAAATTCCTCTAGTATGACTGTCTTGCTGTTGATCTCTTCCTTAAAGTCCTCTAGACTTTTTTTGTAAATTTAGGTGCTCGTATATTGGGTGCATATATGTTTATCAGAGTTATATCATCTTGTTGGATTGATCCCTTTAGTATTATGTAATGACTTTCCTTGTCTCTCGTTATGGTCTTTTGAAGTCTATTTTTCAGATGTAAGTTTTAGTACCTCAGCCTTTTCTTCATTTCCATTTACATGGACAAATTTTTTCCATCCCTTCACTCTCATCCTGTACAAGTCTTCTGTTTTGAGGTGGGTCCCTGTAGACAGCATATATTGAGTCATATTTTCTTATCCATTCACCCACCCTATGTCTTTGTTTGGAGCATTTAATCCATTTACGTTTAAGGTTATTATTGATAGATACTTATCTATTGCTATTTTAATTTTTTATGCCTATGTTTCTCGTTCTCTTTATTTCTACTTCGAATTATACCAGTTCTTTTAACATTTCCTGCAGTGCTGGTTTGGTGGTGATAAACTCCTGTAGCCTGTTTTTTTTTTTGTCTGAGAAGCTCTTTATTTCTCATCTATCTTGAGTGATAGTCTTACTGGATAGAGTAGTCTTGGTTTCAGATCCTTGTTTTGCATTAACTTGAATACTTCATGCCATTCTCTTCTGGCCTATAGAGTTTCTGATGAGAATTCAGCTGACAGCCTTATGGGAGCTCCTTTGTAGGTAACAGATTACTTTTCTCTTGCTGCCTTTAAGATTCTCTCTTTGTCTTGAATCCTTGGCACTTTAATTATGATGTGTCTGGATGTGGGCCTCTTTGGGTTCTTCTTGCTTGGGACTCTCTGTGCTTCCTGAACTTGTGTGACTTTTTCCTTGACCAGGTTAGGGAAGTTTTCTGCAATTATTCTTCAAACAAATTCCCTAACCTTTGCTTTTTCTCTTCCCCTTCTGGCACTCCTATGATGCAAATATTGTTATATTTCATGTTGTCCCACAGGTCCCTTAAACTGTCCTCCTGTTTTTTCATTGTTTTTTCTTTTTGGATTTCTGATTGAGTGATTTTTTTCCTACCCTGTCTTCCAGTTTCGCTGATCCTATCTTCAGCTTCCTCTAATCTGTTCTTTGCTCCTTTCATTGTATTCTTTATTTCTGCTATGTCATCCTTAATTTCCTTCATAGTTTTCATATCTTTTTCAATTCTGTTGAGCATCCTTACAATTAGTATTTTGAACTCTTTATCTGATAGATTGCTTGTCTCCATTTCATTTAGCGCTGTTTCTGGAGACTTCTCTTGTTCTTTCATTTGGGGCTTGTTTTATTGTCTCTCCATTTTGGCTGCCTGTTTGGGTTTGTTTCTATGTATTAGGTAGATCTACTAGGACTCTCAGTCTTTTTGGAGGGTCTCTGGTACAGGCCAATGTCTGATGCAGTTTGTGACTGGCCCTGAGTACCCTGTCTGGAGCTATCAACAACACGCAGCTTGAGGTCTCCTCTCTTGGGGCTGGGTGCAGTTGGACAGGACCAAGGTACACACCAAAGTCTGCTTTTCCAAGCCCCAGGTCCAGAAGCAGATCAGACAGAGACTCAAAGTACTCTGAGGTCTGCCTCTGCCTGATTAATCTGATTCTTGTAAGGAGCCTTAGGCTATAGAAACTCCAAGGGGTGGGTCTGCTGATTGTTATCAGTTTCTTTATGAGCCTACGGCTGTAGAAACTCCATGGGATAGGGCAAGAGGTTTTCCAGCAGCAAAATATCTGCCTGAGAAAGATGTCCTCTGCAGTCTGGGGGAATGACCCAGCACAGGATTCCAGATGGGTGTCCTCTGAGTTCTGTCTCCAGGGCCCACAACCCTAGATTCTCCCCACACAGCTCCAGCCAACTCTGCCCTCCCTCTGCTGGAGCCCAAGGTGAGTGGCTGCACACGAAACTTTGTGCGTTAGCTTTTTATGAGGGTGCCTGCATTTCCAGCCATCTCCCTCTAGCAGACAGAAACCTGGCTGCTTTTCACAGCCAAATGTTATGTGGGCACCTTTCTCAGTTCTGGTACTTTGGGCTGGAGAGCCCAGCCTGGGGTTTACACCCCAGAGCCCTAAGTGGGAACCTCGCACAGCTGAGATATCCCTCCGGACCTTCAGCTGCTGCCTCCTGTGGGAGCCCGGCCAGCCCTCCTGCACCCGCACTTCCTACCAGTCTCTATGTGGTCTCCCCTTTTCCTCCTTGGTTATGAGGGTGCTCTCTAGCTCATCTTTAGTTGCAGTTGATTATTCAGGATGTTTTTTTTCTATTTTAGTTGTAATTCCAGTTTGGTCCTGGGAGAGTGTCAGTGTAGCTCTCACTCAGTCCGCTCCCATCTTTAATCTCCCCTCCAGGGTGCGCTTTAGAAAGTGTTTTGGATTCTGCACAGCACCCTCAGAAACCTCTTTTCCTTTCAAAGATAGAAACGAATGTCAGCTTTCCATATCTCTAAGGGAAAGGTTTAATTTAGAAAAGATACCTACTTGTACCTCAGTTTCCTAAATTCAATTACAGAAAGGTAGTTTGGGAATTTAGCACCAATAGCTCAGCTGTTGAAATGTGGAGATTGAGTCCCGGGTGTAGGTTCCTTCTGTGGAAGTCCACTTAGCTGTGTTCTGACCACAGCATGTGGTCTTAGACCCAGCTGGCGCTGCCAGTCTGTGCAAGGAGAGCAGCGCAGGTCTGTGAACACTTTAGGGAAAGAGGCCCCTTCCTCCTAGTCTTGCATCCCCCCCCCCCCCCCCTTCAGTAGCACCTTTCTCTCCATACTTGATCTGATGGTTAGCAGTAGGACTCAGGGAAGACAGTCTGGGTGTCAGATACATGCTCTGCTGTTTATTAATCATATACTATAGGAAGTTACTAAGCCCTCTACCTCTTAGTTTCCTCATCAGAAAAATGAGGGTGATAAACACCTGTTTCGTAACCTTGCTGGTAGGATTAAATAATGTCATTCACATTAGAGACTTGGCAAATCACATTGCACATAGAAAAGACTCTTTCTGTGTGTTATAAGGTGTTATGTAGCTCAAGTGAAGAGCTTCTAGTTATGAAAGAAAGGTGTTATACTTTATAACACAGTAGACAGTCCAGACTCTGATTGGCTTTCTCTGTACCTTTCTCATTATTTAATAAAGTCCAAATTGGGAGGAGATGGGGAAAAAAGTCTTTGGGTGACTGAGGAAATAACATGCACATACCTCATGCATCTTGAAGAACTGAGCTCTTTCTTAGATCCAGACTCAGTGGAAGGCTTGTGAATACCTGGCTCACCAGTGGAAGACACCTTTGTGTTTTTCAGAAATTGCTATTGTTTTTGACCAATGTTGACAGTAGTTTTCATTTATTGGAGAGATACTCTGTCTCGGATACAGTGAAAAACTTGTTATATGTATCCACCTCTTTTAATTCTCACGCGATTCAATAAGATTTTGTTATTTTTTGTGACTACTTTAAAGATTAAAAGGTCTGAAGCTTAGTGAGGCTAACTTTTCAAAAGTCACAAAATTAGTAACTGAGAGAACCAGCATTTGAGCCCAGGTTCGTCTGGTCTCTGAGCCTGCCCTTTGAACTCATGCTGTCAGTCCAGACCATGACACCAACACTGGAGGGCTGTGGAGAGCTGTTTTGGAAGAAAGTTGGATCTGTGCACTTTATAGCGGAGAAGCAAAGCCTTGGAGAAGTTCGCATGATTAGTCCAGAGTCACCGTGAGTGAGTGCTGGCTAGTGACTCCACCAAGACCTTTGTTTACATCGTGATGGAGGACAGGGCAGTCGGCGCAGGTATTGCCTGATACCTGTGCTGTGCCCACTACTCCTACTTGTTGGAGGGACATGAAAGGAATAGCCCACAATCTTCTTAATGGGGATAAAATCAGCCGGGAAAGCAGAGTCTGTCATTAAGTTCTAGATGGTGTAGGACAGGGTTGGGGGAGGTGGTCACCTTCTCTTGGGTGCTTTTCCATGCCATTTAAAAATACCATTTTGTCAACAGTGTAAGAAAGGAAATACATATTATTGGCTTTTTCAGATGCAGAAACTCAGTTTGAGTTGGGGGTCGATCAGTGGCTTAGAGTCACAGAGTCAGAGAGCAGCAAAACAGCTTTGAATGCAGATCTAATCCCTAAGGCATTTCTGTGGAGTAACAGGAGGAGGCCGGTGGGTAGTCCAAAGCCAGGAAGGCATTTTAAAGAGTGGAACTTGAGCCGGAAGAGAGGGGTGGGTAGAATTGGGGTGGTGCTCGTGTGCCCGGCATTACCAGTACACCGTTCTGTGGAGCTGAAATTCCTCTAGGTGAGGTGGGGACCAGGCCATGTGCTTCAGAGATACCAGGAGGCTGCTGTTCTCAGCAGGTAACGGACAGTCTTGCAAAGACCTGTCACAACGAGCCTAGGCAAGCCCAGAGTGAGATATTTGTCAATAGATGCCCAAGCAGTATCAGCTCCCAGCATGAGCCTGGTGAGCAGGACACAGGTGACATCAGGGACTGTAATTGTTACTCACCTTCAGCATGCTGTCCTGTGCAGCTGCAACAGACAGACAAAATTTTGACTGTCCCTTAAGCACATTCAAAGAGTGAGAATGCATAAACCTGTCCTTTGCTACCTAGGGTGGCCCATGGAGCAACAACGTGGGCATCACCTGAGGGCTTGTTAGGAAGGTTGACTGGGGCCCTTCCCTGGGCCCAGACCTGGTGGTTTAGCAAGACCCTCAGGCGATTGAAAGTTGAGAGGCAATGAGCTAACCATCTTCACTGTCTTTGTGTGTTTCGGCTCAGGTTTGGGTTTCTCTTGCTAGTCCTGTCAAAAGATGATGGTGGTTCTCCAAAGACTCACAATACAATATACATGGGGTGTTAGGTAGTTAATTAACATGGGGTTTGAGTTAGGGATCTGGATTCCTAGCTCAGCTTTTCTGGCCGTAGCAGCTTTTATTAGAAGTGGTCACATGAGGCCTGTATACAGCCTCCCTTTATTGCTCCCCCCTTTACTGTGCCTCACAGATGTTGTGTTTTTTTATAAATTGAAGGCAAGGCCCTCCTCCAGTGAAAAGATGACACCTTGCTTTATTGCTATAGCTGCTTTAGTGTGGTGGTCTGGAACCAAACCTGCAGCATCTCCAGGTGAGCCTGTAGATAGCTGTTGAGGAAACCAGCCTGAGTGAAAGTGCTGGGGAAGCTGCAGGTGACGTTGAAAACAGTCGTTAAGGTTGTTTAATAGACACCTCATCCAACAGAGCCTTCTTCTGGGAGTTGTTTCAGTACCAAGGCTGCAGTTCATGAATGGACAGGAGAAGAAACAATTTAAGAGGGCCAGCTTAGAGTTTGGAAACTCAGATGACCCTGCTTTGTCATGAGGAAGCGCCTTACTTGAGTGTTTTCTTGTCTGTAAGAGTCCGGTCTGCTCGAGAAGCAAGTGTCACATCTGCCTCGGAAGTCTGGGAGGCCACCCGGAGGCGGCCCTCCGCTCTTCTCTTTAGCAGGTTCTGGTCTCCAGGGCTGCTTTCCTCTTTACTCTGTTCCCAGAGCTCAGGCGGTGAGAGCAGCTGTCAGCCTGTGAGAGATGCAAGGCTCTATTTTGAGCTGGGCACCTGTGTTTTGATCTAGTGTCACCTCCTCTATGAAGGTTGACCTAATAGGCATCCTGGGAAATAATTGCTGGCAGCAAAGGGAGCAAAATCTCTCTGGAGCATCATCTTGTGTATTTTCAGACTGGGGCTGGAGAGGAAATAGCGCCTGCAGCCCCAGTGCCTCCGTGCTCCAGGCTGGGATGAATAATTGAGAGCTGCCGGCTGCCTGCACCGAGGTGCATTATGTAAAGCGGCAGGCGGCAGGGTGCGCGCCCGCGTGCTCGCGCGTGTCCGAGTGTGTCTGTGCGTGTGCGTGTGCGCGTGCGTGCGGGAGCTGGAGAACAGCTGTCTGTGAGCGAGTCGGGGAGAGAGAGAGGGAGCAGGGGTGAGGGAGAGGGGCTTCTGTAAGCCTGCTGCAGGGGGAGGTGGGGGGAGAGAAAATAAAGGGGAGTCATGCTTAAAATTCCAGAGCCCTGTGAAACAGCAGAGAAAGGAAGCTCCCCCAGCTCATGAGGACCCTGCCCCCTGCTTCCCCAGTAGAATCAGGGCTGTGGGTGGTCATGGACGTGAGTGCCCTCAGCGTCCCGGGGGGCCCCCTTCCCCGGCCCCACCCCACTGCCCAGTGCATGAATGAATGAGGTCCTCTCCGTCTGCACTCCACTACTGCTCCTAATGGCTTCCAGGTTAGTGCTGACTCGCGCTGCTGTGCGTGTGTGTGTGTGTGTGTGTGTGTGTCTTTGTTTCCTTGGGGTTTTCTTTTTGAAGGGGTGGCCCTGCCCAGGGATGGGATCAGGGCCCTGGGGGCTGTAGCGAGCACCTGGCTGGCTGGCTGTGTGCCTTTGCCAGCTGATGGGGGCTGCTCAGAGCTGCCCAGAACACAGACCTTTTAAGGAGAGTAAATCGGAGTCCATGTTGCTTGCTTCTGTTCTGTGTCGGGGACCTGAAAGCGCCGTGTGACATCATGCTGCGGGGCTGCCACGCTCTCTGCTCGCCAGTCCTTTTCTCCTCCCTTCCTCCTGCCTTCAGAGCAGCACCTCGGGAGCTTTGGAGCACGAGGGGTGGGCCCCAGCAGGTGGAGGGGGGCTGCGGCTGACGGGGTCCTCTTGACCAGCAGGACGTACTCAGGATCCTCTGGCTTGGAGGGCAGAGCACTGAATTAGCAGTGCGTCACGGAGAGCTGGCCCGACTCCTGGGGAAGGTGTGGACAGGCCATGTGCTCCTGCTCTCCACCCGCCCACTTAGCTCCGGGGTGCCCCTGGTGGGGGGCGGTGACCAGAGCAGTAGTTAGCAAGACGGGGCAGGCCACCCTCTCAGAGACAGACCGACAGTGCTTCCCCCACAGGGAGAGCCTTGGGTGTGCCAGGGAAGGACAGGATGAGAGGGCAAGTTGATAGCTCCCCTCTCCGGAAAATAAGGGGCTTGTTTATTCTTTGGCTTGGTGGGCATTTGGCTCCGAGATTTGCCATGTGTTTTTGGAAAACAGATAGTCAGTGGCTGGGCCTTACTCCCCCACACCTCCTTGAGTGGTTAGTTATTTGCTTGATTTAGGCAAGTGGAAGGGCGGGGGAGGACTTGGAGCTCCCTGTCTCCTGGGGACTCAGCCAAGCCCCCAGCCAGGGCTAGGGAAAGGGATGTTTGCCGCTCACCTTCTCTGACACTTGCTGGCAAACTCTGCTTCTGTGGACACCCTGGCTCCTCTGCTTCCCACCCCTGCCCTCCCCAGCCAGCCGTGAGCAGTGTGCCTGCCCTCTCCTTGCCTTGGAGAGCATGCACAGGTCACAGAGGTGCAGGACCAGGTGGAAAGGTGGCCTTGGAAGAAGGAAGGAGAGAGCAATATTCCGGGGAGCTGCTCACGGCTGGAGAGTGGCAGTGTCAGGGCCCTGGACAGTGGTACCCCACTGGGAGAGAGGAAGAAATGGGAGCTTTTGGCATCCTACCTACACGACACTCCTCCTCTCTTCAGGTTTCCTCTGCAGGTGGGACAGGCCTGCAGCCCCTCCCTCAACTTGTGGCCTCATCAAGCACAGGTTCCTTGTCTGTGGGACACAAGACGCCCTCCTCCCCGACCTGACAGAAGCGGGCTCACAGAAAAGATGTTTCAGGGTCTCACAGGGGTTGGCCAGCTGCTTGTGTCAGGGGCCAGAGTAGACATGTCAGGATCTGTGGGCTGTGCTGTCTCTGTTGCCACAACTCAATTTTGCCTTGTCCAGGGGAAAAAGGCACAGCATTCCCAATAAAACTTTATTTATAGACTCTGAAACTTCCTTTTTATGTAATTTTCACATGTCACAAGATATTCATTTTTTCCCAGCATTAAAAAATGTAAAAGCCATTCTTAGCTGGTGGGTCATACAAACACTGGTGTTGGACTGGATTGGCCCCCGGGGCATCATGTGCTGAGCCCCGAATGAGGCAGTGCTGATTACAAGGTCCAGATGGTCACCTGAGGCCTCCTTAGAAGGGTGTGAAGGGTGTGCATGTGCAAACGAAGGCTGCCTGCACCCCCTCGTTTGCACACACACATCCCCTTCTATTCCTGGCTGCAGACAGCAGGGCTGGATCCACTTTCCTAGTGACCTCGGAGCCTCTCACTGCTGCTATCATCCCATCAGACGAAAACCTCAGCTTATCTGTGAGTCTGGCAGTGAGGTCCAGAATGACATGTTTGGACGGGAGGAGGGACCTCCAGGCTAAGGACCTGGTATGTCCTGATTCGGGAATCTCAGGGCTGTGGTTTTGCCTTTGGCCTGGAGCTTTCCATGTGAACACTCAGAATTATAGGACAATGCTAGTGGGTGACAGCTGGGTGGATTTGGCAGCATCCCTCCAGAACCCCGGGCTTGTTGTCTGGTTGGGGGTGAGGGGGAGGGATGTTCCCCGTGGGGATGCACGCACGTACATTACACATGCGTGCCCTCCCATCGCCTGCCGGCTGTAGCCAGGGACTCATTCCAGATTCCCCCCATTCAGAGGATGACTCCAAAAATATATGTTTGCACCTGATTTCCAAAGCACATGGCGTGATGGTTCTGCCCTGTTGGGGCTCATCCCTTCTCTGCAGTAACATAGCAATTCCTGGACCACTGTTTAAGGGGATTGAGATAAACTGAAATTCATTCAGAGGAGAGAGGAACCTGAAGCCATGCTGTATGAGGAGGGCTGGAGGGACCAGCAAGTCAGAAGAGAAAAGACGGAGCACAGGCCAGGTTACATTGCACGTGGAAGGGGAATTGGATTTATTCTACGCCTAGAAAGGGGATAGAAATGGGACTTTTGGTAGAAAGCCACAAGAAACAGTTTAAACTTAAAATAAAAAGAGTTGTCCAAAGATGAAATGAGTTACATCATCATTTATGTCTTTGTCACTTGAGGTATAATCTAAACAAAGATTTGGTGGCGATGCTGTAGGAGAAATGATTTTTAACTTGTGGAGATAGGTTTGAGGAATTAGAACCTTTCTATCTGAAGACAGGAAGATGGGGCTGGGCGAGGGGTTATAGCTAAGGAGGTGACTCAGGCTTGGGGAAGCGGGGACAAAGGAAAGCGGTTTTAAGTTTATTGTAGCAGAGTGTTTTGATCATAAGGAACTTCCCGATGGTAGCAGGAGACAGTGAATGGGACCACAAAGGGAAGCCCTGGGATTGTGTGCCCTGAATATATTTTAAATTAGGGTCAAGCATCTCTTGGGTGACTTGTAGTTACCTGCAGCCAGGTGGGTTGGCTGATGTCTCTCAGCCCTTTGTTCTAAAACTTTTATAATTTTAACATAATGGTTATTCCTCAGCCTGTTTCTGTTTGGTCTCTAGCAGATAAGTAAGTCAGAGTTGGATTAGAATCCACAGGGGTCTAGAAGGAATTGGTCACGTACTTGGACTTAGAGGGAGGCCAGGGAGGAGTGGTGTGAGGGGAGGGTGCACCGGCTGCTGTGTTCACCTACCCTCCCGACCTCCCCCCCCTCTAGTCTGCCTGCCTGCCCGGATCCACCCCTGGTACCCAAGGTGGGGGCCCTGACCTGAGGGAAGCTGGTGATGCTGAGTTAACTAGGGGCGGCCTGCCTGGTTCTCGTTTCTGGTTCCTTTGGCTAATTTAGATCTGAGTCCCTCTGGCCTCCTCAGTTCACAGTGTATCCATTGTGCCTCTTTGTCATCCTCTGGCACCTTTCTGGGGGCTAGGCAGCATTCACACGCATTCTCCTCGCACAATAGAAGCTGAAACTCAGACGGTGGTGGTTTGCCCCAGACCATGCAAAGGGAGGGGCCGGGTCAGGCCTGCCCGGCTCCGTCGTAGGTGGGGAGGGAGATGTGTGCATGGTGTTAGTTAATGGCATTTCTGTCTCTCCCACCACACTGGGAGTCCTTAGAGGCAGAGCCTGTATTCTGAATGCCTAGGACATTGCCTGGCACAGCACGGTCTCCTCAGCTGTTGGTTGGATGGATGGGTCCTGCATGAGTTCTTTCCGTTTTGGTAGCAACATTTCCCTTGCTGAGGGTGGGGACGGGGCCCCTGAAGAACAGGCTTAGAAGCTGGAAGTTGTATCCAGTTGAACTCCTCCTGCCCTTGTCCAGTGGTTTGTCCCTCTCAGTGGGCTGGACATTTGTTTTAAGGAGAGGGCTTCCTGGGAAAGCTTAGCTAACCCTTCTGCCCTCACAGGATCCGTGTTCTGAGTGTTGAGATGTCTAAAACACTTTGGGTGGGATTGTGCTTAGATTTGGCTGAGATTGATAATGAGCCAAGTTTAACGGCATTAACTCCCTACTGTGTGCCCAAGGTCATGTTTGATATTGTGTGTTTAACCTTTGCATACCTACAAAGAACCACAACACGGATGCCACGTGGTCGCTGCCCTACGGGGCCCCGGGGATGAGTATCACAAAGTTGGAGGCACATAATAGGTGCTAAGTAAATGCGTAATAACATCCAGTCAGCAAGGTGAGCTTAATTTCTAAAGCAGTGAAGCTCAGAGAGAGCCGGGTGGGTAATGATCACCAAAAATTGTAGAGAAATAAGGACCCAGACATGGGGAAGTAAGGACCATGGCACTTAAGAGTCCCTTTGGAGCAGCCGCCTAGTGCTGGCTTTCTCCTCAGGAGCCTGAAGCAGAGGCGCGGGCTGTCGTCGGCCTCCCCCACCAGGGGGTTTGGGCCGCATGCCCCTGAGGCCCCTTCTGCACGGCAGGTGCGAGGCCAGCCAGCCTGCCGCGGACCCAGCAGGACTGCCGCCCGCGGGGTAGGTGTTTCCTGCTGTAAATAGTCCCAGGGAAAGGAAACTGTTCAACGCCGGTAGGTTCCTGTGTTTAATTTCCGTGTCTTCTCATAATAACTTTTCCTGCCCAGCCTTGTGGAAGTAGGACCAGCGGAAGGTGAGAATAGCGGCAGTCTGTATCCCGCCCCTGCCATGCAGAAAACGTAGAAACAGGATTCAGTTTCTTAGCTGGGAAATCACTTCTTACTTCTAACACTCTTTCTGTTCCAAAGTCCTTTACTTTGGGGATGCACTGTCTAATTAGGTTATATTTTTTAAAAGATTCTTCCCCTCATTCGACAGGGAACACCGGTGCACAGAAAGGACACAAAACAACTCAGAATTTAAACTCAGACATACACACAGGTTTAGATGATGTGACCCGTCCAGCAGAAAGTCTGGAAATGGTGTCATATTTTAGTTTTCCTGGATCCAGAAATCATAATAAGAACCACTTGGCTGGGTGTTACAGAAAGGCAGATTCGGGATCAGCTTCAGAAGTAAGTATCTAACAGAGTACGGGAACAGTGGGATGAACAGCTTTTTAAAAGCACGATCCCTGCCCAGCTGGGCATGGCTCAACGGTTGAGCGTCGACCTAGGATCCAGGAGATCGGGGTTCGATTCCTGGTCTGGGCACATGCCCGGGTTGTGGGCTCGATCAGTGACTCTCTCATCATTGAGGATTCTATCTCTCTCTCTCCCTCTCCTTCCTCTCTCTAAAAAATCAATAAAAATATATTTAAAAAAAAATAAAAATAAAAGCTCGTTCCCTGTTCATATAGTACATATCTGTACTCAGTGGAGGTGGCATTTTAGCTTTGATCTGAAGGTTGAAAAGGAACCAGAATTTGAAACTCTAGAGGAAGAGCTCCAGGCAGCGGGACCAACAAGTGCAAAGATCTTGGAGCAGGGGTGCATGTGGTGTGTTCAAGGACCAGAAAAGTCCAAGGAGGCCAGGGTAGAGTCAGGGAAAAGTGGTACAAGGTGAAATTTGTACTCCGGGAGCTGGGTTGCTGGTCAATAAGTACATCTCTGAGAGGGTATGAATGTCTCCCTCCAGAAGGCTAGGACAAGGGTGCAGAAGGAATTTGGTACAGCCTGTGAGCCCTCTGGGTAAAACAGTTCATGCCTGATTTCTGACACTGGTTTTAGCATCGTCTGCATTTTCAAAGGTTATCATAATTTGTTCCTCTTCAAAATGTCCTTAGAGATAACAGGAGCTCTGGCTTCTCCCCCAGGTCTGGCAGGACCCAACCAAACATTTTGTTCTTGCCAGAAGGGGGAGAGTGGGTCAGGCTGTTTTGGCATTTCAGGCATGGAGTCCTGGTTCTATTGCAGGCCCTGGTCTCCATGGAAATGAAAACGAGTGTTTGTCATGCCTGTTCCTGGATTGAATTCCAATCTCTGGGCTGAAGAGAAGTTGCAGGAAAGCCAGGGAGTGGGGGTGTAGGACAGATACAGGCTCTAGCCATTGTGATGAGGGGTCTCTTCTCTGTGGCGTAAGCAGGAAAGGCAAACAGCTGTTGCCCAGTCTCCAGCCCTCCACCCATCACCCCTCTGGACCAAGCACACCAGCAGAAGGGTAACTGAAGTTCTTCTTCTCTCTGCTTGGCCAAAGACTTTCTGTGGACCTTGCCCTTACAATAAATTCATCAACAACTGAAGTCCCTGCTCGGACTTTCCCCACAACAAGCAGTTCATTCCAGGCTCACGTAGATCCCCAATGGGAACATGCCTGGGTTTTAATTAGTCAGCTGGATGCAGGTGTTTTAGGTGGGCTCTGCCACCTTTTACTCCATTGGCAAGATTTAAAAATTTTTTTTTTTTAATTTTCTATATGTACTTGAACAAGACAGAGAAGCAGAAATGAGTAAGTGGAGCTTGTTGGTCACAGGAAGTGCCCTTAACTGTCTGCACAATGTTTACAGAGATGGTGACCAGCAAGGGACCAAGTGCTGAGAGAGGGTGTGGCCTGCCAGGGTGGATCTTGGGACCAGTGTTTGGATGAGCAGTGGCTTGTTAGTGAGTCTGGAGAACTGTCAGGCGTCCACTGTGAGTTATCTCTTCTCTGCCAGGGGTCTGAACTAGAATGAGTTCTAGTTCCCCTTCTTGGTTCCAAATTTCAGGGCAGACGGAACCTGTCCCCGAAACCTTGTGTACTTTACTCAAAGGCCAATTGGGAAAGCCCCCAGGGAATTTCAGCAAGTTACCCAAAGCAAGAGGACAAGATGTTCATTTCTGCCAAAATCTTGCTCTTGTGGCAGTAAAAGGAGGACCATTCTCTGCCAGGCTCTGTGGTTTGCAGTGTGTGAACTGTGACAGGAGAGAAAGGCACTATTTCAGGAGCACTCACCTCACCTGCCCCTTGCTAAACAGCAACATGCTGCTGCATCGGGGCCAGGTGTAGAGTGCTGCTGCATCCGGGCCCAGGTGTAGAATGCTGCTGCATCAGGGCCAGGTGTAGAGTGCTGCTGCATCCGGGCCAGGTGTAGAGTGCTGCTGCATCGGGGCCAGGTGTAGAGTGCTGCTGTATCCGGGCCAGGTGTAGAGTGCTGCTGCATCGGGGCCAGGTGTAGAGTGCTGCTGCATCGGGGCCAGGTGTAGAGTGCTGCTGCATCCGGGCCAGGTGTAGAGTGCTGCTGCATCCGGGCCAGGTGTAGAGTGCTGCTGCATCCGGGCCAGGTGTAGAGTGCTGCTGCATCCGGGCCAGGTGTAGAGTGCTGCTGCATCCGGGCCCAGGTGTAGAGTGCTGCTGCATCCGGGCCCAGGTGTAGAGTGCTGTTGCATCCGGGCCAGGTGTAGAGTGCTGCTGCATCCGGGCCAGGTGTAGAGTGCTGCTGCATCCGGGCCCAGGTGTAGAGTGCTGCCGCATCCGGGCCCAGGTGTAGAGTGCTGCCGCATCCGGGCCCAGGTGTAGAGTGCTGCCGCATCCGGGCCCAGGTGTAGAGTGCTGCCGCATCCGGGCCCAGGTGTAGAGTGCTGCCGCATCCGGGCCCAGGTGTAGAGTGCTGCCGCATCGGGGCCAGGTGTAGAGTGCTGCCGCATCCGGGCCAGGTGTAGAGTGCTACTGCATCGGGGCCAGGTGTAGAGTGCTGCTGCATTGGGGCCAGGTGTAGAGTGCTGCTGCATCGGGGCCAGGTGTAGAGTGCTGTTGCATCCGGGCCAGGTGTAGAGTGCTGCTGCATCGGGGCCAGGTGTAGAGTGCTGCTGCATTGGGGCCAGGTGTAGAGTGCTGCCGCATTGGGGCCAGGTGTAGAGTGCTGCTGCATCCGGGCCCAGGTGTAGAGTGCTGCCGCATCGGGGCCAGGTGTAGAGTGCTGCCGCATCCGGGCCAGGTGTAGAGTGCTGCTGCATCCGGGCCAGGTGTAGAGTGCTGCCGCATCCGGGCCAGGTGTAGAGTGCTGCTGCATCCGGGCCAGGTGTAGAGTGCTGCTGCATCCGGGCCAGGTGTAGAGTGCTGCCGCATCCGGGCCAGGTGTAGAGTGCTGCTGCATCCGGGCCAGGTGTAGAGTGCTGCTGCATCCGGGCCAGGTGTAGAGTGCTGCCGCATCGGGGCCAGGTGTAGAGTGCTGCCGCATCCGGGCCAGGTGTAGAGTGCTGCCGCATCCGGGCCAGGTGTAGAATGCTGCCGCATCGGGGCCAGGTGTAGAGTGCTGCCGCATCCGGGCCAGGTGTAGAGTGCTGCTGCATTGGGGCCAGGTGTAGAGTGCTGCTGCATCGGGGCCAGGTGTAGAGTGCTGCTGCATCGGGGCCAGGTGTAGAGTGCTGCTGCATCGGGGCCAGGTGTAGAGTGCTGCTGCATCGGGGCCAGGTGTAGAGTGCTGCTGCATCGGGGCCAGGTGTAGAGTGCTGCTGCATCGGGGCCAGGTGTAGAGTGCTGCTGCATCCGGGCCAGGTGTAGAGTGCTGCTGCATCGGGGCCAGGTGTAGAGTGCTGCCGCATCCGGGGCAGGTGTAGAGTGCTGCTGCATTGGGGCCAGGTGTAGAGTGCTGCTGCATCCGGGCCCAGGTGTAGAGTGCTGCCGCATCCGGGCCAGGTGTAGAGTGCTGCTGCATCCGGGCCAGGTGTAGAGTGCTGTTGCATCTGGGCCAGGTGTAGAGTGCTGCTGCATCGGGGCCAGGTGTAGAGTGCTGCTGCATCGGGGCCAGGTGTAGAGTGCTGCTGCATCCGGGCCAGGTGTAGAGTGCTGCTGCATCCGGGCCCAGGTGTAGAGTGCTGCTGCATCCGGGCCCAGGTGTAGAGTGCTGCTGCATCCGGGCCCAGGTGTAGAGTGCTGCTGCATCCGGGCCAGGTGTAGAGTGCTGCTGCATCCGGGCCAGGTGTAGAGTGCTGCTGCATCCGGGCCCAGGTGTAGAGTGCTGCCGCATCCGGGCCAGGTGTAGAGTGCTGCTGCATCTGGGCCAGGTGTAGAGTGCTGCTGCATCCGGGCCCAGCTGTGGCATGTAGGGCCAGGCCTGAGACCTGCAGTATCAGAAGTGGGGGAGAGAACCTCTACGCCAGTGATTTTTCAACTGGTGTGCCACAAGAATTTTTAAAACATGCAATACCTATTTAGTCAGGAGCACTGACCGCATTTTCCCGGGATTGTCAAAGAAAAAAAATGTCAGTAGCCAACACAATAGCCGTCCGGTGTGAATGAAGCAAAAATATACCCGTTGTTGTTTTTTTTTCGGTCAGATCAGCAAAAAATGTATTTTTGGTTGTGCCGCAGAATTCTAGTAATTAGTTTATGTGCCATGAGAGGAAAAGGTTGAAAATCGCTGTTCTACGCCATTAAAAAATAAAAAGCAGCCTGGCCAGGCGTGGCTCAGCGGTTGAGCATCAACCTAGGATCCAGGAAATCGCAGTTTGATTCTGGGTCAGGGCACATGCCGGGGTGCGGGCTCCATCCCCAGTCGGGGACGTGCAGGAGGCATCTGACCAATGACTCTCTCATCATTGATGTTTCTCTCTCTCTCCCTCTCCCTTCCTCTCTCTGAAATCAATAAAGATATATTTTTAAAATAAATATCAACAGCAAAAAACCTCTGTCCTAGAGCTGCATGGCCCTGTCTTCAACCAGGTAATCACAGTTTAACACAGAACCTTTCTCCCTTAGAAAAGGAACTGGGACCTGGTGGTAGAGTTGCCTCCAGGTTTAGATTCCAGGTGATAGGCTCACAAAGAGTGGGTTCCACGTGTGGTCACGGGAGCTCCTCTTTGGGGGAGCAGTGGTACATTTCTCACCCTTTCAAACCCCCGTCCCATCCAATATCCTAAAAAGTGAGGAAGGGGAGCCTATAAACCCCAGGGCAGACAGTCATGTCATCTCTGGACCTGTACTTCCCAGCATCATGGTGACTGCATTTGACTGGATGAGCCCTTTTGACTCTGCATCTTTGGGGTTCCTGAGACAAAGGTTTTATTTTCATGGTAAAAGGGGCCCAAGACCAGAAGGTCCAGGATATTATAAGAAGCAATGAGCAGGCCTGGGAAGATGTTTTAAGTGACTTGGTATTTTGCTTTCTAAGGAAATTTTGGGCCCTGCTGGGATTTGTGATTTGGGCCATTTCCCCCTCTACAAAGTTCTAGTTGGATCTGTCCTTCCCACCTGCCGTGCTGTGGTTTCATGAGGGCACAGAGATGGCTAAGTGACACGCAGAAATGCAGAGAGGAATTGAGGGAGTCCTGGTAAAATAAACTCTGGGTTTAGAACCTGTTTAGGTAGACTGACTACATGGAGGCATTTGCAGGAAGTATGTAAATTTCATGCAAATGTTATGCAAACACACCTGTGGTTTTTATATCTCAGACACTGAGCATGTGCTGTGGGAAATTCATGGTGGAGCTGGAAATTCGCATGGGTTCTGCAGTGATGTTATAGAGAGCTGCGGAGGATTAGGGACGAACCTTCAGAATTGGCGTGGGGAGGTGACATTACCCCACCAGGTACGGAGTTGGAGCCGTACCTTGAGAACCGCATCTTTGTGCTCATTTCCCATCAGCTCCGGACTCCTCACCATGGCAGTTTGTCTGACAAGATCAACTGATATCTGTTCCAGCAAGTCCCCCCACGTGGTAGACACTGAGCAGCAGATACGCTCAGAGTTGTGTGCCAGCTTCTGTTTCCGGGGGGCAGGTCCGTCACCAGTTCCCTGATACCTATAGGATTAGTCCTTGGGAGCAGTGACGCTCACATTTCAGGGCACATCAGAATCAGCTGTGTGCTCATTTAAAGTGCACATTCATAAGACAGCCCCTGGCAGTGGTCATAATCTAGTGGGGGTAGGGCCGGATTCTGCCCTGTAAGGAACCAGCCAGGTGTATCTGGTCCCCACTATGGGATGTAATGTTTGGGAGGAAAGGGGGCGAGGACCCTTATTCCACATTTCCTGGGGAGGAACGTAGCCTTTGTAACAACAACCCCTCAGCGATCCTTACTGAGCATCTGTTATGTGTGAAGCCCTGCCCTAAGTATTATACTGATGTTATTTCATTTAAGACAATAGCCCTATGAGATAAGTATTAGTATCTCTCATTCATCTGATAAGAAAAATGAGGCTTAGGGGCCAAGGTCACACAGCAAGTGGCCGAGCTGGGACTCAAACCTGAGCCTGCTGATGCCATAGACGCAATTATTCCTGGCCCTGCGGCACTCAGGCAGGCCCTCAGCAAACACCTTCCTTGTGAAAGCTGCTTTCTAAAGTTTTAATTAAGTGTGCCTCCTCTTAGCTTGGGGTGCTTTGGATGCATCAGGCAGTCTTAGTAAAACCACTAGTGCCTGTCACTGGGAGGATTCCGGCTCTACATTTGCTCCTCCGGGTCATTGCAGGGCTGGGCTTTCGGGGAAACAGTAGAGTGAAATGAGGTGTCCAGGACTGGGGGTGGGGGATGACTGAGAGGGAGCAGGGTGGTGGAACGTGCTGTGGGAAGAGACAGGGCAAGGAGCTGCCCCAGTCCCAGAGGTGGAGGCCAGGGTGGAGGGCGACAGGTACAGTCTGTGATCTCTGGGGCAGAAATAACTGATCTCTTTGAAGACAAGTTAACTTGAATGAGGAACTCGGGAACATTACCTAACTATTCTGTCTGCTCAGGGTTCTGAACAGTGTATGGGTGGCTGGCCAGGGAGCTGGCTTGCTGACAAAACAGGCCTGTGCCCGTAGGACAGGAGGGTGGGAAAAGAATGCCAAGCAGAGCAGTGTGGCGCCCCCCTGCCTCGAGGGGGGTGGAGATGCAGAGGCCCAGGCAGCCTTTGTTCTCGTTTTATGTGTCCCTCTTTTTCGAGGACTTCAGCCAAACCTCACTATAGGAAGTAGGACCAGATTGTAGCATGAGATCTGGTCGCCAGGCTTAAGGAAGCACTTTGCTAGCCAGGTAACCAGGACAGGAGTAAACAGCCTTCCTTGGAGATCTCAGAAGTAGGAGGGGAGGGAGTGCCCCCGCCTCCCCAGCCCCGCGCGTGGGTTAACGGTGGCTGGCGGGGTCTCTGTGCACCTTTTATTGGGGAGGGTTATTACAGGAGCCTCTAAAGCGTCAGCTCAAGCAGGCTTTGCTTCAGCGACACGGTGTCTGGCAATGCCCTGTGTACCTCATGCTATTTTAGGCCTGCACACCTTCCTTCACACTGGGGGGTTGGTTTGTTTCTTTTCGGGAACATTCTCTTCTCTCCTGCTGTCATGGCTCTCGGCTCGCTCACTCTAACACACTTTTCTGAGCCTAGCTTACGTCTCAAGGGCCACACGCTCAGGAAGCCTTCCTTGGTCCCTCCGGTCCGGCTGAGAGTCCCTTGCTCTCTCACTTGTCACCCACTCATTGCGGGTGCTGAATGAGAGAAGCACGTGCCTAGCTCCTCCTGACTGTGATGTCCCAGCGCGAGGACCTTGCTCACTCGCCCGTGTGGGCGCAGATGCCTCGCGTTGCGCCGGGTGCTCAGCAAACGCCTGTGGAAGGGAGACCCAGATGTGAAGTCACATTTCCTTGGCCAGGCACTTAACCTCCCCTTTTCTCAGGTTTCTCACAAGTGAAGTAAAGAGTGGGATATATTAATTCTAGACTCTGACGGGAATCTCAGTCCAATAGCCCCTCATTACCAGTCTTTCTTCCCTTTCTGTAGCAAATCTGAGGTCATTTTTAGCTTTAAAATCCCAAGATTTTGAAATATAATGCAATACTATTATTAGTAATGGTGGCAGGGTCAGGTTAATGGCACATCTTAAGAGTTTGTGTGAAAGACACAATGTTGTAGGTTATGAGATACATAGGAATTTTCATTTACTCATCTGAGGATATGTTTATTGATTTTTAGAGAGAGCAGAAGAAAGAGAGAGAATCATTGATGTGAGAGAGAAATATTGATGGGTTGCCTCCCAAACACTTCCCAACTGGGGATCAAACCACAGCTTAGGCATGTGCCCTGACCGGGAATTGAACCTGTGACCTTCTAGTGTAGGGGACAGTGCTCCAACCAGCTGAGCCACCCGGCCAGGGCTGGAGTTGGTTTTATTTGCTCAGCAGGACATCCAAATCTATCAGGTGCCTTTAAGAGTTTTAGGACCCCAGCAAGTCTAGTAGTGATGTTGCTGAGTTGAAGCTGTAGCTCCCTAACTTCTTGCATAGTGCAGGGTCAGAGTGTGTGGGGGGTACTTGGGCTGGAACCGTAGAGGGCTTTAACCACGGGAGAGGAGCGTCAAAAATGGCAAATTTACTTTTTATAAGGTTCATTTTGAGAGCAAAATAGAGAACAGATTGAAGACAGGAGGCAGGAGGTTGCTTCCTCCTTCTTGCTGCTCACCAAGCCCCCCATCCACCCCAGCAAACAAGCATTTTTGAATGCGTCGCTCTGGGAACAAACTCGATAATCTGATAGGCCTGTGCTTCAAATCCTGTCCTGCCACTTACCTGTCTGGGTGACTTTGGGTGAATCACTTAATCAGTCAATAATTCAGTTTTATCAATTGAAAAGTAAGACTAATAATAATATCCATTAGTGCTTCCTAGGTTGGTTGAGATTAAGTAAGATAATACTTAATAGATGCTTGGCACTGTGCCAGGAATTATTGAACATTGATAAACGTTTTGCTATTTTATTAATATTAACAGTTGGAGGTTCGGATTTGGGGATGTGGTGGTACCGGGGGTGTGAGAGCCTTGGGTGTGAAGGCGTTCACTGCAGTGAGAGTCAAACCAGCAAGTACAGAGCTTCACACTGGGCCATATGGGGGGCGAAGGTCTGTGCCTCCAGGAGTGTTGTAGGGCTTAATTTTGTACCAAGCAGGATGTGTTAAATGCTTTCAGCAGTTCAGAGGTGGAGATTTAGAAAACTTTTTTGGAAAAGATGGGGTTTGAGATGGGCGTTAAAGCATGAACAAGACTACACCCAGTATCAGGAGAGATAAGGTATCGAAATACAGGTATGTGTCAGATTATTTTCAGTAGAGAACTTTGAATTCCATTCTGAGGATTTTAGACTTTAATGTGAATGCTGGTAGGGGGCAGAGAGGTAATGTTGGGCTTATATTTAGAAAGAGTTAAGGACAAAATTATGAATGAGCGTGGAAGAGGAAAGCAAGTACCACTGAGAAGGCTGTTGGCAGTGTAGGCGAGAGGCACTGAGAGCTGCCCTTACTGCCCTGGGGGTGGGAGGAAAGGATGGGCTAAGGAGCTTTACTGAAATACAATTGACAGGAATCTGTGACTCAGTTTTTGTGGGGTGAGGTGGAAGAGGTGGGCTTGCAGCCTGAGAGGCCAGGAAATGATAATGCTCCTGAATGGGAAGTGGGAGGGGTAGGGGAGGGAGGATGGGTTTCTTTGGGGTGCTCCTGAGGCATCTGTTTGGAGGAAGTGTCCTCCTGCAGGACTGAAGCAGCAGCAGAGGCCTCTGCTTGGGGGCACAGTCGAAGTCCCAGGAGGCAGGGAGCGGCTGGGAGGTAAAGGACTCATCTTCGGAGAGGGACTGCCTGTCATTCGGGGAAGCAAGAGAGCAGCCAGTGGCCCAGACAGGAAGAATGGGGGGTGTCACCAGGAGGGGACAGGCTCTCAAGGATAGCAGCGGGGATTAACAGTCTTATGGGTGCAGAGATTAAAGTGACAAATGACACTATCAGTTGTTCATTGACTGATGTGTTGAGAGCAGAATTTTAGGTACCTTGGGAGGCCTGTGTTGGGTCAGCCGATGTGGGGCCACCGGGGGTGAGGAAGTCGGGGACATTTTGTTTGAGTGACATTCCTGTGGTGTTTGGACAGTTGGCGTGAGTTTCCTGTAGGAGAGAACGTTTTGCCCACCCCTTGCTTGAATCCCCCCCATTAGCAATTCAGAGGACAAAGGGATCCCCTCCATTCCCGAGTCCACATCCCCCCATGTGAAGATGTCCCTTATCTAAGGAAAGGACGGGAGCCCCGCTGCGGGCTCGCTGTGCCTGGGATGGGCTTTGCTAGGTGCCAGCCGAGCTGCAGTGCTGCTCTCAGCGAGCTGGTCGAGGCTGGGGTGGAGTTCCTGGCTGGTCTTCCAGGAAAGAAATCCCAGAAGACAGTTGGAAATGTGGAGCCCTTGGCTGTGGGTTGCAGTTGGCCCCAGAGAAAAGAGGCTGCCCAGGAAGGTGAGCACTTGAGCCTGCTCTCAGGACCCTCCACCCAAGGGTGTGTGCGAAGGTCCACTTGCTTCAGCTTTTCCAGCCGAGGGAAAGGGCGTGACTTCCTTTTTTTCGGGTTTGTAGCAGTGAATGAGTTCAGAGTCAGAGGACGGGCGAGAACCTGAAGAGCATCATTTTCTGAATCACAGTTAATGTTGGTATAACAAATGAGTTTCTAATTCAAATTCTGTTTGGGGATACATGTGTCTTCAGATATCCTGGGTCACATTGGCCTTCCCCCTCTCTGGTCTCTGTTTCCCCCACTCCCTCCATCAGTTTTCTTCCAAAGGTTAGAACACTGCCTCTCCCCAGTGCTGCCCTTCTCTCTGACCTGCTGGTTTGGCCTTTGGGCTTCTTTCCCGTTCTCTCTGCTAAGGGTCCCCAGGTGGAAGTTTCTGCTGAAAGGGGCATGGTTTTCATTGCAAGTGGGTCCGATGGGACATCTGAGGTTGCAGCTGGATCTTCATGCAAATGAGTGTTCCCTACGCTGCACTCCCCTCGCTTTGGGAAGGCCTTGAGCAAACGCTGGGGCCCTTGCAGCCTGGGCTCTGGGCTGTTTCCAGAGCCCACCCGTGCTCTCCGACTGCTGAGTGCATGAGCGGGACCCTCGGCGTCCCATCTCCCTCCCTGTGCCTCTTTGGCTTTCCAGTCTCACGCTTGCTTTCCTTCCCGCTTCCTCTGTCTCTTTCCTACTTCACCGAGCCCCTTTTCCACCCCCCTCATTCCCTCAGAGCTAAGCCAACACCTATGAGAGCTTAACCGCATTTAATTTTGTCTCCTTTTTTCCATCTCTTCTCCTTTATTCCATTAAGAACACAAGCTAGTCCAGAAGTAAATGTTTGTGCCGCTTGTGAGTATTGCTGTGAGTGAGTCTGGTACCGTGGGCTGTGCAAGGTGCTGCTGGAGTGAACTTGGGAGGAGGGTGATACGGGTGTGAGACCTGCCGCCCTGTTTGTCTTTACCCTGGGCTGGGGTGCAGCAGCCACTGTGGCTTACAAGGAGACTGTGTGGCGTGGGGGGTTACAAGTCAGAAGACCACATTTTGTTTCTAAACACTCTGTGACTGAGGACACTAAGGTCTCTTTGCCATGTAGTGTCTTCATTTTTAAAGTGGGGATTATGCCATTTCTCTTTACTACCTCGGTGGAATGATTTAAGACCCAGTGAAATAATATGCACGTGAATGCTTTGAAAAGTAGCATCATTATTGTTATTTATATGGACAAATATCTCCCAATCAAAATGTAAAAACTGGACTGGCAGCATGTGTAAAATGAGCTGATAGTATTCGGTAATCTCTAAGGAGTCTTCAGCCCTTAAAATTGTTTTTTCCCCAAGCAGTTCTTGGCTTGTACTAGCGGCTCTAACAATATTTGGGTGGATGGACAGACAGATGGCTGGTGGATGGGCGGATGTCTAAATGTCCATTTGCCCTCGGTAGCCTTCCTGTTCCTACTTCCATTTCACATTGACACCACCGCCCTCTTCTGGCCGGCAGCGGTATTATGGTGCAGTGAGTGTAGCTGGGCCCTTGTCTCCCTTTCTCCCCAACCCCAAACCCCGGCTCCCTGAGCCCTGACCCCACTTGACCTTCAATCACTCATGGCCTGTTTTTCCTCGCCCTCCTCCCCTCCCCACGCCCCCTCCTCACCTGCCCCTGCAGCACTGCCAGTAACTCCAACCGCAGCTCGCCAGCCTGCTCCCCGGTCCTCCGGAAGCGGTCTCGCTCGCCAACCCCACAGAGCCCTGACGGAGACACCATGGTGGAGAAGGGATCAGACCACTCTTCGGACAAGTCCCCCTCCACGCCGGAGCAGGGTGTGCAGCGCAGCTGCTCCTCACAGTCGGGCAGGAGTGGTGGCAAGAATTCCAAGGTGAGCTGGGTGTCCCTGCCCTGCTGGGGACTCGACTTGCTTGTTAGCTGATGCAGGGAGGGTGGTGCTGGAGGGGTGGCGAGGTTATCACCCTTTCCTCGAGGGACCCAGAGAGTCTTTACTCAGTGAGGCGAGGGCAGGGCAGGCATGGCCACCCTGGTGAAATTTATCTTCTCAGCTGAGCACTCAGAGGGCCCAGGCGCTGGTGAAATGATTCCATGCTGCTGCTCTCCGTAGGAGCGAGGGAGCCTCACACACCTTGAGATTTGGAGGAGGGATGCTCCGGGGATCAGGGGGTTCATCAGTTTAGCTCTTTTATCTTTTTCAACCTTGAGGCAGAAGGGAGCCTTCTTTGGAGTGACTAGCGTGCCAGGGAGAGCCCTCAGGGAGTGCGGCAGAATGCTATATCTAGCCTCCGCCCGCGCTCACGTGTCTGCCGTTGGTAATACCCATTTGCTACTCCCCTGTCCATCTGTGGGGGAAGGCGGTGACCGGGCCTCTCCATCCCTCCCAGGTGTGTCAGCACTGCCACCTGAGCTCGAGCCCTTGCCTAAGGATGGGCATAAAGAAGCCCCGGGGCCTGGGCTGCTCGTGGTGCCCAGAGAGTTTCTCCCCCTCAGTCCTTGGGAAGTGAGAGACAGATCTGTCCAGATGCCCCTTTGCTAGACTCACAGACCCTGGGCTGGGTGGGGGGCCGGGAGGCACGGGAACTGGCATCCCCCCGAACGTGTCTTCTGATTTCCTTTTCTCCCTCTTCTCCCCACCATTCCCCAATAACTTCTTTGCATGCATGGTCTTAGTCTCACAAGCGCCTCTCAAAAGTAAGCCATCTCTCGTCTGTCTGTGGTCTCCCCTCTGCTGTCCAGTTGTCTGTAGAGCTCTGCATCCCTCCCTCTGCCGTCGCCCATCTGGCCCGTGTCTTGCTTGGTCCCTTTCCCAGAAGGCCGGCCCCACTGCCCTTGGCAGGCTGGCTTGAAGTGACTGAGGGACCATTTCTGTTGCACCTGAAGTCAGAGAACAGACCTGTTGTCCCCCGTCCCCCCCCCTTGTCTCTGCCTGCTCCCCAAACTCTGCCTGGGCTGGGGTTCTGATCCCTCCTTACATGGTGCCACCTAGAAGCAGAGTCTGGCTGGGACTCAGTCTCACTCCTTTGGGGAAGGGAGGCTCTGTCCAGTTGGGCCTCTGTACTGATCCCCCTTGGATCTGCTTTGGTGGATGATTCCTGATTCCCTGAATGAGTCGACTGAGGGTCATGGATTCCCATAGCTGAGCTCCGTGGGGCAGTAGAATGCCCTCAGGGGCCTAGCTGGCACCTCCTTCCCTCCGCCTGCCCAGTAATAGCTGCTCAGCCTGAGCACCCCTTACCACTCCCACCCATCACCCCACTACCCTGCCCGGGGCTCCCCATGTTCTTAGGATGGTGGAGAAAGATCAGAAGGGAGTTCTTCTCCCAGAGGGCATGGTGCCAGCACCCCGGAGTGGCTGGACATTGGTAGTAGCCCCTGCTGGGCTTTGCAGCGATGTGACCAGGTCAGGGGGACAGTGCCAGAGGCCTGAGAACTTGGAGGAGTGGAGGTGAGCAGTAGGTGTTTTAGGTCAGGATCAGGATATGATACGCATGTTAAATGAGTGCTGCTGGCTGTGAACCTGGGGGAAGGGGTGTCGACACCAGCTCTACCTAGAGGGGGGAAGCCAGGAGTGCCCTGTGTGTTCAGGCAGCTCAGCTGGTGCAGGCTTATCTGGCAACAGGGTTTTGAGATGACCTCTGTCATCCGTTCCTGAGCCCCTCACACCTCCGGTGGGGGGAGGGCAGACATTGCCTGCGTGTCATCAGGTTACCCCATCTCTCCACATCTGCCCCCAGGCTTGGCACTCTTTTCCACCCCAGGTGCAGCTCCGAGCTTCCTGATCTTCCTCCCCTGCACCCAGTGAGGTGCGCAGTGAGCAGAGCAGCACTTGCTTATGTCATTAGTCACCGGGGCACGTAAAGGTGCCTCCTCCGGTCAGCTGGTGGGCTGGGGTGAGCACCCAGGAACGCGGATTTGTCCTGAGCAGGTCTTTGGAACAGGAGAAAACCGGGTTTTCTGCTCTCAGGCAGAACAGTCTGAGAAGGGAGATAAGAAACTACCCAGATTATCCACAGACTGAACCTGAAAGTGGAACCACGGAGTAGTTGGGATGCTCCATGGATTCAGAGGCAGGAGACTCGTTGTGAGTGGGTAGCTGGGCCACATTCAGGGAGCTGGATGCCTGAGCCAGGCTGGACTCTGAGGTCCTGGAAAGGCAAAACGAGTGTTAAGAAGGGACCACAAGCTGAGTGTGAATTGAGCATTAATCGTGCCCCTTTCATAGGGAGCTGCAGAGGGGGTGACTGAGGGCCTCTACATTTCCTTTCCTTCTGTAGAGCTGGGGTGAGGCAGTGCCTGTCCTCCACAGACAGACTCTCTGAGTCCCTGGCTTGGGATACCTGCCTCCCCATCCCATTCTCTCACCAGCCACTGACCATCTCCACCAACACCATGATCCTCTAAATGCAGTTAAAATAAGAGAGCGGCACCCCACCGCCCAGGGAGGAGTGGTAGCAGCTGTGGTTGGTGTGGGAACCTCTGTGTGGGCCACACAGACTTTATAGCAATTAGGTTCACATGGTCGGGGCCTGGAGGGAACAGTGAAGAAAGCTGCAGAGGTGAGGTGGAGAGAGGAGGGGAGTGCTTGTATGGTGGGGATAGGCCCCCTCCCCTTCCATGGAACCTGCTCTCAGGTTGACCAATGTTTCCAGGGCAAGGGATCTGGTAACTAGAGCTGTTGTCACTGTTTTGCAAGCCAGGCCCCCCACTCCCAGTCCTCAGCCCACCTCATAGAGGAGGTGGCCTCATGAGGTCGGGCAGGCTGGAGAGTGCTTCCACTCCTCTGCAGCCAGCCTCATACAGTGCCACCTGCCTTTCCCCAAGCCTCCTTTTCTTCCAGTGCTAACGTGTAGGGGCTGGACTAGATGAACAGCAGTGTCCCTGTCCTGTGAATCTGTACGACACTGCTGAGGCTGACCTGAGTGTGGCCCTGGCCCTAGAGGGCTAGGAGACGGCAGGCAGGCTTGTTTCCGCTTCCCAGGACCCCTTGAGTCCTGCTGCCACCGGCTTCCGCCCTGTATTGCTGGCTGGGAGCCACTAGAGGGAGCTAGAGGCTGTTTCCTGCCCCTGCCAGCTTCTGGTCTAGGAGGCCACCGGGAGGTGCCCAGTAGCCCAGCAAGTCCTCCCTCTGCTGGGTGCCTGTGTCATGCTGGCTCTGTGTCTCTGGGCTCCTGTCCCTTTGACTTTTCCCTGTTTTTCATTCCTAATTTTTGTGGTTTTCTTTTCAGTATGACAGACTTAACCTGATCAAAGTAAGAAGCTGTTTTTCTCATAACCTCAGTTAGACGTAGAGTCCTCTTGCACCCGCTGTTTTCCCCTCGCCCTCACCTTCCAGACGCCACTGGGGAGGTGTTTTTAAGGAACATGGGTCCGTTTGCAGGGGTCTTGTATTCCCTCAGGTGCTTGCTCTTTGGACCTCTTCTGGGCGGCAGCAGGAATGTGCTCTGCTCAGCTCCCACCCCAGCAGCTCTGTCTTGGGTAGTTTTCCTGATGTCCCCCTCCCCTTTCAGCCAAATCCATTTATAACCTGTCAGAGAGCCCTTCTCCCCACTCCGCGTGCCCTGGACAAGGTGGGGCATCCAGTGAGCCCACAGGGCAGCAGCCCCCTCCAACCAGCAGACGACCGCCCTCACCCCCTGAGGCCCGCAGCCCCTCTGGCTTCCTGCCCCCACTAGCTGGGCTCACCTTGTCAGGACTCAGTCCTGGGAGGCAGAGCCTGAAGGAGCAAATCTACCTCCAGGAGGCAGGTCAGAGTTCAGGGACTCATGCCCACAGCGGGGGTTCTCAGGGACTACCATGGCTTGGGCTGCAGGGCTGGATGCCGATTTTTCCCAGTGGCGCCCTCAGTGGGGGCAGGTAAGAAGCTGCCCAGAAGTAGCTGCCTAGGGGTCGTCTCACACTGGGGCACAGGACAAAAGTTTTGCTCTCGATGGTGTATTTCACATTTTCATACTTGAGAACACACATTTTTAGCTCCCTTTACAGAAGAGCAAACATTCCACACAGAGGCATCACATAGCTGACTGGAGATGAGACGGCTTCTCTGGCTGTGACTCTGTCACTCTGGAGCTCTTTGTGTAAACAGATTTAGGAGGGACACGTGTTTGTGTGCAGTATGTGAGGAAGAGAACTTCTGCTTCTGTTTACCTGAGGGGCAGGGAGGACACGGGCAGAGTAATCAGAGAGGATCTTGTTGCCCCTCTACTCCTGGGCCTTACATGAAGGCCAGACCGTGGGGTGAGGGGCTGGGGGTGGGTCACAGAGAGTGTTCTCAGGGTGAGACAGGTGTCTGACGGCCTGGCTTTGGTTTGGTGAGATGCAGGCAAACTGTTCGGCAGTGGAGGCTGCCGCTCCCAGAGCAGCCTTCTCACTCCTGGGAGTGTATTTTGGGGCACATCTGCACAGCCTGTGCCCTGTGATGGCAGCCGGGACCCGGGAGCTACAAGTCCCTGCGCTGAAATGCCTACAGGCTAGTTTCCAGCTCCAGGTCCCGGATCCCATGTGGCAGTAAGTCCCTCAATGGTGACATAGTTGGTCTCAGCTGTTTGGATTCGGCCCCTTTACCTGCTAAGGCCTCTGGATTGGAGGAGATGAGGCCATAGCGGGAGTATGTGACTTCCAGGGGGCTGTGGGAATAGCCTCCATCTGGAATGACCTTGGAAAGCATCTTGCGGGAAGAGGTTGAGGGCCTGCCTTGCCATCTGCCCCTCTGGCCACATCGTGGCCTCTGAGATCAGGTGTGAGGTGGAAATAAAACCAGTCAGAGGCGGCATCATCCACGCCTGTCCCCTCTGCTCACACGGTTCCCCTCGCAGTAAAAGGTGGGAGTCTCTAGAGCTCTGGCTGAATGGGAGAGCTGATGGCTGGGGGTCACAGGGCCTGCGTTCCTCACCACTGATGCGGGCATCTGCCCTGCACCCCACCAGACACGCCCTCTTCCTCCCTTGGGAGTTTGGGCCCCTTCAGGCCTGGTAGAGTGATAAAGGTTGTTAATCGTGCCCAGGATTGCACCTCTGCCTATAGTTATGATGCTGGCCTGCGGGCAGAATTTTCTCTCCCTAATGATTTTCTGTCTGAGTGACACCCCTGGCAAGCTTTTTAAAACTGGAAATACTCCTGCCCCAAGCTAAACCTATGGATCAGCCCCTTCCAGGGCCAGGCCTAGGCCAGTGCGTGCATGTCTGTGTGTGTGTGTCTCCTCTTATCTGTCTGATTCCAGTGGGGGGGGGGGGGAACGTGAAAGACCAGGGCCATCGAGATCAGAGACAGATGAGGCATAGTTTTGGCCCTTCCTTCTCTTCCCTAGAAACTTTCTGTTGCCATGAAGATGAGTAACCTCTGCCCAGGGCTGGGCCTGGCGAGCACCGGGATTCTGGAGCTGGGGCAGAGTCTGGTTTAGATGGCCTGAGTTATGGCACCCAGGTTGGGGAGGGTGTTAGCTCTGACCTTCCCCCAGTGCAGAGCCCCACCCGCCCTGCCTTATCACCAAGGCCATCAGCGTTGTTGAGCAGGAGTGGGCACCGACTCACCTGCTCCCTGACAACGCAGTTGGAAGAAGTTCCTAGGGGACCCTTTTATTCCCTGGCACTGAAGCGCCCTGTCCTGCCTCCTCAGGCTGACCCGGAGCGTAGGGCGGGCTGCTCTCTGTCTGCACTTTGCTTCTGGTCAGGGCCATGGGGACTGGGTCTTGGATGCCTGTGTGCATCCCCCCCCATCAGACGCTTGATGGGGCTCCGACTCCCTTCCAGCTGAGCCCTCGCTGGTGCTGCCCTGCCTGTCACCCAGCGCGGCAGAGCTCCCACCCAGCATGGGCTGCTCCCCGGGCTTCCCCCTGGAGCTGCCTTGAGAAGGGAGGCCCCTCCTGAGCAGCCACGTGGGAGGCCGTCAGCTGCATTTGGGCTCTGCTCCCTGCCCGCCCCCTGCTGTCTGTGTAACCCACCCTCTGGAGCCAGGAATACCTGGCAGTGCCCATCACCTCACCCTTGACTGACGTTACTTTCTCTTATTTTGTCCTTTCAGAAAAGCCAGAGCTGGTATAATGTAAGTATCCCTGTTTCTCTTCTTGTTGGTACGTGTGGAGTGGGAGGGGGAGGCCGTGCTGGGGAACGGAGCAGCGTGGAGCGCAGTTGGGCGGCCTGTGATCTGCAGCAAAGAGAGGGTCATAGAAGGGGGGCCTCTTCCCTCACCAGCCCCTCTATCAAACCCAGCCGCAGTGGAGGTCTTTGGTGGTAGCCTAGGCCTGCTGAGGAGGGAGGGTTTGTCAGGGGGACCAAGGAGAGCCGTTGTACCTTGTCCTTCCCAGCCGCCTGGGCAGGGCTCCTTAGACTGATTATAGGAGACCAGTCAAGAGACCAGACAATCTGGGAGTGAGATGGCCCTGGTCTAGAACTTAGGGCCGTGGTGTCTTTAACCAAGATGCTTAAGAGAAATGCAGCGAGAACACTTTCCCCCAGGAGTACAGAGAGACTGAGGCAGGTCATGGAATTTGACAACTGGTACCCACCCACCCCCACCCCCGCAAGGCATGCCTCAGAAGCCCCTCTAGGAGACATCACTGCCGGGACCTGGGGTGGTCATGGGTGGCTCAGCCAGCTGCCCTACACCCAGAGACTGCTCTGGGGAGTAGGCACCCCCTCCGAAGGCCACGTCCACTTGGGCATGGAGACTGGGCTGCAGGGTTTTGAACCCTTTCCTCTGATGAGCAGCTGGCTGGTCTTGGCTGGCCCATTGGTCGGGTTGTGCCCACCCTCTAGGCTGCACTTGCAGGGCCTGGCAGCCCGCATCCCGCTTCAGGTCCTGTCCGTGCTTCTCTGAGGCTGCTATCCCCACGCTTGATCCTGACTGACCAGGTGGATGCTGCCCTTCCCTGTTCCCTCCCCAGGCTCCGCCTTGGCAGGTCACGTGGGCCTGGAGAAGGTGTGGGCCAAGAAGGTTGTGGATGACACTCTGGGAAGCGGCAGGCAGGGTCAGGATAGAGGAGAGACTTGGGTTTGATGTAGGGACTTGCGTCAGAATAACCTGGGCGTGGAGGAGGGAGATGTCTTCCCACACAGCTTAGTGAGTCCCCAAATCAAGCACATGCTGCTCAGCGGGCGTGCCTGTCCCTGGGTGGGTTCCCTGTATTCATTAATTGCCCGGCTTAGCCCAACCGGCACAAACAGGGCAGAACGCTGGCTGTGCTGATGGGAGGGACTTTGACTGCTGAGGCCCCGCAGGAGGAAGAAGCAGCTTGTCTCCTCAGTCCCTCCCTGCGCCTTGGACCACATGGCCCTCCCCCGGCCTCCTGGCCTCCCAGCTGCTTAGAGCCCACATCCTGGAGGCAGAGAGGCTCCTGAGTGGGGCGAGGGGGGCGGTGGGCTTTCTAGGGGCTCAGTGAGACCTCAGCATCCTTCGCCTCAGGAAGCCTACCCTCTGAGCCATGTGGCAAATTAGGTCCCCCAAAGGGGAACTGGACACATGGCTGCAGACCCATCAAACAGTGGACATGTTCAAATCGGGACTGCAGGTCCTACACTGTCCTCTCTGTGGCATCTCTTTTCCTTCCCTTGAGTCCTCCCTGCCTTTTCCGCTCTGACGCCCCCCTTCCCTTTCCCACCTCTGTTTCACCTCTTTTCTCTGGTTTCCCATCTCCTCGCGGCTTTCCCCCTCTCAGATTCTTGCAGGCTTTACTCCATCCTGTCCTCCCAGCCTCACCCCTCGATGTCTCCTCCCTCGGCCCCACACTTGAATCCTGGCGTCTGAGCGCTCAGCAGAGCATGTGCCTTTTGGCTGGAAGGGCCGGCTGCCATCTGAGGGCCCAAAGGCCAAGGGCTTTGGAGACAGATGAGTGAGAGGCAGCGGAGGAGCGGGCGTGGCTGGAGGCACGCGGAGGCCGTCCGCCCTTACTGACTGCACATCTCCTTATAAAACCATCCCCAGAGCGCTGGTCCTCGGGCTTCTCCTGCCTGTCCCCTCTGTTAATCCTTGGTCATGTCTTTTCACCCTCCACCCCTCACCCCGAATGAAGTACAGACACATGGGTGACTCTCCATCCCTCGCAGATCACCCGCTCACAGAGGCCAAGGGCACGGGGGACTGCTGAGCCATGTGTAGTGACTCTCTCCTGTCTCTCTTGGGCTCAGGCTGTCCTACTGAAGGTCCTTCCAGGTTCTCAGTGGTGCCAGATGTCCTGGGACCCATCCATAGTGTTTTCCTGCTGCTCCCCGATTTAGGGTCACCAGGCAGATGTGGCTCCTGGAGCCCGGTGCTGCCCTCTCCCCAGTTCTGCTGAACTTCCACTTGGATGGCCTGACTCGGGTTGGGGCAGGGAGCAGACCAGAAGGACAGGGAGGGCAGAGGTAGAAATGGCAGGTAAATACTGGGAGAAAGAGGCAGAAGCTGAGAGGTGACAAGGGACTTCCAGCTGGCTTGGGCTACAGATGTCAGGAGCCAAGGAGTAATCAGCAGCTGCTGCAGTGGGTAGAGCCTGGAGAGACCGGCTTCAAGTAACACCAGGCCCCTCCTGCCCCTCCTCCAATAAAACCGGGCCCTCTTCCTAAGGTCAAGACCATGCTCTGGCTCTGGGCTTGTCCACTTCAGGGTGTCTGTTCCACACAACAAACATCACCCCCATTTATGCCCCTCGTTTGTGTGCTTACCTGTGGGCTGTTCCCCTAGGTCGCCTGCCTGCCTTAACCAGGAAGCTCTGGCCTGGCTGTTTGCAGAGCCACCTGCATCACTGCCCCTGGGCCTAGGAGCCCCATCCGCCTAGTGCACTTGCCCTCGGGGCTGGACACCCTGCTTGTGCAGTGCATTGTGTATGTGTCTGTGCTCTGTGTGCAAACACTCTGCCAGGAAACTTTGGTTCAACCGCTCCCCCTTGGTCTGCAGAACTGCCTCCCAGCTGTCTGTCCGTGGTTTTTCAGGAGCCCTTGCCCTGCCCCTATGGCTTTGGCCTGGTCCTCTGTTTCCCTTAATTTGCTTGCTCCTCCTACCAGCCTGTGTTGCCCGAGCTACTGGACCCTGACCTCTGGGGAGGGACTGCAGGTCCCCTCAGAGCTGCTCACAGCCTTCTTTATAATCTCGCCACTGCGGTGGTGCAGCGCTCCTGCCGCTTGGGCCCCACCATGCACTGAAGTCCTGCAGACAGGAGGGGGCCCTGCAGTCCCCGCCCCAGGGGCAGAAAGAAACTCCCTGGCCAGAGTCGGGACAGTGAGAGCCATGCAGCCTTGCTGACCATTGTGGGGACGTGTCAGGCCTGCTGGGTGGCCTGGGCATGCTGTGAGCAGAAGCTACTCAGCACCTCCCTGCCCACCCACAGCCCCTCCTCCATCTGTCTCGTCTGCAGTTTACTTTTACATACTTAGCCATGATGACGGAGCACCTCGGCCCAAAGAGTGGTCCCCACCAGGGGAAGTGGCTAGACCCCAGGACCATGTGGGGAGGCCCAGTCCTGGAAGCTACTTTTCTCCAGCCAAGGCTCCTCAGGGCAAGAGCGAGGTGGGAAGGGCGCACCATCTATAACTGCCCAAGTCCCTCTCGGGCCTCGTTACACCTACTCCCCCACTCAACCGTCCCAGGTTTATTCATCATGGCCCCCAGTTCAGGAGGTGTAGCCCTGTAGACAGGAGATGGAGGGATAGCAGGAACAGGGCTTTAGCTTTAGCAGGGGTCCAAGGGCAGAGCTGGAGGCTGGAGGGTGCAGGCTGTCCCTGCAGACGGCCCCTCTGTGCCCAGTGGGCTTGCATCTCGGGGAAGCAGCCGAAGAGGTCTCCCTGGTGCCTCAGGTGGGCAGAGGTACCACCCTCATCTCCCTCACCTCTCTCCTGGGGTCAGTCAGCTCCGTAGCAACCGGCTGAAGGAGCATTTCTGAGGTCAGAGGACAGGCACCCAGACCCTGGCAGCTCCCTAGATGTAGAGCCCCATTGCCTAATGCCCCTGCTTAGGGACCAGAGCTGGCTTTCTGGTAGTGAGGAAGGGGTCGTGCCCATTCTGTGGCAAGGTCTGGCATGGCTGGCAGGTATCAGATTGAGAACAAAGCTTTGTAGGAATGAAATTTGCATGTTTGAGGGCCAGTGAAGTGGGAGCCCAGAAAGGGAGCTACCAGCCACAGTCTTGGCAGTTGCTGTTGTTTCCTGGGGACTGACTGCTCCCTCTGCCTCGTTCATCCCCCCTGTTACCCACCCACAGCCATCCTTCCCTTTCCACAGGGTGTCCCATATCTGGAGGAGACCATTCCCACCCACTCCCTCTCCACCTTTCTGTATTACACCCACTCCACCATGTCTCTCCTTTCTTTGCTCAGTCACCCCCCTATCTCTCCCACCTCTCCCCAGTCTCCTTATCTCACATCTGGCCCCTCCCCACCTGGATTTGGTTGGGGATTGGGGCTTCCTTTGAGGGTCTTAATTAGTTTCCCCTAGACAAGGCCAGCACTCTACCAAGATCCACCTGTTTTTCTCCTGGGCTCTTCCCCGCCTTCCTCCCCCCTGCTGTGCCCAGGGAGGGGGTACCACTCTGTCCCAGCTCCCAGTGTTTGCCATAGAGTTAATGTTTAGCTCAGGGCCAGTGCCCTCTCAGGCTTGGAGCTGCTGCCACCCTGCTCCTCGGGTGGCTGTGTGAGGGGATGTGGGAGACAAAGGCTGCCACACCCAAACTCATCTCTGGGCCTGAGCTTTCTGCTTGACCTGCACCAGCGTCACCCCAGTGTACCCATCAGTCAGCTCCCACAGCAGTATTCAGGTTTTCTAAGGAATCCCTGTGAGGATCAGCCCTGTGGGTCTGGTGTCGCCCAGGACAGGCATGTTCACCCTGGAAAATGGATTGCCGAGTTGTGTAACATGGCTGAGAACAGGCTGGCAGGGGGTGCAGAGGTACTCAGATGTGTGGTTGGAGAAATTTGGCAGGGACATGACACCGGGAACCCATGCGTATAGATTTCGGTCTGTGTGGGCGCGTGCATGCACAATGCCCTGTGAACAGGAGCAGTTTACAGGTGAGTAAGTGATGCTTTGTTTGGTAAATGGTTTTGGAGTAGGTGACAGTTGAAGCACATCATGCGGAGCGATGCAGCTGATAGGAAGCAGTTGAGGTGTCGGTCCTTCCTGGGGGAGACAGTCATGTGACGGAGCCATCACCCTGCGCGATGTGATGTGATGTGGGTGGAGGCAGTGGCTGTGCCCAGTGTGTGCACATTGAGAGAGGGGGACAGGAGTTTGGGGAAGGATTCAGATGTTTCCTCCACTTTCTCCAACACCATTTAACTGGGAGACCTCGGGTTCCTCTGATCAGGATCTTCGGGTTTGGGGTCGAGAACCCACACTTTCAACGCGTTAGGTCATTGTTCAGCACTGCCGTCTGAGTGCTGTTCACCAAATCAGGAGACTTCCAGGGCAAGGGCACCACTCGTCCTGTGCAGGCCGAGGCCCTCCTGGCAAGTAGGCATAGCTGGGGAGGGCGAGGGAGGGCCCATTAGTCTCCAGGTCTGGCCTCTCCTGGAATCAGCCTTCCCAGCGCTAGTGCTGTCCGATTCCTGCCCCAGCTTCTTTCTGCAGATCCTTGTGCCCTCATTGGCCTGGCTCCCATTCCTTTCCGGGAGATCTCAGCTTCCCTGCACTGGGCCGTCTCCTCTTGACCTGGGCCAGACTCTCTGTTCTTAGTATTGCTACTTGGCCCTTAAGGTCTGGGCTGCCTGGGAATTCTCTTGGCCTTGGTCCCCCTCCTGCTAGTGCTGGAGGCAGGGCAGGCTCCCTGGAAAGGAAGGAGATGCCTCAGCCCCCAGAGCTGCTGACCTCGACTTCCCCAGGCCATCTGTCCAACGTCTGCAATGCAATGAGTTAAACTTCCAAATCTCTTGTTGCTACTGCTATAGGGAATTTAGTAAATGGATGGATCAGTGAGGGAAGAGTTGTCTCTAAGAAGTCCCTGGCTGTTTGAGCCTCAAATTTCAGATTTCATCATAACAGCAGTGCCCCTGGCACCTCTCACCCCTCCCCCACTTGGCACCCTGGCCAGCTACTTTCCATTGCAGGAAACATCTGCTGGGAGGCCAGGCCAGTTGGGGGTTACTGGAGGACGCTGGCCAGTCCATCACCAGATCCTGTAACTTGAAGCATGTGTAGGGCTCTGGCCCTGCCCGCCCACCCGTCCTGCCTCCCTCCCTCCTTTCCTCCCTCCTGCCACCAGCCAGTCTAACAAAGAAGCTGTTTGCTGGTCAGCCAAGAGGAATATGGTCTGGGAGAAAAGGGGTGTGTGTGGGGTGGGGGTGAGAGCAGGCTCTGTTGTCACAGCCATTGGTGGCTGCTCTGCCTGGGTGAGGGCCATGAGTCACACTGTCCGCCCAGAGGCGAGATTGCACAGTGAATGGGCTGTGCTGTGGGACAGGGCGGAAGGAGCTGGAGAGCTGGGCGTTAGTTCTTTCCCTGGAGTTTCAGACCAACCCTGAGCCACCGCTGTCTGTGAGTAACAGTGGGGTGGACCTCGGGACTTAGCTGCGGGGTCGTGCTCTTCCTGTGCAGTGTGCCTGTCTACCGGGGGCCTGTTCCGAGACCTCAGCTAGCTCTGTGCACCTGCCGTCTCGACTGCCTCTGCTGGCCTCGGCTGGCATCTTGGAGTGGCTGCCCGCACGGACCAGGAGGAGGGAGCCACTACATCCTTCCTGGTCACCCTTAGCTCGGAAACCAGACACACTGGGAGCTGAGCCGGTGAAGCAGAACCCGGCCATGGGAGACAGGCCAGCCAGACTATCCCAAGAACCGTGTTGACCACACCCTCCCACTGTGAAGTTTTGTGCTGGAACAGAGCTCTAGGAGAAAAAAGGAGGCCAGTCAGGGACACGTAGACCCTCTGCCTAGAAGCCAAAGGTCACTCACCTGCGTTCAGCCCCAGCGAGCCCGACTGTTTTCATCCTGTGGGGACAGTGGGGCTCAGAGCTCAAGTTGCTGGGCTCCATTGAGAGGTGCAGCCTTGGGGAGCAATGGAATCTTTGACGGAATCTGGGATCCTTTGGAGCCTCTTGCTGGAGCAGGACAGCCAGCCTTTGCAGTGGTACCTGAAGAGGGTTGCAGAGGTCCCTGCTGATGCGGAGCTCTGCTGCTGGCACGGATCTGAGGACGTCCCGGCCGTGAGTGTGCAGCCTCATTCTCTATGCCTGTGTGACAATCCCGCTGCCCCCGTCACTCCCCACTCAGCCCTGCTCCCTGAGGGCTCCAGATTTGACAACCCTTGAACCAAAATTTGTTATTAAAATAGGTGAGCCTTGCCTTTGGAGGATGTTGCTCTCAGAGCATGGGGTTGGAGGGAAAGGGTCATGGTCTTGTGTCAAAGGGTGTGTGGTGGCAGCCGATCCACTGTGCCTCTGCACTTGAGACTCTAGGAGGCAGGCTGGCCCACCATCCGCACCGGCAGCCTGGTAGAATCAGGCATTTATTCGCAAGCCTGGGTTAAGGAGTTCCTGTGTCCAAGCCAGTCCTTGTAGAATGGGCTGACTTCAGAGGGCAGGGCTGGACTTCCCCTCCCTTTGTCACAGCTTTGTTCCAAGGAGAGGAGAGGAGCGGTGTGGAGATTATGGCCAGACCCCCTGGCCTCCACATGCCTGAGTTCCCATTGGACATGAGAGATGCAAGGGCGAGAGGACAATATGGAAAGAAAGTCAGAAATAGGAGGCTGGCCAGGCTGCCGGATGCCTGAGTCCAGTTTTACCTGGAGGGGTTGGGGGCCACCTGGGAGGCTCATCCTCAGGTTGATGTTGGAACTGTGGTAAAATACAGTAACATAAGATTGACCATCGTATGTACTTCTAAATATACAGTTCATTAGTGTTAAGAACATTCACATTGTTGTACGATCAGTTTCCAGAGCTTTTGCATCTTGCAAAGCCACACCTCCTCTGGGTCACCCTTAGCAAGAAGACCTCCCACACTGCGGGAGCTGAGCGGGTGAAGCAGAACGCGGTCCCAGGGACTGGCCTGTCCCAGAACCCTGCCTGCGACACCCTCTCAGTTTCGTGCTGGGCACAGCTCTGTAGGAGAGAACAGGAGGCCAGTCAGGGCCTTAGCTTTCCCCACCGGCAACATAGGATTGGATTAGATAATCTCCCATCCCCTATAAAAAGACCCGCCTGTGGGCATGGAAGGCTAGTGGGCAGCTCAAAGTAGGTGAGCATCTCATTCCCAAGGAGTGTGTTCTGATGGGCACCTCTGTGGTTTCACTCTGGCACAGTGACCTGAGGCCAGGGGGCTGGTGCTCAGACCAGGGCTGGGTCAGGCCTCCTGAATTCATAGTCCACGCTCTGCTTAGTCACCGCATTCTCCGGTGCCTCAACTCGTGTAAAATGCGATAAAAACTCTGGTCGGATGAAATGCTGCAGGTGAAGGGCCTGGGACAGAGCCTGGCGTGTGGTGATAACATTCCATGTTAGCTTAATTGTAGCTCTAGAGGTCACATAGGCATCATTAGGAGCTCAGAGATAGTCAAGGGTTTCCAGTGTGTGGATTCCGTTCTGTGAGACTGAGGGGCTCTTTGGCTTGGACACCTCAGGATCAGTCTGGACGTGATGGTTGGGCTGGAGGCACGCTGTGTTCTGAGGTCTTTTCTACCCGTGGAAGTCATGGGATTGGCTGGCTGCCAGATAGTCACTCCCAGTCGCCCCTATACTTGGTTCAAGCATGGCCGGTGGCTTTTGAAGTTTGGATTCTACAACATAGCATTGCTTTGCCAGGGGCAGGATGTCCACTATTGCAAGTACAACTCATTTTATAAGCAAGCCAAACAAAAGTTTAAAATTCAGATACACTAGACAAGCAGTTGAAAACTTGCTCTTCCCTCTTTTCTGGAAAACCTCTCTGCACTGAAGTCGCCATCCCTTCTCTCCCTCTAATTCCCTGGAGCACTCCTGTTCCCGCCAGCACGAGACCCACAAGGCCACGGGTGCAGGCAGTCAGTGAGCAATACAAATGTGGTCAGGCCACAGCCCCAGCTTCCTGTGGGCCGTCCAGCTTTGCACAAAGACTAAAGTTGAAAGGTCCAACGCTCATGCCTTTGTCACAACAGCTGTGTGCTGGTGGAGTCCTAGGAAAGTGGTGAGAAAGTGTAAATGGCCAAGACCCGTCTGTCACTGGCACCAGAACAGTCCGTGTGTGCATGTGCTCCTTCCTGGCATAAGTAGGTCATCAGCAGGCCTGGGTGGAGTGCAGTCATCTCTGTTGCGATGTAAGGCTTTGCCTGCATCGCGCACTTTATGTATCATCGTTGGTGCTGTTCATCCACGGGGCATGTTTTTTTTTTTTTCTTTCTTTTTTGTAAGATTGTGAGCTTGGAAAAAGCAGGATTTTTGTGTATTCAACTGGCTCCTGGTATTCCCAAGGCAGTTTTTGGGCATGAGTCTGCACTGAGGTACCTGAAAAGCTAAGTGGGCACAGGGGCATCCAGACACACAGGTGGTGGCAGGAGGTGAGCACTGGACCAGGAATCAGATCTGCCACTGACCAGCCCGGGGGCCATGTGCAGGGGGAGGCTTCTCTCTCGCCTCAGTTTCCTCACTGATAATATACTAAGTGTTGGCTTTGATAATCTTGTAAAGGATAGTGAGGGAATGAGTTCAGGTGTCTCTAATTGCTTCTAATTACTTTCAAGTTCTCTACTGTGTGCTTATTTAGTTACTGATTTTGTGGGTTGGTTTGTTAATAGTCTTTGTAAAAATGAGATTCCCTGAGAGATATAACTGACATATAACATCATGCTAGTCTTGTGTTTCATGACGTTTTTTCCAGTCATGAATGTCACACCCAGCAAGTGCCTGCTGTCAGTCATGATAACTTGTCCTGAGGAGTGTGATGGGCTCCTACTCTGAGCCCTGTTGGGGAACGGGGGGCCCTTGGGCTCTGGCTTCATTATCAAGGTAGATAGTGCTCCTGCTGGCTGAAGGCAGAACAGCAATACCTGATGTGGTGGGTCCCAGGGAGCTCCCTGGAGGTCGACCCTCACCCTGCATCTTCTTGGGCTGTAGTGTGGGCCCTGCTCTGGAGTAATTTTTCTCCTTGACAGACACTGGATACAAAGCCTTTCACAGCATCGAATTCTCTCCACAATGATTTTCCCATGCCTTGCCCCCTTTGCCGCCCTGGCTTCCTAGGGTCTGTAGGGTAATGGCCTCATCTTTGCCTTTTAAATACGCAGGCAGGTGCTCCTCCTGCATCTTCCTCCCCAACCCACAGAACCTGGGAACATCTCTAACCATGGCCATTGTCACGCAGGTGTTAAGCCCCACTTACAAGCAGAGAAACGAAGACTTCAGAAAGCTCTTTAAGCAACTTCCAGACACGGAGCGCCTCATTGTTGGTGAGTGGGGTGCTGGGTGAGGGGGGCCAGGAAGGAAGTCTGGGGCTCTAGGATATCACTCAGGCTTCTTCTGTCTAGAGAGTCCCCAAGTAGGAGCCAATTCTAGTAAGAAAGTCTGTCTGGGAACAGAGAGAGAGAGTGTCCAGAGCGCTGACCCCCACGTTTGGGGCCCAGGGCTGAGCACCTCGTGTATGGCGGCTTCAAGAGAGAGCCCAGCCTGGAAAGAGTCACTCCCACCCTTAGCTCTGCAGATGGTTCAGCACTGAAGGGGTGGGAGAATCGTGGGTTGGAGAGGGGCCTTTGATGATGTTATAGGCCTTTCTGCCTCCACCTTTGTGTTCCCCTCTATCATCTCAGCCATTCCTGTGCCTGTGGGCACTAGTGTATTTCACATCCTTCATTTTCCTGATGGTGAGATGCTAAGGGCTCCCTTGGCCACTAGTTTAGACTTGCCCAGTCAGTGGTAGGCACTGGGCTCTGCTCGTGCTGGTGGGAGGGATGGCACGCCTGTGTGGGAGCAGCTGGTGGAAAATGCTATCTCTAAGCTCCTGTCCCTCGTCCCAACACAGATTACTCGTGTGCACTCCAAAGAGACATTCTCCTTCAGGGCCGACTCTACCTCTCTGAAAACTGGATCTGCTTCTACAGCAACATCTTCCGCTGGGAAACTCTGGTAAAGACCTGGGCATGCTCCCTGGGGCTCAGCCAGCTGCCCCCTTCCTTCCCTTTGTGGACTTTATGCTCTATCCAGGCTTCACGTAATTAACAAAAGCAGGTGCCTGAGCCTTGAAGGCTGGATCTCCTGTACTTTGTGTGCCCCTCCCACCCTCTTGGGTGTGGAAAAGAGTGCCGAGAGCATTTGCTAAAAGCAAATATTTGGTAAGAGTCACTGCAGAAGGCAGTATAGTGGAGTAAAAAGGGCATTGGCCGTGGGACCCAGAAGAACTGGCTTGTGCACTTTTTGGATTCTGCTCCTAATTAGCTGTGTGATTTTAGGCCAGTCCTTTATTCTTCCTTGGCCTCTCTTTCCTCAGCTTGTAAAGCAAAGGGGAAAGGTGAACTAGGTGACTGTTATGTCCCCTCCAGTGCTACTGCTACATGTTTCTGTAAGTGGCATAGTGAAGGGACCTCTGCACTTTTATCAGACTGTGAAAACGAGACAGGAAGCTCCTGGATCAAGAGCCAAGACACCTGTGGGCTCTGGGCAAGGCTTGGCCACCGCCTCACTGTGGGGCCTCTGTGAAATTAGGGGCTAACCCAGATGAGGTCTTAGGAGGTTTAGAGATATGTAGGCAGATCCGATTTCTTCTGTCTGAACTGGTACCGTGTGGACCCCTTTGGCTGCATTAATGCTTCTTCTTGCTTTTATCCTATCTCTGTCCCTATGGGAATGCCAGCTAACTGTCCGTTTAAAAGACATCTGCTCCATGACTAAAGAAAAAACAGCTCGCCTCATTCCCAATGCCATCCAAGTTTGCACTGATTCAGAAAAGGTAAGTGGATTCTAATCTTGGACTTTACTCCCCCTCCCCTGAGCCCCAGCCCCCCAACTTCTGTATTTCTGCTCTTCAGTAGCATTAATGTGGAGGTGGTAGGATTGGGAGATGGGGAAGCCATCCAGGTTGCAGAACCACCTCTGGGAAGGGCAGGGCTGAGGAAGGAGTGCCAGAACATGGACTTGGGGCCAGAAACCTGCATCCGAGTCCTGTGACTGTAGGCACATATGTAACCTCTCTGCCTCAGGTTTCTCGTGTGTAACATGGAGCCGGCAAGACCTATTTAATAGTCTTGAAATGACATCACACATTTGAAAACACTGAACTATAAGGCATAATACAAATGTCGTTGTTATCATTGTGTATCAGCGTAGCTCATCCAGAGAGATGCGAGTCTGGGAGGAAATGAATTGTTCCTATGGGCTTGGGGAAAATGTGGAAGGTAAAATTTAGGGCAGAGAAAATGCTGTGATGCCTTCAGGCCTTGGGGCGGATCAGGTTTCTGCCCCACGCAGTTCACGGTGCCCTTGCACTCGGGCCGCCAAGAACTTTGGGCTCAGATAGTCTTTGGTGTGAACTCTGTTTTTGGCACAGGTCAGCTTTGTGATTACAGGAGTCACCCAGCTTCCCAGCCTATTCCTCTTTATTAGGTATTAGCACCTCTGTTTATTTTCTGAGGCTTTCATATGGTGTAAATAAAGCAGTGTTTGTGAAGCACCCAGAACATCTTCAGTCACATCTGGTTTTTGTCTTGCTTCCTGCGTGTTATAAAGGGTCCCCTCGAATGAACAAGCTCCTGAGAGAAGGGATCTCCTTCCATTGTGTTTGCTGTTTTACCCCAAGCCTGTGAATGGAGCCTGGCACATGCTCATACTGGACTACTGGTTGAATTGAATGAAAACCCTTTAGGCTAGTGGGTGAGGGACTTGTCTTCCTTCCCTTAGGCTAGTTCACAGCTCCCACTCACCCAGTTCCAGTAGGTGAGTGAAGCAAGGTTTTCATGGAGATGAAAGCTTCAGACAGGACAAGGGAGCCCCGAGGGAAGTGAGTGGCTGTGGCTGTGGCTGTGGCAGGACTGGATTACAGGGGGGCTGGAGGGCCCAGGTACCTCTGTGCTCCTCATCTCTCGAGCACCTGTGCCGGGATCACGGGGGCTGAGAGTCATCACATTTGAGGCTAAAGTCAGTAGCTTGTTTTCAAAGGAAAGAGCAGCAGGTCTTCATTATGTTATAAGTCTTAACTGACACTTTTTCCATTTTCTCTTACAATCTAGCACTTTTTTACTTCGTTTGGGGCCCGGGATAGGACGTACATGATGATGTTCCGGCTGTGGCAGAATGCGCTCCTTGAAAAGGTAAGTCCTGCCCAGCCCCTTCCTTCAGCCTGAGAATGATGCAGGTCCAGCTAGAATGTTCTTTCTCCTTGGGCATGGACCCTGTGGAAAGGCTGCTCTTTACTGGGGCTTTGGCCAGGTCCACGGAAGCCCTCATTTCCTCGTGATCCTGGAAGTCCTCTGGACTCTCGTGGGCTCTTATGGCAGTGCTGGCCTGAGTCCTGGAAGTAGCCTCTCTCTCCTGTGGACGGCCTGCTGCTCAGCCAGGGCCCTCACTAACTGCAGCCCACTGTTTTAAATGGTCCAGGATTTGTTCATGTCATGTATGATGAGACACACACTCCCTGTAAGCTTTTATACTTACAGATATGCCTCTGGAAGCAGAGGCACGCCACGCAGGGCCACGTGGGGAAACACCGGGGGCAGTCAGGAGGCAAAGAGCACGGGGAAGCACCGGCAGGGCCTTTGTGGTTTTCCCAGGAAGGAGCGGGTGAGGCAGGGCAGGCAGGCCAAGCAGACAGGATTGGCTAGTTTGAACAACTGAGTGTGGCTTTGGGGTATAGAGATTGTCTCCAGTTGCCTGGTACCTGTCCCTAGGTAATGAAGGCGGGGGAATATTGGTGTGCACCCTAAGAGCTAGATAAAGAAGGTATTGGGGTATGAGCTTTGGATTGGCTGGTTACACGTGAAAGGTGTGCTCTTAGGTGAGTTTTCTATGTCTGGGAATTAGCTGACCCTGGGAGGGGCAAGTGCGCCCCATTCAGCAAGGCCTCAGATGCCAGAAAAATAGTTAATACAGTTGACTGCTCGAGTGTTTGAAGGACATTGTGGACATGTAGGTGAAGATGTCAAGGTGGCAGCCCTTCGAGAACTCCCATTAGGATGTACCGTGAGGTGCTGAGAGACAGCCTCCAAGCCAGGAAAGGGACATGGGGGGAAAATTACATAATATGGTTATAATCATATTATGTATGACATGTTTAAATATATGAGTGTATCTACTTTGACTCTAGCCCAAATTTATTACTATCAAAAGGAAATTGAGTAGATTTATTATGTAGAGTTTGTTCCAACCTGAAAGTCCATACAGCCCTGGTATGTCCTGGTAACCTATTTGGTCTGAGATCATCCGCCTTCATTAGCCGTCAGTAATGGTAAAGCGATAATGTATTTGAGTCTCCACTGGCAGGTCTGAATTTTCAGTTCACAATTACTGTCATTTCTGAGTAAGACAGAGTCGTCCATATGGTTCACTAAAGTTCTAACAAAGTGACTAAGAGTCCTGCCTCATGAACAGGACCTGCTAACTGGGCTTGTCCTGGCGATGGCAGACAAGCTGAGCATGTGGAACTGGTCTGGGAAGGCTGCATGAAGGAGGGAAATTGTTAAGGGGCAGAGGTACAAGTGTGGCCCAGGCAGGATTAATGGTAGACATAAGGCCAGAGCGAGGAGGAGGTCCAGATAAGAGAAGTGCCTTCCTCTGGTACTGTGAGGGCCAGCACAGAACTGCCACCCCAGCCCTGCCAGCTTAGGGGAGCCCTGCCTATGGTATCCTGGGCAAGTCTCCATCATTGGAAAACTGGAACCTGGCTCACGACATCCTGACAGCTTCTGCTTCTTAAACTAAACCTTGAAGGATGGACTTGGAGAGGACTCAGTTTCTCTGTCACATCTGTTGGTGGAAAACAGTCTTTTATTAACCTCTGGAGGCAGAGGCACGTCACACCATGCAGGGCCATGCAGGACCACGTGGAGAAACATCAGGGTCAGTCAGGAGGCAAAGGGAGCATGGCAGGGGCCTTTGGTTTTCCCAAGAAGGAACAGGTGAGGCAGAGCAGGCAGGCCAAGCAGACTTAGGGTTGGCTAGTTTGAGTAATTGAATAATTATTCAATAATTTGAATTATTTTTGATGGTATTGACTGCTTCTGTTTTTCATGTACTTATCCTCCCACCTTCTCCCCCTCCTCCCAACCCAAGACGTGTTCATGGCCTCTACCTCTGATCTCAGTTCTTTGTAAAATCTGTTGCCTCTTTCCCAAGTCTTTGAACTTCATGAGAGCTAACTTTTCTTAGGACAGTGCTTTTGAGGAGGAAATGAGGACACCCAGTGAAATAAGGAAAACTGGAACTGATGCATAGAGCTGTAGGCAAACTGATCTACGTAAGAATAAAGAAGGAAGCATTCAGGTGGTCAGGAGAAGTTTAGATGCACTGACCTTTGGGGCCCCTTAATCTTTGAGAAGGAGGACTTCTTTCTAAGCACAGGAACTGGCAGCTGGGCAGTGGGCCACCTTTGAGGTCGTGCCTCATTCCTGGATGGCGTCCTGCAGGGTTTGCTTGGTCACTGTTAGCGTAAGGAGTTTTCTGCAGCCCCAGTGAGAGTGGCTGAGAGGATCTCTGCTGCTCATTCCATGTTCCAAACCAGAAGCTCTGTGATCGCTTTGGCCCACAATGACATCAGATCATGCTGCTTAATGCTGGACCTCATCCTCAGGAGCAGAAAGTGGACAAGGGGCCAGTTGGTCCCATATGGAAACCTGAGTTGTGTGAACAGGCCAGGTTCCTGGCTTTGATAAAAGACGTATTCTTGCACAGAAGATTGGTGCCTTGTTGAGATCCTGAGAGGAGGGCAAGTGAGGTGGCCGAGGTCACCATGGAGGCATTGCTCCCTCTGTTCTGCTAGGGGGAGTGGAGTTTGGCTGTTCTACCCTCAGGGGAGACCAGCTAACAGTGCCTCTGTGCAGAGGGGTACTGAGGAAGGAAGCGTCAGTCTCTGTTGTTCCTGCAGCCACTGTGTCCCAAGGAGCTCTGGCACTTCGTTCACCAGTGCTACGGGAACGAGCTGGGCCTGACCAGTGACGACGAGGACTACGTGCCCCCCGACGACGACTTCAACACGATGGGGTGAGAGGCAGAGGAGGCTGCCAGGGAGCCTTTTGGAGAGGGGCGAGGATGGCATGAAGCCACACTGGGGAATGACACCCAAGTATACCCTGAAGGAAGTGAAGGAGTAAGCCAGAGGTCACCTTCAGGAAGGCCTCCCAGGCAGAGGGAACAGTGATGGCAGCTGGGCAGACTGGAAAAGGGCAAATGGGAAGAGGCGAGGTCAGGGAGGATGGGAGGCAGAGTATGAGGCCTTCGGGCCAACGTGATGATTGGCTTTACCCGGAGCCGAGGGAGGAGCTGTGAAACGGCTTTGAGTAGATAATTGATACTGTCTGACTTAACATTTTAACAGGATCACTCGGCCTCCTGGGTTGAAAATGGACGGAAGGGGAGTAAGAGCAGACTGCCTAAGAGGCTATTGAATAATTTAGATCATTTAGATGAGAGGTGATGGTGGTTTGGACCAGGAGGGTAACAGTAGAAGTGGAAATGAGTGGTCAGTTTCTGAATATATTTTGATGGTAGAACCAGAAGTATATTGAATGATTTGCTGATGCATCCAGAAGAAGCCCAAGGTGGTTAAGTTTTTCTTGGATTTACCAACTGAAAGGATAGAGTTGTTCCATACTGAGGTGGACACTAGTATCACAGCGCAAATTCAGGGGGAAGAACAGGAGCTTGGTTCTAGACAACCTGACTTTGAGATGACTGTCATTCGGTCGGAACGAGATGTCACATGGCGTCTGTCTGTGGCATTCTCTAGGGAGTCTGGGCTGGGGACACATGTGGTGTTTTAGTGGACAGCCCCTGCCGTGAATTTGGCTGGAATGCCCAGGTGACTGGATGGACATAGGAAGCTCAGGATCTGGGCCTGGGGATACTCAGCAAGAGGCAGAAGCAGCAAAAGAGTCAAATCCCGAGAGGATGCTCAGTGAGGGGGAGGACGCTGCGAGCTTTGTGTCCGGGGAGCTAAGGGAAGGACATTTGAAGGAGAAGGGTGGCTCACTGTATCACGTGCCTTGGTAGTTAAGAAAGATGGGACTGCAGAGTGATACAAGCATGCTTGAGGTTTGGAGGTAGGTGGAGGCTCGGTGGCAGTGTGAGAGGCACAGAGGAGTTGGATGCTGCGAAAGAGCATCCGATGTGGGCTACGCAGGCCAGGGCTCACGCAGGAACTGGCTCCGAGTAGTGCTCTCACTTAACTTCTGGGATGTCTACTTGATTATCTCTAAAATGCATGTAATGCCTTACTCAGTGTGTTCCAGGTGAGGTCAGTATAAAGTATAAGTCAGGCGTTGATGATGGTGATGATTCCTCCCTTGTTAGAGGCTGCAGTGGCATGTCTGAGGCATCCCTAGAAGGGCACCCACCTTTAGCTCAAGGAGGGTTTCCCCTTAGTCAGGGATGGGGAACGTCGGACCCACAGGTCAAAATCATTTGGTCTGGCCCTGCCAAGGCAACCGCAGGCGGGACTCAAAATTCAGTATATCTAGGAGCTTTTTTCATAGCTAATTTTTAAGTTGATAATTTTGTGTGGCCCATGAATAATGTTAGAACTATACAAATGGCCGTTGGCAGAAAAAAGGTTCCCCACCCCTGCCTTAGGTGTACAATGCCCAGAAGTTGACCAGCTTTGATCTGGAATCTGGACAACACCCCCAAAGGACACTCATGTCCGAGTCTGTCCTTGTCACTGTGTGGGGAGGACAGTGTGTGGTCAGAGTCCAGGCGTCTGATGCAAATGGTCGGGCTGGGGTGGGAAAAACAGTTTAAGACAAATAATGGTCCTACTTTACTAGGAATATATCTAAGGAGGGTGCCTAGAAAAGGTGAGTTTGGAGCCAGAAATTTTACTTGGGGGTTGGAGGTGTGGTTTTAGGAGAGGTTTTGGGAGTAGGGTAGTTAGAGGGGGCTCAGATGCAAAGCAGGGACGCAGGAAAGCCGCAGTTTTGGGCAGATAGGTAGGTCTGAGGGTCCTAGAACAGTTTTGTCCCCTGAGGTCAGCGTGGCGTATGGTGTCTTGTTGTAGCTACTGTGAGGAAATCCCTGTAGAAGAGAATGAAGTGAATGACAGCTCGTCCAAAAGCAGCATAGAGACCAAGGCAGACGCCAGCCCGCAGCTGCCCAAGAAGTCCGTCACCAACAGCACGCTGACGTCCACCGGGAGCAGCGAAGCCCCTGTCTCGGTATGGCGGTGAGCCCTCGTCCGGCCAGCGCGTCCTCGCCTGGCTGACCCTGTGGGCCCCGCACCTGGGAGTGGGCGGCGGGGAGGTGGCGCATTGCAGTCAGCTTTGTGAAGGAGACACCGGAGCAGGGGGCTGCCTGGCTCGCAGTAACTGCAGTCCCAGGACCTGCGCTGGGCTCTCCATGTCGCGGGTTAGGATTTTGTCTGGCTGCTGAGCAGGTGAAAACCACTCAGGTTCACTGTGAGCTCTGCTCATGCTGACGGCTCCGCTCAGCCCTTGGAGAGCTGTGCCAGGTCCGGGTTTCACAGCCTGGACCTGAAGGCAAAGTCGTCCATGAGCGTGAGACTAGAACTGTTTAATCACCTATTCAATAAATAATAGTTTGAGTCCCTACTGTACACACTCTGATGTATTTTCCCACTGTGCCAGACTTTGTGAAAGATAAAATGTATAAGAAGGACCTCTGTCCTCTGGGACAGGTCACAGAGGAAACGGAAGCTGGGTGAAGGAAGAGTGCCGGGGGTGAGCTGGCAGGTAGGGGGCGGGATGGGCTTCCTCAGAAAGGACCCCCAGGAATGGGAGCCCTGCACTGCAGTGGCTCAGGGGTCCTCCTACCTGGCCTTGGAACAAGGACACCATTTCATGCCAAGGCTCCATTTCCAGCCTTGGGGTTATTTTAAAATGTAAAGGCTTGTATCTGTTCCCTTCCAGCGCTAATGGGAAAATGAATAAAAAATGCTTATGAAGCCTTTGAGCCTCTTAGAAAACCAGGTCCTAGCGGGAGGCAGGCTGGCGTTGTTATACCACAGTGGAGGTGCGGCCCGGGAGCGGACCTGTGGCCGGGGAGCTAACGCCGCCATCCTCGGGCTCGCTGTGCTACAGGATGGCAAGAGGAGGGCAGAACCCTGTACTGTTCTCGGGAAATCAGCTCCTGCTGTGAGCGTGAGGGCTCCCAGGCCAGGGCCCTGACTGCCCCGGGACTTCTCTGTCTCCACCCAGTTTGACGGCCTGCCCTTGGAGGAGGAGGGGCTGGAGGGTGACGGGGCCCTAGAGAAGGCGCTTGCTATCGACAGTATCATGGGAGAGAAGATGGAGATCCTCGCGCCTGTGAACTCCCCCTCGCTGGACTTCAACGACAATGAGGACATCCCCACCGAGCTCAGCGACTCCTCTGACACCCACGATGAAGGTGCATTTGAGAATGGGTGCAGAGCGGCCCTTCCTCTCTCTGTCTTGAGGCTAAAAGGATGTCCCCACATGGAGACTAGAGTCAGTCTTTAGGCTCCCGGTGGAAGGCTGGGTGGTAGCAGAGCTTTTTTTCAAAAAAGCGTACATTCGTTGTTAGCTTAGGTCTCTTTTTCAGGTGCTTGCTTGCGTGAACCTCATCGTCCCGTGTTTGCCTTTTTTTGCTCGACAGATAAATGCCTTGTCCTGCTCCCCAGTCTTGTCACTAAGTTTACCCCTGTTGACACTGCTGGCCTTGCAGCTCTGTCCCTCAGAGAGGTGCCAGGCATGGCAGCATCTGCATGCCACCAGGAAAGTGCCCGTCAGCCAGCTGCACCTACAGATGAGTAGGCTGCAGTCGAAACTTGCTTTAGTGACTCCAGCATGGGGCTTGAGACCCGGCTAGAAAAGAGGTCAGGCAGGCTCTGGACACTGCCCTTCTCTAGTATTTCTTAGAGGATAGCTTCTTACTTTCCTCCTGCAGAGGGCTAGCTCCTGGGCCTTCGCTTGGGAACATGTTGCTTCTTGCACTCCAGGGCGAGAAGCCGAATGCTCAGTGCTGATGAATTTGGCTGATGGTTCGCCTCCATGGAGTGGGCGGTGGGTTCTGACTTAGTGAGTAGATGCAGACAGTGCTCATCCTCAGGCTGTGGACGGTCACTCCTGTGGGTCGCCTGCAGTGGCTTTCTCACCTTTGGTTGGTTTCCTCACTCCCATCCAGGGTGCAGGGCAGGGCAAGGCAAGGCAAGGACTGTACAGGTTAGGTCCTGAATAATGACAGGGGTGCCGTTCATGTAAACCGAGAAGTAAACATTCCCCCCATGCTGCTCGTCCTGCCCAGTCCTGGGCGGTGGCCTGGAGGGGGCTCCCAAGGCCCTCCAGATAACTGATCCTCTGGGCTCAGGCACGCTCAGGAAGTTGTCGTTTATTTAAATTGCAGTCTAAGGTCACCTTAATTTGGGAGGCTTGAAGTGTCAAAGCAAACAGTACCTTCCTGAGCGCCTGGTCAGAGCTGAATGAGTCGAATGACATCTGAAGGAAGGAGGCAGCTGCCTCACTCCATGGCCTCCCCCTGCCCTTGGTGGCCGTTCCCACAGCTGCATCCAGACAAGTGCTCTGGGATTCCCCAGGGTCACCTGCCCCTCCCGTTCACTGTCATTTCCTCACCCTTCGTGCAGGGGAGGTCCAGGCCTTCTACGAGGACCTGAGTGGCCGGCAGTATGTGAATGAGATTTTCAACTTCAGCGTGGACAAGCTCTATGACCTCCTGTTCACCGACTCGCCCTTCCAGCGGGACTTCATGGAGCAGCGGCGCTTCTCAGGTTGGCTTTTCCCCAGCCTGGTGCCTCCCGTCCTTCCCTCTCTACCACCCTTCTTTCCTCTCCTCCCAAGCACCCTCCTTTCCTGGTCACCCAGTAGCCTGAGCACCTCTCTCTGGCCTTAGTGCTGCTCTGGGCTCTGTGTGCTGCTCCCTCCCCGAGGCTCTCCCGTGTGGTGCCAGGCCCCAGGGGCTCAGAGATCAGGGCCTTACAGGGCTCACCCTGTAGTGAAGGGGAGCAGCTACCACGTTACATGACCTCATCTAACCCTCAGCTCTGCCCTGTGTGGGAGCATCGTGACCCCACCGTACCCACGAGGAAACTGGAACTCACACCATTGTTCCTTGCCCAAGGTCATGCAGCTAAGGCTTCAAATCTAAGAGTCGCAGAGGTCACGCTTTACACCTCCGTGCTCCTGTCTCGCCCTTTGCCCCTGTCCTGCAGCTCAGCAGGGGCTGCGACCCTGGCCCAGCCGAGCTGCTGGGCGTCTGAGTCTGGAAGAGTGGTTGGGCATCAGCGGACCTGCAGCCAGGAGCAGAGGGCAGGCTGGGGGCACCGAGGTCATGCCTTAGGGGAGAGTGCTTGTTCCCAAGGATCCCAGGCCCTCCTCACAGTAACTCCAGTGTTGCCAGCACCCCTGTGGGTGGCCCTGCGACCTCCTGCCCCAGCCCCAGGAACGAGGAGCATACTGGGGCCAGTGTAAAATCTCGGCAGTGCCACAATGAGCCTCTTTCTGCCTCAACTCCCCTCCTCCCACCCCCCTCCTCCGGCTCTCAGGCTCCCACTGACTTCCTTTTGGAGGCCAGTTGGCATTCAGCGCAGTGAAGAGACGTTCCCTCGGCGGGGGTGGGAGCATGGGGGGAATTCAGCTGTGGGGAGGGCATGCCTGTCTCCCTCCCTCATTCCAGGGCCCTTCGCTACCCTCAGATATCATCTTCCATCCATGGAAGAAGGAAGAGAATGGAAACCAGAGCCGACTGATTCTTTACACCATCACCCTCACCAACCCCCTGGCTCCCAAAACTGCCACTGTCAGGGAGACACAGGTGAGGCGAGGACGGGGGCAGTGGGAGAGCCCGAGCCGCCTCTGTCCTGTCCTGTCCTGTCCAAGGACTGAGCCAGGTGTTAGGGGGAGTTTCTGGGCAGGTGTTTACCCTGAAATGGCAGCACCTCACACGCTTGGAGGCCGCCGATTCCAGCAGTTCCAGGTCCTCCATTCAGAAGTGGGGGGTCGGGTGGGGAGACCGGGGAAGGAGGTCCTTTTCCCATCTTGCTTCTCAGTTGCGTCCAGCGGCTTTTCTTCCCA